>NW_027526295.1:222771451-223382386 GCF_048455015.1 Haemaphysalis longicornis | reverse complement strand
GGAGGGTCCGAACAAACACGGCGTTGGGAGCAAAGTTGGGCTTACGATGGCACGCTGAAATGCAAATTAAGATTACACTTACGTCTGCGTGCATGCGTGCGTGCGTGCGTGCGTGCGTGTGTGTATGAAAAAAGATCGAGACTCAGGGTGACGTCCTTCAACTCCCGAAGACCCCGCTCGACGAAGCATTGGAATTTGCAGATAAACGACTCGTATCCTTTGAAGCGACATGTGACCCGCAGATGGCTCAAAGGTGCGAGTAAAGTGTATGCAAAGTGGCGTTCGCGTGTCCTTCGAACACATACCACGTGACTTGGTAGACGAGAACCCTGAACGCCCTCCTTATTCAAGCCTTGGGGTACACGGTCGACGACTTGCTTTAGCGCTTTCGACGTAGTGTTGCAACGGCCGCCATTGCCACACGCGGGGCGCTTATGCCTGAGGGATTGCGTGCGCGCGCCAGGTTACCACATCCGTGTCTGCAGCATGCTAATTGAGTTTTCCTTCCTCAAGCGGTAGCCGACACGTGACCGGCTTACCAGGAAAGAGAAAAAAGTGAGATTCACATTGTGTTTTTCTTTTGTTCTTTTTTTTAAAACGAGTCGCTTCACTTTCGGCTGTAAAAGGGCGACAGGAGATTGCTTATTCTTAATAAAGAAATCAGCGCTGCCGATATCAACTCCCGACCTGAACCTACGCCCCTCACTACCTACCAGGAAATTACAGAGCACTATACAGACTCGGTCGCAGAACACTTCCGTTGCCTCACCCACAATTAACAAGGACACAAGAAACTACGCTCAGACTTGTGCAAACACGTATCCCCATCCAACACTGATTCCCCATCCAACACTGATGCACCTTATGTTCCCAAACCAACACGAAGCCAATGCAAATTCTGTACGCAATCAGGAACAAGGCTCCACTCCCACAAGGCTCTGCAAATAAAGAAGTTTTTTTTTCTCTCCAGGTAGCTTTAATTTTTCAAACTCAAGTGCTTTAATTCAAAGGACTCCTGCGATGCCTTACAGTTTAGATGCACCGCATAAGCCCTCGTTATAAAAACGTCCCCGGGAGAGAAAACTGACTTCGTTTTAAGCGGTACTTCGTAAAAGCGGGGGAAGTTTTATCTTCCTGCACAGCAGTTATGACCCCCAAAAAGCTTGAATACAGCGAAATACGAATAAAACGGTTTCGTTATATTAAGTGTTCAACTGTATGTGATCAAATACCGATTTTTATTTTTTTATTTTTGCTTCAACAAAGCCCGAAATACTACGCAGATTGGCTCACGTCGTTGCACGCGCTCTGCACGTGCAAGTGCACTCTGATACGCAACCATGAAACGCCACACGAGACATGAAATAATCGTGTAACACACCCTTGTGGCACTCTGGTCGCTCCCTGCGTTAAATGGCAGGACGTTCATGGTATCTTGTTCGGTGCACGAACAATGGCCCGCTGCCCGAGGTACCCGTGGTACGTATCGTGTACGCCGTGCGGAAGTGAAGCAGATCGGAGATCGGGGGAATCGACTGTGCCGTCGCTTCCTATTTCTCTTACTCGCGTGTCAGGTACACACGTGTCAGGAACCGCAGCACGTCGCTGCTCCGTTAGTTCGACCACGGGACGATTATTCACGCTCGCGTGGGCTTACCTCTTCATTTTCGCAACTGCTCAGATTCACACTATCACCCCCCCCCCCCCTCCTCATGAAATAGAGAAATTAAGCAAGTGCTTACACAGGCTCCGCTCAAACGCAATCACCCCCCCCCCCCCCCCTCTTTTCCCCCAAGTCATGAAATAATTAAACAAACAAACGCTTGCAAACAACGCTGCGCGTTAGTTGTTATCAGACATATCACCAGACCTGAACGCAGTGGGGTACTGCCCCACAGGTAACTCGGTATTTTCTTTTTGTTCCTTAAATACAATGCGAAAATACATGAATGCATTAATAGGCCGGATTACAAAAGTCTGTCCATTATTTGTCCCGTGGGCTTCGACCCCTCGTTCCACTCTCCCCTAGTTTTCTGTCGGTTGCGACGACCGCATTTTAAATTGACGTAAGGAAAAGGGGGATTAAAAAAAACATGTCATCCCCTCCTTCTTATCAGCGTTTTGGTACCTTCCTTAAGCCCTTACTACAGTATCGTCAATTTCGCATGTTTCTCTACATTCTCCACAGGCTGAAATTTTCCCATTTCAATAAAATTGCGGATGGTGTTTCATAGTACCCAACAAATGCCAGCGCTGAATAAACAGTGCATAGGAAAAGTAGGGACGCGACTGACGCTATCGTTTCTCGTCTTTGTGTCTGCATTCGGAGTTTTTGGACTCACTCTACGCCGATGAATGAACTGTTTCTTTTTTTTTTTTTTTTTGATTTGGTAAGGTAGTACTTCCTGTATTTCTTCTATCTATCCAGTAAGAACATTTAGGCGCGTGACAAAACCAGCTTCGTTTAAACTAAGCTGACATTTTTCGCACCTGAGTCCGCAAACACCGCACCGTTTTCTATTGTTGTGGCTCCAGAACATACCTCGGCGAACTCGACTCCACTCACACACACTCACAAAGAAAAATATATTTTTCCTCTCGCACTCACTCACACTCGCGCTAACCAGTCGCCCTCACCACTCACACCCCGCTCACCCCTCGCTGTGACCACCCGCACTTACTCGCGTCCACGTTCACTCGCGCTCACATTCATCACTCTTTCTCACAACTCGTATACTCACTCACGCTCACTCCTCGCCGTCACCACTCGCACTCACTCGCGCTCATCACCCGTCGTCATCTCTCGCGCGCGAGTGTGCCAGCATACCCTCCATGAGTCATGAAACAAAACAGTGCTAGGGCATCACGGCGTCGGAAGTCCATCCAAATCAGATTGCTAAATACACACGTCACCAGAGAGCTAATTCGGTGGTGCCCCATATCAGGAGGGCAGTGACGACGTATATCCGAATCTAAAAGCAATCGCGCCATTAACAACCATCACAGCTAGCGGCTCCTGCATGCGACGAAGAGAGGAATAGCCAAAAGCAGTACAAGCGCAATATCGGCGCTCACCCCGGTAAGCCCCGCAAATCCCGCGAGTGCGCTCGTGAGTGGTGAGCGGGGCTCAGAGCTCGCGAGTGGCGAATGAGGCTCACCGCTCGCGAGTGGTGAGTGCACTTGCACTCGCGAGTTTTGAGTGGGGCTCGACGCGAGTGGTGCGCACAGTCGCAAATAGTGAGTGGGGCTCACTGCGAGTGGGGATCGCACTTATTCGCATTCGAAGTCACCAGTCGAAAACGATTGCGAGGCTTACTCACCACTCACTCGTGAATGGTGAGTGGGGTGTGTGAGAGTGTTTGTGACCTATGAGAGGTGGCATAATATCCTACCGTAATATTCGATCACAGTTATACGAAAATAAATGATAACTATACATTTACAATTACATTTACTATACATACAATTACATTTACAAACAAGGTAATTCCAGCAGAAATCATTTGTTTTTTTTTATTTCTATTTGTAATGAGTATTGCATACACGTAACCGGTATTCGCCGCGGTGGCTCAGTGGCTGCTGCTGAGCCCAAGGACGTGGGTTCGATCCCAGCCGCGGTGGCTGATTTTCAGATGGAGGCGAAAAGCGAAAATGCCCGTCGACGTCGAGATTTCAGCGCCTTCCATGCTGATTACAATAAACGTTTATTATCTCTCTCGCTCTGCGTTAATCTCAAAATTTTGAAACACGCAATCAGCTAAGCCTTGCTGAACGTGCGAGCGCCGCCTCCCTGCCCTTTCCGTCCACGCCGGGAGCCTCAGAGGCCCATTGTGTGCCACGCGTCGTGCAACGACCTTCTGAGAACTGATCGACGCGCGCGTCACTCCTTGTTGCTTCCCCCTTGCCGCCATGATGCGCGTTTCTGCCGCCTTCTCTCTTCTTCGTCTCTAGTTTTGCGGCAGTTACGCCTGGTGTACACGTAGAAAGTAAACGACCTCACACGAGCCCTTGAACTGCTTGTTACTTTCCGTATTATCCGTCGCCGCCTCCGGCACGAGCAGCCGCTACAGCCATTGTAGCCACCACCTTCACGCTTTGCGCGGTGATCGCGGCTCGCCCGGCCCGGTCAAGCACGGGGCATTTTGGCGCGCTCATTTGAAAGGAAAAATGCCTTCAACACATACCAGACTTCGGTTTGGAGCCTGAAGTCAGGAACAGACGACGCTTCTTTGCATAAATACGCTTCTATCAATCGATACGGGAACCGCCAGCTCAATTTTTTTTACGATAGGAGAACAAACGTATACATTGAAACACACAAAATGTGAATATGCGCGTTCTGATTGTTTTTTTTTTTTAAACTAAGGGAATAAACAATCTGATTCAGCGATACTCTTACAGCTTACTTAAAATCACACACACCGTGGCGGCGGATTGGGTAAGATGCCGGGCAGCTACGCACGGGGTCACGCGTTCGATTTCCGTACTTAATTTGCGACGCATGTTACATGGGACTTTAAGAACAGTGCGCCTTCAACCCTTTACGCCTCATATTAGTTATCGAATTTCTTTCTCAGACACCTGTTTAATTTCACTAGTAGAACATCTAATCCCGCTTCGGCCGTCAAGCATATACGCATACCGAAGAAAAAAAATATGGGACTTTCTGATGCAAATTATTCAACGTACACTTGCAGCGCCCCAAAGCATTATAGCAGGGTGTTCAGATTCGAAAAAAAAAAATGTTTTCATTCATTCACAGCAGGCACTTGTACATTTGAGAGCCCATTCCACTCATGTATCGATTTCACACACACAAAAAAAAGGAATTGGCAATAATTGTAGTCCTTGGACGGTATTCCCTGAGTTTAAAAGAATGATAAATGCGATCTGACACATAACATGGGGTCTGTAAATAAGTATCTTTGCTAATTCCAGTTTTATTGTTGTATATTAAACATACAAGTTTTAATCGCAGTTTTATTCGACGCGATGAAAGCAACGCCCAGTTCAATTCTTTTTTCATAGCGGTACAACCTTCCCGCCATTGGTACCGTTCCAGGACGAACCCTGCCACCCTGTTCTGCGTTTTTCCTATCTTATCACTGAGAGTTACCTTCGCCGCATCCCAGACTGCGCAGGCGTATTCTAAAACTGATCCTACACACGTCAAATACGCACATTCTTTAAATCGTTGCTGCGAACATGTCAAGTTACGCTGAATAAAGTTTAACACTCCCGCAGCTGTCGCGACAACGTAATCCAGTAATTCCTTCGACATGATTCGTAATTTGTTAGAGTTACGTTATGTTCGTTTCAGTCATTAAGTTGGCCCAAAAAACCTGGCTCGTTCCCTTTCCGTCCTGCTTATCTCTCAGCCCGACTCACAGCAACAGCGTAACTGTCCTACTTGGGGAAAATGGTGCAAGAGCGCACGGGCCCGGGGTCATCATCTATTATAAGTTGGAGGCCAGGTGGCATCGAGCTCCCTCTCGCCTCCTTTCATCTAGCAGTACGGGCTCAAATAAAGTTCTTTCTCGCTCTCCTTTAACATGCGGGTGCCAGACAGAGCATAAATCCAGGCCTATAAAGCGTCGTCCAATATATCACCTCTGCGTGTTCGTATATATGCTAGGCTTCACAGAGTATACGCGCACAGATTTCCAGTGACCGAGCCTCCTATGTTTCTCGGGCACTAATCTACTGAGTGCTTATTGAGTGACTGACTGTACCTGTTGACTCACTGAAATTGAGTTGGTTAGCAGTTCTATAAAGCGTTGTCCAAAGCATTTCAGCGGGTGCGTGCCGCTAGGGTGGGTGTGCAAGCAACGCTGCCATATAGGTTTCATAGTACACGCACAGGATTTGTAGCGCACATACACTAAATCAACCACAATATGCCGTCTGGGAGAGTTCGTGATGGCGGCAGTGTAATGCTATGTTCAGACAGTCACTGATGGAAATTGTTGCGACAGTTGTGACATCAGTCTGAAAAGGGCGAAAGAGGAAGGGAAGTCGCCGCAGCCAAATAATCTGCACCAGCGCATCACAGAACCGCAGCTGTACGTCGAACAAAAAAAAAAAAAAAAGGTTAGGAAATAATTTTCAACGCTGTTCTTCCAAGTTCCTTAGTACATTGCCAATAGCAGTTGTTCAGAATGTTTTGTCAAATGATTTTGGAGACATGTAGATGCACGTAGGCAAGAAAAAGGTCAGAGGCAACAAAATTTACCCGCCAACAATTTGTAGAGAATTTCTCCCTCGCGGACCCTCTCCAAACCCTCAGTCCTGCGGAGTACCTCATCATAAAATATGATATATGCATTTCCCCTGACAAATATTTATCCGTAATGTATTCATGTATACGCGTATGTGCGCACGCCGATACGCATTCAAGTCAGTGATTATCCTATTGGTTGCTTCTATTTGCCTCTCCGGAACAGTTCGGAGTAGTTCTGGTGCAGTCCAGGGCAGCTCTCGCAATATAAATTTTATGGGCAAAAAGATACGGAGCTGTTTTGGAGCAGTTCTGGGCAGTTCAAAATGACAAATCTAATAGGCCATCTGTTCGCTATAACCGGGGGATGACCAGCTCAGGAGTGTAATGATGAATGGCATGACAGTCCGTTGCCGATAAGAGTCATCATTCTGTTCCGAGAGAGAGAGAGAGAGAGAGCATGATCACGATTCATTTTCCTGTGAAGGAAAAGCGTATTTGTGCGCGCGTGGGTACGAATGTACTTGTCATCGAATCTTACCGGTTTCATCACGAAAAAAATAACAGATGGTTTTTTTTGTTTACTTTATCAGCCAAGAACCGAGTACATGCCACAATGATGTACGGTCCAACGACTAGCGGTCTCTTGCTGTGGCCCTAGAGCGCTAAAAGGTCGACTCAATCAATCAGGGAATGTTTTCTGTCGTGCTCATAGGGTCACAGCGAAATTTTGTCTTATTTAGTATTGCGCTTTGACTTTGAAGCTATGACTCATTGCTGTGTTTTCAGCAAATTTGGGCAGTTGCTTTGAAGTTTAGTGTCTCGCTAGCGAATTGTGGCAGCACTCACGGGTAAAGTGGTACGCCGGAAAGTGTCAAAACAAGCAGAAAATAATAGTCACTCGCCTCATCTGACATGTTTGTACCGTGAACTTCTGCGGGGTTTTGACATTTGTAGTCTCTTATCTGTTTAGGGTGTCTTTTTTTTTTCTTTCATGACGTGCATGAGCGTCATGTAGAGCAACTGTCTAACGGGCCGGTGCAGTTTTCGTTGTTTTAGAAGCAAAAGTTAATAGTTGCGCGTAATATTAACAAAAACAGTGATTTCCACCGTGAATGGAGCTCTTGTGGAATTAAAAGGTGCAGAAAAAATTCGGCCACTATCGCATTTGAGATGCCAAGACTGAGAAAACAGCGGAGCGGAGATGGTGGTCTTCACTAGCCTTAACTTCGCTTTTCTTACGTTTGCCTCTTTGTTGAGAGAAATATGGTTAAAAAGCGAAGCTTTCTCCGCGCAAACTGAGTTAAATCAAAGTTTACAATCCATCCTACTCAAGCCCGAAGTACAAACTGCCAAAGTCGTCTGAGGCCAAAGTCCACTTCAACCCAGCCAAAGTCCAAAGCCAACGACTGCGCTACGAACCCAAAAAAAACTGCTTTCCTCCCCGATCACGATGATAGCGCATTCGGACGTCGGTTTCATAACGTGAGGAACCTAGGTTCGATTCCGACCACGGCAAGCGTTTTAAGTGCAGAGCACTTTAGGGGCTCGCCTTGACGTCGTAGCTCGCCCGCTGGACCCAAGTAGAGCTCTACGGCGTTCCGTCGTAGCGGCTGTCGTCGCGGCGTCCCACAGAGGCTTCGAAAGCCAAGCGGTTTATATAGTCATAAGCGTTCGAAACTCGTGAACCGCTGGCGCTTGTCATGCATCTCCCCGTTGTCTAGCGCAACGAAAACGGCAGGTACATGTGAGGTAAAACATACGTAATTATCCGGCAGCGCCCGCATCATTTAGTTAGGAACGCTCGCTGAGTTGGTTTTTAGGATAGTAAGCGAGAAAAGTGGCGGTTCGACGCCGGAAAGTGCGGGAGGAAAAGCAAGCACAAAAGAACACAACTCCCGCTGGCGTAGTTTCAGGCAGGGGGCGCGCGAGCACTGCGAAGGCGGGAAATTTGAGTTGCATGGAGTGGTATAGCCGTGAGCGGATAACGGCGCTACAGCCTATTATGGCGAATCACTGCTCTGCACTTCCGATAGCTTTCACATTGAGTGGAACAGCTTTCATTTTTTCTTTTTTTCTTAAGGCGCGCACTCTCAACAGCTGCTCGTGGGCTCCTTGCCTCCTTGCCACTTTCCCTCACACTTCTTCGCCTAGCATTTTCCCCATCTCCACTTCGCCGAGCGGAGTTTTCTGTTAACTATCGGCACGGGCAGAAGAACGCTTAAACAGCTTCGCTGTTAAAATGCTGCGCGGTCAGCCGCGTAACAGAAGACAGAAGTGAATTTGTCGAGCCATTCTGACTGCATTGTGGTGTGCTGCTATTTAAGTGTCAGCGGATGTTGTGCCTATTTCTAAAAGCTTGAGAGGAGGAGGTTCTCTCTGTGGCTTCAGTGAGATACGACGCAGTGACGCCGCAGACGTTCGCAATACAGTTTGATGCTATCTACATTTGTTGTCTTGAAATGCGAACGCATTACTATATATGACTCCCTGGTACAAAAATGGGTGTCTTAGTCGTGACCGAGAGATGGCAAAGTTGCCGACTGAGCGAAGAACATTAAAACAAATCACACAATGCTCGGATCGGCGCCACATTTGTGTAAAAAGAAGCCTCTGTAAACAAAACATAGTAACTTAGTTGAAAAATAATTGCGCACATCCTGGCCTGGATGGGAATCGAACTCAGTGCCTCCCGAATGTTAGGCGAGCACGCATCCTCAGCGCCACGACAGCTCTTTTTTTTTTTTTTCTTTAATACATGGAAATTTTAGAGAGAAGTCAGCCAAGACAATTGACACACAATATAAACACTAACAGACAGAAAATGGTAAGCCCGTCAGTCTAACAAAGGTCGGCACCAATTCAAAACTCAGGCAAGCAAACGCACGCATCCAAAAGATGCAGCCACTCTGGTGGATCACTCTGCGCGACGTAAACGCTCCGTACCAACGCCGCCTGTTCCCGAAAAATGACCTTGGTCCGCCTAGGGGGTTCAGCATGCCGATCAGTCATGCGGCACTTCCACAAGCTAAACAAACCTAGGAGCACAAAAACGTCATACGGCACCCGATTAACGTCCTCAAATGGCAAGAAGCGAATGGTGTATGGCGTGATGTCAATGCCCTTTTTTAGTGTCCGTTGCAAAACGTCCCAGAAAAACACCGCGTCACGGCACAGCACAAAACAGTGGTCAATAGTTTCTGGTTGGTTGCACAAGCGGCAATTGTCTGACCAAGGGATCGACATTCCTTTGTCTCGCAGCCATGTTTTAACTTGAAGCGTTTGCGAATGAAGCTTAAAGAAAAACGTTTTGGCATTTGGCGGCACGCACATCCGCTTGACACGGTCTAAAACATTATTCGTATGGTCCCGCAAGTATGGCTGGCGATAAAGAGGCACGGGGAATAGATTATGAATTAAAGTGTTCGTCATAGCTGTCCTTGAAAGACTAAACAGGTACTCCAGAGAAAACCGCGCAGTAAGGAAATGAAAAGTATCTACAACTTCTTTTAGAAAACCCCATGGCGGCTTTTGGTTGACCTCACCCGTAGAAACAAGGAGAAACGGCAAATGGTAACTTATGCGCTCTTGAATTACAGTACGTAAAAATGGATGCTCCGCCGACTTGTAGAAGAAAAACCGAGACACAAGTTGGTGCACAAACAAATGCATTAACCCAACACCACCAGACCGTAAAGGAAGAAACAAATTACCTCTGCGCATTGGCTCCCATTCAGATCCCCACACGAAGGTAGCAAACACTCTGTGTAGACCCTGGACTTTCGCCCGCGCACAGTGCAGTACCTGAAGCACATAAACAAGCTTTGCTACCAAGAAGACATTGCAGACTTGCGCACGGGCAAATACAGAAAGTTCTCGCCCCATCCATGCCTGCGAGGCACGCTTGACATGCGTGAGTGCTGAAGACCAGTGTGGTCCTGAGTTCCTTATTTGGTGGAAAGGCACGCCAAGGTACTCAAGCGGTGTGCTGTCCCAATTAATACCTGCAAATTTGGAAGGTTTGGTTCCCCACAGGCCAAGCCAAAACCCCTTAGTTTTCTCCATATTCATGACCGCTCCAGACACGTCACAAAACTCCTTAGTCAATGCAAGGGCTTCGTGAACACTACGCTTGTCAACACAAAAATAGGCAATGTCATCAGCATACGCAAGAACTTTAACTTCACATGACGCTAACGAAAAACCACGTACTCTTTGACTCTTTTGTATGCTAACACAAAGAGGCTCTATGTACAGTGAAAACAGTAGCGGCGATAGAAGAGCTCCGTGGTTCTGTCACACTAAAGGCGGACCTTGTGAATGCGTTGTGCACCCTTCTAATTAGAAACGTGTGTTTGAGACGTGCACTGAGGCCTACGCGAGTAATTTGAGCACTGCAGTTAAAGAAGTAGCGATCATGCGAGTAGCAAACTAAGTTTCCGCTATATGTCCTCCTTGCTTGGCGATGCGAGCGCGGGTATGTGCCGTCCTGGTGTTAGGCCTAAACGCGCTTTGACCTCTGACGTCCTCAACCGGTACCCGCAGCTTTACGTACAATGTTTAACCTTGCTTGTCCCGTCATATAGCTCAACGTATAGGTACGTTAAACCTACGTATAGGCCTAGCGAGGGCGATTGGCTTATGCTTACAGTCATATTAGCAGATATAAAAAGTCGCTAAGGATTATGGATGACGACGACAATGATAGAAAACGTGATTTCAGCGCACGTCGTTCCGAGCTCAGCACTCCACCCGCTGCCGCACCCAGCGGCGCCGCAGTCACCAGAATTCCTCGGCGCTAAGGCGTGGAATTGACTAACTTTATGTGAACATCTCCAACGGTGTTCCGCCTCAATCAAAGGACGGAAATAGGTCAGTTACGGACAAGCGTGCGACACATATACGCAGCCGCCGGGACTGGACTCTCAATGGCGAATTCCATAGCAGCTGTCCTTGTGACCTACTCTCTCTGCGGTCGTACGTACTTCGCGCAGTTTACACTTTTTGTTTCCGGGTAGCCTTGTACAAAAAGTAAGTTTTATGTGACAGCATACATTCTTTTTTTTTTCTCTCCGAGCAGTCGCAGTCAGAGCAAAATGTATCCCCGCATAAGTGTGAAACTAGCGCGAATGACTGAAAAAGTGTCGGTAATATGCAGAGCAAATACTTGGTACTCGTGGACCTGAACAAAGTTCATGACCGCGAGTACCAAAATTGTGGGTTCGTATTGTCGGCTGTTTTAATATTTGCTAATAGAAAAGAGAAGAAAAAAAAAACCGTGTGTCGAGATTTCGGCACGCTCTACAAATACGAATACGGTTAAGTAAGTCTGAACCGATCCACTACAGCGTCTCAGCATCAGTTTTTGAGCACTGAGATGTCCTTTAGTGCTGCCACAAAACTTGTTTTTGTGCATATACACTGACATAAGCACATTTTATTTTATGCAAACAGAAAGGTGTCGAATTGAAACAAAAATCAGCTTGTAGCAGCTTGGCAGGTTTGCAGCCAATTTCTCGTCAGATACTCCTGTCATATACTCTTGGATTGCACGTGCCATTGTCTTGTTCCGTATAGGAACAACAACGACGACGACGAGTTCATGCGTTAAAAGTGTGCTGCACAACTTTCCTTTTCTTGTTATCTACCGCGTCATACTCTCTTTTGTGAAGTTGGCTTTCCCACATTATGCCTGATGTTTGCGGCAGAGCATTATGTACCTAAGTTTTCTCGGATCGACCTGCATAAAACCGCGGCGGCAACCCACTCTTAAACACACTGCTAAAAAAAACAATACCAGAACATAGCTCATAAATGTTTACGCCGCGAAAGTAGACAACGTGCTTCAGGTGGAGGTTGTTTAAGGCAAAAATGATGGGTAGTCGGACTTTATTCGAGCTCATTATTCTTCGACGAGTTTTCTAAGGTATTCTGACAAGTTTGTTGTTTTATTTTATTTATAATACCTAGAAACTCACTTTTGTTGCAGGACTGTCTTAAACGCAACTAAGCACAAAAGGCTATACAGACGCTGCACAGCAAGATAGAGAAGTCGATGCCCCCTAACAGCCCTCAGTACCATAAATCAGCAATAATTCTCTCGAGATTTATACGAAGAAGTGACAGAACATGAAACGTTCAAAACCCCACAAAAGATGTTTTCGCAGTGGGCAAACCACTTCACCCAACTAATAGCAATCTTACGGAACATGTGCGGTACCGGATCCCGTAAAACTTGCGCAAACACCTGAGCGTGAGTGGAATAGAAAATCGGCGCGAATTATCGCCGCAACAAAAATCGCGACGCAGACGTACTTTTCCCTCTATTAGAATCATCGTTGTTTACGGCAGTTTTGGTGCAGACTGATTGCAACAGCATACAGCCCGTTCCCAACACCGATTCATCGAAACCGCGTTGGCGGTCCACGAATAACAAGAACGTTCTGTATTTGCCACCGTGCCGTACTCGTATTAATACGCCGTGGCCCTTTTTCTAAGTGTATACAGCGAAGTAACTTTGTTGGCCGGCGTCCAAGCGTGACGTGCATGTATACCATAAGGTAGAGGAAAAAGCACCCGCGTTTCGCGGCCGGCTTGCACTCGGCACTTTTGGCTGGTGTGTGGAAGTTAGGATGCCGCAATTGTGCTGACGTCACAGAACTGCGGACAATGCCCCACCCCAAAGAGACGCCACGTTAAGATTCTAGCCACCTTAGCCACGTCACGCGCACCTTAGACTCCGCGCGCACCCCCAGTCATGGAGGAATGAAGGGGAAGCGGGAAGTCCGCTTAGCCAGAGTTGCTATGCATGATCCGGGCACTTCAAAACAATGGTCTCGCTTGTTTTACCCAGGGTGCAGGTTGCACTCCATTAGGGCACCGTCTATTTCCCCCAGCGATAAAGAAATTGGGTTCCTACATAATTGAGCGCTGATTATACGAAAGCACAAGAAGTTAAGTGAAACTAGCATTTTTTAATCGAATCAGGTGTACGGGTTGGCGCATGCGTTGGCTTTGTTGTTCACGGGGTGTATCGGTTTCTTCTATTAAAGTTAAGTTGCTAGACCAGCGTTGTGTTGTCTCGTTTCTCATTCTGTGTTGCGCCCTTTTTTCGCTGGTTTCCCATCCGTCATTATGTACCAACTATCCCAACAAGCTGCACTTCTGCCCCGCAAAGCTAGGCACCACACTCGCAGCCGGTACCAACAAGGCGTAAGATATCGAAGGACCGCCCTTCTCTATTCCAAGTTTGCCCGTCCTGAAGCTGTTCTCATTCGACGAGCACAAACACACGCCCTACCAACACGACGCGCACTAAATGACCGAACTTACAGGCCCTCCAAAATGTTCTAATTGCGACCAATATCGCAACAACGAACCCCGCACTATGAACATGCACAAATATGCAAACCGTTCTCAGATCGTCTCTCAATTCCATATCCGCAAAACAGGCTCTTCTAGTTGGTTGGTGGAGAGCTGTCACCACTTTATTAACTCATAATCGACCTACACTGACACTGTAGTAACGTCTTCGTAACTTCAACCAGGAGCTTGATCAAAATAGTTCTTTAAAGCGATGCTTTCTTATGCCTCATTGATGGCGCCCGGCGCAAGGCAAAACGCGCTATACAGAAAAGACAAATTTACGCAAGAGCTTCACGCTTCCGTGGTCGGAATTTATCCTGCGTCCCCCGCGTTATGAAGCCGACGTTTATCCGACTGCGCCATTCTGACACGGTCGACACGAAGCGCAATTTTAAAGCGAAGCTTTCTTGTTCAAACTTAGAGCGCGAATCAACAAGGACGACGACAAACACAAGCGCTCACTCGCAACTGGTTTTATTGGATCCATCGTCTCATATATATACACAAAAACTCCCCGGAGCAAGCGCACAAGAACACCACAAAAAAAGCAATACTGTCGAGATAGCTGCAATGATAGGGCATGCGAGCACAATTCGTCGCTAGACAAAAATACGGGCGCGCATTTACCAGCGCATTGTGATCAGTGCACGCTGCCCATTCAGTCCTTTGCAGTTCAAATGCAGACCTTTGCTAGAGAAGATTACTATTCTAGGCAGAAGTGAAAACACAATGGCCAGGGAGCTTTTAGAAGCATTTCACATCAAGAGGAAAGGGGACCAGTGTCTCGGTGAGGCATCAGTGTTACTGCGTGCGAGTGAATTTCATTTTTTGGAAGCTGCCATCTGATTCCAGCTATATCAAGTGTTGTTCTTTTTTTGTGTGGTGTTCTTGTGCTTATACTCCGGGAAGTTTTGTGTATATATAGGAGACGATGTCTCCAATAAAATTAGTTGCGAGTGAGCGTTTGTGTTTGTCGTCTGTCTGTTGTCCTTGTTAAATCACGCTCTAAGTTTTAGGAAATATGCGCCAACTTGCCCTAGAGCGTGTTCTGCTGAAGCTTCCTTGGTCTCACTGGTGGTCTCACTGGTGGTCTCACTGATGCAAGTGGGAACGTGTAGATGATGAAAGCTTCTCGATTCAATAAACTCAATCTCTACATGTCTCAGCGTTCACTCCAATACACACATTTGACTTTAGAACTTCGCCACTTGAATCGCGCGTAAGAAAGCTTGGCGTTTCAACCATCGTAGTCTTTAGACGGAGGTCAATTCTTTCCTCTCTTTTCTATCTGTCTCCGTTATCTATCGGTCAGTATCTGTGGTTTCACTTCTTACACCTGCCTCTACGCCGTATTTCACTCAGACAGGACAGATGAATGAGATTTCACAGCATGCGAACACATCGACCTGAACTAAAGCGTTACCTCGGACAGGTGCAGAACTACGGATGATAGAACGGAGCATGGCTTATTATCTTTTTGTTTGTTTGTTTGAATGCCAATTTCTGACATTTGTCAACGTTGATTTTATTTTTACATCGAGTCGGATTCGCGCAACATGATAACTGGATGATAGCAATAGATACGCATATATATATTTTGTTGCTTCAAATCGATTTTACTTGGTACAAATTAGCGACTGCAGTTTTCAGGGCCATTCACCGTGATCCCAACGTCCAATCTTCAATACTTTTCTCTTTTTCTGCGTTAACGTAAAAGCTTGAGCACTTTGAGCTCACGCAAAAAAAAAAAAAAATGGTGTGAGCCGAGAACCATGTGGAGATAAACGTTTAAAACGAAATAAAGAAAGTGCAGCGCAAACAGACGAGGACGAAGTTAGAGACAGAATGAAATTTTTTTTTGGCCAATCCCCGGTGCCATTCACCAAGGAAGAACAATAACGATAAATGCAGGCTCTGAAAATGTCGTTATACATCATCATCATCATCATCATTTATTGTTCCCTTAAGGGCCCCTTGCGGGATATTACATAAGGGGGAAGCAAATCAATAACACAGATGTAACAAGAATACAGGCAATAATGCAGACAATACAGACGTACAAACAAGTAAAGAATATGAAGACATACAGACATGCAAGGTTTTTGGGTAGTGAAGACCTCTCCGGTTGACAAACTGAAAAAGCATCTATATTTCATCCACCCCGCCATCCAGTTCACGGTTGAATGCGAACGCAATGGCTCTATCCATTTTCTTGATGCCATCTTTCCTAGTCCTTGTATCCTATATAGCCATGAGCCATTTTTTTTTTTTTTGCGTGAGTCATGAACCCACCTGCTCACAACAAGTTTATTGACTCAGGCTCGAAGCAAAAGTCATAAGGCCCTCAACGCAGCGGAAAAAAATCAGGGCGAAGGGCACTCAAGTTAACTACGGCAGTAAGTATTGCCGCAAGGCCAAAGCCCGCGCTCTCGGAGACAGACAGCAACAGCTGGGAACTCATCGGGCGAAGAATTCGAGCTCACGCGAGGAAACAATCACTTAGTACACAAGGCATGCAGGCATACATCTGCTTCTTCTTGGGTTATTTTTCTTTGCCTGAGGTCATTCGGGCACGTGATGTATTGGTGTGTTCTGTGCGACTCGCACGCGCATTTCTTTAAGAACCTGCGCGTATAGCGTTACATCTGGGGTCCTATTCGGTTAAATGGCCAGAGAAGGCGCTCTCCATTGGGCACGTATAGGCGTTGGAAGCGCCAATCTGTGCAAGGCACACGAGCACCATGCACTTTGCACACACGTGGAAGAGCAGCGAGCCATTCTCACGTTCAACTGTCGTTTTGGTACCGAAAATATTTCATCACAAAAAAAAAAAAAAAAAAAACTCCGACGACTACGCCGCTTTTTCGCCCAGCCCCAGCTCCTTGCCCTCGAGTGTATAAATGGTTACGTCGAGATCTAAAGATCATTTTTGAGCGGACCCAAAGAAAAATTGCGGTATTTGGTTGGCGGTCATAATCAAAGTGCCATTAACGTTGTTCATGATAGGCCTGCAATTGGAGATACTCTGGGTGTTGCCGCTCTATTGCGTTTTCCTATTAAGCGCCGGAAAGGAGAGCCCCAAAAGTGTTGAAACTTGGGGTGGTTGGCACATGATCGAAGGAATGGAAACATCCTGACGAACGGGACCCGAGAAAGAAGAGAGGAGGAGGAATAAACATCTATTTAGAAAAAGACAAAAATATTTTGCCTCTTCTTTCTTGTGTCCCGTCCGTCGGCCTGTTTTCATCCCTTAAGAAAGGAGAGATGTTGCTGGTGCCGTGACTCCATGGATAACACACGGCTGCCGGGCTCGATAAATACTTCCTACACGGGGGAAGGCCAAGGGACGCGCCATAACGCGATAAAACGTGTGGGCTTAGGTCATCGAGTACGCGGAAATGAATTGTCGGCTTTCCGTCAGATAATAAAAATGGGCGAGCTGCTTACTCATCATCATCATCATCATTGTCATCATCAACAACAACCTATTTAGGGACACTGCAGGATGAAGACCTCTCCCATTGACTTTGACCCACTTCTGTCCTACGCTGCCCGAGTCCTTTCTTTGCCTTCGAATTTTTAGGGGCAAAGCCCCTTCGGGGCTCGGGCTGTCGGCGTCTCCTGTCGTCATCGTCGTTTCACGTAGTCACGGTACTGAAACACCGGGACACTCGTTTTCCCACGCCTGGCGCTAGAACGTAACGCGCACTAGAAGAACACACCGGCACACTCGTTTTCCAACGCCTCGCGCTAGAACGTTTCATCTCCGTGGGCAAAAATGCGTACTAAGAGAGAACACTGGGACACTTGTTTTTTAACCCCTCGTGCTTCAAAGACACGCGACTTTTGAAGCAAAGCTGTATACCCCTATCCACAACGTTTTCATCTCCATGGGCAAAAACGCCAAGGCGCCAAGAATACACGTACACACGGCGTGCTTCGCCCCTTCCCAGGTTTTCACTTTAGTGGAGATGGCCCGGGATTTTTTCCTTTTTTTCGGCTCTCCATGGAGTTAACGGCCTACCCCTTCTTCTAGTGCCATCTCTCGGTGCCCATTCTATTGCCCTCATGGGCCACCTGTTGTCAATTCGACGTAGTTATCTTACTATTACAATAGTAGTATTATGACAGTGTCGCATAACTTTCAGCGCAAAAGGGAGGGGTGCACAGTAGAGACCACGGAGGAATGCAGCGTTTGTTATCTCCTCCGTCTCGTTCTTTCCTGCACTGGATCTAATAGATTTCTGTTCAGGCAGGCTCGCCTGTGTATTCCTCCGCAGCGACGTCGACCCCGGAGTTGAATCCCTCCTACTTTAACCGGCCGTCGTCTCCGGGGCGCCAAGTCAAAGGAGGAGTAAGTTGATTGATTGATTGATTGATTGATTGATTGATTGATTGATTGATTGATTGATTGATTGATTGATTGATTGATTGATTGATTGATTGATTGATTGATTGATTGACGTGCCGACGCAACGCAGGCGATGAGGCGCGCCGTAGTGGAGAGTGGAAGGGGGGGCCACCTGGGGATCTTTAACGTGCGCCGAAATCTCGTACACACGGGCGTTTTCGCCTTTCGCCTCCATCGGAAAAGCGGCCGCCGCGGCCGGGAATCGAACCCGCGACCTCGTGCTCAGCAGCACAATGCCTTCCTTAGCCACTGAGCCACCGCGGCGGGGAGGATGAAGTTAGGCTACCTGTAAGCGCTGTACCCATAGATAATTGCAGATACATTGCTTATTGGAAAACATGACAGCTGGCATCGGCATTCAGTGCTTGCGTTTTTTTTTTTTTCGTTTCAGGCGCGTGCGCTACGCGGCTTATATTTCACTATTGCATTTGCTTTAATTGCGATAACGTGGGCAATTCTAATTCTCTTTCATCCCTCTTGTAATGCGACTCCAAACAAACAAAAAATAGCGGCAACTGTAAGAACAGGCCACGGTGACCTTCATCACACACCTCACACCATTGTTTCGCTCCCCCACTCCCGCGGCTGGCGTCTGCCAGTCCAGAAAAAAAAATCCCGTATATTTTCAGCTGACTCCAGGAACGTGTCGGCGTAGTGCCCCCTTGGCGTGTGTAGCTTGCAGGGAACAATGGCCTCCTACGCAACTTGCGTGCGTCACCCCGCCGGCTCTCATCTGCTCGTGGTTGATGGCGCTGGAGGGAGCACCAGCGAGTGCGCACCGCTAGTTCCCATTCGCACTATCTCGGAAGCAGACGGAGCTCCTGCTGAGAGCAATTACGCGGAGCAGCGTCATTGAAAGCGACTGCGAAAGTAACGCTCTCTGGGTATACCTCCAGCACCCGTTTTCTGTTTGCGTGCGTGTAGGTCTGTTGGCTTGTACGGGGGTGGGGGGTATGTGTCGTGCCAGTGAGCGGGGAGCCGATTACGCAGTTACTGCAAACAACAACTGCGCTCAGAAAAAAAGCAAGCGCCGAATGTTACGCGTTATGTCGACGGTTAAACAAAAAGAAAAAAAAAAGGCTAACTGACAGCCTAAACGCAGCTGTGCTCCTCCTGGCGCATTAGTAAATCTTTTTCTATTAATGGATGATACTGTGGCTTAATTAAAGCGACGTCCGTATGCATTTACTATTTCCTGCACAGTACTCTGATAAGTGTAGGTTTTGCCAGAAAGCAGGAACTCTGACACACATATTATTCGACTGCACAAAAAATTCAGACCTTCCGCCCCTGAACCCGCCCCTTTCCCTTGAGCAGTGGGAGATACTGCTGTCCAGCTGTTGACCTGAGGACCAGCTTCTGCTTGCGACCAGGGCTACGGCAGCCTGGACAGCCCATGGGCTCCTGGACTGAGGAACCCCTCACGCATTGTTGCGCAATAAAGTTCTCTCTCTCTCTCTCTCTCTCTCTCTCTCTCTCTCTCTCTCTCTCTCTCTCTCTCTCTCTCTCTCTCTCTCTCTCTCTCTCTCTCTCAAGGAGAACCATGTTCGCCCGTCGCCAGCAGCAGTGTATTGGGTGGGATATCGTTGAACGGAGCACGGAGTTGGCAATGAAGTCACTTCGGGAGTTGCGCTTAATTCAAGTTTTATCTGCTGAGGTGTCTCATTCTTTAAAACCGATCCAACGATAAATTGACTTTTTCATTCGTTTTACCTTGAATTCAGCTCGAGATACAGTAAATTCTCGTTACAGCGAGGTCCTCGCGAGATTAAAATGGCTTCGTTATAAGCGGTACTTCGTTAAACGCGAGGATAGTGCGCCCTTCAGTAACTGCAGTGGGGACCGCATAAAAAACTTCGAATGAAGAGAGAATTGCAATAAAGCACCCACTTTGTTCTAACGGGAATACGCAGGGTGTGATCCTGTGACGTCGGAATTTCGTGACACACAAGCTCAACGCAGGCTCGTACGTCGTTGCAGACATGCCACATCCTATCGCAATGCGCCCGAAAAGGCGAAAATTTAGTCGAACACGCAGTGCTAGCATCCTCGAAGCGAGTGAGCTGCCTGCAGTGAGACGGGCGTGTGTGGTGTTGGAAAGCTTTTACGCGCGCCTCGTGGTTCGCTGGCCCGGAAGCAACCTACGGCGTCCCAGCACTAAGCGCACGGGTGCGCGTCTCGCTGCCAGCGTGCAGTTCCTCGTTTTACATCATTCACCCGTGCGGTATGCTCCGCGGACGGGGCCCGACGTCGAGTGAAACCCCCCTGCCAACAGGAAACATCGTAAGAAGTTGCGGCATCCACAAACTCTCGCTTTCTCGCTCGGCGCAAGGAAACCGTTTGCGGAAATTGGGCCCGACAGCGGGGTTATTTCTGTGGCATGCCCTTTCCTATATCGCTGCGCAGAAACGCCTCTTTGCTGCTTACCTTACTTTTTCTCCCCCTCTGCTCCCCTGTATACGCGCCTTGGCGTTACTGATGACCTCTCTTTTCTCTCTTAGTTTCCAATTGCGTTGTCCGTGAGAATGCAACGCCTTTCTTGTTTATTTACACCTTGCATATATTTTTGTCTCGAAAGGGGAGGCGAAAGGTGGGAACCCACATTTTTGTCGTTCTTCTTCTGAGAGGGCATCGGCACCGCCGCTATCTCCGTTCGTATAAATGGACCGGAACGGTATCTGTTCCGGTGCACAGGGCAGTCAACCACAGGCCAGCCCCGGTGAGAACAATCCCGCCGCGAGCGAGCAAACGGGGAAACCGGACCCGGAAAACGAAAGTGGCGGGCAGGGAAAGCAAAGAACACAAAGGGACACATTCACAGAACCGCTCGTCGGCTCCGTGGAAACGCCTCGGGGAAACCTTCGCGGCTGCGTTTCGCGCGGGCTCTCTCTGTGGGCGCAAGCATGGCCTCGGTAGCTCGCGAGTCACCCGTCACTCACTCGGGGTACGTCGCTATACTAATTCAGAGGCTGCAGGTTCTGTTGCAAGCAGGAGCGGTGTAATTTGGGGCGCAAAAGCGAAGTGACGGAGGTGCCACTAAAATTATAATCTAGATCAAGAAAAAAAAAAAAAAGAATGAAACTTCTCATGCCCGGTGACCATGGCCGGCATTCTCGTGTTTGTCCGTTTCAAAAACGCCCTTTTTGCGTCAGTTTTATTGTGACGTACTGCCTCCCAAATTTTTAATATAGCGGGAGCGACGACCGACCGGCATGTCAGCGCCTTATTACGGTGTTCAGCAGCGAAATTGGCGAGAGTACGCGCACGCGCGTAGGGCCATCTGCTGTATGAGTGTCGTCTGCTACGCTGTTTACTTGAGAGTGGTACAACCCCTGCCCCAATGACTTTGTCCACAAGGAACCGTGGTTAGTTGAAATGGCCTTGCAGGACAAGAAAAACAGGAGGTGTGTTGCCCTGAGAAGAACATCGGAGCAGACGACGCTCACACAACAGATAGTTATTGCGCGTGCGCGTACCCTCGCCTATCTTGCCGGTGGACTACGTTTTAAGGCGCTGACATGCCGGTCGGTCGTCGTTCCTGCTATATTGTTAAAAATTTGGGAGGCTGCATTTCCAGTTGTAGGTTGGTTTTGGATTGACTTTCCCGCAATTGTTATTTTAAACACAGTTTAAACGACTCAACCCCATTTTAAACTATCGTTTATGTGTTTATTGTTTCACCAACAAACCGACAGCTATAGGCGAAGAAAAATCGTCAGCTCCTAATCGTCTGCTTCGAGAAGCCTCCGCTCATAGCTCCGCCGTGCTTGCACGGCATCACATCGATCCGGGTGTTTGCTTTTAGCCAATCAGGGCTTGCTCAAAACGGACACTTTTGAAACGGAAACAAAACGGACAAAACACGAGAATACCACCCCAGAGATGTTGTTGGAAAAAAAAAAAAAAGGAAAAGACACGCATCGCTCCTTCTTCGAAGTACCTCATCGCAACCTTCACTGAACGCGACTGAACAACATACGGTGCCAAGAAAGAACGCTGAAAGAACCAAGACGTCGGATCGGGTAACTTTTCCACGTCCGCGTCGTAACCGGATGCGAAATATCAAACTAAGGAAAAAAAAATACTACCGATAAAGCATTCAAATTCTACCGGCTTTTGAGGCTAAAAAGAACAGGCTCGTCGCGACGGAGTTGGCCTTGAATGGCCGGCGCATAGTAATCACGGACAGCATCTCAAGGGATCGAACCGATTAACGTTCCTTCGGTAGACAGACGTCGAAGGCTGGCGTGTCTACCTAGTACGCGAAAGAATGACGAAAAAGAAAACTCGTTGAGAGAGAAGTAAATACAAAGAAGGACCGAGAAAGATAAACGCCGCGTGGCTATACGCAAGAGAAATCTATCCGTTTCTAGAAAACAGTCGCTGATTCACTTGAAAAGGCAATGCATACGAGGAAGTGAGACGCCGGTGACTGCCCTCCCCATACGTGGCCATTAAAGTCTGTGGTAGGGCCGAATGAGTGTACCTGGATGTTTACCGCCAAGTTACGCACTGGCAGACATGTTGTCCTTCACTTTCGCTTCGGCGGGCTTCAACAGCGCACCAAAATCGATCTTCTTCTACCATATGACGTAGACTACCTCAATCCAAATTTTCAAGCAACTACAAAATAAACTTTGGCGCTGGAAAATTCGGGTCGTCGTTCTGTCTTTCCTCACATTTTTCATATTAAAGAAATGTGTTCAGACTTCGAGCTAGGCGCGTCAGCTTAATCTCAACGCGCGGAAATTAAGCTGGCTAGACAGTGCTTATTGTAGGCTGGCCTTTTTTTGCTCATATAAACAAGTTTTCTGCGTGGCAGACGTCTTCATCCCCTTTAAACTTCCTTTTTGTGCGCTCTTTCCAAAGCTTTCTACTGCGCCTACACCTGCGCATATTGTCTAATTTCAGCAGTTTCGTGAATTCGCCAAAGCGTCGGCAGGATTTTGTCTTGGGAAAGGGGGCAATTGTTCTGGCGTGGCTTTTCTTTTTTTTTTTTGAAGGGGGGGGGGGGGCGGAGGGGCAAGTGCCTCTTTTGAACACCCCTGCCGATGCTCATGCGAACTGGGGAAGAAAATTATTCGCAAGGAAGAGCTAATCTAGATGTTTAACGCCCGAGCATACAACAACGAAAGCATAATACGTGTGATATATCGTTAAGTCCAAATAGTCTAACCTAGACAAGAAGTCATTCACCCTCTTATGTCCTAATACACTCGCCAATGCGCACCAACACAAACTTTTAGGGACGAAGCCCCTGAGGGGTTGGGGCTGTTGGCGTCTCCTGTCGTCGTCGTAATCGTCGTCTCATGTGGTCATGGTACTAAAACATCGGGACACTCGTTTACGCCTCACGCTAGAGAGCTTCGTGCTTCAAAAACAAGAGACTTTTACAGCAAAACTGTATACCTCTACGCCCCAACGGTTTCATCTTCCTTAGCAAAACGTCAAGGCGCCAATAATACACTTACACACTGCACGATTCGCCCCTCCCCAGGTTTCACATTAGTGGAGATGGCGCGGATTTTTTTTTTTTTGTCGCCTTAATCCTCCGGCATGGTTTGCTTCCTCCTTAAGTACCCCCCCCCCCCCCCCAAAAAAAAAAAAAATAGCAATGAAATTCGCAAACGCAGTGTCTACTTGGAAGCGACTAAGTTGGGTCGATATATTGTTTTGCAGTTGTGGTTAAATGCAATTCATGCGCTGCGGAATGTCAAGGTTCTGCCATCCATTCGAGAATGACAACACTGGAAGCGATCGGTTACTGACAGCTCTTGACTAAACGTCCGTTCGAAGCACCGAATTGTACAACTTCTTCAAAAAGCAAAGGGAAAGCTTGCCAGTCGTATCCCGCGTGTAGATGACAAAAACTTCCCCAAAACGTAATTTCCAGCCCCTTTCTTCTGGTGACGTCTTTCCCCGCCGCCAACAATGTAAACTGGAAGCGGAAGAAAACTCACCGAATTCCCAAGACGGCGGACGAACAGAGAAAAAGCCTCCGACAGTCGACGATGTCGGATGAACCCGTGTGGTGGACGCGCGTCACAGAAGCTCCGATCCGAAAACTTCGGCAAACGCGCGCGCGCGCAAGCAACAGGTAGGAGGAGAAGCGGCAGAACCACCGACCGACACCAGTGGCAGCAAAATGCAGAATAACCGCGGAGCGGCTGCCAAAAACTTCCTCTCCGCGCTCGGGTGCGACGCGGATAGCTCCTCTCCTCCTCGTCAGATGCTCTGCTGCCGCGAAACTCGCGATGGCCGCGCCGCACTGCGGTCGCCGTGCGAACTGGGTCGCCCGCTGCCGGCCACGGCGGTGTTAGCTTACCTATGCGATTGTCCGCGCGCTGAAACAGCGAAATAGGTGATTGGGGTATCCATAGTTGAAATACACGCTGTGATGGTTTTACTCTATGCTGCGGCCAGTGGATGCCACAGGAAACACAAACTTTAGTTCTCCCTTTTCCGCCCCCCCCCCCCCCCCCCCAGCTTGACTAAATTTGGTACAAAATTTGTTTTAGAATACTACAATTATTTATTATTATTATCATCGTCATCATCATCGTCGTCGTCGTCGTCGTCGTCATCGTCGTCAATATTTATTTATGTATTTGTTTTCTTAGTTCAGCAAAGGATAGACGAATATATGGTTACATGATAATACACACAAATGACAAATATTGAAGCCATGTAAATTCGCAAGGTTGAAATTAATGGTTAGTTTACCACATTAGGCAGAAAGGTTTAAATTGCAGCCGTTGGACAGAACACCGAATGATGCTTAAGCAAGGCCAGCACTTGCGCCACCGAAATGATCCTGTCAATAACCGCCTGAAATTGAGACAATTCTGTCATTGATAGACTGTATATGTTGTAGATTATTTTGGCAGATTATGGTAGATATAAAGCGCCCAAAAAATGTTTGTTTCAACTGAGATTTCCTGTAACAAAAGTTCGTTCAACTCAGTGCATTTGGTTTATAATGCGCGGCAGAGAATTAAAAAAAAATTGTTTACCTGGAATGTTCGATCAAGTAATGTTTTTTCGAGTTTTCGATTATTGAAGTATTAATTTACTCTGTTTCCTCGGTCAAAGTGCCCCGCAGAGAACTGGTTTTGTCGACATCGACGGTCGCACATAAAACTACACAGCAGTGCACAGAAGATTATCCCTTACCTGTATTGTGTACTTATTACCATGTAATTTATTACAAGGGTACCTACAACTGACTATGGTCTACGTTTACAAACTACGAGAACTGGTTTAGTGGTTTGTACGGGTCGAGCATGAAAACACTGTAACAGCGAAGTTGTTGAGCAAATCGTTTGTGTATGTTGTCCGCAGTTAAAATTACCAAGAAAAGGCCCAGAGCTCGTGCACGCGTGCCTCGAGAGCACATTCGTCAAGCTATAACCACTAACTTAGCAAGATTGGTTAATATTGGATAAAAAAAAAGCTCCAGCGTTCGCCGCGAGCCTCGAGCGCACGTTCGTCAAGACACGCATACCCACTTATAGAGACTGGCCAACATTAGCCACAAAAAATTGGTCACCATCTCGTCCTGCGAAAGTGGAGGTACAGCACAGCTGTTGTAAACCACTACAAATGGTGATGGGGGAGGATATGAACTGTTTCTCGTCGTCCCGGCGGGCTTGTCGCTTGCGTTCGGGTAGTGTCACTAGATAAAGGTACATAGTATCGGCACTCTTTTCTCCTATTTCCCGTACCGCCGCCATGATCATTGGTCAGTCCGCATTACGTGACATTTTTGACACTGCGATGGTTCATGGGCGACGCCATTTTTTTCACTATGCATTTTAGTCGGTCAACACTGATAGGCTTAGTTTGCCCTCCCTGCTCTGCGGCGATGCGCGACTGACGTCGTTCCGAATGCGAATCAAAGATAACGCGTGTAACGGCATTTCAGCAACAGAAGTGTGTCCAAAGATGCGGCAAATGCTGGGTCCTGCCTAGCCTGACGCATGCGCCCGGCGTCTTGGGCAAAAACTGCTCTATTTAGGGACACTAGTCCTGCGTAGCCTTCAAGGATAATCTGCAAACATAATCCTTACCAGGAACACATGGGGAGGGGGGGGGGTCATTGTTCACAGTCGCCTTATCATCCATGATGCGGTTTCGATGCTTGTTTTGTGGTTTCCTTAAACGAATTCTCTGTATTCCTGATTATCCTGACGCATCAGCTATAGGCTTTGGCGTTTTTGCCCACGGAGATCATTTTTGCCCACGGCGATGAAACCGTTGGGTGGGTAGAGGTATACAGCTTTGCTCTAAAAACTCCAGCGTTCGCCTTATCGTGGCAACACTTGCTGGGAACTAGAAGCTCACGTCATAGCGTACACCCCTCGTTTGTTCGTCTTCATGTCGTCGTGCGCATGCGCTGTGTAACGTTGAAGAGAGAGAGAGAGAGAGAGAGAGAGAGAGAGAGAGAGAGAGAGAGAGAGAGAGAGAGAGAGAGAGAGACCTTTAATAGAAAAGGATGACCACTGGTCACGATGGGGGAAAGGAATGGGGAGGGAGGGTAAGAGAAAATAAACAAATTAATGCTGGTCGTTCTCAGTAGACTCAATAACTGGGCCAGTTCTTGAAACCTGCAATTCATGGGCCAGTTCATTGTGATCGCAATAGGGTTTGTGCACATTCACCAGTTCGTTTGGGGGAGGACCCGCTATTTCATATAATAGTTGTGTATCAGTTTGTTGTGGATCGGGATGGGGTTGGGGAGATTTAAATGTACGGTGCGTGGCGAAAGCTGGGCACCACCAAACTAGGTGTGTGAGGTCTGATGGAGTGGTGGTACGGCAGTAAGGACATCGAGGGGGCAGATGAAAGGTATACCACTTGCGAAGTGTTTCGGGTGTGTGCGCTGAATTTGCAATATATTTGTTAAAGGGGTCCTGAAATGCCTTCCGCCGATGCATGGATGTACATGTAACCAAATAAAGCAATGTATTAGCAATCTCCTCCTGCAAGAATTTTGTTAAAGCGATGAGTATTAGCTGAGAAATCGTAAATCAAAAACCGCGAATTATCGTCGCGCCGTATTCAACTGTTCAACTGTTCTTCGCTGTTGGCCTCCCCTCCCATGATGCTCCGCTCCTCAGCGGTGACGTACTTCCGCTATTGCGCTCCCACAGACTGCCGTCTGCTACGGGCCAGCTCTTTCGGCTTTTTCATCTCTGTAGACACCATGGACACAGGCTGGAAAAGCGAACGAATGACCTGGCCGCATGTGTGCGGCCTGGCCTTGCCCTTTCGCGGTGCACGTAGCTGCAGTTGGTATCGGCGGCGAACTCGCAGCCGCGTGGGGACAATCGTGCGCTCGTTCCCTTTGGTGCACCGCGCACTGTTTATCCAAAAAGCGCGGTCTCAGATGTGGCCCCGCTGGTGCCGGGTGTTATTTTGCGGTGGTTGTAATTCCTACTACCGGCGGCATGTGAAATAAGACATTTTCAACCGACACAGAACCCGTGCACAAAACGCGCCGGATCGGATCGCTTTATCAGCGGCGATGAACGTGAAGGCGAAGAGCAAACCAACGCTGCACTCGATCAGCGAGAACCCGTGTTCTGACAAGCTGCACCCATGTGTTGCATTCAACACTGACGGGAAAGCGTTTGTTTGCACTTGTTTGGATAGTTGTAAAATGTCCAAACACTCCGGCACTCCGCTAGCAGATCAGCCGGCGAGACATTTCGGAAAACATTTGACAGATGGCGCCGTATGCATTAGTGTGTCGCTACGCAAAACTGATGAGACGCTCTACTAAAACTCCCATCGCGGTGTCACGTAGCGGGACGCAAAAATTTAGCGTTTAGCGTATGCAAAGGCCACAAACGCTGTACTAAAACTCTATTAGCAGGAAAATAGCGTGCGTATGTGAAACCGCTTGCGTTTACAAAGCTGCACGCCGAGCGCGTACGTTTCAAACCTAGTGACATCGTTTAAATACACTGGCAAGCACAGTGTAACGTAGTCAGATATCAACCGTATGCTCAGGCGACAAGCAAGAGCTTGTTTTATGTGGGGCGGAGATTGCGCATAAAGGCCCGTTCGCACTTGCGACGAAAGCGAGTGAGAGCGGCAGGAATTCCGTCGCTTTGTCGCGCGACGATCGTTTTTGTCGAATGGTCGGGACAAATTTTGGTTGCGCGACAGAATTCCCGTCGCTTTCGCTCGCTTTCGTCGCAAGCGGGAATGGAAAGTTCTGCCGCTGCCGTCTGCTACGCAGATCGGAGGTAACCGCGCGATCTGCTCGGGCCGGATGAACGCGCACACTCCCGCACGGCAGCGCCCCAAGCGGCAGACGGCCGCGTACATCGCTCCCGGCACCCGCCTGGAGCCCGCCCTTGGCACACTAGCCAGTATATTTGAGGCACTATAATGGAGGAAAGATTTTTTGATTCCGATGAACCTAGTTCTTTGCCCCTGTGTTTTTAAATACGTGAAGTGGTTAGCACGTCGTCCTCACGCAGCTCTGTATCGTCGTAGCATCGCTGATTGTCCGAACGAAGCTTGCAGCTAAGCCAATGCAGCGACCGAAGCTGTGTGTGTGTGTGTGTGCATCGCCTCCTGTGTGTTGTGGAAGCGTTCGTTTCGCGATGAAATGCGACATTGTACTTCTGCGGGTGGATAGTGCTTCCCATGGTCTGGATTATCTTTCTCGAACGACGTACCACTCAACCTCGCATGGGGTATGTGCAGTGTGCCTGGCTAAAAGCCTTCTCGCTTGCGCGCCAGAGTTGTGACTTGCTGCTCGTCCCCGCAAACCGGGTGTGAGGTGAGTGCCGAATTTGCGACGGGCAGGAGGAGGCAACTCATCGTCTGTCAATCGCGGTTCAGACTTGCAACGCATGTTGTGACGTTGCGTTCGTTCGAAACGCATCTCTGGATTGTTTTGAAGTTGAATAAAATGTACGCGTCAAACCCGGGCATTCGGCTCAGGGCGTTCTCTGCGATTGCACCAAAGAAGTGCCACGGGACTTTCTTTATGGTACGTACTCACGTAAGATAAAATCCACGTCGTGTTATGGCCGTGTTGCATTCAACACAAACGGTTAAGCGTTTGTTTACACTTGTTTCGTTTGTCGTAAAATGTCAAAGCACTCCGGCACTCTGCTGGCAGATCAGCCGGCGAGCCGACGCTGAGCAGACGACTAATCTCTTTGCCGGAAGTGCGTGAAAAAGCCGCCCAATAGCAGGATGTCTAGCTCATGACGAACATCTGGGAATCGATGATGTAGACATGTGAAGATGGCGGCGTCCAAAAACACGAAGGAAAGAGTGAGAAAAAAGCGACAAACTTTGCAACAAAAGTGTGAGCTTTCCGCTGCGCGTAAAAGAGTAATACTTGGCACAGGTGACGTTGGCGACCCAATCTAGCGATTGCGCTAGTTCATTGAGTGTGCTCAAAATGCCTTTCAGGGCCCCTTTAATAAAAATTTCGCCTGAGCGGGGAATAGGAGGTAGGCGGCTGAGGTAGCCAGCTGGAGTTAGGGCTTTTAGACGTGTGCGGCGGTCCTTCTTGTGCTGGTGAATACGCATCGCTGGGGAGGGAGAGGGGGACCGCGACGGCCTTACCCCAGGCACCAGTTGAGGATAAGAGGGGGAACTCTCCTGAGCGGCCACATGAGCCGCCTGGTTGCCTGAAGAAAATGGTTCGTGGCCAGGTACCCAGTCGACGCGGATGTTGGTGTTGTTCCGTTTGAGGAGTTGAATTTGAAACAGAATTTCGTGGACGACAGGGTGGGTCGAATCATACGATCGCAAAGCTTTGAGGGCCTCGTACGAATCTGTGAGTACATGGAGGGCGGTAGAGGTGGGTCACAGTCAAAGGCGATAGCTGACACTGCGTTGTTAATAGCGTACAGCTCCGCATCGAGGCTGGAAAGTTCTTTGCCAAGTATGGTAGTGTACCCTGAGAGAACCGGTGCCTCAGGGCATGTCCAAGCAAGGCCCGCGCCGTACTGGTTTACGCTGGCGTCCGTGAAAATGTCCAGTTCGTTCTGAAGGCGATCCCTTCGGAGGCGTCGGATTCGCCGCTGTCGCAATATATTGCGACAGCGGCGAATCCGACGCCTACTAGAGCGTACTAATACTCTATAGAGTATTAGTACGCTCTATAGGTTTGCTATGCGTAGAAGTATCAATTGCTGGTCGCTGCCAGGGTGCTATGGGGACTGGGTAATCGGAAAGTATTGGTGGTCTTCTGGCGTCCCACGCTGCTAAGGCGGGTCCCTGGTGTGTAAGGGGTCTTTTGAAGTCCGCCTGGGCTTTGGCCTCCTGAATGATGGCTTCAATAGGAGGAAGAGGTACAGCTTGCTCCACTTTACCAATGAGTGTATGCTTTGGTAAGCCAGTGACTGTCCTGAGAATTGCCTGATGTAGCACCTGAATGGTTTTGGTGTCGGTCTTGTTGATGTCGTAAACCGTTGCACCGTACGTGAGGGTGCTCACAGTGACAGCCCTGGCCATATTCAAGATGGCATTCTGCGATGCTCCACCATATTTATTCGACAATCGACGAATGGAGTGCAGTATGGCATTCCATTTCTGTTTTAATCTTTTGAGCCAAATATCAGGACTGTTTTTTGTTCCAATTGGAAGGCCTAGGAGTGTAATGGGCTCAGTTGAAGCAGATACATCGCAGTTCACTAGGTTGACTACAATTTTTTGGGGCGGGTCAGGTGGCTGACAACCGTATACTGCCAAAAATTCGTTTTTTTTCAGGTGCGAGTTCTAGACCTAGCTGAGCCAGAGTGAGCTCAAGGCTATTAGCTTCGGCCTGTAGCTCAACAACCTGGCCCTCTAAAGAATCAAAGTCGGCCGCTTCAGTCCAGACCGTGATATCATCGGCGTATATGGTAAAGCGGGCGCCTGAGTCAATTTCAAGTTGTCGAGCTACTCTGGTCATGGCCAGGTTGAAAAGTAGAGGGCCTAAAATCGACCCTTGGGGAACACCGTGGTCGAGGTAGTAAGTCATAGGTTCCCATCCAGGGTGCGAACCGTGAAGGCGTACAGGCCGGCTTTGGAGAAATGCTCTAATCCAATTTTGCGTGCGGGCACTGGGGTAGGCATGAGCAAGTTCCTCTAGAATGACCGGGTGGCTAACGTTGTCGAACGCCTTTCGCAGATCAACCACCATGATCAGGTCAGGAGTGCCGCGATGGTAGTGGGGGCGGTTAATTACCCTACACAGAAGCCAGAGGCTATCATGCGTGACAACATTGGGCCGGAAACCTGTTTGGGCTGGGTGAAAATACGGTTGGACATATTCCAAATAATGTGTGAGCCGATTGTTGATAAGGCGCTCAATCAATTTGCAAAAAACGGGCGTGAGGGATATCGGCCTAAGGTTCTTGATTTCACTGGAATGCTTGTTGGGTTTGGGGATAGGAAAAATAAGTGTTAGTTTAAGGTGTTCTGGTACTTGTCCGTGCTTCTAGAGGTCATTGATCTGACATAAAAGGTGTTCCAAGGCCTCAGGCGGGAGGTTTCGGAGGTGCTGCTACGTGACACCGTCATGACCGGGCGCAGAGTGAAGCCGTCCCTGGCGGATTGCGATGCGTAACTCGGCCATTGTAAAAGGTAGCTCCAAGTCCGGGTCAGGCTGAGGAATATCAATAATTGGAAGTGGAGCGGGTGGAGAGGTGGAAGCATGGGGAAAGAAGGTACTTATAAGTCGCCACTCCACTGTTGACGGGTCTGCGTTGAGGGTTAGGGTAGCGAAAAGAGGGGTTCGTTTGGCAGTCTTCTAAGTGAGGCTGCGGTGCAGACGCCAAAGCGCCGGTAAGCCTCTCGCGTGACTGAGGGTGTCAAGAGTTGTCCAGTAATATTGGTTTAGCTCTTTTTGATAAGTGGTAATAATTTGGTACTGTTTCCGAATGTTTTGGAGATATTTCTGGCATTTTCCATTAGATCTGTAGGTGCGAGTGAGCTTATGTACTTTTTTCCAAAGGTTATCCATGTGGTTGTCCACGGGCGGTGTTTCCGTAGCACATTCGATGTCCTCCTGTGCCCGGGTGGATGTTGTGGTGATTAAGGAGCAGAAGTCCCTTAATGAGGCTGGGGGAGATGCACTCATTATAGCCTCCCGAAAGGCATCCCAATCAATTCGCTTCATGGCCTTCCGTCGGCGGATCTTCTTCCCACGGAGATGGATAAGTATTGGGAGATGATCACTGCCCCAAGTTGTACAGAACGGTAACCATTTGCGAGTAAGGCCAGGAGTAGCCCAGGTTAGGTCAGGGGTCGTGTCTTGCTGCGAAGAATGAAGGCCAACTCGAGTGGTCATGCCTGGTTCATTAATTAAAATGAGATTTGAGGCCTCAGCGGCGTCTTCTAGCGCTTGTCCACGAGAATGAGTGTGGGCATAGCCCATGTGGTGCTCTGTGCATTGAAGTCACCACCGAGAAGGATTGGGGTACCGGGAAATTGGGCCATAAGAGCAGGAAGCCAGGCGAAAGAGACGTTAGGTTTTGTTGAATTTACAGGTTTGTAATAGGCAGTGACCACGATAATAGGCTTACCGCTAGGTAAGCGGGTGTGCACCGCGACGACTTCATGGTTGTTGGAGTTGAGTTCGCTAGAAAAAATTTGCTGGGCCGGAGGAACGCACCAGGAAAAAATTTCCCCGCATTTCCCCGAGGGGAAGAATGTGAAAGTGCGAATGCAGGAGTTGAATTTGCGCGGTTCGGTAATGTTCGCGAAAGAGAGATCACACACACACACACACAACTACAAAAAAAGAAAGATGCATTTATTCACAGACACCTATTTGTGTTGTCGTTGTACTTGATTGCTAGAGCGGATCTCAGCTTTGAAATTTCGTGTCAGTACTCCTTTAAGCGGGTGCATTAGCCCTTCTCACGCCCGATTCCTGGCCAATCCCCCACGTGGGTATGTGCCATGCACAGACACCTATTTGTGTTGTCGTTGTACTTGATTGCTAGAGCGGATCTCAGCTTTGAAATTTCGTGTCAGTACTCCTTTAAGCGGGTGCATTAGCCCTTCTCACGCCCAATTCTTGGCCAATCACCCTAAGTGGGTATGTGCTAAAGAAATTAGGAACTCTTCTTGGCCAATCGCCCTAAGTGGGTATGTGGTGCGGACGGACGGACGGCGGTGGACGCGTGATTCAGATTACTTGGCCAATCGCGCTCAGTGGGTATGTGCTAAAGAAATTAGGAACTTTTCTTGGCCAATCGCCCTAAGTGGGTATGTGGTGCGGACAGACGGACGGCGGTGGACGCGTGATTCAGATTACTTGGCCAATCGCCCTAAGTGGGTATGTGGTGCGGATGGACGGACGGCGGTGGACGCGTGATTCAGGGTCGCTTAAGAAGTGCATTCGCACTTAAAAAAATTTGCTGCGCCGGAGGAACGCACCAGAACTGCAGCGTAACCGGGAGAACATAAGTGGTAAGAGAAACTACGGCGGATGTGATGAGGTATGAGGGGTTAGAAAACGTAACATACCCAGATACGTGAGGGGTACAGCGCGTTTCTTGTAGGACAATATAGAGTGGTTGAATTTGTTTTATTGTCTGTTTGAGGATAGTTTCTTGTTGACAGAAGCGTCTGCAGTTCCACTGTAGGGCAGTCGCGGGTGTACCTATTGTGGCTGTTTGGTGGGTCGCGATGGGACTTTGCGAGGGGGTTCTTTGGGGGGCTCTAGCCTTGGGCTCGGTCAGTACTTGAGAGAGAGACCGCTGAAGAGCCGCGACTTGAATGTCGAAGCTGCTGTAGGTGATCGACCACACATGGCCCGGCCGCGGATAGTTCGCACAGCCGAGGAAGAAGCCGTGCTTCCAGAGGCTCGGCTGGCAAAGCATCCGCCAGAGACGATACGTCGCGCTTGCAGAGTGGCGTACGAAAACGTCGACCAGAACGACGACCTCACTCTGGCCTTGCTCAACATAAGTTCATTGAAATGCCATGCTGTCGACGTCAACCACGACACCACAATGATACTAAACTTCGTGTCCGTCAATGATCACCTACATTAGCTTCGCCATTCAAGTCTTGCACGGGAGTGCAAGGTTCCCTGAATTTTTTTTTAGAAAAAAAAATCAACACATTTGTAGCAAAACGAAACTGTATAACTAATAGTAGCCAAGTTATTCTAACTAAGAACATTTTGGATTGCTTGTTACAAAAACAAAGTGAAAATGGCCGCATCTGAATGATATACTGCGTCGAGGAGAGGCGAGATAACAATAAAGAAGGCGGTGTCGCGCTGGGCGGACGTGGCCTACGTGCCTTCTCCCTCCCCCTTACCCCCCCCCAAAAAAAAAAAGGGCCCATTTCCACCACCGAAGAACCACACAGCTGTCGCCACAATGAAGCGGCGCGCGGAACTACTGCACCTAATTAACTACACCACACAACTTAAAGTGGCCATGAAAACAAAATACAACTTTTCCATTCGAAAGAACTAGCTTTCGGTAACTCGCCCAGCTGCATTCCAGCCACGAAAGACGTTTCTTTTAAACGAGAAAAAATACCAGAAATATATCAAAACATGTAAGTATCGCGCTACCGTAACGTAATATGTTTATTTAACATGTTTACAATAACGGTAGCAACAAGCCCGCACACACGCGCGCATCCTGTCTTATAGGACATGATGTTTACTTTCGGTATACCGAAAGTAAACATGTTGTTCGCGCTAGCAGTTTCTCCTTTTAACGTTGAAGTTTTAGAGTGAAATCGTTGCTTGGCTTCATTGGTGAAAGCGAGCGCCCCACCTGGCGTCCGCAAAAAGACGCCCACTAAAGTGCACACAAAATAAGCCATCTAACTAAAAAAGTTCGCAGAAAAATGGGAAGGAAGGAAGGAACAAAGATAAAAGAAAGGCAGGAATGTCACCCAGGCTGTGGCCTAGTTTGCTTTCTTACACGTGGGGAAGGGGAACAATGGGAAAAAAGAGGAAAACAGTAAAAGAAGGGGAAGGTATGGGGACAGAGCATAAAGAGGTGCGCCCAGCCTTACGACACTATAAACGATGTAGTTCAGTGACTTAATAGATAGTAGTCTTTTTGTGCTAAAGTCTTCTGTGCAAGTTCGTTGTTTTTAGGAAGCACAGGAGCGCTTTTGCCGCCTTGTGCGTAGATGACTGAGAAGGCCAGTGGCCCACGATTTTCTCCTCAGAGAACGGCCGGCCGCCGAGAATCCAGCTTCAGTAAAGTTGACGAGAGTTGCCTTCTTGCCGATGAAAAACGTGGACACTCGCATAGAACATGGAGTATGGTCCCCGGCGTGTCACAGACTTTACACGCCTCTCTGTCTGCCATTCTGATCAAATAGGAGTAAGCATTTGTGAAGGCGACTCCCAGCCAGAGTCGGCAAAGAACGGTTGCAACCGTTCTTTGCCGACCGTTTTAGGCCTCCCACGGACTGATGCATGCATCAGTCCGTGGGAGGCCTAATGGAAGCGGACGCTGAATATGCGGGTCCAGTACATGAATACCAGAGCTCGTGAACTCTTTGGTAGTCCATTCGGATATAGTGGCCTCCCGTGCAAGTTTGCGGAGAGTCCTAGCGGCGTCCGTCCTGAATGACTGAATGGATATGGTCTCCGTTTTTTGCTGTGCCAAGTTTGTCGAATGAATGCTTAGCCGCTTTGTTATACACCCAACCCGCTTAATATAGGCTCCACCACTGCTCACACGCGTTGCTGAGAAGGCATTTTTAGGCGCCGTGTAAGCAACCGGGTGCCAAAGCGGAAAGGTCATAGGGCCTTTTATTAAACACCTTTGTGAGACCGCGTGTTGATCGCGAAACACCGAGCATCTTTAAAGTCGGCCTCGCTGCTTTACTTAAATGCTTACCTAGTAAGCCCCTTTTCTGGAGCTATATTAGAACACTTGCCGGAAAATATCAAGGCTCCAGAGCACTGCATTATTAAAACACCACCATTAAACCACCCGCATCCCTATGGGGCGTGATACACTGAGCACCTTCAAAGTCGACTTCTCTACTATGCACCAATGCACTGCTGGGAAGATATATATCGAAGGCAACATAGGAAGTTTGATGTCAAAGTGTTATCACCATAGAGCGTTTTATTAAACACCTTTATATTAATCCAAGCCCCTTTAAGGTTGGCTTTACTACTGCGCTCAAATGCAGTGCTTGGGAGGAGAAAAGATTTTTCAGTGGCAACATAAGGTGCCTGGTTTTTATATAAAAGTATGAAAATCCTGACGCCTATTATTCATCGTATTTTTTGTAAGCGAGGAAAGTGTGACACAGCACACCTTATGGACGGGCATACGGGTTTCCTGAGACCCGCTGTGACAGACTTAACCGCTACTCCACGCCAACATATGATGATGATAATAACTTTATTTTGCCCAAAACTGGGTGAAAGGAGGAAGGGGAAGTGGAAGATCTTCGGCCAGTTGGATGACCTTGACCGGTATTTCGGGGTCGTAGCTAAGCAAACAGGTCTCCCACTGCTTCACACTGGTAATTCGTAGCACGCTCGTAGAGTTCGTGGCTGAGCTTCACAAGACCAAATTATGTGAGTGGGTGTGGCTCGCTGGGTGCACCACTTCATTCATCATTGTAAAGGTCGGGATAAATGTGGCTCAATACTGCAGGATTGGGAAATGCATTAGCCTGCAGCTGACGCCAGGCTACAGATTGACGTCTGCTGAGCGTGGGATACGCTGCAGGATATTTCTGGCGCTCCATGCGATAGTGTTGAGGGATGTCCCGGTAGGTCCCCAGCCTGTCTTTAGCCCCCTCGTCCGAGCCAGCAGCGTCGTCAGGGCAATCCCGGGGGCTGAAACCTTGGGCCGCCTCATGTGCTAGCTCGTTGCCTGGGATAGATGCATGGGCCGGTGTCCAGATTATTTGCACGTTGCGCATACGAGCGGCTTGGATGGAGCGTAAGATGCGTAGGGCTGTAGTAGAGATCCTGCCAATTTCGTAATTCCGGAGAGCTGTTTTAGTGTCGCTCACGATCATTTTAGCCGTTGTGGATGCGACGGCAAGCACAATAGCGGCCTCTTCTCGTTCCTCAGCGTGATTAGTGTGAATAGAGGTGGATGCCAGATGGTTGCCTTTAGGATCTATTGCCACGATGGCCATGGCGTTCGTCAGCGTCAACACAACATACGTAAGGGTCATCTCTGAAACGCTGGTGCAGGGCGGACGCTCGGGCATGACAGTGATCCTGGTGGTGTATTGGGTGCATGTTTCTGGGTATGGGGGAGACGTAGATGGCCTTTTGAAGGTGAGGAGAGAGCAAAGTCTTTGTTACATGTTGGCTGGCGTACGGAATGCTTAGTTTCTGCAGTATAAGGCGTCCTGTGTGACTGCTAGGCAATCGCCGGGACTGTGCGCTGCGCATCTACAAGTTCCATTAAAGAATTACGGATACCCATAGCCATGAAGCGTTCGGTGGATGCCATGATGGGAATGCCCGCGGCCTGTTTATAGGCTTTGCTTATTATGCAGTAGATTTTGCATTGTTCAGCTTTTTTGAGGTAGAGGTATGAAGTGACAGACGTGATAGGGCTTATAATAAAGGCTTCCACTAACCGGATGAGGTAGCGCTCCGTATGTCTATGGTGGCGGTGCGCAATTCGTGAAATAAGGCGGCTGATTTGTAGTGAACTTGCAGAGATGGTTTTTATGGTGTCGGTATTGAAGCCTGATTGATGAATGCGGAGTCCAAGAACACGTATGCACGGGACGATGGGGATAACGCGATCTTGTAATGTGAGCTTAATGTCTGGAGTACCACGACGATGTCACTTGCTGGGACGACTGTAGAGAAGAAGTTTGGGCTTCTGAAGAGAACATATCACACCGCGTTCTCCGGCGTAAGCTTCCCCTATGTCGACCGCTTGTTGTAGGCGGCCTTCGATGTGCGCGTCGCTGTCTCCAGTCGTCCGTATCGTGACGTCATCAGCGTATACACTTGTAGCACATGCTGGATAGTAGAGAGGACATGAGGGAGTTTTATCATTGCTACATTGAATAAAAATGGCGATAGGACCGATCCCTGGGGGGTGTCACAATTACCCAGAGAGACGTCAGCCGATTCCATGCCCCCAACCACAAGTTTCGCCGTGCGGTCCGTATACGAAAGGCCTTAATGTAGGGGCCCACATGGAGGTCTATTAGATTGTTCAAGATCACATCATGCCGGACGTAATCCAAAGCTTTAGTTAGGTCGAGTGCCACGATAGCTCTTTTCCTTAAGGGGCTTGATGTGCCTTCGCTTATCATGTGAAACCCATGTCTGTGGAACACGGCGTTTCGGGTACTTCAAATATAAACGAAATGGTGCCAAGAAAATAAATAATACACAAAGAAAAGGCCTGCGTCACGCTAGTTTTAACCTGAGGTGCAGAAAGATAGCGCTGTGCATGTAGTTAGGTGCATGCTTCGCAGGCGATTCACCAGACGGCGCAAGCTGGCCTAAGGAGAGTAGTTTCAAACGCATCGTATGAGAGGAGTGCCGCCACTGTCAGCCCTACGGACTCTTCGCTGTGCGAAGTTCAATCCCTCCCATGCTTTCGCATTCTAGTCTCATGAAAATATACTTATGGGTCCTCCAAAGCTTCTATTCTTCATAAAATGGGGAAATAGTCTTGCTTGATGTGAGGCACGGATGCAAACTTGGCGGACCTTTCGTGCAACTAAAAAAGATTTTAACTGTATGTCTCTCCGCTTTCTCCCCAGCTAACAAACTGAAGTGTGGCCGTGCTTTTATTGTGTTTTTTTTTAATTTTTAACGTTTAGTCTTTAGTCTTGTACCTATAGTGTTGAGTCTTTAGTCTTGTATGTATGGTTCATATATGCAGTTATTAGTCCTGAAGAAGGAAATTACAAAGTTTCACCCACGTCCTTCAACATATGGCAGGGAAATCATGGGGCCCATCGGTTTCATCGCTGTTGCGCCTTTACCAGGCGTTCTTTATTGGCTATTTGCAATACAGTGCCCCTATACTGTGTAACCTTCGGCGATCGTCATTACGCGTGCTTCAAAGTGCACAGGCACAAGCCCTACGAATCTGTTTGGGGTTGCCTCGATGCACATCAACACGTGGAACGATCGCAGAAGCGCGAGTCTGCCCAATTCAAGTCTACCTCGCGCAAGAACCTCTTCGTGTACACCTCCGACATCTGACAAGACATGAGTGCCATCCACTGTCGAGGGTTTTCAGGTACCGGCCGAATTTAAACTACTCCTGAAGTATTTCGGCGCAGCAACATTTGATTCCCTTCAGATTTGCAGTCGCCAAAATATCAGAAGTGCCTCTATGGATTGTACCTGATCTACAGGTGCGGTTGTCGATTCCTGGAATCGGTAAAAAATCCCACATGGCGTCTTCGGTCCTAAGACAACTTTCACTATTTTACATCAGTGAAATGTACGGAGAGGCGATGTTTTTGTTGACGGCTCGGTCACGGCGACTTCGTCGGCAGCGGCAGTGGTTATGCCTGGGAAGGACCTGACCAAACGTTTCAAGATTGCTTACAGGACGTCGTCTACCGCAGCAGAACTGGTCGGTTTACGCGAAGCGCTCCGCGCCATTTCTTGTGAAAGGCCACAGCAGTGGATTATCTTTTGCGACTGCAAACCAGCACTGCAGGTACTAAGGTACCCAATGAAGAGAGGCGCGTACGATCAGCTGACCACTGATGTCGCTATCCTGTTTAAAGAGTTCCGTGCGAGGCGCAATGTCTCAGTCGCGGCTCTTGCTCAGTGGTCGCGGCCAATCCACATCGCAATCGCCGCTCCGAGATCATGCATTTCGGCGGCCATTCAGGCGCCCAGAGTTCGATATATCGGATGTGAACTTCGTTATAAGGAATATGTTTCCCATGTATTTCCGTAACTGAAATATTTTTGTTCGATATATAGCATAATTCGCTCTATACGGGTTCGTTATAGCCGGGTTTGACTGTATAGTGCCCCCAGCGCTTTTCCGGCAGCAAATGATGCCGTATTCACTGAGGAATTAATCAATTTACGTAAAATTTTGATTATCCCGCCAAATCGTGTGTTTTCGGCTGTCAGCAATGAAGTCGTAAGTGCGCGTATTCAAACGAACTTCCACTACGTCATTCTGCTCTGCAGCCTTGCTTGCCGTCAGTCCTCCCAAATGACGCTATACTCAGTCACGGACCGTTGTCCACCGTTGCTTTGTTTTTGATCGTATTTGAACCTGGATTGTCTTCGTTACCGTAGAAAGTAATCGTTTCGTGAAACATGGGGTATCCTCGACAAACAGGGTCACATAAGACAACGTCGCTTACGCCAATTGGCCAGTGTCGTATAGGACAACTAAAGCGGCGGAGTGCTGTGCAGCTAGAACAAGCATAGTGCGCCCAGTACCAACAGCAGTGCGCATCTTACTGCTGTAAAATGAATATGCATTGCATTTAAGCGCAAATAGCTCGTTCGGCAAGCTATAAGACCTGCCTAATTTGCGTTTGCTTTTGCCGGCCTTAGCCAATCGCAGAACTAGCTGGCATGCCATCATAGGTTCTGTTGCGGGAAATGGGCTAGTGGATCGCAATGCCATTCCCTTTTTCCCTAATTATATAGCTTGTTTGAGCCAAGTTTGCGTTAAAATTGGTGTCAGTATGATTCTAACGAGGCAACCTTTCGAATGAATCAAACTTTCCTTTTGGCTGCACGGCCCCTTTAAATGGGCAAATAAGGCAAAACATAAGTTTGGTTCATTACAAAAACTTCTTTATCCCGATAGCAACGGTACCAGTCGTATACTGCAAACTTCAAACAAATGACTGAGTTATTTAGCAAAGCATGGGAAGCCTAAAAAAAAAAGACAAAAGGAAGAGGGGGGAACAAGGTGGCAAGGAGGAGGCAAGAAAGAGGCAAGGAGGAACACACTCCTTGCCTCTTTCTCCTTGCCTCTTCCTCCTCCTTGCCTCTTTCTTGCCTCCTCCTTGCCACCTTGTTCCCCCCTCATCCTTTCGTCTTTTTTTTAGGCTCTTTTTCGCTTGCCTTTGGCAGAATAAGCTCTGTATGGTGTGTGTGGTCGTTTGTGTGTTTGTTTCTCATGTGGCTTGTGTTTCGGGGCGCCACCTCCACTCTGAGTCCGTACAATTTTACCCATAGCTTTCATTCCTGAGGAAGACCTGTCTCAGGTCGAAACGTTGGAAATAAAGTCTCCGAAGAGTGTACTTCTACTATATATATATATATATATATATATATATATATATATATATATATATATATACAGTCGAACACGGATATATCGAACTCCAAGGGGATCGCGAAATAGTTCGATATATGAAAAATTCGATATAAAAATATGGGCTCTGAGACCTCACCTATGGCGGACGATCACTTACCGATCGTCGCATTCAAGAATGACAACTAATTCCGTACTCACGACGCAACAGGACGCTTAAATTCCGTGAAAAAAAATCGCTGATCTTGGCCTGCTTATTCGTCCTGGAATTGAAATTAAAGACGCTGGTCTCGATCTTCTCGAGGCTGCACAACTAGAAAATTCCAGCAGTACACTGCACCTTCGCACACCATGCACAACACGCACGCAAAAGAAGAACAGCGCGCACGTACCACAAGAACTTTGAAGGTAACAATTCCAAGGCTCTCTGAACGTACTCCAACAAAGCGCTCGCGATGGTCATCTCCGAGAGAAACAGTGATCTCCGAAAGGTGCGGGACAACTCGCCAAACAGCAGCAACAGCAGCAAAATGCAAAAGAAGGAGGAGGCCGTCAGCGCCTTCGTTCCCTCTTCTCTTTCCCGAGACGACATCGGGGGAATACAGACCCAGAGAGAGAGAAAAAAAACTTTTTCGGCAAGCCGGGGAACGTACGCAGCCGAAAAAAAAGGAAGTGCGCAGTCGGGGCATCCCTACCTCGCACTGTCACATCTTCCGAGCGTTCGGGCTTGTGTGCCTAGAGAGATTTAGCATACCGCGCTCCGTCCGCTAACGCTACGGCGGCTGGTAGCGGGGCCCGACTGGGCAAGCGCAAATTCGTTCCGGTAGGGGGGATTAGTCCCGCTAGCCAGTCTTCGCCATGCCCGCGCATTCCTCCACATTCTCCTCAACCTCAAGCGGGGGTGCAACGACCGCCGAAGAGCACCTTCCAGCTCGCGCGGCGTCCCAATGTCGGGAAAAATACGGTTGAATATAAACGTACGAATAACTATACTTTTACACAGAATTTTCAAGGGGATAATTTATGAGTTCGATATAGACAATAATTCGATATACCCGTGTTCGATATATCCGTGTTCGACTGTATATATAAAGGTGTTGAACCGAGAAAAAAATACCGTTGTCCACCGGTCCCCGCCGTTTCATCCGGGGACCGGCCTTCCTCAATAAACAAACGGATATAATAGGTCAACATTGTAGCTTTTTATATCTTTGTTTTGCTCCCTTCTGACGCAAGAGATTTGGCAGCATCGTCATTGAACGTAACAGCGTTGCCTTTTCAACACCACATTTCTGAACGGGAGGTCGGCGCCACAGTGAGGTTAAATAGAAGAATGCCAAATGCCGGCTGCCGTGTCGGCCTTCGTCAGGCACATGGCCGTCTGGCGGGCGCGTCTGTTCGAAGAAGCGAGAGAGCCAAGCAGCCTCAGTTCTTGTCCTTCACGCGTTTCACACTTGTGTACCGCAGTTCTGTCGGTTTCAGCCCAAGGCTTTCACTCCCTTGTCACTTCCACGTTGCCCATCTCACTCGGGCAATGACAGCACGCCGTGGCGAAAAGCCCCGCCGCGAGATGAAAGGCAAGACGCTGTGTGACAGTTCGTAATCCGATAAAGCAGGCAGAGCCCATGGTCGGTGGCGAAGGGGACAGGGAGAAAAGGTCGTGATACAGATGGCATTGCGTGACCCATATTTCGAAGGCGAACAGACCGATTACTATCGCGAAAGATAGCGAAGCGAAGACCACTGATATAAGAAAATTTTCTTGGCCCAAAATATAGTCGCGGTGCCCTTGTGTCGCCCGGCCCGTGCGTCTTCGCCCTTTCCTCAATTAATGTTCGATATCTGACATGTGACGCAGATCTCAGGGCCTTGCCGGTATTCGATATTTTGTAATACGTGATGGGGTGAGCTGATGATCTTCGCTTTGGGATATCACTTCTATTAGGATAAATGCGGTGACTAGATCAGATTATTGAAACCAGGAACATTTAAACGTAGTCGGAGCAGGAGGAGGGCACTACTTTTACTTTCGTTTATTTCTAACCTCAGCGAAAGCCCCGCAACGAAGTAAAGTTGCGAGCGGATGTGAGATAAGTTCGGGAATGTTTAGAGCATTTGAAGTCCTCGTTAAAGCATTTTAGGTTTTTCTCTTAAACAAAACTGAGATGCACTCTATTATCGAAGGGTTGTAGAATAAATTATGCAATTTCTACGAGATAGCTAAAACAAACTAAACCAGCACACGCTTCTTTCCACGTCAAGAAGCTTCGTGCGAACAACCTCCACATGTTAGTTTTTCATAACCTTCACAGGCATTACTTTCAACGCTCATAAAAAAAAATCACGAACGGTTAGCAGCACTGCTGATAAGGTGATTATTCTTGAGCCAGACTTCCGTATTTCTTCTTCATTTTCTTTTAGTCCTTGGGTGGTGGGAAGCCACCTGTGGACAGGGATGACCTAAGGGTTTTGCATTATCATGTCAAACGTACACGAGGTTAAGACGATAAGCGAGGCAGACACAGATGCGTTATCGAAAAGCGCAATATGCATCAACAGCAAGCCCAGACCACCGCCTTCGCTCTTATAAGATGGCGAAGGACGTTTTCAATGCGAAGAAGTCTACCTGCGGCGTATAACATGGACGAGTTAAGCACGAAGGGTAGATCCTATTTTTGCTTGAGAGGGTGTCTAAAGTTTCGTAAACGTTAAAAGCGACAGAACTTATCTATTTAGTTCTTAACGTTCCCCTGCAACACTGCCGATAAACGCTTTAACTCTTTCCTTCGGGCCCGCCAGCACAGAGCGGCGCGGCGTGATATGACTAGAGACCGGAACTTTAGGCAAAATGCATATTTTTTCCTTCAGTCCTTATCAAGCCTATTTAACATATAAGCACGAACTAAGGGAAGGGGAGCATTTTAAGCAATAGTTTATTGTGCCTATAGTGCCTGTTCTGACTATATGGGCTTTTTCGTGCCTATTTTGACTATATGGGCTTTTTGGAGCCTAAAAATGCCTTTTTTGTGTTATATATGCCTTCTTTGGATTTTTTGAGTCAATGTTCTGCAGAGACTGTTCTCGTTTCAGCAGCCCGCAACGGGGTGTTTGCTTCACGCCGTTCGCAAGAAAAATCCACGAGCCGGGCCAAACACGCAAAAAGCCCAAACCGTGCCCAAGCCACCAACACCTGGAACTTTCCACCTCGGCCGAGCCGCCAGAAACCCGTGCGCAGCGTCACCGGAGCGAGTCTCACCGACGACACCCCGGTCCGCGCAAACTCTTTTAGCTAACAGAATAAAAAGGCAGCAAACTAAAAATAAACGCGACACAGCCACGTACATGCCACTCAAGCTCAAAGAAGCCCGCTGGGGAAAGCACGTGCAAATCTTAGACGCCAAAGTTTTAAAGGGGCACTGACACAAAAATTTTGCATCTTGTTTTTTTTTTTTTTTTTTTGCGATAAGTAGCTAGTGACCTACTTATAACCTGTAGAAACCTCATTTGCTTCAGCGTGCGACGGTTGTTTAATTAGAGGCATTTTCAATGTGGCCAGTCGCAGTTTCGGTTTCAGCGAGTGCCGCGAAACGATGGATTTTGTGGATTTTGTGTGAACAAAGCTGACCACGTGACCGTCGGAGGGATATCACAGAGCAGAGCCGCCGTAGCACTGTCGAATCCGCATCGACGGCAGTTTCTGCGAATGCCCCCACGTACTGATCTCGTGAGGTGCTTAATTAAAAAGCGACCGTGGATGTGACGCAGGCGCTGCGAGTGCAAATGCTACCGCGGCTGAAGAACGACGCGCGACGCTCGAGACGGTGGGTGGCAAGACGCGCGCTGGGAGCAGCCGGCCGGTCTGCCTACGGGTCCGCCTACAGATGTGTTCGGCTTAGCACTGCGGCGGATATTCGAGTGCCGCTCTCGTAAGCGGTGCAGATGACAATTTTTAATGCAACCGGCCATTGCATCATTTACTCCTTTCTCATGTAAGCCCCCATGGTCGGGACTTGGGGACAATTTCGTGCAGCGGTAACAAGCTATCACTCGAGCTACCTGCGCCGGCCTGGGCCACTTTGCGGCCGTGGCCGCCGCCTGCGCAGCGACCGTGCGGCTAGCTCAGTGGGCTTTTCGTGCATCCGGCGCGTTTTCGCATCCAATGGTAATGAAAAGTAATAGAAACAGAGTGCCTGGAATCGCTGTAGAACGTTGGTCACGGCCAGCTGCCCGATGAGCTGACGAAATCACGGCGCCTCCGCCGCCAACGGTCGGGTCGTTCGTTCTCGAGACCAGAAGCTCCGCCCTCCGGCCCTCCGATTGGAGCGGCGAGCCGGGCGAGCCGGCGAAAAACGCCGGCAGTGCGGAAGCGGCAAACACAAACTCGTGAAATGTTGGATGTTGTTTATTTACACAATATCCTCGGGATGTCGATTGCGCGTGGTCCTCTGCTGGCTGCTCGGTTGCGTTTCGCACACTTTAAAATTGATTTTAAATATGTTCTAGGCTGTATTCGCCGCTGATATTTTGCAGATGATGTATATGTGTTCCCACCAATCTATCTCCGAAGTTATCTCGCCTTCAAAATTTTGTGTCAGTGCCCCTTTAAGGTGATGCCACGAACACGTGCACTGTGAGCCGCCGATAATGGGTGCACCGCCAGCTGGCAAGATGCAGTACGCGTACCACCAAGAAGGAACGAGAAACGGAGCCAAGGAAGGGGGATCTCAACACTTTACAAGTAGTCTAGTCGTGACACCCGTCATCTGCCGCCGCCGGGTAATCTTTAAGGGCATTTGGAAACCTAGTATTAAGGGAATTAGTTTTGAAGAATCTTGCGCGCTGTCTAATATTGATAATCGGTGTATAGTGCATAGTTACTGAATGGTGTTATTCCGGCAGCTTCACCAGTCATCCGCTTCTGCAGAGCAGAATAGCTCAGTAATTTGTACAGAATTATGGCACTTTCCTGTACTATCCATGAGATTAATCGGTGTTGTGAAGAGCTTAGGAGGTCGTTCTGCTCCGTCAATGAATAATAAGTTGCAGTTACCGATTGTGCCTCTTCCACCAGAGCTCGTTGTTACACCTTCAGGAACTCGGCTGAGGGCACGCAACTACACCAAAAGCACTCCGGTTTCTATCAATACCTTTGCAACGGCCAAAAGCGTTGCAGCCCAAAGTATTTGTCCCACGCTACAGTTCAACGTGACATGGCACATTCGTGTGCTTCTTTCGCACTCTTAGCAGAAAGCATTTCAGCAGCAGAGAGAGTTGGCGCCACTCTAAGAATGCCAAGTTCATCTGAGAGGTTCAGGACAGATCTGCCACCATCCCCAAAGGATCGGTTGAAGGAGCCATGAAGAGAAAACACAAGTTTGGTTCATTCAAAAGATTGTCTCGTTAGAATCATACTGACACCACTTTTAACGTAAACTTCGCTCAAATAAGCTACATAATTAGGAAAAACGGGAATGGCCATGCGACCCACCAGCTCATTTCCCGCAACAGAACCTATGTCGTCACATGGGCTAAGCTCTGCGATTGGCGCAGGCTGGCAGAAGCAGACGCAAATTAGGTAGAACTTACAAACTAGACGAACGAGCGATTTGCGCTTAAATTTAGGGCACATTCTTTACAAAGCAATAAGAATGATGGGACAAACAGTGGAAGTTACGAAAGCACATGTAAACATAGAAGTACTGATGCGTTCTGCTGTTCGTACTGCGCACAGCATGCTTGGTGTTTTGCTGCACAGCACTACGGGGCTTGGGGCTGTCTCAGACGACACTGGCCGATTGACGCAAGCAACGGTGTCTTACGTGACCCCATTTGTCGAGCGAGCACTGTTTCAGGGAACGAATATTTTCTCCCAGAACAAAAACAAGCCAGGTTTAAATGCGGGCAAAAACAAACCAAACGCTTGCCACGGTATGGTGGCGCCATCTAGGCTACGGAACGTAAAAAAACGCGGGAACAAACCAACACCGCTGTTCAGGGTGGAGACAACCTTCAAACGGTCCCGTGCCGCCGCAATTGGGCCAACGGGCTCAGCGCGTTATTCTTTTCGTTTCCCACGAGACCTAGCAACGCGAAACAGACAATATGATTCAAACTTCTTCAGTAAACCGCGTTGCGGCGATAATTTTAGCGCGGTTTTGACACAATGACTTGCTTCGGCGGCGAGCGAGCAACCAAAAATGGCGGCGCCAGCGTATACGTGTCTCTACCCTGTACGGCGGATGCGTGAATGAAGGTACTCTAGGCTGCAGAGCGGTCGGTTTCAGTGATGTCACTTGGGACCACGAAAACGCACGATTGAGCGGGAAAATGAAAATTTTAACCTAAATTGTTTAATTTCTCAGTGAATAAAGCACCGTTTGTATCCGGACAAGCGCTGGGGGCACTATAAAACACGAAATCTTTCGAATAAAACCAACTTGCATTTTCTCTTCATGGCTCCTTTAAATCTCCCTGATATAAATTTTTTGGATTCCACGTGCTTAAATAACTTCCGAATGTTCTGAGCAGCCAAAATTGTGATATTCCAGATAGAATTAGATCATGGAGCGTCCAGAAGTACAAAAACGATCGACGAACGTCAATGGACGTTGAGCGTTGTTTTTTCGCACACAATTATCGACTGAAAGGGGGTACAACTTCAAGCAGCAAATCATTGATATTGGTGTGGTTTTCCGTGGCTTTCAAACTTTCTTTTTTGGTGTTGAATCACCATAAATTTCGCGTAAATTTTGAAATATGAACTCTTGTCCTGCTTATTTACCGGAAGAAAATAAAACTACTTTTCCGCTGCACATGTTACTTGTCCGTGATTTCACTGCAAGTAAAAAATTTGTGCTAAAATATGCTTTTGAAGCAAATAAAAACTGAGCCTATATAGGCCTAATCGAGGGTATTTGGTGCCTATATATGCCTAAATGGCACTTCTCAGTGCGTATTATAGGCGCCTAAAACCTGGATTTTTCGTGCCTAAAGTTCCTGTCTCTAGATATGACCGTTGCAGCTGATAACTCCTCCCTGCTTGGCTTTCGTTGCGTTTTTAAGAGACTATTGAATGTGGTTAACGCTGCAACTGAAAATGAAGCCGGTGAATAACCGCGATGGCGGTTAAGTGATGTCAGTTAATCCTTCCAGCCCTGATTTTATTTCAACCAAACCAATGTTTTCTGTTTGTTTTCCTAACTGTTAGGTCCAGGTATGCCCAGAAACAAGAAATAGTGCTCGTAGTGCTGACTGATTAATGATAGAATTAATTAGAATCGGCTTCCGATTGCATGTGGAAAGGCTTACATTGGGCAAACCGGTCGATGCTTGAATACACGCCTACGCGAGCACAACAGTTCTTTGGTGGCCTGTCCATACACGCACCTGGCATTGCACTATACGGAGTGCAAAGAAGACAGTGTAAGCCTTCCACATCCAGCCGGGAAGGGCCTAAGTGTATAAGCCACGCATTGCTGAATCTGCAAGGCGCTCAATTGGCATTGCATGGACTACACGTGCCATGATCATGCTGTATAGTACTTTGTTCTGTTTGTTTTTGCGTGCGTGCGTGCGTCTTTCTGTGTGTGTGTGTGTGCGTGTGTGTGCGTGTGTGTTGTGTGTGTGGTGTGTGTGTGTGTCGTGTGTGTGGTGTGTGTGTGCGTGCACGCGTGTGTGTGTGTGGTGAGTGTGTGGTGTGTGTGTTTGTGACGTGTGCGTGGTGCGTGCGTGTGTGTGCGTGTGGGGGGTGTGTGGGTGTGTGTGTGTATGTATGGCGTGTGTGCGGGGTGTGCGTGTGTGTGCGTGGGTGTGTGTGTGTGGTGCATGTGTGCGTCTGTGTGCACGTGTGTGTGTGGTGAGTGTGTGTGTTTGTGGTGTGTGTGTAGTGTATGTGTGTGTGTGTGTGTGTGTGTGTGTGTGTGTGTGTGTGTGTGTGTGTGTGTGTGTGTGTGTGTGTGTGTGTGTGTGTGTGTGTGTGTGTGTGTGTGTTGATGCATTTTCGTTTTAGCGTCAATCGCGCTATAATTGTCTGTTTTTCCTACCGTCTGTTTTTCCGGACGGTTGCGCGCTACGGGCAACTGTACCTGTGGGTTCTTATTCTGCGTCGTCGTCTATCCCAAGCTCTTTTCTAAGATGTATCACTAACAAGCCCAACTTTCAGTTGTGCTAACCTCTATTTTCTCTTCTCCGGAGGGAGAGCGCCTGTGATTGGCTGAGAGTATGGCATGATGCAGCGCGCCACCTGTGGGAGGAGCTGCGGGCCAGGAGAGAGGGAAGGAGGGGGAGGTGGGTTTTGGCGTGCGGCGCCGGCCTTACGCAAGCTTCGCTGAAATATTTTGAGCGAGTTTCTGAGTTATCTGATGAGCATAGAAAACTACTCTTCGGCCACATAGCCGAAGTGCCGAGCTTGTTGGCTGTCTAAAAGCATTTTATGCTGTAAAACGTTGAAAAAATGTTGGAAGAATCCTCTAAAAGCATTCAAAATCTTAGCTTCAAATTAGTGCTCAAACAAAATTACTACGTTTTTTAATCCGAGAGGATGGATCGGCAACAAAAAAAAAAGGCAGAAGAAGGCAAGAAAGAAGCGTTGTTAGGAAAACACTTTTTTCACTGCGACAAAGCTCTGCATTAGAAGCCTGCAATTGTACATAACCAGGACATTTTTTCTCTTTTTTTTTTTTGCTCTGAGAGTACTCCTGTAACTCTGCATAACCGCGACAATTATTCTGTTTCTTTTTTTTGTTTTTTGCCCCCGAGGGTAATACGCCGCAACGCCTTTCTGTAGAACACCGACGCGAACCTTCGCAATGGGGTCACCGATAATGCGTCGTTTGCCCGAATAAATATCCTTGCTTTTGTTTCTGCAACCGGCATCTATACGTCGTATCGAAGGACGAGACTACTTATATGTCTCATTCTTTAAAGACCCCATTATGATCTGGTATCAGGTCTGCATTGGGATTTCAATGCTGCACGCAACCTGGCTGCGCGACCGCATTTATCACCGAGATATCGGACGCTTTTCCAGCGGCTAGGCCGGAGGCACAAACGGTTTCTCGTGTCGCGAGCGGCAAGCGTCGCTGTTGACAGCAGGGACTACGCTGGCCCTCAAGAACATGGTGGTGACTGGGAGCCAAGCAAGGTTATCGTCCTGTCCTGATACCCGTTTGTGCTCTAAGGCCTCAGCCTAGCGCAACCGAACTTCGACCGCACCGAAGGCCACCACATGCGCTGTGATCCGAGTAACAGAACGGCGAGGTGAGAAGTACGTCGAGGCTGAAAGCTAGGCAGACAGAGACGTGAGGACACCATTGCGCAAAGAACGGGCTAGCTGTGTCCATGGGTTATAGACGTGGTTGGAAGTTATTGGGCGCCCGTTCTGCAAGGAGGGAATACCAATAAGCGGAGGAAACATAACTTTGCGCGGTTTCTCGAATAACGCTGCCTGCAGCGTAGCGAACGAATCATCAGTATCATCTTCATAATTATCGCATTTATGTCGACTCAAGGATGAAAGACTTTCCCACACCCGTCCAACCGCTTCTATCTTTTGCTGCCCACATTCGTTCTTGGACGACAAATTTTTAATCCCAGCCCTTTATTGAGTTTACACATGTACTTATAGCCCCGTCTCTCGATATATTTAGCATAACTTTGGTGGTTCACTAGTTGTCACAGTTCTCCGTATCCCGTGCCCAAAGTTATGGCCCATATGATGTGTTCTGTTCGACACCAATGTCTTAGGAGAAAATCTTCTTGGGTACGCCACACGAACTTTTGCAAGTGAAGTAGCGCTCTTGGCCTGGCTCATAGGGGTGCCTGGCGCATTTGTCGGGACCAAATCTGTCTTAACAACGTATCTCCTAACAAATGAAGTTTCAGAACCATTTCTTCGCAGCAGAACATCCACCGCCATCGGTGACGTGCCACTTCATGAATGCTCCGTTGTCTATTTGAATGGATTAAAAACCAGCAGTAAACACAGGACACAGAGGAAAACGACGGGGCAAGCTGGCTTCTCTTTTTTCTAACTGTGTCCTGTGATTAACGCTGGTTTTTAATCCATTCAGACATTTACCAACTAGCACAGTCCAACGCCTTGGTCAGCTGTCTATGGGAGGAGGAAGAGGTGGTTGATTTAGCCGTGTTTCCCGATAGACAATTGAAGGCTTCTTAGCTCTCGAAATACGCATGGCTTGTATGATTGACCTGGTAAATGTTGCTCTTTCTCTACGAGCGTACCTATTAGCGCAGTCATGGTATGGAGTGTCGTCGTCATGGGCTTGTTGTGTTCCGCTTTGTAGCTTGCCCATTGAGCACTATGCGCGTATGATAACATCCCTTATTCGGTGTGCGGCTTCGTGAAGGTTTGACTGCCATGGTTTTATACCTTTCGTACGTACCCAAACAGCGTATGTGCAAGATAACCAGGCTTTGCGCCACGGGTGGTTTCCATGTTTCCGTAGCGACGTCGGCGCCAACTTCCCGCGCGCGACCTTGTCCTAAGTTGACAGAGATCTCCTAAACAAGTCTTACGACGTCTTCGACCTCGACCGACTACGTTGCTCTCTGCTATAATAGCGACGCCACCCTTGCTTTGACGTGTGATTCCCAGCCAAGGTTGATGGGTGTCAGTCTCGCGCGAGGGTATATAAGAGCTTGACGCATGAACCGTCACCTGTACCGTCGACAGTAAGTAAAATGCGAGCGGGAAAACTTGAACGTTAACAGACGACTGCCAGGATTTCTATTGTGTGCGCTTAACTAATGGCTGAAGTTGTGCTGGAACCGGCCGTTATCAATTGTTCACGTTTTTGTTAAATTACAGTAATACACATCCAGCTCCTTCAGCGCGGTTCGCTATTTTGTGGAACCTTCAGCTCTCCAGGCACGCGCTATGCTGTTCACAGTCTTGCTTTAGACTTCAGGAACACCACCTTTCTGTCAAGAACCCAGAACACTTCAACAGAACACAGAACAGAACATATAGGCGCCGACTACGGAGGAACTCGGGGGCCCGAGCCCCCTCCGGTGCTTTCCAGGGGGGAAGGGGCGGGGAGGCCGAGCATCCCCCCCTCGGCACTGACGCCTGCCCCCCCCCCCCCCCCCCCCCCACCTGCTCACCAAAGTGTTATCCTCAAAGTTCTGTTACCTACATAATTTGAGGTTTCTATTGAGTTCCTCTATCATTTCAGTTAAAATTTTATTGTGGCTAAAAGCTTACTGCACCACTGTTTGCGCGGACATGCACCGCTTGTTATTCATACTTTTCATTTACTTAAAGTTGTGACCATAGAAAGGCAAGCGCACTAGAAGCGCCAACTAGGGTTGCATCATCCGTATTTTATATTTATATCTTTTAAAAATTTTGAGTGAAGACGATACATAGAAAAAATGCATTCAAATATACACACAGGAATAACTCAATCATATTTTTTAAGCAGGAGAACGCAGCCTACAAACGATAATTTTTTATGTTATGCTCAGGAAATGAAGATGCTGCTGTACGTTCACCTTGATTAGAATTAATTTGCGTGTGTTTCTAACACTGAAAAATACCTGCAATCGTCAGTGACCCGGCAGAGTTTTTTTATGAGCGACTTGTAAAACGCACGTGAGTGTTGCGTGTATCAGTATTGCTACTCTTTTGAGTAGGCGATGCTAACGACTAATAGAAAAAAAAAGCTCATAATTTACAATATTTGTTAGGGATGAAGACGTCTGCAGGTGTATGTAGCGGTCATAAATATATGTAATGCATTCAGTAACCATAATGGGCCAAGCCGCATGCAATCCAAATTAGAAACAATAGCCGCCATGCGGAGAAGCAATATACTCGAACTCAAAGTAAAAACGAAAAAAAAAATTCGGAGTGTTGCCCGAACGGCAACGCATCTATTTGCGATAGCAAATTGGTAGACACGGCAGTGAAACATTTGCGAAACCTTCGCAGGAAATGGTGAAGCTTTATAAAAAAAATTAAAGCCGTTCCACTCAATGTGAAAGCTGTCGGAAGTGCAGAGCAGTGATTCGCCATAATGGGCTGTACCGCCGTTCTCCGCTTACTGCCACCACCCTATGCAATTCAAATTTCCCGCCTTCGCAGTGCTCACGCGCCCCTGCCTGAAACTGCGCCAGCGGGAGTTCTGTTCTCTTTGTGCTTTCCTCCCCGCCCGTGCCCGCGTTGCACTGCCACATTTTGCGTTTACTATCGTAGAAACCAACCCAACGGGCGTTCTTAACTAAAGGAACGCGGGCGCTGCGGTTAATTATGTATATTTTCCCTTAAATATGCCATATAATTTTCTTCGCGCTAAACAACGGGAAGATGTATGACAAGCACCAGCGTTTCACGAGTTTCGAACGCTTATGACCATACAGGGTGATCAAAGTTAAGTCGACAGGTTTTTTTAAAAAATTGGCGCTTAGATTTACGCGACGACCACCTCTGCGGTGTGGTTATGCGCCCAGGGGGACACATAATTAGGAGGTAATCATTGATGTAGGTGACTTAATTAATTAAAATTGATTAATTAACTTTTTAGTAGCTGCAGTAACCAGGCATGTTTTTATTGGAAAGTTAGACGCAATCGTGTTTCTACTCAGTTTCAATTGGCAGAATTTTTCTAGCGCATCCGTAGTCCGAGATATCAAACGGCGAAGTTTAATTGCTGTTCGCATGATTACGCATACTAGAAGTCAAGACCGTCGCATAGCTCCTCCCTTTTGTTCTGTGTTTCTCGATAGCAGTTCTGAGTACTGCAGATTGCGATAACGCAAGCCAAGAATGAATGCGTGCAAGTAATCAGGCTTTTTCCTGTGCCTCCACCCCATTGTCGAATTAAACACCGTACACAGCAGGCACGTCACAGAAGGGAGGAGCTTTGTGCCGGTGCAGACTGCATGTCTTGCATGCGTAATCATGTGAACGGCAATTAAACTTCACTGTTTGATATCTCGGACTACGGATGCGCTAGAAGTATTCTGTCAATTGAAACTGCGTAGAAACATGATTGCGTTTAACTTTCCAATACAGACATGCCTGATTGCTGTAACCACTAAAAAGTTAATTATTCAATTTTAGATAATTAAGCCTCCGAAATCAACAGTTACCTCATATTTATTTGTCCTCCTGGGAGCATAACCTCACTAAAAAAAGCCTGTCGACTTTACTTTGATCACCCTGTATAAACCACTTGGATTTCGAAGCTTCTGGGGTACGCCGCGAACAACAGCGTTACCACGCGGGATGCCGCCTTGGTGCTCTATATATTTGGGTCGAGCGAGCGAGCGAGCTAGGACGACAAGGCGAGCGCCTAAAGTGCTCTGCACTTAAAATTTCGTTTTCCATACCGGTCTCGTCGAGCACGCCGGATAGGTCGTTTTCTTGTCTTCGGCGACAGAAAACGTACTTGCAGTTGACGACTGGACAAGCGCGTTTGAACCACTTGGCAATATTGCACACTCACAAAGGGCTCTACCGCAAAATTATTTTCACGAGATTATCCACGATTTCATTGCCAAGACAAGTGTCCGAATGAATACTTTTTGCCTCATGGTAAAACCATTGTATCAGACAACGAAATGATTTTCTACGTCTAGAAACCCTCGTGTCCATAATGTTCTGGCAGTCTTGCTGCCATAGGGAGCTTTTAAGAGGGTTCAACGCTGGTCGACCACTCTCGACATGTCGTAGACACTCGAGTAACGGCCCTGAGGTTAAAAAGAAGGTCCCCTGCACCCCGAGTAGTCCGAGTGGCACTGGCTACCACCCCAAGCGCAGGAAACAAAAATACCTGAACATAAATACCCCAGAAAGTGGAGGAGAAAATAGCCCCGCCTGTAGCGTTGTGGTCATCGCACCAGAAAGGTATCCGGTAGGTCGTGGGTTCGGATCTTACCCAGCGGGCATTTTTTCTCCGCTTTCTTTCTGTCTTTCCAAATTCTTTATCTTTTTCGATGACCTACCACATTCTCCCCTTTGTTTCCGAGGTTTTCTTGACGTCCAATCCTCCTAATAAATAAATAAATAAATAAATATATATATATATATATATATATATATATATATATATATATATATATATATATATATATATATATATATATATATATATATATGACAGAAAATAGGGGTTGGCAGTCAAGAAAACCTCGGAAAGCAAAGGAGAGGTTGTGGTGGGTCATAGAAAGAGATGAAGAATTTTTTGAGTCGAAAAGAAAGTGGTGAAAAAATGCCCGCCGGGTGGGATCCGAACCCACGACCTCCAGAATACCGGTCTGGTGCGATAACCACTACGCTACCGGCGGGGCTGTTTCCCCAGCACTTTCTCGGGTATTTATGTTGAGGTATTTTTGTTTCCTGCACTTGGGGGTGGCAGCCAGCGCCACTCCGACTACTCGGGGTGAAGGGGACCTTCTTTTTAACCCCCGGGCCGTGACTCGAGTGTCTACGACATGTCGAGAGTGGTCGACCAGCGTTGAACCCTCTTAAGCTCCCTTTGGCACCAAGACTGCCAGAACAGAGGCCCTCGCTAAGCATGCAGCGAATCAGAAAATGGGAAATGAGGGGCTCCGTGAAAATAAGACAGAAAATAAGGGTTGGCAGTCAAGAAAACCTCGGAAAGCAAAGGGGAGGTTGTGGTGGGTCATAGAAAGAGATGAAGAATTTTTTGAGTCGAAAAGAAATTATATATATATATATATATATATATATATATATATATATATATATATATATATATATATATATATATATATATATATATATATAAAGGTTCTCTCCATACACTGCAGCCTCTGTGCCTATAGCATGCCAAGAATGCCTGGGCAACGCACTGTACGCCAACACTTTCTTGCTCGCGTGTCATTATTTCGACCTGAGTCCTTGATTCGCAGTCTCCACACTTCGACACAACGACAGACACGATCTTACCAGGTGCTCTCGCCCTAAAATCAAATACAGTGAACCTTCGTTGTCATGAAATCGCCTTATTTGAGTTCTCGCTTCATTCCAGGTTTCCCACGGTCCCAACTGCAGTGCGCAGAAACCAACTCATGTCCGCTTTTAGCAAAGTACCGCTTTTAGCAAAGTCAGTCTTTCGTCCCGAGTATGTCGCTATAAAGAGCGTTTACTGTTAGTTGTATTTACGATACCACCTCAAAGAAAAGTTTAATGATTTCGCTCCATGGAGCGTGCCACAGGAGCGCGGGTTGTGCGTGCACTGCAAAATGATTAACACCTTTACACCCTAGCAGACAATACAAAGCAAAACACCCTTAAGGGTGCTTTGTCATTTATATCACCCTTACACCCTAGTAAAAACAAGAATACGTTCTTTGAAAGGGTATTTAAGTGTTAATCATACCCTTTCAAAGGGTGTTTTATTTGTTTTTATAGGGTGTAAGGGTGTTAGTTATAGACAAAAATGGTGTAAATCAATATACAGTGTGGAGTACTCTTCTATGTCCGTCACGAGTTGTCTGACGCGCTCTGCGGACTGTCTTGTGTCATTATCTCAAGCAGCCTTGCTGCCCCGCACATTTCAATGGAGGAAGATACCTTTCGAAGAGGATATTGGGCGCTATAAGTAGGAGGCGGGCCGTCTCCTGCCGGGCTTTTTACGAGACACGGAACTTAAGACAGACGATGACTTTCCCTGTTTAGAATACGACGTGGCGTCTCGGGCGGAGACATTGCGACAGCTGCGGCCAATGTCTAATATTCAAACTCAGCAACCAACTTAATGTCTCTCCACATGGCTGTCAGGCGGATTAAAATCGTCTGCATTTTACGCAGCCTGCATTCGAAATTAACCATAAACCAACAAAAATGCCCTTGAAGACCTTTCGAGTGATAAGGGAGGCAAATCTGTCTTAATTTCTGCGCGAGGTTTTGTCGCTTTCCTCGAAAAGTTCCTTCCCCAAACCCTCTTTTTATTCCTGGCTACAAGATCCGTGCACTGATATGGCGCAACGTACCGGTAATGTGAACGATTTTAAAAGCGAACTTGCATCCAGAAGCTCTATCTCCTTGTTCTGTTACTATCTTGAAAAGTAACGTATAGTGCTTACGAATGTCCTCCCTGTAGACCCGCACCGCCTTACCACATACCTCCGCAAAACTAGGCGCCACTTACTCGCACTCACTAAAAAATATAGTTTTCCTCGAGCACTCACCCGCGCTCACGCTCACCACTCGCCCTCAGCACTCGCACTCTTGCACAGACAGACAGACAGACAGACAGACAGACAGACAGACAGACAGACAGACAGACAGACAGACAGACAGACAGACCAAAATTTTCGCGTCGAAATTAGCCCAATAAAGACTATAGTCTTCTTCGAAACTCGCGTTCGCGAAGCGGCGCTGCTAAGAAACGAGCAGCCTCCAAACGAATGCACGTAAAGCGACGGGGTGACTGCGAGGGTCAGTGATGAAGCGTCTGCGCGCCGCTCAGGAATCACTCCTCCTGGCGCTATGACGTTGCCCAACTTCGCCATGTCCCGGCGTCACCGGCGTTATCGCTAGCAATTCAAAAGGCAATAATGTTTCATATATCTGTATATGTAGAGCTTTCGGCAAAAGTTTGTGAGAGCCATTCTCGACAGTAGTAACCGGTTTTCGAATCGCAAAAATTCAGAGAGCTTTACTGACGCTACAATAAAGTTCTGACACTGCAGTTTGCACATATATGTCACCGTAATTAACAAACGCAGTCACGGAACACGAGTTCCAACAATGAACACAAAGTGCAGCCACAAAAAGGTTACTATTTCTCTAACCATTTTGCCGCAGCTATCGTGGCTATTATTTTAAAAGTAAGCTTACCGGCAATCTTGGTTCCATCTTATCTGATGGAGGCAAAAAGCGAAAATGCTCGTGTGTTCGAGATCTCGGCGCACGTTAAAGGACCCCAGGTGGTCAAAATTAATCCGGAGCCCTCCACTAAAGCGCGTCTCATCGCCTGTGTATACCGTCTGCGCGTTAAGCCCCGCAATCATTCATCAATAAATCTTGATTCCATGCTGACCCATTCTTCGAGTCTGCCGGCGGAAGACAACTTTCGTTGGAAGCTCCTTATATCATCATCATCATTAGTCAGCGCACAGGTCCCAGGAACATGCCCTCCAAGTTGCTCCTAAAAGCTGTCTCCTCCATCACCACGGTCGTCACTCACACAAAAACAGGCCTTACCCGCACTGCAGCCTCCAACACGGAATTTTTTTGTTTCGGCCGACCTGCCAACCAACATCAACTTTGGAAATGGTAAAACTAATTGCCACCTTTTGAATGCTCCAAACAGCAGGAAAGTTCATTTCGCCTGTAGCTCAGGGGGTAGCGAATACCGACACATTGGGTGCCTCGATGCCAGCACCACCGCGTACAGGGTGGAGATACCCTTTGAACAATCCCGTGCCGCGCTATTAGGTCAAAATGCTCAACGCGTTGTTCCTTTCGTATCCCACAACACCCCGCAAAGCGAAACAGATATGATGATTCAAGATTCGCCAGTAAACCGCGTTGCGGCGATCATTTTAGCGCGTTTTGGATACAACGACGCTGCGGCGGCGAGCGAGTGACCCAAAATGGCGGCGCCAGCGTATACGTGTCTCCATCCTGTACGGCGGACGCGCGTGAATCGAGGCACCCTACCGACGCAAACTGCACAGCGCCACGAACGGATATCAGTCGTCGTTTAGACCACAGGGAACGGGTGAACGTCTGGGTTACTGCTAAATGAGGCGTTTTTTTCGAAATGAGCCAGATAAGGCTAACGCGAATTTGAGCAACAAGCGGAAGTTTGTAACCGGATCTAAAAGCAACACCGTCAAAGCTACTACATAATATATTTTGCATGTCAGCTACAGGAAGTTTATGGCCACAAGTAATTAAAGATTATGCCGTGAGTTTGAGCAATATTGGGGTGATAATCTTGGATTTGGCTCATATTGAATTGAAGGACTCAAGTTAATGTGGGATTCTTATGAGAACTTTATTTAAATTGACTTTCAAGCATGGTGCGGATAAGGTTTGGTAGAAAAAACATTAAAAATATCCTACAAGGCTTCAGGAACAGTAGAAATATGCATGTAGAGCAGATCAGTCCTCTTGGTACCATTAGAAGCTCTTTTCGAATTCTTCCCCAGGAAAATTTTCTTAGGCACGCCTGAAGACACTCACAAAGTAAGCAAGCTCTCCATTGTTTTGTTACGACTTTCCAAAACGCTTCACAAGAAGGCTGCTCATATATTCTTCACCTTAATGAAGGGGTTCGTACTTTCAGATGGTGGGGGAGATTCGCCAGGGCTGGTAGGAGGTGGCTATTTAGTTAAGTACTAAGATGGTAAACATGGGAGTACAAAAACAAATATAAGCAGAGTTATTTCGTAGGGACGGGCAAGGCGAAATGAAATTATTGTTTCACATCTCCCAGTTTCATTTCGTTTTCTCCTTCCGTTCACTTCGTCGTTGACATCTGGAAACAGATCTTTCGCCGTTCCCCAATTTTCGCCTGAATTCATAATAAACCAGCTCTAAAAATGAAAACAAAAAAAAACTTCCCAAAACACCCACGAAACAGTTTGAACAGTCAAGCCAAAAGCAAACTCTCATTGGGCAAATGTATTTGGCTCATTTCCATCCCTGAAGCAGGAGGATCTGGCTAATTTTCGATACGAACTACAATCTGCGTACACGTTTTCAGGGCGTCATCCGAACTATTTTCCAACTACCCCTTTTTTAGGGGAAAATTGGCAAGTTTTTCTTGACACTGCAGTTTTATGTGATTTAGTTTCCGTTTCTGGATCCGGCTCATTCCGAAAAAAAAAAAAACGCTGAAATGTATCCGCACAACTCGCTCATCCATCGAGGAAGGTATACGCCCAACAATCAACGCGACGTTTCCACGCGGGCAAGTACGTAAAATGTCCCGGAATCCAAGCACGGGAAAGACAATTCTCTGAGCGTCCCAGTGGCGCGGCAGCTTAAGCAACGTCCGCGAGCGAAGGCAACTGGCTGTCTAGACAGGCGTGACGAGGCATATTTGGGCAACGGGCGGTAAACTAGCAAGGCCGTCGGAAGAAAACGGAACTTCGCCACGTCATGGTATTGCTGGCGTTGTGGCAAGCAGCTCGCGAGCACTCGCAGCTTATTTACAATTAATGACCACGGCAACCATCTTCTCGTGGGGGCCGAAGAACAAAGAGACGGCTCTTGGACCGCGTGCGGGAAAACCCCGAATGCAGTGATAAAGGATGACGGAACAAAAAAAAGATTGAGCGTTACTGGTGGAACGCGATGATGGAATAATGCATTAAGCCGGGCGAAATCACCTGAAAAGTGCTAAAATGAGTCTGGATAAATTTTGTAGCGCTTCTTAGATTTCCCTGAAGGAAGGAATTCTGTATTTCTTGTTAACAGCTATGCAGGTTTGTAATTACACGGCTATTAAAGAAAAAATGTGGTCAACCCCGCCAACCCCCTGGCCCTCGAGGCCCACAGAATTGGCAACACCACCACAGTGGCTGTGCTTTTCGCCGGTCCTTACGTCAAGTACGTCAAGTATGGGTCAATGCTACTGCGGTGTGGACTATACAGACAGCACTACGACGTTTGCCGCCACTGTGGCCAGATAGGACACCGAGCCGACGTGTGCCCGAACCCCAACGCCCGAGTGTGTTTTGCCTGTGGCACGCCCAACCCCACCCAAGATCACGCGAACGCCTGCAAGCCTCACTGCAAACTCTGCAACGGCCCACACCCGACCGGAGAAGCCGGCTGCACAAACAAACATCCCCCTCGCGAGGGGCACGATCAAATGCAGAGCATTTCCGGGGGCGCACAACGTTAAGTAGTTTGCGTTACGTTAATGTTGTTGCACTTGTGGCAACTGCTGACGAGAGAGCGCTTGTCAGCAGTAATTTGAATGAGTCGACGATATAAGGCTCGTTCGTAGCGTCCCTTTCTGTGTCGGCTTTGTGGCGCAGTGGGTAGAGCACCATGCACATTGCGTTCCGCCCGCAGGGTCGAGGGATCGAAACCTGGCGCCGGATAGTATTTTCTTTTATATAGTGTAAGGGGAGGGGTGCGGACAACGACGGTGCCGACTACGGCGGGACAACGCGGGTGACATCGTGAGTTACTGAAATGCGCTGCATTTAAAACGAGATAGCTACATGCTGATGAAAGCCGTCGAGCACGATGGTTACAGATGGAGAAGCAAGGCTAAACTCCTTCTGTGGCTCACGAATGATCTAAATTGAACCGTGTTAATTTAGGTTTAGTGGTCAACCCGCAGCGGTATAAGTGCCTAAGGCGTTCTGCTGCTGATTACAAGGACGCCGACTTGATGCCGACCGCTGCGGCCGATTTCTGACGGGGGCAAAAAGCGAGAACGCCCATGTGTCGCATTCGACGCATTTTAGCTTTGCTGCAAAGCGTATTCTGCTGAACAATCCTGCAGACGGACCGCGACAAAAGAAATACACAGGAACGACTGACATACAGCTTCGCTTTAAACAAATGGCTTCACTGCCGTCAATTTCTCGAATAAGAATTGTTATAATGAATCGTTGAATAATGCAGGACAATCAATTATAACACAATCCAAAATCTACGGAACGAAAGGAATAGAATCGCACGTTTTTAGTGTTTTATTTTTATACGGACTTTCGGTGCGTGGACATATCTGCGCACGGACGGTCAGGCACCCGGACGTTTCACTGCAGGATGATTTCTGTGCAAGGAAAGATTCTGGCGGCATCCCCCCCCCCCTTCCCCTCAAAATCTCAAAAGAAAAGAAAGAAGCGGGCCAGTGATTGACTAAAAAAATAACAAGGTGAACAGCTAAAAAAATTACAGGTTTGTCGATGTTCCTATTATTGTTTTTATTATGAATAATCCTCAATAACGTCAATCTCTTGAAAACAATTTCTTCCGTAATTATGAATTAAGGACGTCGATCCCGTTCTATTGATGCTTTTTTTTAGAATCTCTAAACACAGTTTTCCCAAACGGTTTCTGTGTTCTTATAATGGCTATTTTACGCATTATTATTATTCGGCATATTTTTTTATGTGATTTCTACAGTAAATATTTACTAGGGATCCTTCCTCGATTCTATTTACGTTGTTTACTTTTCTCCTAGATTTCAACTAAATATTGTGTTGAATACATTTCTGAGCAGCAACATTTTTTTTACTCAGGTATAGAATGTGAACTTCAGAATGAGCCGTGAAGTGTGTCAACCGGTACCACTCACGAGTGGCACTCACCACTCACGATTGGTTAATGGCGATAACACTAGTGAGTGGTGTGCGGGGCTCACCAAGAGTGGTGCTCACACTCACTCGCACTCGCAAGCACAAGTACGAAACGATGGTGGGGCTCACTCACAACTCCCTCGTGAGTGGTGAGTGCACGGGGTGTGTGAGCGCACTCGAGAGTGAGCCCGCCGGCATATGGCCTACCATATCTTTTATATGTTGTCGCGTGGCTCCTGTAATTTTGAGGCACGACATGGCCGCATCGCTTTAACTCGTGTTTGCTTACTTATTTATTTTAATCCTGCCGTCCCTACTGGAAACTGGCTGGTGTTTATGACAGCCATTACCGATTAACGGGAAGCTTTTTCTATTACGGAGGACTCGTGTGGGAAAAGCAGCATGTAGAGAACAAACTGGAAATCTAACTCAGGTAATAAAGGAAAATAATTGCCAAGCGTAAGAACATGAAAGTGTCAAGTACGGTAGATCGTATTGAATTGGCCGAGCTGACAGAACTGATTAAAAGAAATAAAACAAAAGTCGTTCGTGCATATAACATGGCAGTGATCGAGGAAACACCGCAAATAGGGGGAAGCTTGGAAGCAACTAAGAGAAAACTAGCCATCGGCAAAGACAGGATGTACGCACACAGAGGCGAACACGGAAACATGACGCACAACTTGGCCGAGATAATAAATGTAGCAGAACGATTATACACCAGGTTGTATGCCAGCGACGTTAGAGCAGGAGAAACTACTGAGAGTACAAGCTAAAATTGCGTTGTCCCATTAGTAACTAAACGGGAAGTTGGAAAGGTTCCCAAAGGCATGAAAACAGGAAAATCTGCAAGGGACGACAGCATAACCGTAGATTTTTTTGAAGGAGGGAGAAGATATTGTGCTGGAAAAAACTTGCTCTACTATTTAAGGAATGCTAGAAGACTCAAAAATGCCAACAGCTTGGAAAAACGCCAACGTTACTCTGATTCATCAGAAGGAAGATCCAAAGGACCTCACGAATTACAGGCCCATCAGCCTACTCTCAGTTGTAAACAAGCTGTTTACCAAAGTTATAGTTAGCTGCATAGGTGGCAGCCTAGATTCCCATCAACCCAGAGAGCAGGCTGGGTTTAGGAAAGGGTACTCAGCCATGGATCACATCCATGTCGTCAACCAAGTGATAGATGTAAAATATCACCATCATGAACACTGAAGACGAAGAGAAAGAAGATCTGCTCCTCGTGGCGCGAGCGCGCGATCGTAATTCTGGCAGCCATTAAAGAAAGGATGCAGATGGTTCCCCGGTCTCTCTCGTGTTTACAAATGGTGCCGTGACCAGGATTTCTACCTACACGCCACGAAAGCAAGCAGCCTGGCTTGGAGCAGCGTAGAAGACGGAGGCGTCGGAGCAGCTGATCGACCTGGTCCAGACAACGAGGAGACCCCCGGGGAATCAACGGGATCCGCCGAGCTGACTGAAACGTAAGAGGACTTCCGACAACCCTCTTCCAAGATTAGCAAAGAGATAGTAACAAAGAAGAGGAGGGCGATACGCGCGCAAATTACGCAGCTAATCAACGCAGCCGAACAGCAAATAGCAGAGAGAGCCGAAAGGGCAACGTTATGCTCCACACAAGCACAGATCAAGGGAATGGAAACGCGACTTAAAGAAGCAAATAACCAAATGGAGCAATATTTAACAGACGAAGTGGCGGACAGCGAATTTGAAAGAATCCTTGAATACGACATGAAAATATTGGCTATACTCTCGAAGCTTGAAATGAGCATTGTGAAGTCCATCCCAAGCAACATAAATAGCCCGCCGATAGCACCAATCCCACAGTGCAGCGCAAGGACAGATGAATCGGAGTTGGTCAAATTGCCAAAGCTAGAGCTTATAAAATTCGACGGGAATATGCTTGAGTGGAACAGATTTTGGACACAATACAAGTCATCAGTTCACGACAGGCCTAACATGAGCAAAGCTCAGAAGTTCAACTATTTGATGGCGTCATTAGACGGAAAGGCAGCTGCTGAAATAGAAGGCTTACAGTTTTGCGCGGAAAAGAACTACGATCATGCAGTCCAATTGCTATTGGAAGCTTATGGAAGACACGACAAATCGGTGGATCTTCACATGAACGAGCTGCTAAACATTCGAAAAGTGAAATCAATAAAGGATATAGAAGATCTTCGACGGCTGGTCCAGGCGGTACAAGTGAACATGCTCGCCCTTGAATCCCTAGATGTAAAACCCGAGTGCTATGCACCAATGCTAATGCCAGTGTTGAAGAGGGCTATTCCAGCAGAACTGTCAGTAGAGTTCAAGTTGAAGGAGTTGTCGCAGAACACACGGAACAGGGAAGAAAGACAGCAAAACGAGTCAACAGGAAAAAAAAGCGCAGAAGAACTAACCCGGTTGCTTGAATTCCTTCGGCATCAAGTAAACTTACGAGAGGAGACAGAAAAGGAGCAAACAACGGTCTCTCAAAAACAGTCAAAAGAAAGCACGAGACAGTTTCCAACGACAACAAATTTTTACAGCTCATCCGAAAGAGTGTGCATATTTTGCAAACAAAACAACCACACGACTGAGGATTGTCGGCGCAATATGCAAATGGAAGAGAAAAAGGCAGCACTAACAGCTAACCGGGCATGTTTCAGGTGCACGCGGCCAAATCACACTGCGCGTGTCTGCAGAGCCAGCGTGCGATGCAAACAGTGTAAAGGAAGGCACGCGACATCAATGTGCAGGACAAAACGAGAAAAGAAAACAGAACAACATGCCGCGATGGTACAGCCACAAGAATCGACGGCCTGCACCATGCATGCCATTGAACGGCAGGAAAGGCAGTGCGTACTGCTTCAAACTGCGGTAGCTTGGATTGAAGGAGACTCCTCAGGCGACTACGCACGAATCTTACTTGACAGCGGCAGCCAAAGGTCATTCATCGCAGCCGGATTAGCAGAAGCAATTGGTGCAAAGATTATCAAACAAGAAAAGTTGACGATTGGCTCGTTCGGCGGTAATGAAACGGTGAAGACCATGGATGTGGTGCAAGTAACAGTAGGGCTGGAAACCAAGAGCTCGACCACCACAATCGAAGCACTGAAAGTAGACGTGATATACCGTAATTGTCTGCAAGCACCCAGCAAAGACATCAGCGAAGAGATGAAGAAACTAGATTTGGCAATTGCCGACGACACCAATAAAACAAGAACGCAAAAGTCGATAGGTTTGCTAATTGGCTCATATTTTTATTGGGAATTCTTCACAGGAAAGATAAAACGAATATGTGACAAATTAATGGCTGCGGAAACAACGCTCGGATGGGTAGTGCAAGGACCATACTGTCAAAACAAACTGAAAGTGACAAAAGACCAGACAGTCATGGTACTTCATGTCGAAGCTACTGATAAAGGAATACAGGACGAATTGCAGAAATTCTGGAATTTGGAGTCAATTGGCATTACAATGAAACATGGTCCACCAAGTAACGAAGATAAGGTGTTAGAAGGGTTCGAGGAGAAAATAACGATGGAAAATGGCCGCTACGCAGTAGGTCTGCCATGGAAAGAGAACGTAAACCTGGACACGAACAGAGAAATCGCAGTGAAAAGGCTACGGCAATTAACAACGAGGCTGAAGAAGAGTGGTGCTCTCAGAAGGTATGACGAGGCAATCTCAGAATATTTCACCTCTGGGGTAGCGGAAGAGGTACAGGAGGGAGCAGAAAAACCAAATACCCTTTGCTACTATATGCCCCACCACGCAGTCATACGAGAGGACCGAGCAACCACGAAAGTCAGAGTCGTTTTCGACGCGTCGTCAAGCACGATGGAAAACAGATCGCTAAACGACAATTTAGAAGCCGGTCCGAACTTTAACGAGGACATACTGTCCATGCTTATAAACTTCAGAAAAGAAAAAAATTGCACTGATCGGAGAAGTGGAAAAGGCATTTTTGCAAATCAGCATCCACGAGGAAGACCGAGACTCTTTGCGGTTTCTGTGGTGGAAACACGACGACCAGGGAAGACTAACTGACGAAATTCAGGCGTGGAGGATGACAAGAGTGACATTCGGCACTACACCGAGCACATTTCTACTGGCAGCCGCAATTAAGCACCATCTAAAAGAAATGACTTCTGAATTTCCAGAAACAACAAAAAGACTACAGAGGGCAATTTACGTCGACGACGTGATGCTCGGAGCGGACACAGTCGATGAAGCCATCAAACTGTACAACGAGACGAAAATGGTGTTCGACAGAGCTTCGATGAACGTGAGAAAATGGCCGTCAAACGACAAGCGAGTAAATGAAGTGTTCGACGCAACCGAAAAGGACGAGGGTGCGCACAAGGAGCTTCGGTCTAGCGGCCGAACGAAGTTGTTAGGAATGATATGGAAACACCACGAGGACGTTCTGTGCTTTCCAGTGGAGAAATGGGTGTCAGACCTAACAATGCTCCCACTGACTAAAAGAACAGTGCTGCAGGCAACTGCTAAAATATTTGATCCACTTGGACTATTGTCGCCATTCACCATACGAGCGAAAATAGGTTTCCAGAGCCTATGGAAACTGGACACAACATGGGATGATCCTTTACCTGCTGAAGAAGACAAAAGGTGGAGAGTTTTAATTGAAGAGGCATTAGCGATGAAACATCTACAAGTGCCCAGGTGCTATGCTGAAAATCAAGGTCTGATACAAGACTCAACGCTGCACGTCTTTGCCGACGCAAGCCCACTAGCATATGGAGCAGCAGCGTACCTCGTGACATCAAACAGCAATGGAACAACGACGGCAACATTGATGGTGGCGAAAAGTCGTGTGGCTCCGATCAAAGAACTCACGTTGGCTCGATTGGAATTGATGGCAGCAGTGCTAGCCGCAAGATTAGGAGATTACGTACAAAAACACTACGTGGGAAACCTGGGAAGCAGTCACTTTTGGACTGACTCTATGATAGTGTTGCACAGGATCAACGGAAGCAGCAAGAGAGAAGCATTCGTAGAGAATAGAGTCGCAGAAATACGGGCGAAAACGAAAGCGGGGAGCTGGTCATTTGTACAAGGAGAAGATAACCCAGCAGACCTACTAACGCGAGGAATCAAAGCACGTGCCTTGATTGAGTCACAACTATGGTGGCGCGGACCCAGTTGGCTAGCGTCACAAGAAATGGATCGCTACAAAAACTGCGGCGGAGACGACCAGTTAATGATTGAAGAACAGAGGATCGAATGCAACAAGTGCACAGACGGAACAGAGAGACCGGCATCATCGATATTGAACATCGAGAACTATGGATCATACAATCGCCTTCTGAGAACAACTGCTTGGGTATTTAGATTCGTCAAGAACCTTAAAAAAGAACATTGGAAGGGCCCATTGGGAACGCAAGAAATAACCTCAGCGGAAAATTACTGGATTAAGAAAGCTCAAGAAGCATTTACAGGGCACAGCCATTCGCACCAAAAAGGAAAAAACGTGTTTCAAATACAAGGACAAGACGTATCTATTGACGATGAGGGGATTATACGGCAAAAAGGACGCGTTCAATATAGCAATGCGATAAACAAGCACGTCATCGTGTTACCGAAGCAAGGACATTTCACGGAGTTGCTTGTGAATCAATTAAGTTCACCGTCTGACGATGCATGGTGCAGTTCAAGCAACGCTTGCTCAGCTGCGAACACGATTTTGGATCTTGCAAGGCCGTCAGACGGTCAAACGAGTAATAAACAAATGCATCATTTGTAAAAGACACAATGCAAGACCACTGAGCCAAGTGACACCTCCCTTACCAGCGGACCGAGTCACGCAAGCCATGCCATTTCAAGTCAGCGGAGTAGACTTTACAGGACCGCTCTACGCAGCCGACAAGGGCCAGTGCCTGAAACAGTATGTCGTGATTTTCACCTGCGCTGTCTCAAGAGCAGTTCATCTGGAAGTGGTCAACAACATGTCAACACTCAACTTCTTGCAAGCATTCCGCAGATTCACAGCGCGGCGAGGAATGCCAGCAATAGTGTATTCAGATAATGCGAAAACCTTCAAAAAGGCGGCGAAAGACATCAATGATGTACTGGGCACCATTCAACGAGAGAACTTGGATGATTACTGCAGCTCACGTAATATCAAGTGGAAGCTGATAGCGGAGGGCGCACCGTGGTGGGGAGGGTTTTATGAGCGTCTTATACGCAGCCTTAAAACCTCCCTGAGGAAAATCATAGCGAGGATGACTATTACAGTAGAAGAGCTGCGAACCGTCATAACAGAAGTGGAAGGAGCTTTAAATAACCGACCGTTGACCTACGTGTACGGCGAGCCTGGCGAGCCTATGCCAATAACCCCTGCGGACATCATCGGAGGGAGACAGCAACTTAACGATTCACAACGTCTCATCATCGGGAATATCGAAGAGGCCTGGAGAAGTAGGTGTCGGATCGTGCGGACTTGGTGGGCAAGATGGCATCGAGAATATCTCAAAGAAATCGGAGCGACAGCGCGTACAAAAGCAACGGCCAGTAAAGCGTTGGAGGAAGGCGACGTAGTTCTTCTGGGAGGAACCGGCCCGAGGACATTCTGGGAAATGTGTAGAATAGAGAAGACGTATACAGGACGTGACGGTGTGACAAGGGCGTGTCTTCTGCGGAGAAGCAACAAGGAGCTTATATGGCGGTCTACCAAGCACGTTTACCCGCTCGAGGACGGTTTCAAATAAGCGCGCCACTGATCCTTCAAGCGCACTTCCGGCGGGCGGGACTCTGTAAAATATCACCATCATGAACACTGAAGACGAAGAGAAAGAAGATCTGCTCCTCGTGGCGCGAGCGCGCGATCGTAATTCTGGCAGCCATTAAAGAAAGGATGCAGATGGTTCCCCGGTCTCTCTCGTGTTTACAATAGAAAAATCCGCAAATTACGCTAAACCCCTTTGCATGGCATTTATAGATTACGAGAAAGCGTTTGAATCCGTACTCACCGCAGCCGCTTTAGAAGCACTAAAAGACCTGGGAATAGAGGAAACCTACATAAGACTTCTAGAACACATATAAGGGATGCACGGGCGGGATAACCCTCCGCAAGCAAAGTTAAAGCAAGATAAATTTCCGATCCGAAAGGGAGTGAGACGTGGAGATACCTACTTTCCAAAACTATTCACAGCATGTCTGGAGAAGGTGTTAGGAAGCTATAGACTGGGAAAACATAAAATTACGGATATACGAGGAATACTTGAGCCATTTGAGGTTTGCGGACGATATAGTGTTGCTGAGTGAGAATGCAGAAGACACGCAAACAATGTTTGATGAACTACAATCAGAAGGTACGGCCGTGGTGCTAAAAATAAATACGAATAACTCTTAAGTAATGAGGAATAAGCATGCCAAGAACGTCTTCTTCAGCTTAGGAAACGAAACGCCAGAAGACGTAGAAGAATATAACTAATCCGGACCGATGGCTAGTGCTGACCCCAACCACGAGAAAGAAATCCGGCGCAGAATAGGTATGGGCTGGGGAGCACTCGGTAAGCACTCCCATATAATCAAAAGTAAGCTACCTCTGTCACTCAAAAGAGAAATGTGCAACTACGTGCGTACGGTGATGACATACGGAGCTGACACCAGGCGCCGTACTAAGCATTTAGAAAGCAAACTTAGGTCGGCTCAACGGGCCGTGGAGCGAATAATGTTAGGAATGACATTCAGGGACAAGAAACGAGCTACGTGGATCAGATTCAGATAACAAACTAGAGTCGACGATATCACAGTTCAAAAAAAGAAAAAGGAAATGGAGTTGGGCTGGGCATGTGGTGAGACGAACCGAAAACCGGTGGACAGTCAGGGTAACAGAGTGGATACCAAGAGATGGGTCTAGAAGAAGGGGAAGGCCAATAACACGATGGAGGGATGAAATGCGGAACTTCGGGGGGGAAACCGTGGCCTCGAGTAGCGCAGGACAGGAGCGGTTGGAGGTCCATAGGAGAGGCCTTCGTCCTGCAGTGAACTTGAGCAATCAGATGATTGTGATGATGATGATGATTATGAAGAAGAAGCCCGGTTTCGAACCCATGAACACCAATCGGAAGGCGGACACTACACTACGCCCCCTCCAGTATTCCACAGCAGCGCCCCTGGCGGATTTCCAGATTTCTGGCTTAAATTCGCTGGTGCCGTTTTTTACACTGTTCTCGTTCACTGTAGCCAGGCGCTTAAAAACCAAGGTAAGCCTACATTGTAGCCAGAAACTAACTATAATGTGCTCCAATTAGAAACGAAACCGAGCATATGGCGTCTAATAACACTAATTTTAAAATAACGGCTATTTTTGAGGTCATGCCACCACCGCAAGCTCCGTACGTGAAACGATGATTGGCGCCATGCGGTAAATTAAGAAAAAAAGAACCTAGAAATTGGCCAGCACGTGATCCCCTAAAAAAGTCACGTAAGAAGCCCTGGCATTGCCCTACAGGGAAGCGGCAAAGCCGAGTTCAGAATCGCCAAAATAGAGGAAATATTTGACCCTTTAGCCCACATTGTAAAATGCCTGTAAAGGGGAAGTGCAGGAATGACAGAAAAAAATGATAAAGCTTGTGCACGCACTGATGATGAGCTGAATATCGTACAGCCAGCGGTACTACAAACTACCTACCCGCGCTCCTCATCAGGGCAGCATTTAGGGCAGGCCTTAACCTACCTTGCTTCACAATCACCGCCAATACCTTTAAGTTGTGTCTTATATTGCATTTGAAGAAATAAAAAGAGGCCACTCTCCTAGCACAAAAGGAGCGTCTGGGGGAGAAAAATGGGGATTGGTCAAGCTATAAAATATAGGCAAATCTTTCCTAGAAAAAAAAAAAAAACGGTTCCACTCAATGTGAAAGTTGTCGGAAGTGCAGAGCAGTGACTCGGAGTCGCCATAATGGGTGGTGGCGCCGTTATTCGCTCACTGCTACTACCCATCCCGCTCTTCGCCGCCCTGTCCCACTCCTCTCTTGATGAATATGCAATTCAAATTTCCCGCCTTCGCAGTGCTCGCGCGCCCCCCGCCTGAAACTGCGCAAGCGGGAGTTCTGTTCGTTTTGGGTTTGCTTTAATTTCGTGTGCTGGAGCTGTTTTGCGTCATTTCGAACACGTATTTTTTTTTCTTGCGCGGCTGGAGCCTTTCTGCGGCATTTCGAACGCACCATTTTTTTCTTGCGCGGCTGGAGCCTTTCTGCGTCATTTCGAACGCACCATTTTTTTTTTTTGTGCGGCCGCTTTTTTCGCTTATTGTCGTAAAAATCAACCCAACGAGCGTTCGTAACTAAATCAACGCGGGGGCTGCCAGTTATATATACAGATTTTGCCTGAAATGCATACCGCCTTTCTTTTTTTTTTTTTTTTTTCGCTAAACAACGGGGAGATGTATAACGAGCGCCAGCGGTTCACGAGGTTCGAATGGTTATGACTTTTTAAACCGCGTGGTTTTCGAAGCCTCAGCGTGCCTCCCTGACTACGGTACGCCAGGCTCTACTTGGGTCCGTTAACTCACTGCTCCGCCTGATTCTGGCAGTCGCTTGACATCGACCATTAGCGAGCTACAACGACAAGGCGAGCCCATTAAGTGCTCTGCACTCAAAAGGCTGGACGCCATGGAGGCTATGTCACCGATCCAGGGTCTTTCCATTAAATTCCTCCCCTACTGAAAAACATCCAAACCCCCGCGAGAACAGGCGACAAGCCAGGATGAAATTTCTTTGAGGAAAGTTGCAAAAATAAGAAAACAACAGCATACGCCGACGCCGGTATGGTCGAAATTACGAAGGCAAGAGTTTTACTGGAGTACAGTGACAATGATACCAATGATATCATTGTCACTGTACTCCGATAACAATGATACCAATATCATCGCAATCTTCGAACAAATAACGGAGATATTAAAGAAAACGTGTGAAGCAGTCGCGACCCCCTAGCCAATTTCCCACAACTTTTCTATGATGTGACAGAACCTTGTTTGTGCGATTGGCGGCCGCCTAACTGACCTGTCGCGACGACACATGACTGGACATTTGTAATGGGGCCTCTAGTTCCATTTGACCGCATCACTTGAATGCTAACGTGCAGTTAACGCACTGAAAATTATGTTTTATTGTTGGCCCGTATGACGTCATTCTTGCTCATAACTAGGGTTGCCACCTGCCCGGTTTTGGACCGGCCCGATCGGTTTTTTAAACAGCGGGCCGGTTGCCGGTCCATACTTAAAACCGGTCGTCATTGGCCGGTTTTTTGGCCCTCGTGCCGTCGTTATGTCCGTTTTGGCGTTTTATAAGCGTCAATTCAACAACTAAGACGATAAATATGTGTCGACAAGCTGCGCAAAGACACGGCAGCAGAGCGCGGCCGAGCACGCTGCCTGAGATGGAGGGGGACCTAAGCTTGGAACAAAACAACCAAATGCTGCCGCCGCGGTCAGAAATTGTGGTTACTTATCAGTGAAGCACATACAAAGCAATAACCAAGGTCTCAATCACTTTCAGTGCAAAGGTTATCTTGATTTCTCCCCTAGAAAACGCTAAAAATAAATGGCGCCGCATGTCAACACCCCCCCCCCCCTCCCCCCCGAAGGGCCGGTTTTTTTCTCGGGGAAAGGTGGCAGCCCTACTCATAACACGTCACTGTGGCGCAAAATTTGAAAGTTTTTAAATACTTCTTGCTTTTTTTTTCTTTAAAAAAACATCTTTTGTGGCTCTAATGAAACTGAGTGAGATACTGAATCCTAGTTCTTTCAAATTAAACTATTGTATTTTCTCTTCATGGCTCCTTTAAACAACGCCGTGAGGCGTAAAAAGAGGAAAAACGTTACTGCTGCGTACAGCTTGCTACCTTCAAGTCTTACGCATTAGTGTGAGCTTCCTTCATTTTTTCAGTTATTTTTGCCCGGCATGTACTTGTTAGGGTGGGTGTTGTGTTGGCAATAACTTGTTGTTGTTAGGATGCGGTGCGTTGTAGGAGAACTGAGCCCATACCATGTCCTTTGGCGTATTTGGCGAATGTAGTGGGGGCAGCGTCATCAAAATGGCGTAGAACGGAACCAGAAATCAACGCTTTCTTGGGAACCTTAAACGCCGCCTCCCACTCACCAGACCAGGTAAATGAGGTCACGGATGGTAATATTGTGTAGTGGTGACGCTATTTCGGCACAATAACGGATAATCCGACGAAAATATGATGCCTTCGAAGGAGGTCTTTCTGACGGTGAGGTCGTAGAAAATTGATGACGGCGTTAATTTTGTCAGGATCTGGACGAATCCCATCTGTGGTAACGACATCTCCCAAAACTTTCATTGATTTGCTTGCGAAGCGACGCTGTTTTGTGTTTAGCTGTAAGCCAGCGTTGTCAAGGCTCGTTAAAGCTTCCTCGAGATGGGGAAGGTGTTCGTCAAAAGTTGTCGTCAACGATGTCGTCAGCATAACAGAGGCACGTCTTCCACTTTAAGCCACGAAGAACGTTGTCAATCATGTGCTCAAAGGTTGCGGGCGCATTGCATAATCGAAATGGCATCACGTTAAACTCGATTAGACCATCCGGTGTAGCGACGCTGTTTTTTCTCTCTGTCGTCCTCATGCATGCATAGGAATTTGCAAGAGGAATTTGACCGAAGATCAAGGCTAGAGAAATATTGGGCACCTCGCAAGGTGTCCGAAGGGTCGTCGATACGCGGTATGGGATATGCATCTTTACGGGTTATCTTGCTAGGGACTCGATAATTGACATAAAAAGGCACGCTTCGGTCTTTCTTGCGAACCAGCACAACAGGTACGTGGCGACCAAGAGCTCAATAAAGGCCTAATAAACTATCATCGACGTTTCCTTGGATAATTTTTCGCTCTGGTGAAGACATGCTATGAGGGTGCCGACTAATGATACTGGAACTATCCGTTTCGATTCCATTGGTTGCCGCGGATGTCTGCCCAGGAACGGGGGAGCAACAGTCAAATGATGATCGGTGTTTGGTCAACAGGGTCAGTAGCGCTTTATTTTGATCCGGGGTCAGATCAGCACTGATAGTAGAGAAGAGAGGGGACGATGGCTTTGATTCATGGTTATGTCGGTCCGAGGAAAGAGAAAAAACAGGAAGAACAGCTATGGGCTCATCGCGGGGAATAGAAGCAACAATAGCCCCTTGGAGCAACAAAATGTGCTTATTGGTTACGTTGAAGGCGGTTATAAAGGCTGATCCGGAAGAAAAACGGACACGGCATAGCGGTACCATAAGGCCGCTAGGAATGAATTTTACAGCCGACATGATGAGCAAATTACCATCGGAAATGTTGTCATACGTGACGGAAATCGTAACTTCTTGTCCAGGAGGCACAGCGAAATCTGAAATTGCTACCAGTCGATGTATTGGCTCGTGCGTTACAGTGTCAACATCCATGTCAGCAATATCGGCGGAGGGTTCGCGACTGGAAATGATAGCAGATACCGATGAGAGAAAGTTCCAACCTAAAACCATCTGATGAACACCGCGAAGATGATGTGATGGCGAATTCTTTCAATGACAACGCGTGCTGTAGAGTGTCCGGAAGGTTGAATTTTTTTGTTGGCGTCGCATCGAGCACGACCAACATTAGGCGTCGTGACTTTCGGTAGCCTTGCGAACAATTCTGCTGGAGAGAGAGAGAGAGTAAACGTATTTATTGCAAAAAGCAATGGGGAGGAGTCCTCAGTCCAAGACCCCTTGAGCTTTCCCCGCCTCAACAGCCCTCAACACCAGCAGGCGCTGGTCATTGAGGTCGGAGCTGGTCAAAGCTCTCTCCCAAAGCTCGCGAGAAGGAATGGAGGGATTTCGCGAATGTAGTAGGGCGTGCGCGCAGCCCCCTACCATATGAAAGAGCGTCCCGGGGGCTCCGCAGAAGCGGCATAGCGGAGAATATACGGTGGGGTGCAAGATATGGCATTTAGTGGGATGGGGGAAAGTATTCGTCTGGAGTGCACGGAGCTGCCGTTCCTCCTCTTTCGTTAGGTGTTTATGCGGTGCTGGGTAGGTGATACGTCCCAACTTGTAGTGCTGCGTTATTTCGTGATATGTGATCAGCGGGGTTGGCCTCTCTTGCTCGCTTCCCGGGGCCCGGCGGGATAACTCTCGGGCCAACAGGTGGGCGGTTTCGTTGCCCGGGACGGCAGAGTGGGCGGGTGCCCATGTGATCATGATAGATCTGTCTGGTGGACGCTGGCAGATGATTTGGTGGGTTGTGCGGTGAATTCGTCCGCATGAGAAGTTGCGGCACGCTTGCTGCGAATCTGTGATGATTACGCTGGCGGTAGTTTGCGTTATGGCGAGAGCGATGGCCGCTTCTTCCGCTTGTAAGGGGTCGTATCCGGGTAGGGTTAGGCTGGTGACGTGCTTATTGTTCTGGACAACCACGGCTGTCATTGCTCTTATGCCGGGATAGGAAGACGCGTCCGTGTACACTGTGGTTGGTTCCCTCCCGTATGATGGCCTTGGCTCTTGCTTCCCTGCGCCCAGAGTGATGTACAGGGTGCATGTTTCTAGGGAGCGGTGAGACGTACAGCTGTTTCCTGATATTGTGGTCGAGAATTCTCATTTGAGATGTCTGACGTTGCAGAGGGGATGTGAGCCTCAGACGAGAGAGAAGAGTCCTCCCTGTGCTTGTAACTCCCAGCCTCAACCTTTGGCTCGAAAGATGGGCTTCTATGAGCTCGTCGGCTGTATTGTGCAGGCCCAGCTTCAATAGCTTGTCGGTGGCCGTGCTGACGGGAAGTCCGAGTGCCTGTTTGTAGGCCTTCCGAATGATGACATCCAGCCGTTCCATTTCTGACTTGGAGAGAAGAGCGTAGGGTATGGCGTATGTAATTCTTGAGATTATGAATGCTTGGACGAGGCGGAGGGTGTCCTCCTTGCGCATTCCCCGTGTTTTGGTGGTCACACGCCTGATCATATGTGTGACTTGGTCCGAGGTATGTTTCAGCCTATTTATCAGGATGGAGTTTGTTCGATCGGCTTGAAAGGTCATACCAAGGATCTTGATATGCGAGGAGGGAACGATGGTGTGGCCCTCCATGTGGATGGTGACAGTGGGTGGCCTCTGGAGGAGTTTCTTTCTTGTACAAACAAGGAGGAGCTCCGATTTTCGTGGGGCACATTGGAGGCCGCAAGACTTGGCGTAATGAGTGACCGTGTTGGCTGCAGTTGGCTGCAGCTCCTCTATCTCGCCTAGGGATCCTGTCTTCGACCAGATGGTAATATCATCTGCACACAAGCCGGGATGTATGCCCGGAATAGAATCCAATAAGGGAGGGAGACCGATCAGCGCAATATTGAATAACAAAGGGGAGAGCACTGCCCCTTGTGGTGTGCCACGGCTGCCCAGCAGGATGGGATCTGTGGCTAGGTCTCCCACTTTAAGTATTGCCCTACGATCTGTGAGGAAATCTCTTATGTACTGATACATTCTAGGTCCGCAGTCGAGAGCATTTAGTCGCGAGAGGATGGCGGCGTGTTTAACATTGTCAAACGCCCCCTTGAGGTCCAGCGCAAGGATGGCTGTGGGTGAGTTGCGGGTGGTAGGCAGCATAACCTCTTCCTGGAGCTGGAGTAAGATGTCTTGCGTAGACAGACGAGGGCGAAATGATGGAGATGCTGGAGCCAGTGTATTCTAAAGCTGCCACAGGAATCCCTTCAACAGTAACTTTCAAAACATTGCATGGGCGGTCAGGAAAACCTGCAATTTCATTTATCTGTACAACACAGTTCTCCCTCCAGAACTGCGGCTCCTATTTTTTCTGCGCGATGGTCGACGTTCTGAGAGGCCTTGCGACGAGGGGACACATGTGCGACGAAAAGGCGAAGGTGAGCGGCGTCGGGTAAAGCGCTAGACACATGGACGACTGGTGCACGCGATTCGCATGCGACTGATCCGCCAAAATCGTTCCTAACAAGTAGTCGTAACGATCAGTCGCATGCGAATCGCGTGCACCAGTCGTCCATGTGTCTAGCGCTTAAACCTCGAAATGGGGCGCTGGTCAAAGAGTCAGGGGGAAAAGAGGAGAGGCGTCGAGAATAAGTGAGTGGCTGGAATCGTTAGTCATAGTGAGGGCGAACGTCACTGTGGAGTCATCGTGATGTGTGCGGGTCAAGTGCGTGTGGCCTTTCGATTGGGGCAGGGAAGTGATGGGACCGTTCGGACTGTGCATATTTTGGGGCCGAACAATGAACTAAAATTATCATCAGTCGTCACACGACAGTTGTCTGACATGGTGTCAGAAGTTGGATGGATGGTGGATCCCTCGTAACGTCACGACAGTTTGCGAAGAGTCGAGGAGCAGCGGCAAACCGGAACAGGGCCCACCCTCGGAGCAAGGAGCAACAACGACCGTCACTGTCCGTAGATGGCAGGAATCAAGCCTCCAAAGCCGTTCTACTTCCAGAATGTTGCAGACTGGCCCGCCTGGATGGAAGAATTTGAGAACAGCCGGTACGCACCGTGCCTGCATGAGAAGCCGCCAGAAGTTGAAGTAAGAACACTCCTTTACACGATGGGTAGAAAGTCACGAGAGATCCTTGGTGCGTTAGAAACGAAGGACAAAGAAATGAACAATTTCGATCTTGTGAAGGCAGAATTTCAAGGATATTTCGTGCACAGGAAGAATGCGGTATACGAGAGCGTCCGGTTCAATCAACGCCGACAGCAGCACGGCGAAACAATGAACCAGTTTGCGACCGAGCTTAACAGACTGGCGGACAGGTGCGAGTTTTAAGACATGAAAGAACGACTCATTAGGGACCGCTTCGTGGTGGGCGTCACAGACAAAGCCCTTTCAAAAGAGCTGCAAATAAATCTGAATCTTATATGTATACGCTAAACGCGGCTCTGGCAAGGGCGCGTACCAGTGAAACCGTAAGAGCATGGTAATTGCGCGTGCCCCTGCAGCAATCTCCGTCCCGGCTGTAAAGCAGGAAAGTACAATCGTGATACATTGAAACACGCACAACGCGGCGCGTGGCTTTCAGTACATGCCGCGCATCCTGGCGACGGGCAGATGTGTGCAGTACGAACATAGTGAAAGAATTTTTTTTATTTCTCTATGGTACGAACAAGTTACGAAAGTTCACGTGCCTTGGTAGAGAAACACCATCGTTCGGCGCGTGCGCATTTTGGTTTGTCTTCCCGCCACGTACTGCGCCCGCTCACGCGAGCGTTATCTAACTTCGTCGCTGCGCTGAGTGGAAACGGCGAGCGCAGCTATATCATAGAGAAATAATGGCTATATGCCCTTTTTTTTTTGTGCGGAGAGCCCAACAAACGATGGAAAGACGATGGTCTTTCCATATCAAGGTTGGTCATGAGCTCTCGTAACTTTTTTTTCTACTGCGCATACGCGGCCCGTCCCCATGCAGGATGCGCGGCATGTTCTGAAAGCCGCGCGCTCCGTTGTTCGTATTTCAATATATCACAATAAGACGCACAGAAAAAAAATTACGCCATCTTCCCACGTGGGAACCCTGAGGGGATGCAAAGCCGTGGAGTAGTAGCGTGTTAGTTGGTTGTTAGAGTAAAGACACGTGATGTAGCGTATTCAATGTCTTCTTTATTTATCGAGTAGTGGGGAACGTTTTGCGGCTTTTCGTTCTCGAAGCGAGGAATCCGCTGTTCGACGCTGGCGTTTCGAAGCGTTGTCACGTTGCCGAACGCCATCTGGATCAGCTACTCGCCGCTGGCGTTTCAAAGCGGCTTCTCGTTCTCGAAGCGAGGAATCCGCTGCTCGACGCTGCCGTTTACGTTCGGCGTCGCGAGCTCTCCTCTGTGTAGCCTTGTCTTCGGAGGCACGAGACGAGCCGAGCGGCGAGGAGGAGCGGCGAGGAGGAGAGCGGCGTTATCACAGTCACAGCTGGTTAGGGCTCCTGGAGCGACAGTGTTGCCGGTGTCTTCCTGAGCCGGCACGAGACGAGCCGAGCGGCGAGGAGGAGAGCGGCGTTACGGGCGTTATCACAGCTAGCGTGGAGAGGGGGACGAGGAGGAGAGGTGAGGACGCCGGACGACGGAGGGTCGACTAAGAGATGCTTTGCATCTAAAACGCATTTACGCGTACCCGCCCGAAGCTACGATGACAGCAAAACGAATTGCAGTTTTTGCGCTGCATACTGGCGACCAAGAAGCAATTGTCCAGCCCAACGAGGACGGTGCAATTTTTGTCGACGCAAAAATCACTTTGAAAAGGCATGCTTGAAAAAGCAAGCAGACAAGAACTCAACGAACTCGCCGAACCAGGCGAGCGTTTTTCTTGGCACCGTTGAGTCGCCCCGGAACACTGCTTCTGCGCACTGTGTGATGGTGCTGATAAACGGCCAAGAACTCCGCATGAAGGTCGATATTGGAGCAGAGGTAAGCGATGTCGACGACACTTTTTTAAGGTAATCCAGACCATATAGAAAAGGCTGAAAATTTGCGAGGACCTAGCGACACACACATTCCAACAAGGGGAAAATTTGATGCGGAAGTAACTTGGGGAGGAAAACTCGCGCCAAAAGATGTACGTAGTCCAGAGCCTGAGAGCGCCCTTTTTGGTACTGCCAGCCGTTCAAGCCCTGGGAAGTGTCAAATTTCTTGGTGCACTAGAAACCACTGGGGATGTTGTAAGCAGGAGTCAAGCCATTTCAAGGCACAGGATCAATAGCTGGAAAGCATACAATCAACACCGAGCTAGGTGGTGTTAATACAATACGCCTTGTGCCGAATGCAGTTACGTACGCAGTGCCTATGCCTCGAAGGATCCCGATATACGAATGAAGGAACGGGTGAAGCACGACTTGGATAGGCTGGAGCAAGAAGGAATGACCCGAGAAAGTTGAAGATCCGACCAAGTGGTGCACTGCGCACCAAGTGTACCCCTACAAAACCAGTCCGTGGAGTTAAGGATCTGCGTCGACCTGACAACTGAATAAGTTTGTAAGGGGAGCGTCACCAATAGTGGGGTAAGTTGTGGGAAGCTTCCAGGAAACCAGTATTTTCTCCAAGCTGGACGCCTTTCAAAGGAGTGCCAAGACCTCTTCACATACGGGCGGTACTACTACCGTAGGCCACCATGGGAAATCACATCCATGCCGGAAATAGTTCAGAGAAAGTTTGCAGGAATTTTGGAAGGTCTAGACGGCGTGCTGAACTTTTTCTATGGCAAAGAAAATGTTCAACATCATACCCATTTGTAGAAGTTGCTTGAAAAACTACAAAAAAAGGGCGTCACCCTCAACAAAGAGAAGTGTCGTTTTTCCGTCACGAGCGTTGCTTTCCACGGTAAGATTTTCGACGTCAGTGGTGTGCGCCCGGATCACCTGAAAAATACAGCTATTAAAGAATTTACCGGCCCGCAGAATATTCAGCCCAGCTTTGCCGCTCGAAATTCCGGCCTCCCAGGAACCTAGTAAAACCATTGCAGGAAAATGATATTTCGCATAGGCCAAGCAGTCGATTCGGACATGAAAACTCTAAAGACATTTTCTAGGACTCTAAATAATTTTCGTGTCATTCGTTCTCAAAATTTACTCCCCATATATTTCAATGAGATAGTTTCCATGGCTCTCTAGCTTGGTAGCGCAACGTGCTCAAAGCCACCCTTCGCCCCCTATATCAGCTGTGCGAAAATAGTTTGCATTCCGCTGAATACCTACAGGGTAATCCCTACTGGAGGGACTGCGATGAGCCGGACAGCTTCACCTGTGTGAAAATTCCTTCTCTGCTGGGCATAATGAACCATCTCGCCATATTTTGCCCGATGCTGCGTCTCTGTCGGCTCCGCTACGCAAATTTACTTAACCAGGACAACTAATGCATGGTGGTGGGGCCCTCTACAAGCGGAAAGCTTCGAGAAGATAATGAGCTCACTAAGTTCGGATAGATGTCTAGCAAGATACAGCCCAAGGTACCCAACAATTGTATCAGCGGATGCGTCATCACGAAGCCTTGGCGGAGTGCTCCTCTGAATCAGCCATCTGTCGAAAGACGCCCTGTCGCACACGCCTCAAGATCACTCACGAGAACCGAACAAGGGTACTCGCAGATTGAAATAATTATATATGGGAAGTCATTATTTGTTGATGGACATGGAGTTGGTGTCTTCGCCTGTTTCTTCCAAACCGGCTCCCCTTCCCCCCCTTTTTTGCAAGCTCCAGTAGCCAGGACTCTGCGAATAAAAGCTGTGGTTGATTCCTCAGTCATAGGAATCGCTAAAACACGACAGTGAAAAAAATTACATCTTCCCGTAGGGGAACCCTGAGTAGTATGCGAAGCAGCCATGGGGTCGACTGAAGTTCCCATTAGTTTTCAGTTCGGCGTTTCCGTTGACGTTCAGCTTCGCGTGCCTTCGTTTCAGTAGCTTCTTGATGTAGTTTGAATGAGTGAAGGACATAAGGCGCGTTCGTAGCACATGCTCCCGTCTCGGTTTGTAGCGCAGTGGGAAAAGCGCCACGTACTATCGGCGTCAAATGAAACGCGAACACGAAAATATAAACCTGAACACACAAATAGCGCGATTTCTTTCCATGCAAGCGAAAATGACGCGTGGCTTAGTTACAAAAAGAAAGTTCGTAAAAGTAGATTTCCAAACATACCAATAGCTAGCCATTATGAACCGTACGAACAGTATTTTTCAAATTTGCACGTTCTGGTTCATATTTTCGTGTTCGCGTTTCATTTGACGCCGATAGTACCTCCCGTTACCAGAGAGCCGTGGGATCGAAACCGGGCGCGCTGACGTCAGCCCAAACGCTGACGGGGCTGAAGAGACGCGCATGCGCAGTAGAGTGCGGACGGCGGACAACAACAACGAGGGAGGTAGGGGCACACCCCGAGCATGAGATGATTCGCATCTAAAACAGCTAAATCTGCAGCTGAGCATAATTTGCGGGTCAGCGGCTGTCTTGTGGGTGTGCTTTGGGAGCGACGTCCTGCTGGCGGGTCACTTCGGCAAGGGTGTACTGGCGTTATTTCATTCACGGATATGACTCCAGTGAAATATTGGTTATCCCGGCATGAAACACTTTCGTATTAAAATATAAAACCCGAAAACGAACGACCCTAACTATAACGTACCCTTTAGTACTAAAGGTTGCTTCCCCGCAAGAAGACACTGTGTGCAGGGGTGCACCCTTTGCAGGCCGATTGCTTCGTTGTACAGGCGTCATTTCCGTGACGGATATGGCGTAAGTGAAATATTGGTGTATCCCGGCATGAAACCCGAAAACGAACAACCCCAAGTTACGTACTCTTTAGTACTAAAGGTTGCTTCCCCGCAAGAAGACCCTGTGTGCAGGGGTGCAGCCTTTGCAGGCCGCTTGCTTCATTGTACCGGCGTCATTTCCGTGACGGATATGTAAGTGAAATATTGGTGTATCCCGGCACGAAACACTTTCGTGTTGAAATATAAAACGCGAAAACGAACAACTCCAAGTTACGTACTCTTTAGTACTAAAGGTTGCTTCCCCGCAAGAAGACCCTGTGTGCAGGGGTGCACCCTTTGCAGGCCGCTTGCCTCATTGTACCGGCGTCATTTCCATGACAGATATGATGTAAGTGAAATATTGGTGTATCCCGGCATAACACACTTTCATGTAAAACATAAAACCCGAAAACGAACCCCAAGTTACGTACTCTTTAGTACTAAAGGTTGCTTCCCCGCAAGAAGACCCTGTGTGCAGGGGTGCACCCTTTGCAGGCCACTTGCTTCATTGTACTGGCGTCATTTCCGTGACAGATATGATGTAAGTGAAATATTGGTGTATCCCGGCATAACACACTTTCCTGTAAAATATAAAACCCAAAAACGAACGACCCTAACTATAACGTACCCTTTAGTACTAAAGGTTGCTTCCCCGCAAGAAGACCCTGTGTACCGGGGTGCACCCTTTGCAGGCCGATTGCTTCGTTGTACCGGCGTCATTTCCGTGACGGATATGACGTAAGTGAAATATTGGTGTATCCCGGCATAACACACTTTGCAGAAGGATCAACATTTGGGCGAGTTGGTACTGGTTATGTATCATCATGTATATCAAGATGATACATAACACACTTTCCTGTAAAATACAACGATTGCTTTGTTGTACCGGCGTCATTTCCGTGACGGATATGACGTAAGTAAAATATTGGTGTATCCCGGCATAAAACACTGTCGTGTTGAAATATAAAACCCGAAAACGAACAACCCCAAGTTGCGTACTCTTTAGTACTAAAGGTTGCTTCTCCGCAAGAAGACCCTGTGTGCAGGGGTGCACCCTTTGCAGGCCGATTGCTTCGTGGTACCGACGTCATTTCCGTGGCGGATATGACGCAAGTGAAATATTGGTGTATCCCGGCATGAAACACTTTCGTGTTGAAATATAAAACCCGAAAACGAACAACCCCAAGTTGCGTACTCTTTAGTACAAAAGGTTGCTTCCCCGCAAGAAGACCCTATGTGCAGGGGTGCACCCTTTGCAGGCCGATTGCTTCGTTGTACCGGCGTCATTTCCGTGACGGATATGACGCAAGTGAAATATTGGTGTATCCCAGCATGAAACACTTCCGTGTTGAAATATAAAACCCGAAAACGAACAACCCCAAGTTACGTACTCTTTAGGTCTAAGGGTTGCTTCCCGGCAAGAAGACCCTGTGTGCAGGGGTGCACCCTTTGCAGGCCGCTTGCTTCGTTGTACTGGCGTCATTCCCGTGGCGGGTACGTAAGTGAAATATTGGTGTATCTCGACAGAAAACACTTTCGTGCTAAAAATAAAAAGAAAACATGAGCAGCAGCGGCACATAGCTTTCCCGCGGAGTGGGAGACGCGCGCATCAGAAGGGTGGGCCCGCAGCGCCGGCTCCTCGCAGCGGCCGCAGGCAGGACTTCAACGTGCGCCGAACTCTCGTACACTCGGGCGTTTTTTGGTTTTCGCCTCCATCAGGAAAGCGACCGCCGCGGCCGGGAATCGAACCCGGCGTCCTCGTGCTCAGCAGCACGCCTTAACCACTGAGCAACCACGGCGGGTGCTTAAAGGGACAGACAACCGATTTTTGCCGAGTATATATTCTCTATCCCAAATGAAAGGGCATCACTTAAAGCACCTTGACGAGAAACGGTTTCGCTGGTAACGCTCTAGAAATTCTTAAATCGAATTTTTTTATCTACGAGCCGTATGTGTCCCTCCCAAAACTAATGCTGGCAACCATGATATAGAGTAGCTCGGCAACATACTTTTGTCTGTATGCGAAATAAAAAACGATATTTAAAAACTTGTTCCCAGCTAAAAAAGTTTGAATCGCAGGCTTTTCTGTTCCTTTATGTGTTTTTTTAATGCAACGGTCTATTTTGCACGAATGCGCCATCTGTTGGGATAGACGATAGGTAGAATCTGGCTTCACGTTGTGGAGGCGGGAACTTCAATTCTCCCCGGGCGCGATGTTTTCTTTTTTCTTTTTTAAGCTACCGTTGGCGTATTTAGAGACTGAAATCAAATATTTTGGCAGAACAAACGCCCCTGACTCAGACAGAATCGTCAAAGCTCCTTCGCTGGGTCTGTTTACTGAACGCTGCCGTTGATTCTGGGCATGGTGGCTCAGTTAGCCACACTGAGAGAAACCCAGCGGCGGCGGGCGGCGTGTCTTTAGAATTTTCAAAGTAATGTTTAGAAATACATATACTATTTAAGCTTGTACAAATACTTGTGGTAAAAGGTTTTCAATGCGTAAATAAACGTTTCAGCAGTTACAGTAGCTGCTAGGTTTGCAGGTCACGTGACAGGGACACATATTGTAGTGTCAAGTTTCGACACTACGAACCGCCACCCTTCCGATTTCAGGAAGTTTGCTGCCAAATAAAAATTATTTCCGCCAGTTTGTTTAAAAATTGCTTGTGGTTACCCGGCTATATAAAACGCTGGCTTTCATATGAGCTAGAGAACATATACGCGACAAAAATCGGTTGTCTGTCCCTTTAAGGTCAGTCTTTTGGCTGCACCGAAATTTACGGCGTGTTCGCCCCGATATCGACGTGGTCGAGTAGCGTCTGTGGCGAGTTTCTACGCTTCAGTGACGCTAATCTGTGGTGCAACGGTGGATGCGGTAGTTTGTCACAAAAAAAGCTGTCAGGCAGCCGCTTCGCCGGAACCAGGCATGGAGGAAGAAGAATGAGTAGCGGAGACAAGGAAGCAAAATCTAACTATCACTCCACACACTTCATTTATTGCGTTCACCACGGCACTTTTTTCGGGAATGTTTACGCCGCTGGTAAACCAAAAATAAGAGAGACTGCGCCCAAACAATATCTTTGTCATTTTTCTGCTGACACGGAAACATTCCCCCTGGCTACACCGCTGTATAGAACTCTGGCCACATAAGTGGGTGGATTTTTTAGTAAAGATGGCCGCGAGTCAGCGCAACGGCCTGGGCGCGAGCGATAGCGTTCCTGGTCCTCACAGCAAGGGCTGGCCAGGTTGCGCTACCACAGCTCAGCGGAAGGGAAGGGGGGGGGGGGGGCAATGTTTGGCGTGTAGGGGTAATAGGTGGGAGAGATGTAGTGAATAAAGTTATTGGCACAGTTTCTCAGTATGAGTAGTGAGGATAATGATGATGCCCTCGAGGTTTCTGGCTCATGTCCACAAGGGGGGATTAGCACTCAGGTGGTGTTACAGCAGCAATATGTGCTGTCTTCAGTCGGTGAGAACCCCCAGAGATCGAGTATGTTTGTAGGTAGCTGAGCGCATCACCTCGTTCCTCTCGAGGGAAGAAAAGCCTAAAGTGCACACAATATGGATGATGCAGGGGTGATCCTTGATTGAGGTTGGCATCTCGAGGTCTGAAGGCGAGATTTGACCCATGCGGTAGGTATGTAGCAACACCCGGAAATGGGGTACCCGGTCTGTTGGGGACTCCACTCTGAGAAGAGAGAGAGAGACAACCTTTAATAGAAAAGGATGACCACTGGTCACGATGGGGGAAAGGAAAGGGGAGGGAGGGTAAGAGAAAATAAACAAATAAATGCTGGTCGTTCTCAGTAGACTCAATAACTGGGCCAGTTCTTGGAACCTGCAATTCATGGGCCAGTTCATTGTGATCGCAATAGGGTTTGTGCACATACACCAGTTCGTTCGGGGGAAGACCCGCTCAAACAACCCGTGCCAGACCGCTTTTAATTGAATAAACCGCTATTTCATATAATAGTTGTGCATCAGTTTGTTGTGGATCGGGATGGGGTTGGGGAGATTTAAATGTACGGTGCGTGGCGAAAGCTGGGCACCACCAAACTAGGTGTGCGAGGTCTGATGGAGTGGTGGTACGGCAGTAAGGACATCGAGGGTGCAGGTGAGGGGTATACCACTTGCGAAGTGTATCAGGTGTGTACGCTGAATTTGCAATATATTTGTTAATAAAAATTTCGCCTGAACGGGGAATAGGAGGTAGGCGGCTGAGGTAGCCAGCTGGAGTTAGGGCTTTTAGACGTGTGCGTCGGTCCTTCTTGTGCTGATGAATACGCATCGCTGGGGAGGGAGAGGGGGACCGCGACGGCCTTACCCCAGGCACCAGTGGAGGATAAGAGGGCGAACTCTCCTGAGCGGCCACATGAGCCGCAAGGGCGACTCAAGCACGACTTCTGCAGTGATTGAAAGGGGGGTAGGGGGGAGGCTTGAGTTTGAGCAGGATTGTGCGGTCCATAGGGGTGAGGGCAAGGCGAGTGAGTTGTTGGTTGGTCCCACTCTGCTTCAAATACTTCAAAAGGGGGATCGCCGAGTGAAGGCTGCAGGTGATTGTGTACAATTTTCTGAAAAGGGTGGCCAATTTGGCACGCTCCTTTGGTGGTTTGAGGCTAACACGCTCACCATCCAGCTGAGCTGCACGGCTTGTACAATGTGGCAGGAGCCTGGTCCTTTACACCATGTCACTGGGTGCAGATTCTTTTGATATTTTTTTAGATTCTAACAGTGCACCGTTGGGCTAGTGAGCATCATTGATGGTACAAATAAACTGATGCGCATAAGCATTTGTATGCCGAGACACACACAACTCTGCCGCGCTCCCCCCACAGCGCAGGTGGAGCGCATGCTGACATCACCCCTCTCTGGAAGCTACATGGGCTTTCAACATCATGAGAGGGGTACTATAACTCTGGAAAATGGCTAGAGCAGCTAGTAATACATGCCACAGAAAACAACTCTTACCACGCTGACTGGTAAGGTAACTGTATAACTGTTCTGCTTTTGCCATTCTGATTTATCATGTTCACAGTGCAGTTATAACACTGAAATAACTGTTCAGCCCCCCCCCCCCCCCCCCCCCCCAACCTCTTTCCGCACTGGCAGGGTGACACCACAGGTGTAACATGCTAATGTCACAGTCACAGCACTTCCAGATATGTTACCAAGAGCCCAGGCCTCTCCTGGTGCTTGACACCTCATTTTCACCCTCAATCAGTTGAGCCATCACTTTTCCCATCACTTAATCCAACACAATGTGTTAAGTCAACCTCGTGCAACCTGTTCCTCATGCAATCGCCTATAAATGCTTCAAACCCCTCGAACATTGCTCAAGTGACAATGTGCAATTGTTTTGCAGAGGCCATGGGTCTGCCACCAACTTACTTTGAGCTACAAATCAAATGAAGCTTAGGCTTTTGTTGGCTCATCGCAACTGAAGGCCACTTAAAGAAATGATCCATTTATTCCATGAAATCGGTGATAAGAAAAACTGTACAAGCAGGGTTCCGACGGCCTAGATGGGGTAGGACAGCATGACATCTTGCCGGGCCAACTCCAGCAACATGGGGTCATCGAAGAACTTGTTGATGCTCACGTCTTCACTGAGGCCCTGGGGGAACAAGACAAGGGCAGAGATAAGAAAACAAGCGGCTTGAAAAGCAGCAAGCACGTTCGGGGGGTCGAAATGGTTGCAATTCAGTAGGCTGTATCCCCTTTGACCCTTGCAGCGCGTATGACCGAAAGAGCTTGACTGTTTGCACAGACACAAGCTGTCAAGCTTCGAAATTGAATTGCTGCTGACAGTACCCCACCACTGAAAAAAAAAAAAAAAGGGGGGGGGGGGCAGGCAGGCTAGAAATGTGCCATTGAGGCAAGGCGAATGCGTACCTTCCTCCGGCGTGTCTTGATCATGAACTCTCTGGCAAGGTGAGGAGCGGGCTGCGGCTCCAGTGGGCGAATCACTATGCTCTTGTCCAGGGGATCACCAGGAACAATCTGAAAGCACACACAGTGACGCAGCAAAACAGTCAAAATGGCCATCGCTGAATTCAATGGTATAGCCAAGAGAGTACACCACTGTGCAAGAGGGGTTCGTAGAAGTATGAAATATTACCAGTAACCAGCAGGGGGAACTGCCGTATTTACTCGGGTAATATCGCACTTTTCTTCCGGAAAAATCGATGTGAAATCGAAGTTAGGGGGTGCGATAATTATGAGGGGAAAAAATTTTCTAAGTAGTTAAAACAAAAATCTTAAATAAGATTTGAATAGGGACTACACATAACCAAGACATTTTCAGGCAGGACTTACCTGCGTAGTACAAAGCCTACTTTTAAGCACAACGCACAAACTTTATTCGTTGCGGCTAGACGCCACCCAAGTTCACCATCCCGCGTTTGGTTGCAAGTGGGAAGAGTCCTAGTCTGACTCAGTGCTAACATTGCTAGTCAATGCCTCGTCGTCACCTTATCGCTGCCGAATCCTGATCTCGAACTGGTGAAAGTCCGCGATTTTGCCCTTGCATTTTTCGGGCAGGCGTTGGCACTGCATTGACCGCCTGCTCAGAGAAAGGCCATTGCACTGCACGAAATGCGTGGCCCACCCGTTACTGGAGTGAAAATCTCGTGGCGGGATGCCATCCATGGATACGGCGCACCCATCTGCCTCCACATAGTCCAAGAGCAGCGTCTTGATTCGGGGAAACTTGCCCGTCTTTGTACCATGGAAAGCCCAGCGTGTCTTGCTGGTCGCCTTCAGTTTCTCGTGCTGCCGCCTGCAGTAGTGCACTCTGAACTAATTGACGCAGAAGTGTCTGCTTGCGGCGCGGTTGCTGTGCTCTATAGAGTAAATATATAGCTTTCAGCTTGAAAGCGGCTCTGTAGCTGGCGTACCGCCCCAAGGCGAAGCGGCAACCAGCACAGAATAAAGCGATGAAAAATTTCTCAAAATGGCTGAAAGCGAACTTTCGAGAACTGATGAGACTGACTGCTTGCTGCTCCAACGACACGATGACCACGGGCTTCGCGGATGCCGTCTCGTTGCCACACACAAAACCAGCACAACGACAGCGTCAGTAGCGTCTGAGAGATGACGCTAGGCTGCCATGCGGATTAGAGCGCCTGGATACACAGCACTCTCCACCGAATGGTGAGTGGCGTCAGAGAAGGCGAGCGGTGGAGAGCGTGTGCATTATGTGGGTTTCGTGAGCAAATAACTATCGCCGCTGCAATTTTGGGGGTGCAAGGATTATGCTAAGAAACAAAAAATCCCCATTTTGGCGGCGTTCATTAGGGTTGCGAGCATTAAGTGCATGCAAGGATTACGCAAGTAAATATGGTATTCACTGCGGGGTCGTTAAGCTGAACCATGTGCACTGCATTATTCTGTTTCTAATAAGCAATGCTGACACCGAAACCAGTAAGGCTTCATCTTTATGAAGTTTTCGTAGCCCTATGCTTTTGTTTTTTCTTGTGTCATAAGAGAAACTGCTTTCCTCTGTTTGTTAGTCAATTAGGGTTTGCTGATAAATTTATGGCTCTGGCTCCATTTTGCCAGGCACCATTACTGTTTGCAATTCATGGCAACAAGATTATTGACTGCTTCTTCAAGAGTACACATTAATGTATCTAGTATACATTAATGTATCTCTTTCATGGACTGTGTCCTGTGGGAGAATTCGCTTGCCTTCCTGGCAGCATGCAAAATAAAATGGGAACCAATAAACAGCAAAGTGTGATTGTTTTAATCTGCAGGAAAAAATGGGGGAATTAAAACTCAGGAACACAGCAATGCTCACAATAAAAAGAGCTGCGTGGCTAAAGGTACCACAGGAGGTGCTCACCTGCCAGTGATGGAACATGGAGAGGCAGAAGGCCTGCCCCTGGGTGTGTGTGCGGAGGTCGGTCTCGAACCCAAAGGAGTCAATGGCTGGAATGAAGGCCTTGATGGTGTACAGGGGTGAACCTGGCACAGGGGCGTCTTGCGTCACATGACCTCTGCAAGCGGCGAGTTCACAAGATGAGCACACCACATACACAGGAGAGAGAAAGCCAAAAGGAAGAGAAATCACCAGCTCACGCAGAAAGTACAAATCGCACCCTGTTCATGCTCAAGTTGTTGCTACAGTGAACCCCTACACAAATCCTGTACAAGACTATTTGAGATAGTGATTATGTCTTTTGTTCACCTTCACAGCTCGACAATGCACCCCTGCATTTCCCCCGTAGAGGGGTATATCCGCTCACTCATGAATTAATGTGAACACGGGTACCTGCATGGGCACATTGACAAGAGTCCAGAAATGCAGTTCAGTGTTAGCTGCCATGTGTTCTCACGCACTAAAAGCAGCTTCACTCATCTGAACGCCTCCCAGCAGCTCATTCCAGTCAAATACTTTGTAGCACAAACAATATGCCAAAAGATAACGTGCATTTTGTGCTGCTATAATGGCGGTAAGTGACAAGTTTTTGGCCTTTGCAATAGAAGAACGATGTAACACTACTTTTTTCTGCCATCCAATGTCGCATCGTCGGACACAACAGACGCAGCAATGGAAAGCGGACAATCACCCACCTCCTCCGGGCCAGCACCGTGTAGACAGCGGAAACGCAGTCCGCAGGGGCCTGCACTTCCACAAAGTAGTACGGCTCCATGAGACGGGGCGTGGCCATCAAGAACGCAGAGTAGGCTACACGTCGAGCTGTGGGGATGATCTGGCCTCCACCGCGATGGATGGGCTCGTTGGCTATTACAGCGTCCAGGATCTTGAACTTGCAGTTGCGGATGGCTGCAGAGAAAAAGAAAAAGTCACCACCTGATCAACAAGGGGAAAGACCTGGTTTGCTTTGTTTGAGTCAGTGTTCCAACCCTGTGAGTCTTCATTTCGAAAGCTAGGTTACACAAGTTGAGGCCTGTTTTTTTTTTTTTTTAAATTGAATTACAGATATCAGTGCCAGTGCCTCTCAGTCTTTTAAGAAACCGAACTTGAGCTTGCAGCCACTCCACACGCCTCTACTTCCTTTTTAATTATGGCACAGACTTGTAACTTGTTTCAGCCACATCATGGCATGACCTAACAAGGATACTTTCTGCGAGGACCTGCTACTTCACTGGGCAATGCCAAGCATTTCATTTGGTACTTCTAAGATGTACAAAACACAGGCTAGCTTTATTACACACAGTGTCTCCCTAGAACGATGCCTGGTCAGATGTCCATTCAGGCAACCAAAAAATAAATCAAATGTTCTATGAGGCTGCAGTAGCATAATCTTGTAAGAACACTTTTGCTAACACACATGCAAGAAAAGCTGTATTACGTAATAAAAAAAACCCATAGAACTTGCATACAACCTAATTACCAAGCTATGTTATAAACTAAATATTCCGACAAATCTGGTTAATTTAACATTGCATGCATAGCACTGTGCCACAGAAAAGTTTGTACTGAGTTGCTTATGCCAGCAGTAAACCCGGCGTTTGCGCAGTCAAGAGGATAGTGTTTCTTTCATCGTGCTGCTGCACTCCTTACTTCTTTACCCTGTCTGTACACAGAATGCCCACTTCATAGAGTTCGACATCCAGAAAGGTATTCCCATATTTGGATTATCCCCTACAAAAGTAAACATTGCAGGCACTACTCACGCTCTTCGCACAGTGGTCCTTCCCTTGTTGCCCACTGGAATCCCTGCACAATGCTGTCCTTGACCATGCTCAGCAGGCCCTTGTCGACCTGCACACAAAGCAAGCAGAAAAAGCACAGCGCACAGCTTGTGTGTACTACAAGGCCACCCTCGACCGTTTTCTGATGTGTCAAACTAATACCTGTGCTACACGGTCACTTCAAAGGCCTTCAGAAGGCTCTATCAAGTGCCCCATTGTAAATACGCAGTTGTGGAGGAGTGGCCAATTGTCAATTGAAAGTTACCGTGTAGCACAGGTATTAGTGACACATGGCTGACCTCAAAGCACTACAGTAAAGTCAGTTGCACAGGGAATCAAATGGACAAACAGCTTCAGGTGACCACAGATATTGCGGCGGTGAGATAAGGAATGAGACAAACCACTTGTTGTAAGGGGCTTCGGGCAAAACGGTGGGAATACAAGATTTCTAACCTGTGAAATGAATCCAACATATGTCAGAAAACTATCTAAGTTTAATGTGTGTGAAGATTTTATATATGACTAATGCGGCATTTTGGTCGTCGCTCTGATCCTCTGGCTCAGAGCACTTGGATGCGGAGGCCACTCCCAATCCAAGCGAGAAGGTGCCCCCCCAACCGAACGCCTCACTTGATTTTGGAGCAGCAGGTGACTGTGCACCACGACACAGTCAGAATCGCCCTCCACGGCAGTGGGAGGGGCATACTACTTTTCCCAATAGGGCGAAGAGAATCCGTGGTGCCATTTTCGAATTGGTGTAAGCTAGTTGTCCGCATCCGGTGGGGCCGTCTAGAGATGTTTAGGCTTATAGCGTCACAGCAGATATTTGATGGCCGCTTTTATAAGGGGGCCAAATGGCAATTTTTACTGCCATTTTCATCCGCATTATCAGCTTCTTTCACACATGTGGAACTCTCGACCAGATTTAGGGGACATCCCCAAGGTGGAGTAAGTTTCTTCGAAGGTTCCTTTGTAGCCGTACAGCTACACTAAATGCAACAAAAAAACTTCGCAAGCATTATCAGGGGCAAATATGGGCCTCACTACATTTCTGAAAGCAGAATTCCTCCTTGATAGGCCACAATCCTACCAGATGCTGAGGTGCGTATTAAACAGGCCTTGCACAAAAATCAGCAGAAATTCAGAAAATCGTCTACTAATGTGTAGCACTCTCATGCCACTTGTCCAGAGAGCGAGTTTTTTACAGCCCAATATGGCTATGAGTAGCAAATGACATTGGATTATTTTATTCTTTTTAAATTCTCTTTTATTTGTTTTCATTATTGACGTAAATTTATGCCATTATAGTGATAAAGTGCCTTTACTTTGAAAATATGTTTTTTTTTTCACGAATATGCAAGGTGCACTGCAAATTTGGTTGCTTACGCTATTTTTTATTTGTATTTTGAATGTTCTTTTGCAGACATTTTAGTTTATTTTTTGGTATAAGGGGGGAGATGTGTAATATGCACATTTTTTATTTTGTCAGATTATTTTTGTCAAATTTTTTTTTTTCTATTTTTCCTATTTTCTGGTTTTTCGCAATTCTGCCCAACGAATTACCTCCATTTATGCTATTATGACGATAAAAATTGTTACTTTAACCAACTCTGCATATTTGTGGGAATGCAGAGCATTACACAGTCCTGGCTGTGGGGGTACTCGGCAAAGAATGAAATGCTACACATTTTAAGGCCCTTCTTTGCCCGCATGGCTGAAGAGCCAGAACTGTGGGTGCCTCACTTATTCTACAACCGCATAGGGCCATCTTTACAGTCCACAACCACATGAAGCTTTAATAAATTGTTCGAGCATACGGAAATTGATGCTTTAAGACAAAATGAAGGGGCAGAGTTCAAAGCCTACTGGCGGCCTGCAGAGCAAACGCAGCACCAATGGCCCCAAGCTGCTCGCAAAAAAGAGCCAGCCTACCTCAGAGGGCAGGGTGTCATCCACAAGAATGTTGGGGCCCGTGGCGTCGGGTCCAAAGGCCCAGATGGAACGGGCAGCGAGCAGATCCCAGTCGTACTTGGTCTGGAAGAACTCTCCCAAACGCTTTCGGTTCCACGTGATCTGCACCACCTCGTTCTCAATGTCCTCAGCGAGGCCCTTTTCCAAGGGCTCCGCAATCATGGTGATCTTGTTCCTTGGCAAAGGAAAAGGAAAAGGAAATTTGTCACCAGAAAAGGGGCAAAGCACGTTATCAGTTATTGGAATGGCTACGAGGCATTGTGAAAATGTCTTGCGCGATGTTTAAATGAGTGCATTAATAATGATTTCTACAATAACTTGGGCACAATGAGACAGCTCTGGTGGCCACAGCAAGACTAATCCAAGGTGCCACCCAAGCCAATGAGCAAGTTCCTTTATGAACTATGGAACAGAGCGATTGTGCAGTGCGAACGATGAAGCAAATGCAAAAAAAAAAAAAAAAAACAGAAAAGCAAAATTGAAAAATGCGCTAACAGGACGGGACTGAGGGAAGGAAACACAAAACAGCGCAGAACACAAAACACAAAAAATCTGCGCTGTTTTGTGTTTCCTTCCCTCAGTCCCGTCCTGTTAGTGCATTTTTCAATTATGTCAAGAGACCAACTAGCCCCCCAGACAGCTTTGATGAACAGAAAAGCAACCTTTATTGTGGTATAAAAAAAAATTCTGCCAAGAAATTTTCTGCAGATGGACGGACGTAGTTACACCAGGGTGGCTAGGAATTAATAAACATCAATTCCAGCATATACAGTCTAAATCTCAACGGAAATAATTTGCCTCTTTCATGCATGAGTTAAATACTGCCTTAAATGTGGACTACAGACTACTAGCTAGATTCGTGCAAGTTTTCAGTGTCCGACTATGCTGGATGCCATCCGCATTAAAGCATGACAACCTCAAGGGGCCAGACAGATGAAAGAATACACTACGCTTGCACAGACTGATGGTAGCAACTGTGAGTTCCGCCGCACAGTGAATGGTGAAATATGGAGTACTGATCAGCGCTGAAGTACATGATTTTGAACAATCTAACAGATTTCTTGCTAAAAATACTGGCAAAAAAATGGCTAACGATTACTATACTCCCTAATGTGAATGAAGGGTGGAGAACGCTACTCTGCCGTTATCTTGCAGTGCGTCGCCGCCGCCACGAAGAACGTTGTCGTAAATTGTGTTTGAACCTCCCGCGCAAATGTTATGTGGTTCGGATGAGCCATGCAACTAGGAGGATGCCGAAGGACTGATGTACGTGCATCATGCAGAGCGTGCTGGGCTTCTGTGGCGCAGCCTGGACATACTTCCCTCTCCCTCACACTTTCATCCTCCACTTTCGTGCAAGATCATATTATTCGGTGGCTTCTTTGTTCTCTCAGTTATCTCATAGCGCCTTGCTGCCGGGGACTGTCTCACACTGCCTCAGCATGCCCCCCACCTATACCCACACCCACACACACACACCCACCCCCACACTTTCACCAAACTTTTCTCCTATGTTCGCTTGGTTACGAGGCTGATGCTGCTAATCCACAATAGTAGACGCAAGTGCTTCGCACTAAGAACCACGATGAACAACACTGTGAATATGCTTGAAAATCCGCCGCAGTGGCTCAGTGGCTAAGGTGTTGTGCTGCTGAGCATGTAGTCGCGGATTCGATTCCCGGCTGTGGCGGCCGCTTTTCCGGTGGAGGCGAAAAGCAAAAGCGCCCGTGTGTACGAGATTTTGGCGCATGTAAAGATCCCCAGGCGGTCAAAATTAATCCGGAGCCCTTCACTACGGCGCTCCTCATCTCCTGCGTTGCGTCGGCGCGTTAAACTCCAGAATCAATCAATCAATCGAACATGCTTGAAAACAATTTCCCAGCCTCTTCAGCCATATTTGCCTCAGCTGGCAGGCGACAAGTAGGGCACAAGATACTGCAAGTGATGCACCTTCTAGAACACTGCGAAACAGCACTCTTTATGAAATGGTTGCACCAAGAATCAACAGGCTTGGCAAAAAACAAGTTTTTTCCATGTGGCACCAAATAAAGCACAACATTTCCTGAAGCTCACTTCCCACTCATACTTTTTATGCTGTCTGTCCATTCTGTACCCCATACATAAGTTATGTCTACACGCTATTTCCCCATATGTCATTTTTCAGTCATAACTTGGCATTTTTACATTCAACTTGATCAGTTGCTGAAGCATCCAAGTCTGCGCTTGGAATCAAAAGGCATGCATGTTACTTTTTACTTTTTATACTGGATTCGAGCTATCTTTGACAAATCGAGCGCTTTTGTGTCCAGGGAGCCTGATCAATACAGCTAGTTTTTTATCCCCCGAAGAGTCCCTTTGACTGGGACTCTTTCACAAGAGACAGGGAGCCAGGGAAAAGACGAAAAGAAGGAAAGATCCCTAGAGCACAGAGTTAAGCACACTCAACGCCTCAAAGCTGGCTTACTTTTTGTTTGGTGTTTCGGCAAAGCACTTGAGTGACGATGTCTCCACGACTGTTTCGCAGAAGCAGACGACTGGATCGGCAACCTTGATGTCTGCAAGTTGAAGGGCGACACAAAATGCAGAAGTCAGTCGTAGCACAACCACTGGCAGAGTTAGAATACATTTTTCTCTAACATGGTATCAGCCTATACTAACCCTGTGTGATTGTAACACTCATTATACAGTGTAGACCATTTATAACGCAACCGCTTATAGTGCGGGACCACATATAGGGTTTTCCTGGCCACCAGTAGGCCTCCCATAAAACTCAATGCATCAGCACACTGTTTAAAACACGGTTACCCATAAGCACAATGCCGTTCATAGTGTGGTTTTTTAAAGACCCGGGTCCTCTGATCGGTTAGCGCATTTTGGGCATCGCTTTAGGGCAAGGCGACAGAAAAAAAAAAAATGATCCTGCTTGCATTTTTATCACGTCCCGCGGCATCCGTTCATAGGCAATAATATACATTTGTCTAATATACATAGACATCCTCCCTCAAAACACAAACACAAAGAAGCCATGCTCCTGGTTTGTAACACTGTCCAGCAGCTTGTAAACCTTGCAGTAGCGCCTGACGTGGGAAAAAAAAGGCGAACTAAAGACCATGTTGCTATTTTTAAGAGCCCTTAGTGATGATAAACAAAGAATGATTGAAAGGTAGATTGCAATGTGATTGGATTTGAGCACGTTTTCTTTATAGTGTGGTACCGCTTATAGTGCGGATATTTGCAGCTCCCACGACATACGTAGTAGTTCAACATAACTGGTGCGGACCCTGTCATTAAATATGCCAGTTTTCACTACATCAACAAATTAAACACAACAAAAAAGAGAGAGAGAGTATCGTACCGATCTCTGAATACATCTTCCTCAGGTCGTGCATCACGCAGTCCAGGTAGAGCTCTCCCGTTCCAAAGATGACGTGCTCTCCCGACTCTTCCACCTGCCACCAGTAAACAATAAAAACCCAAATAAATCAGCCCAGGGAATCAGCTAGCCTTGTAAAGCCAGCAGTGGCATAACATCTGTTATGATGAGTCCAAGTTATGATGCCCCGTTTGCTCCCTTGATCTCTCAAAATCTCTTGGACACTGCATTTGTGTGACATTGTAGACACAGAATCAGGATGAATTTTTCACCTGCAAGATCTCTGAGAAAGCAAAGCCGTATAGTTTTCCTTTGTAGCCATATGGGTGTATTTCTGAGGGACGTCAGATGAACTTATTCCACATTGGGAAGGCGGGGGGGGGGGGGGGGGTTCCCCCAAAACTGGTTGTCTAACTATCTTGTCTAAACAAGATAAACAAAAAGTGATGCGCCAGCCCTGAAAAGTGACGCTCGTCCTCACTGGTCCCACTACTTGCCTTGGTGTTGACGAGCGGGTAGGACTTGTTGACCTTTCGGAGGCCGTCGAGCATCTTGGGCAGCTCGGAGGGGTTGACGGGCTCGACGGCGATCTTGATCACCGAGTGGGTGCAGAAGCGGAGGGGGTGGAAGATGAACAGCTCCTCCTGCACGCCCACCTCCACGATGGTGGCCGTCTTCACCACTGGCTGGTCAATGCCCTCCATCAGCACCCAGTTGCCTGCCGGCACACGGTTCACCTCCACCTTGTACCTGTGTGTGCCAGGAAGAGGGGCAGCATTCTAAGTGAATGACAGGGGCTTGTGCCATCTGACTAGACTTCAAAGTTTTGTACAACAAAGTGTCTACAATTGAGATATGAGGATGCACCAAAAAGGCAATGCGCAAGAGGCCAGACCGTCCATATTAATGAACACCTGGAAACATGAGCACACAGAAACAATGTATACGTAAACATTTTACCAATCTTACCAGACTTACAGAGGACAACACATTCACACAAACGTGTGTTTTGTTCACATTATACATTCACTTTCTTTTTCTTTTTGCTAACTGGTATCAGTTGAAAGTGTGATCCAGCGCAGTACACACAACACTTCACATGCGCCACAAGGAGAGCAAAGTTGGGACTGGGAATGCCAGCCGCGGTCAGGCAATCGTGGGTTGTTCACTATACACAAGCTGCATCCTCGCAACCGTTCGTTATATATATGAAACACCATGCCATTGCTCATAGTGCATACTATGATGGTCATGCCATGTTCGTTTGTTGTAACCGAGTGTTCGTCATAAGTCGGCTCGACTGTATTCAGTGGCACTTTGCACAAATAAGATTCACCTTTAACAATTTGTATGTGCACCCAGACAGGGACATTTAGAAATACAGTGTAGACCATTTATAACGTAACCGCTAATAGTGCCAGACAGGATATAACGCAGGTTTTTGAAAAGACCGGTTTGCTTCCCATAGAACTCAATGTAAATACCGGCTTAAAACGCAGTTCACCAAAGCCCAATACTGTATAAAGTGCGGTTTTTCAGGGGTCCGCTGAGTGACTGGCACAGCTGGAGCATTGTTTTAGGGTCCCGTTAAAAAAAAAAAAAAAACACACGCCATCAGCTATCTGACAGTGCGGGCGCTTAATAACTTCTACATACAAAAGGCAAAAATAGGCACCCTTTAGTTTGCGCGCCGATGTACTGACCAGCCGCGCCAACAGAGCGTATTGTCTCGCGTAGGCTGTACACGCGTCTCGCGTGCTTGCCGAGTCGACCAAAAGCTTGCTGCCGCCGTCGCAACCATGAATTCAGCCGTTGTGCAACTGCCGTACTCATTCACCGACGGTGTATTGCCTCACGTCGACTGTACCCGGCACTCTTCGGATATGCTCTTCTTTGTCTAGGCCACCCAGAGCTTTTTCAGCTTCTCGCATTTCGGAAATGCGTGAAAGCAATTATTCATGCAAGAGACACAAATTACACTCGCGTGAGGCTGCACGTAAAAGGGCTACTAAGGAGAGGCGACGGCTGCAGTGGCAACCAGTTGTGGCGACACTCCGCTAGGTGCTGTGTTGGCTGAAGTAGCGCATTTTTGAACGGCTTTAATAAGAATACTGCGCGTGAGTGGAGTTTCAAATTAGGTCACACGAGACTAGTGGTGCATACCACATGTTGAAACAGAATTTGGGGCAGGTAAATTTTCATTGCAGTTGGCCTTTGAAGACACCGAGAGACCCACCTGGACTCGTGGACCCAGAGCCTGCCGACGGCGAGGACGCGCGAGTCCTCCTCGTCGGTGGAAGTGTAGTTCTCGCCCAGGATGCGCACGTCCTGGTTGGCGTGCAGGGTGCCGCTCATCACCCGACCAAACACGTGGAAGCTGGTGGCGTCCTGGGTTGAGTACTGCTTCGTCGTGTGCACAATCAGGGGGCCCTGTTGGGACGTTGGAGGGGGGGAGGAAAAGGTGGGTGGGAGAGGGAGGTGCACACTTTGCACAACAATGCCCTCACGTCTTCTGTTTCATATGTGCTGTGCATACCGTTTCGCCCTTCCACTTTTATGTAAACGAGTCCACAAGTTTGCTTCTAACGTCGTTAAAACAGATAATGAAACAACCAAGGTTAAGGCTATGTAGAAAATTAGACTTCTGTATGCACTCACGTGAAGTCCTCTCTGATCAACTCAGACCAATAGTCGATACTACATAAAACGAGTCACATTACATTATAAATGGCCTACACTAGAGGCATTTTTTTTTACCTAAACTGGCTGCACTGGTGCAAGCAGTGCAGCATATGTTCATTTTTTTTTACTAATTGATATCCCCATAGCACTTTGCACTGATCTGCATGACACTGCACTCATCTGCACCAGTTAAGGCAAAAAAATGCCCCTACTGTACCATGTCAATAACAAGCCACATTGCAGGAATGTGACCTTTGCAGCAATCAGAAATCACAAAACACTTAGGCTGCGTAGGTAATGCTGCTTGCATTCTGCTTGGAAGCACGGTTGCTCTGCGCTCATATGTTTTTTTTTTTTTTTTCTATTAAATCTTCAGGCTTCGGGTTAAGGGTGAAGAGCTCAGGCTTGTAACTGCGACAGGCAGAAAGTGGCGTCCCTGTTGATCCCCCCCAAACTCACCTCAGGGTCGCACTTGAGCATGGCCTCTCCAAGCTCGGAGTCTATAGGGCCCGTGTAGATGCACTCAATCTTCTCTCGAGTCACGTGCGCAGGTGCAGGCACGTGGCTGACGCACATGTCCACAAAACCTGCGGTGGCGGGAAGGAATGAGGGAAGCAGATTTAGGCGGGCCAAATTGTCCATGATTTCATGCTACCGAATGCAGTACGCTGGTCATTAACCAGTGGGGAAATTTACTGGGAGACAGAATTCCAGAAAAATTGCCACAGTTCACTCGGGAAAATCATAAGAGGCGGTGAAGGTTGACCACAATAAGTATGAGCGTATACTCCAAAGCCTAGCCCAGTGTTACGTACTCACAGAGTAGCACATGCCAATGAAGGTGCATTGGCCAACACTTCATAAGCAGGAATTCGTACTGACACACATTATAGAGAACAAGAGAAATCCATTTGGACCCACATAAAATAACGCACCCAAGTGAGGTCATTGTGCTCCTGAACAATTCTGCATCCCACCAGATCATAATTTTGCTTAAAGCAGCACTGACACGAAAATTTTATGTTACACTTTTATTGCTTTTATCGATGCTTAATGGTCTGGCGAAACTGAAACAGCACTTCAAATACTTCAGTTCGCGATAATTAATTACATTGAACGGCTTGAAAATCGTTTGTTTCAAATTCCCGCGCTTTCCTCCCGAACGGCGCATATGACAGCCTCCCGGTTTGACGTCACCGCTTTGTGCGGACGTCACCGGCGCCCGCTTGAGAAGGTGTTGCGCCCGCTCGCCGCTCGTGGGGTCGCGCGCGTGAAGTGACGTCACGAGTTTTTGGCGAGCGCTGCGCGTCACTTCTTTTTCCTCTCCTGGAGTGATGTCACGCTGATGTCCATTTGCTGAGTGCCGCTCCGCGCGCTGCTCCGTCGGCGGGATAAATGCGATCCAATTGAACTATGTTCTTCGCGTCGCAGGCCGCTCATATTTCAGCCAGGGTATTCTGTTGAGTGAAGGAAGCGATCTGTGCAATAATATTAACGCCAAAAATTGGTGTCAGTGCTCCTTTAAGGCAATGCAGACGACAACACAGTCCCAAACAAATTCCAGAGGCCAACTCAATGCTGCCTCTGTAAGGCCGCACAATTTTGTTTGCATCTGTAAGCATGTACAATTATAGTACAATTCAGTGCAAGAACAGGCTGTTAAAGAACGCTACCAGACGTGACAATGATTCGACCTTCTCGCAACACAGATAGGGGTAACATTTCCACACCATCACACACCACAGGAAAAACAAACTGCACGGCGGTGATGTTCCGTACAGGGGAGAAAAATTCCCATTTCTCGGTTCAAAAATTCCCTTTTTTTAGCATATTTTTGCCGCAGGTTTCTCAAGAATTCCCTTCAAAATTCCCTGCATTCTCTTTCTTCAGCTGACAGATCTTCAAGTGGATTCCTGTTCAGTTTTCGGCGTTAACCACAGACACCTAGGTCTACTTTACGTAGCCTTCCAGACGCAGATGCCATTCAGAGAATGAGAGTTTCAACGTGAACTATATTCCTCTACACCTGCTGCTTAGCATCCTTTGACCATGTATTTCACGTTTTGATCAAACAGCATGCTTACTTTTCATGCTAAAGACGTAAGTAAAAACTGCCCGTATGAAAAAGAACAAGATATCGGGTAATCGGGTATTGGCTGCGAACATGCGGACTAAGGCGCACCTGAAATACTTTTTTGTACATTGCGCAGCCCTTTAGCCACCCCCGCTTCACGCTTTACTAGCTCTTCCTCATGGAGTGTTCTTTCCTTTATGCTCACTCCTGTTTTATGAACTGTATTGGAAGCAGCCTTGGATGCTTGTGGCTTGCGGGAACGCTACTGTGGATATTTGAACATAAATCCGACGAAGTGTTAACAAAGAAAACAGTTACAAATGATCCGAAGTGTGGTTACTGACATTACTTTGCTTTTTTACTCTACGGTTCCTAAAATTCCCTCCATCTATTAAAGATTCCCTTCTTCCCCTTTGGCCAAAATTACATATGAAAATTCCCCGAAAAAGGGAAAAATTCCCTGCATGGAATATCACTGCTGCACGGTCAACCCACCTGAGAACTCCCCAACAAAGCGCGAGCAGATGAGTCGCAGCAGGGGCCTGACGTTCAGCTTGGACTCAGTCTTGGAAAGCTTGACGCCCAACTCATCGAGGAGCTTGGGAAGGCACTCATCCACATCGCCCACCACCTGGAAGAAGGAGGGGACGCGTGCACAAACCGCAAAGGGCATTCACCATTACAGCTTCATTCCTAAGCGACTTAGCAGCAGAACAGCGAGAGGAGAGACGGCACATACCTGTGCAAACAGCTTGTACAGTGGCTCAAGGATGAACTCCACGAAGCTCCGTTGAGCTGAACTGTGCGGGGGCTTCTTGGTGAACTTGCGCCTGCAGTTCCGGAAGGACAAAACCGCTACATTGCAGATAGCAAATTACGGCAGCGACAATTTGCTTGAACAAACTCCAAGAAAGTCGTCTACATGCGTGATTCCATTCATAATTGTGGGACTACTATTAAATTGAATAAAGTGTAATGTCATTTATATGTTAATCCTTTAGGACTAGCATAAGTCGTGCACAAATGTTTTTAGCTCGAAGCAAAGTCATGGTACAGTCAAATCCTGCAATAATGAAACCTTCATAGAAAACCAAAATTCGCTTTTGGGAGCATTTCGTTGCCACAAGAATAAAACTCAAATGACAATAAAATCGTTCGCAAACCGAATATTTATTTCCGAAAGTCGGTTATATTACTTAGTGAGCCTTAACTTGCAGCCACTTCACAGGTCAGACATCACACTCAAAGAAGTGGTTCATTGCTAGTCGCTGTGCGCGCCTAAGAATGACCAAATTGTGTCAAATGCATTCAAAACATACTGCAGGTTTACCTTCTCTGCACGTCTTTCTCCTTGGTGCTCAACACCAAGCATGCTAGTGAAGCCTAGCTACATTTGTTGGGTAACTTCACCAGAAAGTAGCACCTCGTCGTTCCAATGCTGCCCACAAAACCAAGTGAGCAGCACTTTTTTGAGGTCCGAAAAGGCCGCTACTGTCACTGTTTTGTTTTTCCATCGCAGGTTGTGCTCCCACGCGGACACTAAAGAGAGGCGGCCATGCTTTTAAAATGGTAGAGCAAGCTGCAAGCAGTTCCCAACTCATCGGCACTATCCTCCCTTCCTCCACTTGGGCCACTGACTGGCAATGACGCCTGCCCTATGTAGTAGCGATAAGTTTTCGCTATTGGGCTGGTGGAGCACACGTGCCGATCGCCGCACACACAGCAAACGCACGAGACCGGTTCAGCAACGAGCACTGTTCACTAGCCTAGCCCAAGCCGTGCCATGAGTCACCATCCTGACCTAAAGTCGGTTCCAGTGAATTCATCCTGACCAAACTTGTGTTACCCCTGGTGGTGTCGCTGCAAGGCCGCCTCCAAGGCCGCTTTGCTGCACGGTCTTTTTTGAAAACAAATAAAATGCCGGCCATGCAAGCGCACTGTGGCCGCAGTTTACGTGATTTGAGTCAGCAATAAATGCACTTGAGCTCTTTTTGGACAATGTTAGCCTCAAATGGGTAGATAAAATGCCGACCCAACTAGCAGCGAATTTTATTAATGCGGGATCACTGTCCATAAACATTTTGTTGTTGAGAGATATGAAACATATAGGCTTCTATAGACGTTCACTGGGAATCCAAAAATACTTGTTGCGTCAGGAATTTCACAGTCGTGGGATTTCATTATTTCGGGGTTTGACTGCAGTTTAAAGCCAGCCAGGCACCAGTATAGCACGCACGGACGCTCTCCAAAGGTGATAGTAGTATAGAAAACAACCGACTCAGTCACTTCTGGACAAGGTGGCAGGAGGAGTACCTCCTTCAGTTGCGATCAGCGCATTTCACAGCCCAAAGTACGGCTACTGAATTCAACGTGGGGGAGGTGACGTGCAGTGCCAACAGGCAGGCAAAAAAAAGAAGGAAAAAGTAGCGCTGAAACATCTGTAGCATCAAAATCATCCAGCTGTAATCCACAGCGCGTGTTTAAAAAAACATTTCACCAGACAAGTTAAAAAATATGTTATATAAAATGAACCATTACCTCAAGTGACATTAGTTCAAGCTATATTTTTGTCCTGTTTACTTCCTGGCTACAGTGGTGAGCGTACAAAACATAACCACTGCTTTACGGTCGTGTGATGTGAAGTGTGGACCACTGAATGCGTACAGGCGCCTTACGTTTTGTTGCTGAAGTAAATGTCTCCCCAGAGGCGCCTGGCAAACTCGGTGACGTTGACTCCGCCAAAGGTCTGCGTGTACATGGACGCGAAGGAGCGCAGGGTGAAGCAGAGGCTGTACAGGGAGCTGGCAAAGCACACGTTGCCCAGCAGAGGCGACACCTGCTGCTGCTCGGGGTCCTCCGAGTAGAGCCTGGGAAGGAGGAGGACGACACGGCCGCAAGTCACAAACAATGGCGTCTTCTTTCCCGGGAAGCTCTGACTGAATTCAGTTCACTCTTAGTTGAACACAAACATCTCTTTCACTGCTGACTCTGACAAACACTTTTTGGACCTCTTGAATGGACAGGGAGCAGGGCCAATGGGCAGCTAAACGTAAAAGGTATAAGCATACCAAGTGGCTCAGTGGCTAAGGCATTGTGCTGCTGAGCCCAAGGGCACGGATTGGATTCCCGGCCAGAGCGGCTGCTTTTATGATGGAGGCGAAAAGCGAGAACCCCCCCATGTGTTCGAGATTTCGGCACATGTTTAAAGATCTCCAGGAGGTCAAAACTAATTCGGAGCCCTCCACTACGGCGCACCTCATCGCCTGTGTAGTGTCGGCGCGTTAAACATCATAATCAATCAATAAATCAATCAATCAATCAACATATCAATCAATAAAAATATCACGTGATATGATTGGGTGTTAAAAGAGGAAAGATAATCTAAAAAAATATACAGCCTTTATCGTAATGTACCTAACGCTGTCTACAAATTTTTGGGTGTCCAAATACAAAATGTATGAACTCGCAAAAGTACAATGGGCCAATAAGGCACCCTCCAAATAAACTTCCGCACTTGGCAAAAGAAGTTGGTACCACCGGCTCCTGATGATGCAAGCGTTCTGATTCAGTCATTGCCACCAGCCCTCGAAAAGAGCAGCATACATCTCGTACTGGCAGGTTCCAAACTGCACCCACACCAGGACAGCACCACCACTCACGTGATGAGGGCATTGACCTCGTCGATGATGTTCCTCAGCTTGTAGTAGGCATCCTGAGGGGGCAGTTTGAGCTCCAGCATCAGCCGGTCAATCTTGTTGATGCAAATGCATATGGCAAGCTTCTCCTGGACAGCGTGCTTCAGAAGCTGCTCCGTGTTGAGGCACACCTGGTAGGAGGAAAAGCACAGGCACGGTGTGCATCCTTGGCTCAACAAAGCAAGCCCCCACACTTGCTGATTAATTAATGCGGACTTCTGGGCTAGTTGGTACTGCATGACTGATGAGTAAAGCGCAAAAAATTACACGAATGATGAAGAAAGGCAACAGACAAGCACTTGTCTGTTGTCTCCCTTCATCATTCGTGTAATTTTTTGCACTTTACTTGTCACCCACACACTTCTTCCCACGCAAAAGTACAGTTTCACTTAGGCACTCCACTTAGACAACGAAGACAGCGCACATGCAATGCACATTACTTGGTTTGTAAATGTTTAGAAGTCTAACCACCCCTGTCCAACAGGGCTTATACATTTACACATTTCTTCCCATGCTTACCCCTTCAGCAGCATCAATGAAGAGCACGACACCATCACAAAGTCGGATTGCAGCGGTCACTTCATCGGAGAAATTCACGTGACCTGAAATGTCAATGCAATAAAATGACAATAAATTACTTTTGAAGAGCAATCTCTCTAGTGGCTGACAAACTGGGTTGTAGACTGTGCTAGAGAAATTAAATTTAGAGCACTTTTAATTTTAACCCTAGGTTAATTTAGAATACCTTTTTTTGAACACGGGTTGAGAAGGGTAGGTAGAAAGAGCTGCGGAGGCCTGGTTTCAAGCTCCATGCATGACAGTACATCACGTTGGGGAAAAAGTGGTCTCAGTGCCTCATGAAGACTTTCTAACTTCTATGGACAACAAGGCTTCCAGATGCCAGCAAATAACTTCCACACAATGGAAGCATAATGCTACTGTTACTGTTCATGCTATTGAAGGCATCCTTAGCCTCCATTAATTTTATTCAGGCACCCTGTCAATGGAGTGAAAAGCAAAGCTGACACCATTTTTGCTCCTGTCAAAGCAGCGAAAAGGTGTACGCTGCCGCTCACTACTTGATGCTTGCAGTGCAATCCTTATCCTATCAATCCTAACTCTACAACAACACTTCCTTCTTTTCACCTAAAGAGTCTGCTTGCATGGACTACAAGCGGGAGCAACAGCAGAGCATGCCATACCTGGTGTGTCAAAGACATTCAGTATGAACGACTTCTGCTTGAGGTCTTGCAGTAGGAGCGTAACAGGACTAGCCTTGATGCTCACACCCCTCTGCACAGACAGGTACAACGGGTAACAGTGAGTGCAACTCCTGCACACAACAAACGAAAACACAGCCATACCCAGGCAGACATCATAAATGCCCAACTTACCTCTTGCTCAGTGTACAGTGTGTCCGTATACCGAAGCTGCAAAAGGCGAAAAATGCGTTCATTCAGCAAAAAAGGGTGCGTGCAGCAAGCTAGTGCGAATCAAACAGCGGACATCAGACTCACACTTTTGCACTCCTTTGCTCGCAAGTGGGGATGGGTCTGCTCAATCAAGCAGTCTACAAAAGTGGTCTGGAAGAGGAACAGCATTCACGGAAGAATTGAAAAGTCGTTATTCAAAGCACCAACAACACCGTATATTCCACCTTAAAATGAATTGCTCTGGAGTTGAAATAATCCATAAACTGTGTGTTTTAAAGTGACTGTCAGAACAAAGCTTTCAAAGCCAAGCTGAAGGATTCACTGAAGTGAATCTGCCGCCCACTACTGTGCAGCATAACTTCATCTATTGAATCCATTATTTGACTAATTTCTTTGTAATGGGCGACAAAATAGAAAATACCATGGGAAGTTTGTGGGTGTTACACTAGCTACACTGTTACATTATCTCACTGGTTTGCAATGTATTTTAATGCTATCTGAGCTTTCAAACCTTTTTTCAACCATTTTTTGATAATAGTGCGGAGTTTTAGTTGGTGCCCACACATGCTAGCAAAACTACAAATTTCCCCGTGAAGACTTTCCAGGGTGTCGTCAGAGCCGATGTCACCAAATGATACTAAAGGGGCAATTTCACTCCTGAACGCACGCTCCTAGTACAAAAAAAAAAAAAAGTCACGTAAATTGTCCGAAAAAACTTGAAACTTGGCCTACATATTGTAGACATTAATCTGGGAAGGCAATCACCCCACAACTTTATTTCAGAGTGCCTTTCAAGATAATACCCCTGCTACACGGGCATTTCGAAGGCCTTTGAACTGAATGTCATTTGACTCAAATGCCACCTTGGAGCTGCTACACGACGTTTTTTAGTATCATTGGGTTTAAATGCCATTTGAGCCAAAAAAGCACCACCAACGACATTTGAGGTTATTAAAGGCTTTTGAAACGCGAGCGCTCATACTTTCGGGCAAAGTTCCTGTGTGCCGTAATTATAAAAACAATTATTCAAGAGTAAAACTTGGATTTTCAAGTGCATGATCCTAACAATTTTTCATTTGTTTCTGTTTTCTATCACTTGCTCTACGATTACAAGGTAACTTGGTACTCTCAACACTGACTGTGCAAAAAAAAAAAAAAAGGTCTGCCTGTTTTGTGCGCATTTGTAATAGCCGTGCTACACGAGCGTTTCAAAGGTCTTTGAATCTAATGTCGTTTGACTCCAATGACACTTTTTAGCTGCTACACGACATTTTTCAAAGGCATTTTGTTTGAAATGGCATTTGAATCAAAGGAGCACGACAAGCGACCTTTAAGAATCTCAAAGGCCTTTAAAACACGGTTTGTACTCTTGCACACAGTTCCTGCAGGCCGTATTTAGAAATTAATTATTTATGAGTAAAACTTGTTTTGTAAAGAACACTCTTACCAATTTTTTTCTTGTTTTTGTTTGCTATCACTCGGTCTGCGACTACAAAGTAACTTGGTACTCTTGCACCGGTAGCACAAAAAGAAAGAAAAAAAAAAGCTATTTTGTGCATGTAGGTTGTAATCCATTTTATCGACCACACAGGTGTTTTTGGCCTGACTTTTAAAATTTTTTTGCCAGGTTATGAGAGCAGAACAGGGCAGCAGTGGCAACACCAAAACATGGTGGGTAAATGTGGAATCCTTTAACTGCCTTTCAGAATTATAGTGTAGATTGGCAGAACTCCTTCCATTTTTGAATCGCATTTGAAATTTCGAAGGCCATTTGACTGAAATGTCCTTTCAAACGCTCATGTAGCATGGGTATTATACAAGCGAACCATACGAGGTCCTTTTAGGTTTCATGCTAGCAGAACTAAAAAACAAAAACAAGGCATCTTTTCTTCCTCACAGCAAATGCCAATTCTGTATGCTCCTCTACAGCACAGATATTAAACCTTCTAGCACACATATAACAGCAGTGTGTGCATTTGCACAAAAAGTAGCATGCATGAAAGGGCAATGCCTGGCCATACCTTGCCATGATGCAAATGGCCGACAAGAGCCACGTTCCGTATCAGATCAGAGTTGTCCATTAGATCAGTCAGGAACCTAACCGCATATGAAAAGGAGGCGATGCAGGGTCAGAAGTTGCATAACGCAACGCACAAAGAACTACTCACTCGAGGTCATAGGTAGTCGCAGGCAGGTCCTGCTCCACGAAGGAAAACTTGCGGTGCTTTATGGGCGCAATGATTGGCTCTGAAAGGAGACGTTTTTGATTGATTGATTATGAGGTTTAACATGCCAATACTACACAGGCGATGAGGCGCACTATAGTGAAGGGCTCCAGATTAATTTTGACAACCTGGGGATTTTAAACGCGCGCCGAAATTTCGAACAGAAAGGCATTTTCGCAAGGAGACATTTTGCTAACAGATTCTCACACATAAAGAAGAGTGGAACCCCTTTCTACACACATCTTGATGGCAATTACAAAGGCTGACATTTTAAATTTATGCCAAAGCTCTCTCTCTCCAAGACTACTTCTGACACATCTTTGTCTTTCCACACACCACTCTGGTCGCCACTTACCTTGCTTTCTGCCCAATCAGTAAGGAAGAACGTATTCATATTTGGTGTTCGAAGCACCAAAGCTACACTTCATCTTGGCCCAGCCAAGCAAAGTGCTCCAGATTAAGCTCATAACTTCAAAGTGTGGAAACAGCATTCAAGGTTACTTTAAACACCCAGGAATAAATTGTACGGGGTCGATAGGAGCACTCTAGCAGAGAACTAAGTAATCGAGGTGGTGGCAGTCGATTTATGTCCCCTCAGCTTCAATGTCCGGCACAGAAGCAGACAGAAAAACCGTCCCTTTGGGCTGCCTATCCTTGGGGTGATTGTTACGTTCACAGAAGAAAAAATTGTCCGTTTGCACAAAAACTGAATAAATTTAAACCTTAGCTCAGAATGTGGCGACGGAAAAATTTTTCTCTTAAAAGTTTCATTCGCATTTATTTTTAGGGAAACTGGGAGGTAGCAGTAAAGGTACCTGTGAGGGGTTGAGCATCTTCCTCTTGGACAATTGTCTCGACGTCTGGTCCATACACTTCGACAGCAGAAGGGTAGTATTTTTTGTCCTCGTGCAGCACAACTTGCATGTCCCCCATATCATCGTCATCCCGAACCCCATCCATATCGTCATCCTGTAACGCAGAAGACCGTCTTAAGAACATGGCTTTGCACACACACACGAGGCTTCGAAATGGAAGAAACACTTTACCTCTTGCAACTCTTGAGCATCCGCATCCTGGCGCTCATACCGATCTGCCTCTTCGTCATCCGAGTCACTCTCAAGCTCGGGTCCAATGTAATTGCCAAACTCATCGTACAGGTCAGCATCCATTGTCGCTAAACACGAGGAAGAGAATGGTCGACCAACAGATAAACACACTGTACTACTGGACCCCGTTAATTAATCAGGAAAATGCTTCAACCAAAACAAACTTCATTCCACAGGTGATGCTACCATAAAGATCGCTAGGCAGCATAGTCAGTAAAAACAAAGTAATACAACTCGAAGTACAGCAGCAATAAGAAAATTCAGCAACTTCAACCTATGAAAAGCCCTTATTTTACACAACTTACGATGCAAATCCTCGAGAACTACCGGCAAATGACAATCTTCACAAGCCCACAAGCGATCAAACGATGAGCATGCGTTGCACAGTGTTGTGGATTGTCACTCTGATTCTACCAATCCAACTCTTTCCGCTACCCTAACAACCTAACAACGCGACCCTCACAAACTCTCACGGTCCCACCAATAAACTCTAGCCATAACCACTTCAAACATTATACTAAACTATCATTCGTCACTAGAAATTTGCTAGTCAGCGCGTATGAATGCACAGTGCAGTAAATAAACGCTTGTTTGCTATCGAAACATCGGAGCACATAAACAATGGGAGCCAGTGGTAGTCGCAGCGGGCCACAGTCACAGCCAGCCGAAGCCGAAGAGCTTTCGTTGCTTTCGTGAGTTGCGCGGGCTCGGCGGCTGGGAAAGCGCGGGCAGGGGTGTGTATCTGGCATGGATCACGACGTGTAACGTGCGCGTTATTTTTTTCAGCGCGCAGACCAAAGTTAAACAAACCCTTGGCGTGATAAGTTCCGGTACTTGCAGAACATTGGAAGCTATATAATTTTGTCATGGTTGAAAATTCACCTCTCGTTGGCGCGAAACTCACAATCTGCGAGTAAGGGCCAGATAGTTATTACAGGACAAAATTCTGTACCGTTACTCCCAAACGGTAGTAACGCTTAAAAAGTAGGCTTGCAACGTAGAAGTTCAGCTATCAGCTGCCCACCGCCTAGCTGTACAAATACTTCAACTTTCAATGGCGTCGGCATCTCGGCCTAGTCATAGCCGGTAAGTCCTCTCCGAATACCTCTCTATTTAACGGTTTCGTTGCGTAGCAATCAAGCCGCAAGCTCGCGAAAAGCACCGCATTCAGAGTTTGTTTCTATCGCAGTGCACCAAGCAGGAAAAAGGATGGCCCGCGTCAACCGTACAAGCCGTTGGAGAACATGCGAATTTATCTTCACTTCAAGAGTTCTCGGCCTCACACACAGTTCGTCCACGACCTTACAAGTCTTGGAGCTGTAAGAGAGTGCTTGTAGATGGCACTTTTGTTATAGTGTGGTTTCTGTTCCTGGCGTACCGCTGCGTGCCTACCCACACTTCAATTTGTTTTTTTCCAGGTAGTAGAACCTTTCTTCGGGAAAGAGATTACCTGCGTGATCACTGATAAACAAGATCAAAAGACCAGCTGCACACCACAGCAACCCAACTCCGTCGACTCGAGCGGGCAGTCCACCAGCCCGTCGTTTTCTCCTGGGTGGGCAATACTTTCATTTTTTATACGCTCCATAAGCTTGCTGCTTACGACTAAATGTTGCTGCTCATTTTAGGTACTCATTAGGCGCCCCTTCAACATCGGCCTCTCACCCAGTTGACCCAAGAAATATCCTTCGTACGGTAAGTGCGACCTTTAGCCACAGGTGGTGACCATGTTAACCCGGTCTGGCATAGTGCCAGTAACTTGATGGCGCAAATTTCACTTCTGGCTCCCGCGTGTGGCTTTCGTTGCAGCGTGAGCTGCAGCTTTCATCCAGTCTTTGGCAGTAACTAGTTACTAGTAATGCGTTACTGGTAGCTAGTTACTTTTTGTTCACTAACTGTAACTAGTTACTTTTAAGTTATAGGAACTTGTAACTGTAACACTTACTTTTTACATAGTAGCTGTAATGGGAAATACCGTTACAGTTACTTATTTTTTTACAGCGGTGCAGTTTAAGCTTTCCACTGTGTTGTGTTACCAGACAACTATCGTCATTGGCGAAGCACTTGTATTGAGATGTCAGTGCGCGTTAAAGATCCTTAGGTGGTCTAAATTACTTTGTATACAGTCATGTCTCGTTCACATGGACGCCTCCGTTCCCCATAAAAATTGTCCGCCCATACTAAAGAATCAAGGTCAAAACACAAACATTAAGTAATCGTTTCAGCGGCAAACACAGTTTGTTCAGCCAAACAACGAAGAGATATGGGTTTGCATCGATGCCTTCGATCTTACTGTAGTGTCCAGAAAATGCACCGAAGTGGCCATTATGCGTGCCCCCTCTGTTCAAGGTATGCGATATCCATCTCCAAGCCATGGCGACCTTCGCGTCGAGTAACGATTGGTTCGTCTTCTTTATCGGCTGCCTTTGTCGGCTCAGATCTTTCTTTGAGCTGCTGTGACTGTTGAGTGGATCCGCCGACAAGCTTGAGGATCTACTCGTCTCTCACGGGCTTCCAGGCGTTGGTCTCTTCCTATTTCCAAGAAGGCCAATGCTTATTCATCTGGGGTTTTTGCACCCAGCTGTCGAAAAGCTTCATGAAGCGCCACGAGTGGAAGGTCATCCATCCGATCGTCCTCTTCCATGGCAGAACTGTTGACAAGAACTCCTGCGTGCCTCCAGCAGTTTAGTTGTTTAAGGCGTAACCACGTCCCATGCCCTTTTCAACTTTTGAATGCACTACCTCAAGTCAGCAGTCAGTGGTTCGTTGTGTTTGGCACAAGCGATGTAGAGCCGTACAAGTTCACTTCTGTAGTTTGCTTTAACCGCGCGAATAATCTCTGCATCCAAGGGCTGTATGTTACGTCATGTTGGGTGGAAAAAACTTCAGGGTGACATTTTCAAATTTCGCTCGAACTCGGTAGCATGATGTGTTATCAAGCATCAAAACAGCCCTCTTCTCATTCTTCAAGAAGCAGTTGAATCTTGCCAGGAAGCTTTCAAATGTATTTTCCTGTCATCCATTCTTGTTGCAATTGTAAGAGCAATATATGTTGTTCAAACTTCTGGTGTCCTGCCACAGGAATTCGAGCTTGCTGTTGGCTTGATAATCCACTTCTCCGATCCTTTCTTAATTGTGTGCGCCGTCAACGTCTCCATATGACTGCCAAAGTTTTTTTACTGCAGTCTTTCACGTATTGAACAAATGCTGAAGGCATCTCACTTTTGAATCGGCATATTTTTTTGCAGCTGAGCGGAAAGCTTGGCTCGTTTACGCTGACACCAGCCATTGCCTCTGCCGAACAGACCAGAGAAGTGTACAGCCTTGCCTTTTATGCACAGTGAACATTGGCACACACTGTTATCATCCTGTTGTCTTGTCCTGGGCCTAAGAAGTTGCTCTTTCCAGCATACGCCTTGCCGGGCTATCTTGTTTTGTAGGGAAAAGGTGTCACCAAGTCTTCACTACCCTAAAGTGTTGTTCGCTGATCACAAATGTTTTCGACCTAATTCGATGGTGCTGGAAGGAAGAGCATTCTAAGATAAATGCGTGCTTCAGCTTTGTATGCATGCTTTGGCCAACAGTTAATTCCTGGTACGCACTGGGGCCTCCAGGGGCCACCAGTCATTTTTTCTATTTTTTGCTTTGTGGACCTCTGTTAATAATGAGGCAGAAATGCCTGTATTTACCCCCTGTTTCGTCCCCAAAATAGCTGTTCGTAGTCTGGACTGCGGGTTTCTACATTAATGGGGCGGAATGGCAGGGCGAGAAATCGGTCGCCGAAAATTTCATCCATATTCCATATTAATCAGGGTACGCACAGGTCCTTGAAAACCTTGAAAACCCTTGAATTTAGAAGTGTCAATTTCAAGGCCTGGAAAGTCCTGGAATTTTTAAATGGTCCTTGAATACCCTTGATTTTTCCGGAGGGAATCAATGGCCCTACCTTTTCACAAGAATTTAAAGTGTTTGTCATGGATTTTAGGTGTTAACAAATGTAAAGAAACATTGTAACAATCAAGTTTCAGTGTATTGTGTGAAATTACAAGTTTGGTGGATTTTCATTATTACAAGGCAACATTGGGAGCAGGCAGTTGTCAATCCAATCCATATCATGATACAATCCAGTGAAAGCCAGCTTCTGTTCTCTATCAACAAATGTAAAGAAACATTGTAACAATCAAGTTTCAGTGTATTGTGTGAAATTACAAGTTTGGTGGATTTTCATTATTACAAGGCACCATTGGGAGCAGGCAGTTGTCAATCCAATCCATATCATGATACAATCCAGTGAAAGCCAGCTTCTGTTCTCTATCTTGTATCTTCCATCTAGTCCGTGCCTCATACGCTCCATCTACGTTTGCTTTTTCGTGCAAATGGTGGACGTGCACATAGTTCATCCTGCCTTGAAGCAACACCTGCTCCAGCTGATGCTCTTGCAGACAAAACAGGAGATGCAGGCAACATGAACGAAGTTTTGAAATCAAACAGCCTCAGAAAATACAAAGAAAAAAGAAAAACCTGTAAATTCCAGCCATGAAATAAAAAAAATAAAGCTGGGGGAGCATTTACGAACCCGTTAGCACCTATCTAAATGTGCACTAATGTGCTTAGGTATTGTGCAACAAAAAACATTTGCATTGTGTTGGAAAGGTTATAAATAATCCCAGATAAAACATTAGATGGGAACCTTGAAAATGTGTTTTCTGGTCCTTGAAAACCCTTGAATTTTTGCTTTGGAAGCCTATACGAACCCTGATTAATGAGACATGACTGTACCTCCACTGTGGCGAGCCTCATAGCCCAGGTGTAACTTTGTGCTTTTTTTTTTTTTCCTTGCAGTAGACATCACTTTTCCAAGTTATGTTGTACTCCTCAATGTCTGTCTTGTTAAATATGCACATTACCTTTTCGTTTTCACTCATTTTCTGCCACAACTGACAAACATCTCATCTAGCCAGCCTATCTGGGTATCTTTTTATGTTATCCTGCTGTGCGTTTTAATAAGTTGCAGATTAATCTCGGGTGCGGCACATGGAATCGGCATGAAATCTACAGAAAACAGGCCATGTAGCAAGAGCAGGTGTCCTTAAATGCTCGACAGAGTTGTGTAGACAAAATCAACGATGCATGAATCGCCGAACACATGCGGATGGCACCTGTTCAGCTGTTAGAAAGGTGTGGATATTTGCTGCTGGACATTTAGAGCTAAAATTTTCTAATGTAGACACGCTTCAAAACTAATGTAGCAATGCATTGCAAGCGTGCCTAACCTAGTGACGGCATCGGGAACGGCATTTTGAGTGTTGCCATGTTGAAACGCATAACTGATCACAGCCTATTGGGTACTGATAAGGTTAATGCCCCATCAAGATAGAGCTCAAAAACTGCATTTACAATCAATATCTCAGTCTTCGGGGGTTCGAAAGGTAGCGTGAAACTGTTACCATAATATTGATTACACAAGAAAATGCAGATGTCATGTGCATGCTAGCGCTATTTGAAGCACAGTCAGGGCTGGAGTACCATTTTGTGGTTCCATGCGATTTTGCAATATTTTTCGCTGCAGCTATCTCTTGCCACTCGAGTCTTTCCAAGATGAGAACAGATAAGTGTTTGGCAAGATGTTTGCAACAGTGCTGAAATCATTGCTAGCGAACATTAAAAAAGTGGATTGCCACGTTAAACAATGTCCAAAGCACTTGCTAGTGGCTAGCGAGTGCCCTGCATATTTCTTAATTTCATTCTCATCTTTTCGTGTTTGTTGTGTTACAACGTAGCATAGCAAGAGCTCTCTTCTTACCTTGTACAGAGCATACTCTAAGCGGGGGACATTTTCTTGCTTGATTATAGCTATTTGTTATGGTAAGTGGCAAGTGTATTATGCTACCGTAAAGTTACGAAAGAACGCCCATCCGAAGTACAGAGATATTAAGTGAAAAATACGGGATGGGCGACCTTTCGGGTCAGGTGTGAAAAACTAGCAAAAGTGGCCGCACCACCGACCAAAACTGCGGAGATATCAAGAAAACATACTACATGAGTGAACTTTCGGCTCATGTGTGGAAAGGACAAATAAGTGACCGCATCAAGACATGAATAGATAAATCGTGTTTATTTTGTTCTCTCATCGGTGCTAAAGCCATCAATTTTAGGGGGTGGGCGATGTCTTGAGGGTGGGAATTCGCTTGGAACTCTGTGGTGCATAAAATCTTGTTCATTGTGAAGCATGTTCTAATAGTGCATTTCCTTTCTAGGCTAGAGGGCAGGCCCTTGTGCAAAAGGCCATACGAAATGGGGCAAGTATTTCCCAATGGTTTTCTTTTTCTGAGATTTCTATAAGTCTTAATTCTATATTTCACATGCTCATTACAGCCGGTCACATCAGATGTCCTGGAGCTGTGTCGCCAGTGGAAGATCAGAGTGCTGTACTTGAAGGATTTTCTTCCCTGGCTGCATCAGGCCAGGCACAAGGCCCGCCTGAAAAGTGTGAAGAGCGGGAAAGAGAACTCCTCGAAACCGAAACCAAAATCTGATGCTCCACCCCAAAAGCTTGTGGCGCCGTTCATTAAGATAGAAGACGTGAAGGGGTTCGTATCTTCCTGTTTCTCTTTGTTGCAACTACCTTGGAAAGGTTAATCTAGGGCTGGCAGAAGGTTTAAAAAAACGAATTCTGTGCTTTCTCTTTCTTTCGTCTCATTTGGTAGCAATATGAAACGTTGGTTAGCTTCACTACAAAGCGCAAACTGCCTTCCATGTTGTATATGCTGCTTGCGTCGTAATATTTTCGAACAAAGACAAGGCTGTGCAGAAAGCCGACCTCAATGTAGGCATAAACAGAGGCCCATTACAGTGCTGGGCTGGCCTTTCTGTTTTGTCGTTTAGTTATGGAAAAAGTGTGAAAAGAAAAAATATTTTTAAAATTCGCATACTAGAATCACTTATGAGGTCTTCAGTGTTTCTTGCTTCACTTTGCTGCAGGGAGATCGCATAGGACTGCTAAAAGAAAAGTCTCTGCATGTGACTAGGTTAATAAACCAGGGGCTGCAGTCAGTGGCACACTTCGTTGTGAGCATGCCCCCACCCGTGTATAGAACGTGTTTATGCAAGCTTTTTAAGATTATATTTTCCTGGTGCAAGATTATCCTTTCATGCCTGTTCACAAGGGCATATCGAGGCCCTCCGTACTTGTGGATGTCGGAAACATATTGCAAAAGGAGACCCTGATGACATCTCCTGTGTGTTTCGTCTCCTCTCTTATCATTGTTTGCTTCACTATGGAGCAACCTGAGCCCAGCAGTGTTTTGTCTCAAAAAAATAATTGACTGATATTGCACAAGTAGAAGCCTAGCTAATGAAACACAAGAGATTGTTGTATTTATTTGCCATAAATGACTCACTGACAATTTTATGCAACCCTGTTACAGATGCCTGTGTACAGTACCTTTCCTCCTGTTAAGCAAATTTCAGTTTGGTAACTCAGGCACAAAGGCATTGGGAATATGCAAAAAACGCTTCAGAATAATTTTGAGCAAATTAATGTTGCTATTTGTGGCATTTTGAGGTTGTTGGGGGGAAATATTTTCTAGGGGTGTGCAAATATCTTTTTTTTATTATTATTTCGAAGCAAACTGAAATACTTACAACAGTGAAGTTCAAATCTAATTGAATGTTTTCGAATGCGGATACTCAGGAACCGAAGCAATCCTAGCTGATGTGTGGTTGCCTGGAAAAGGAGAAGTTGTACCGCTTGTGGGATTCACGTGTGTCACGCAGCACAGGCTGCCAAAATGCCCACCCATGCATTCGAGCGAGTCAAGCCGTAAGGCCTCGCCCTCGTGAGGCCCTCGCCACGCATGAGAAGACGAAGGAGCACCCAGAACTGGTTTTAATTAATGGTTTTCCACGGTACAGCAACCAGCCGTGGTATAACACTCCTAGTGTTGGGGCAGAGAGCGGGGTACCTGCCGGCCATACGCGTAAAGCCACAAAGTCCGACCACGTGGGCAGGGAATTAGCAGCTGTTGGTCCAGCAGCGTGAGCCACAGAAGCACTGCGGGTGATGGATTCCAGAGATAACCGAAACGGACCACCAGACTGACCAAGCAACCAAAAACAACTCAAATCACCTGCGCAGGCAGGGAGTGCCAAGTCAGAGGGTGCATGCAAATGCGACTCCCGGTACGAAACGCCGAATTCTTGCTGGGGAGAATCTGCGAAGCAAGCTGCATGCACGGTACCTGGCATAGTCGGGGGCTTGGTAGTCTCTCTTGACCATCTTGAGCGAAATAATTAATTTTTAGGGCAGAAGGGAATTTGTGTTTTAGAACTTTTAACACTTCAGCTTGAAATATAGTCGCAACTGCTGTCATGTGGTCTAGACAATCCGAAATGATGGCCAGTGATTTTACACAGACGTCCCCGGTCTCATCTGAACGATGGTATGCCCCAATGGCATTGGCCTGTAGTGTATCATGGCTTGCGTATTTACTGGGGCTGCTTTTTAGCTCTCGCAGGTACTTTGCTTGCGCTTTGCTTATGAAGTGGTGCATCTTGAGATTTTCTGCAGCGTCTAAAAACTGTTTCGAAAATTCGGCAGAACTTGAAATAATTTTTTTGTAGCCTGCAGAAAACACTTGCGGTCTAGTTTTAACATGGAAGTCCTCAACTTTGTCCATATCTAGTGAGCTCTCCAAAGTGCCCAGAAAGGCACTTTTGCTGGAACACGCCTGGCAGAGGCTGCACGTGCAGTCTTCATTGTTGATGTTGCATACGATTACTGACATCAGTCCTTCAGTAGTTTGCCTGAACCCTGCAGCATGAAGCAAAAGTTGGAAGGTTTAGTGCGCCATGCATGTGCAAACTGTGTAGGTGCCACTTCCGCCAGCCAAAACGCAATTTGACTGGCGCAGAAGTGCGTACAAAGGGAGTCTGCACTTTGAGAGCACATATTTTTCCACTCATACAATTTTCGCAGATTTAGTAAGAGCAATCGCTTTTGGTGACTGCATGTTATCTTGGGGGGGAGGGGTGGGGGGGACAGTACAAAACGGAATCGCCCTCATAAAATCTTCTTATTGAAGATTTCACTTCTTTGCTGATGGGGCATCCCGCTTTTCCTTTCTTGGAGGTGTGCCAAGCACCCCGTCCTTGCTTCTAATCCGCATAGCTTCGCGGGCCTGTTGCTCCGAAGCGTGCAGCAAAGTCGCAGGTTGTTTGCAAAAAGAGACTGCCCCGAACAAGTTATCCATACGCTCGTAATTCAATGAACTAAGTGAAAGAATTACAAAGGATTAACAACACCCTTTGTTCGCAACACTGCGGAGGGCCTGAAGATGCATGTGGAACCAAGTTGGCAGCATCATGAGAAACCAACGAAACATGCGATATATCGACTCACGCTGCCGCCGCACCTTTCCACTGCCGCACAGGAACGGTCGTTACAGTGAAGTGGACTTATGGCTCACCGTGTGAGGCCGTGGCTCAATTTTTATATTGAGGCTGATGCTCATTGTAAAAATTAATTTCTCGCTTAAAACATAAAGTACTCCGATTACACTTACTGAAATAAATTTCCTTTGTACCGCTTTAAAATGAGCCTAATCCTGTGTTTTTACATAGACCGCCACAAGTGTAGTAAGCATCTGAACATGAGCAATTTTACAATTTTTTCGAAATTTTTGTCTTCACCGCACTGAAACTGCTTGCTTCCTGGCTCCCATATTTCTCTTCTGCACTTACTGTCAGCAATATAAACAAAGTATGCAGCTACATTGTCTCTAGAAAGGATTTAACAGCTGTAAAAAATGTGTAAAAATCACTGAGGAACGCCACTTTGCTTCACCACAAAGTCTATTTGCAAACACACTAGCAACTGTCAATGCGTTGTAGCAAGGAAGCACGCTTCTCTTTCTATCACCTGGAAATATTTCACTGTGCTCTGTATACTATCTTATTTTTGCTAATTGTTTTTCCCAACGTAGGTTTTCATCACTACCGGGTTTTCGAATTGCTGTAAGAGACAGGAAAAAAAATTCGCCGAAAACCAGCTACGAGAACGAATAGTGTAGGGAAGGGATCAACTGTGAATTTTTATAGTTTAATTGAAGGTGATCGAGCGAACACTCTGGGACGTTTGGCATAGAATGACCAGTTGCATACAGCCTCAGTTTGCGAAATTTTTCGGAAGAAGTTTTATAAGTACTTTTAGTCTATAGGGCCAACACCAGGCAAGTGACGGCTGCAGGCGAAATGCACATGCACTCGCCACTTGCGCCATAGTGCTACATTTGCGACTTGCTGCTACAAGATGCGCCAAAACCACAAAATTGAGGGCAGGTACACCCTTTCCCGGCAGAATTACCCGCCGGGGTTGCCTGTGGCTACTTTTCGCCAAATTGGCAAACTTGAGAGGCCTGTGGGGACCTGAAATCATGACTGGCGACGTGGTGAATTTCTGGCGATTTTTAGCTAAGGACTCTCTCGGTCAAGTCATGGGTTCCAGTCGTTGTTGTGATCCTGGTTCGCTTCTCTCATTGGCTTCTCTTTCTCCATCCGTCTCGACGGCAGTGCAAAGCTGTGTGCGGGATGCGGCGTTGAGGGTTTTTTCTCCGGAGTGGCCTGTTTTGCACGAAGACGGCTGGAAAGTTGAAGTGCAGGCGTTGTGTCGTGCCGTCAATTTGGACTGAAAGCGTCACTTGTGCCTTCACCCAAGACATATTGTACCCCCTAAAACAAGTTTTCTTTATGGTACTCTGCTCCTGTGTGGCTCCAAATTAATATTTTTTTACCCGTGCCAGCTGCTCTGAAAATGGGTTTTTGTGCTGCAAAATGCAGTTTTTTCTGCTCCAAAAGCTGTTGTAGCTGTCCCCCCCCTGCTTACAGTATGACAATTCGAAGGAGCGAGCACCTGACTGGCCCGATGTTCATTGCGAGTTTATTAATGTATAACCGTACAGTGCTTGTTTACAGAAGACTTTGTTTTCTTAAGGTTTTTTTTTTGTTTGTTTGCAATGTAATGGTCGTATTTAGCATTGGCCACCTGTTAGTTTTGGTGGTTTTCTTTAAAATAATTTTCGTATTTCATTGCGGCGGCATGCTCAACTCCATACACATTGCCAAGCGCCTGCAACTATGACTGAACACTAATACAACCTTTGCGAAAGTACCAATTCCGTTCGCGGCATATATGCTGTGCGACTTTGCAGCTTAGGCACGTTCTGAATAAAGTACTTTCATTTTTAAATTTTGGGGAGTTGGAATATTTTGAGTTTTATAATAAAATTTCCATTCAAATCGAATTGAATACCAAATAATTCAATTTGGATTTTTGAAGTCTGAAATATTTGCACACCCTAATATTCACCTTATTCTCCTCGTGCTCTTCTGTCCACGGTCAAGGGCGTCGTATTGGTGAAACAACTGCAATCGCATCTATGCTCTCCTAAATGCGAATTGTCTCTTTGCAGTGCCTTCAAGCCACTTTATAAAAACATGAAGCAGTGGCCAGACGCATCCGAGGACCATCATGAAAAGGCAGCAAAGCGTGCGAATGCTTCTGCTCAGAAACCTTCTACTCCCGCTCATGCAAAAGAAGCTGCCACCGCCCCTCACCAAGAAGGAGAGTCTGCTGCTGCTCTTCCCCTAAAAGGAGCTGCCAATGCCCCTCACGCATGGGGAGGAGGAGATGCTACGGCCCCTCACCTGAGAGGAGAAACAGCCAATGCCCTTCGCTTGAGAGACGAAGCTGCAGTTGCCCCTGTCTTAAAAGGAGACACCGCTGCTGCCTGTCGCCTAATGGGAGAAGCTTCCAATTTCTCTCGCCAAACAGGAAAAAGAGCAGTTGTCCCTCACCTAGAGGAGGAAACAGCCTATGCTCCTTACCCAATGAGAGGAGCCGTCACTTCCACTCGCCTAAAAAGAGAACCTCCTACCGTCTCTCACCTACAAGATAAACCTGCTACAAGCGCTCGACAACACGAGCCTCCTACTGCTTCTCACCTGAAAGGAGTTCCCCTGAGGTACTGTTTTTGAAATAGAAAAAAAAAATTGCATTTCGAAATGACACTAAAGGGCAGACACAAGTTGGCTTTTACCAATTGATGGCAGTGCCATGAACATAGGTGTACCACTTGCGACAGCAGTGCTTGCTTATTTATGCAGAAAACTCCAACAGCGTGAAAACTGGCTGTGCCGCAGTAGGATTTGTATCATCACAAATGGGTAAAAGGGATTGGTCGAGGTTGTCTAAACATTTTTCTGCGTCAAACAGTAATGCGGGTGTATGTAAATGTATGTGAGAACTTCAGCTCTTAAACATTGAGCATGCCCTCTTACTACAACTGGGGGTTAGATTTGTTTCGGCTTTAATTTTGTTCAAATTTTTTGCGTTGTTTAAGTACAGTCAGAAGATGTATGCGAGTGAATGTGAGCTGTTGCCTGTTTCTACTGTCCATGTCTCTCCGTAATCGACAACCTGCAGCAAAACTTTGAAAATACGGGTGACTATGCACCCTGACAGCTGTCAACCCCCTGGTGGGGGAATCACCCGTGTTTTCTAATGCTTTCTAGGCGATCACACTTCCCTTGAACAGCTTTGTAGGTGGTCCCTTTTCACATTGTATGACAAGCTCTTTTGCATCACAGACCAGGGGACAGTAAACAAGAGAAATGCCACATTTAATTATTTATTTTGCCACAAAGAAAGCATTGTTTTCTATTAGACAAAAGCTGGAACAGCTTTGAAGGGGGTGATTTTTCAGTCAAAACGAAGTCGTTTAGCCTACAATCTTCCCTCAATAACAATTCATAGGTACTGCTCTCTCCACATGCCGAAAGTTGTGCTCTTGATTTTTTGCATCAAATTCATGTGAACCTACTGCAATTGCAAAGTTGAAAACCTTGTATCCTGCGAATATTTCTGCAATGCAATCAGTATTCAAAGTTGTATAGAAGTTTATTTGTTGATCTCTTGTTTGTGGCTCTATTGTGTAATTCAACTGGTGTGAGGCTTGATTTTACTGTTCCGTGAAAGCCTGGAGCCACTGCTTAGACGTAAAGCTAGCAAAAAGGGTTGTGCTACATTTGCAGCCTTCTCGCAAACTGCTGCCGTGCAGTCGCAGTGGTTTACAATGCGATTGGATGCTATCTCAGTCTTCGAAATTTATATTTTGGCTTAATTTGCAGTCAATTGTAGCTTTTAGTGTGTGCTCATGGATAGTTTATAGAGGCTAAGTGCGTTCATGATCCAATAATTTCGGCCCTGTAGATTCAGCAGAATGTTGCCACCGACAAAATAGGCAGTGATCACAGGTGCAATTGTTGTAACGTACTACTGAATTTGATCTTCACAGGAAAAGATGCTCTTAAACAAGCTGAACAAGCTTAGAATAATATTGCAAATTTTGGACTTCAGCTAAATTAAGTACGTAATGAGCAAAGTGTAATGTTTTAGTGCAGAATTTACAATTTGCGTAACACAGATAATGCATACTTCCTTCATTTTCTTTACCAGTGCTCATAAACTTTTTTTTTTCCATAACGGGTGCGCAGTGCAAGTATCATAATTTTTAAATTGAACCAGTTGAGTAACACATGTTTCTCTTTGACCCACGAAGACACTTGTGGGGAGCATTGATGTCTGTTATATGTCGTGTGTGTCATAAGCATCAGTAATAATTTCATCCGATGGTTATCCAATTCCTTCATGGCCGAAGGAACCCTTGGTATTGCAGTTCACCAGCTTTGATTTTTTTTTCTCACTTCAATTGGTTTTACTATGTGCATAGGTGGCCAAATACGGAATGGTTTTGCAGTATCCAATCACCTTTTTGCTGATAAATAGGACTTACTCAGTAAAAGCTTGTTAATTCGAACTGCAAGGAAAAGCCGTCTCAGATTGACTTGTTGAAGGTTTGAACTAATTTTAAGTGAAGAACAACAGTACATCACAATTGAGAAGCAGTTAGGGCGTGTCAATTTTAGGCTTGAAAAAGTTTGTGATTGCCTTGAAGGTGAGAGTCAGCACTTTTTGCTTTAACAAGCAGATGTAAAACTAAATGAGAGAATGCGAGATGGTTGGTATTTAATCCGGTTGTGGCTTCTGTGCGGACGGCCGTACTAAAGGCCCATTCACACTTGCAATGGGAGCGACAAAACTGAGCAATGCGCCTGGAGTGACCGCCACATGGGGTGCTCACATTTGCATGCAGTATGAGCGAAGGTGAGAACCTATTTTTGCTTTTCTTGTTATTGTCTCTCGCTTGGAACGGGACTTCACGGGAGCTTTGGTTTCTACATTGCACAGTATCCAGGTGCTATGGCAGCATATGACACCAGGAGCTCTTGCCTCCTCCTTTTGCGTCAAGTGCGATGGCGCAGTGGTGGCCACAAAAATTGGTCGAGACCAATCGTTCTTGTCGCGCAATGAGAGTAACGCCAAGCAACAAGAGCGACAGAAATCGTGTCGCTTCTATTGCTTTTGGTCGCTGCAGTCGCAAGTGTGAGCGGGCCTTAAAGCTTCGTTCTCCTCCGCATAATTGTCACTGGAAGCGTCAGATTTTGTGTGACCTCAACGGCGCTCGCATCCCCATCGACAAAGTCCGCAAAAAATACTTCTAAAATATCTGTAATGGGGGTTTTAGACCTGATCTTACCTTCTCTCTTCATTCTTCTCTACATTCCGCTGGTGGCACACACTCGAGTGTAGGCTGTAGTTGCGTTTCTCTGGCTGCGTGCCAGGCAGCAAGCCACCGACACGCTGGTGCATAGTATGAATTATCGATACATGGAGGATTCTATGTGCGTTCAAATTAACGGCTTTTTCATACATAGGTTTTTATGGAGCTTGGCTGGACTGAATCATACTGCTCGGATTATTCATAAATTCGGATTATTGAAGTTCGAATTTACAAGCTTTCACTGTAATTGATAGCAGTCTTATGTCTGGTATATCTGTGATGTTCTTTCGTAATCAGAAAGAGTTCTTGATGATTGCACTGCCTAACTTCGTGCTGCACATGTGTCATAAGGAGGAAAAAAATAGCTCTAATTTAACCTCTTGCATTCACCTCTTGTATTCCTTTGTAGTTTTGTATGAAACTGCTTTAAAGTTGCCGCTGAAACCTTCTTTTGGCCTTTTTTACACCTGTAGGCTAGACACTGCCAAGGCAACGACTAGAGTCAAGATCACCGAGCAAAAGAAGTTGAATTGCGAAATTTGCAGTTGCTCTTACACTTCCCTGGAAAAGGTGAGTTGATCTCCTTCAACGCTTGAGTGAAACTTGCCCCTGTCGTGTTGCTCATATGGTACCGTTTCTTGACTCGCAGCATATGGAATCCAAAACTCACCGATCCTTCATGGCAAACCCAAAGAACTACACTCCCCTCAGGAAGGTAATAGCGGCACTCCCCTGTGACCTTTTCGTTCATGCAATGCACCCCCTCTCGGAATTCAACAACCAGGACTGGACGGCTCCCTCCACGTCGGGAATCTGTAGTAGCAGAGAAAGCTTGCCTGCGGGATCTAGCAGCAAGCGGCCAAGGTCTCCTCAAGTCATGCTGTCAGTCAAAAAAGAGCGTTCCGATGCAGTCATGCAGTCAGCCTTCAAAGGAACGCTTTCGGCTGTGAGGCACTTAAAGGTTGTGCGGAGAGAACCTGGGACGGAGTTATGTGAGACGGTGTCGGGGGTGAGCAAGACTTCGAGCCAGAAAAAGAGAAGTGCTTCCTTCCCCGAGCTTGAAGCGGAAAGAAGAAAGCGCGCTCTAGCGAGTGTGCGCCGTGGTGACCTCTTCTCCAACTGCGACGACTACGTCCCTCCCAGCTTCTCATCTGACAACAACCGACCAGGGGGTGGCCTGTTGCCCAGCGTGTACAACCCAGCTGGGTGCACGCCTTCGAAGAGTGTTGGCGACTTGTCACACTGTGTATGTGCACCCGCCGACAAGGTGACGAGTGATGCCTCTACGGTTGAGTATTCGTGGACCGACGCGGCGAGTGGGTTGGTCCCAGACTATGACGCATCCCAAATGCACTGTTCTGGAGGATTGGATGCAGACAGTGAGGAGGACAGTTTGTCGCACATTGTGTTCTGTGCCAATTCGGAAGGCTGTGAAGTGGCAAATGAAGTGAACACACCGCATAAATCAAATAGCAATTCTGTTTGTTTAGAAAGTGTCGCTGCACTTGCAAATGCACAAGACTCAAAGACATCATCGTGGTTTTGAGACTCTTCGTTTTGTTGTGTTAATGGTGGTGTTAAGTTAAACTGAGGGTGCTTTAGTCAGGGCGCAATATTTGTGTGGGTCATGGGAGGGCACGTGTAATTTTTTGTCGCGCATGTGTGTTCATTTTTTAAAATGGGTGACTCAAACGTCTTGGCTGCTTTTGTCCTTCGTGGTCTCAAGACTGTTACCACGTGTTTTTTGACGAATGCCCGTTGGGCGTTAATTTATTTTTGGCACACCGTTGTATTTGTAAGTACAAAGTCTTAGGGTAATAAACATGTCGTGTTGTGACTAGTGCAAGTAGCCCCACTTCGGAAGTTGTAGTTATTGGTTTACTTGTTTAATGATAGTAAATATAAGGCTTTCCCATTTTGATTGCTGCACTGTGCACACTTTTTGTGGGCACCTTTTGAAACAGCTAAGAAACACAAAGGATGTCTTTTATCCCCGTGCTGTAAGTGGTACGAAACGGTGCACGTCTCAAAATGGCTTTTGGACATTGCTGGGGTAGAGCTTTGTTGTCCGTACTTTGGAATAAAGGTGCAGTGGCGGTTTCTATGAAGGAAGAGTACAAATGTGGCGTGAAGGGTCTCCACAGGGAAGAAACCTATGAAGGGGCCTTTCCACCCACTTTGGGCATCCTTTGTCACATGCCCAATTACACTTAAGAGCAGGAAGCAATCTTCAGGATGTGTGATGGTGAAAAAATCCAGTGCCCTTCCACTCTGTGAAGAATGCGTTTGCTAAGAGTAAAACGTGATACTATTGGTTTTCTGCCATGATGAACTCTCAAGCCTGTACCACAGTGGCCACACGTGGTAGTACACCCCACAACGAGATACAAGGGTACTCAAAAATGCCACACGGAGACACACTTGTACCTAACTCGGTTACCAGTTTTCCATTCATTCTATCTCTTGAGATGTATGGTGAAAAAATTCAGTGTCCTTACACTCTGTGAAAAAGGATGACCAGCAAAGCTGCGGTGCCTGACCTCAATGTGAGCGACGATACATTTTGACCGGGTGCACTAAGCAGAACGCATGTTTGTAATTTCTGGTTGAGCATACTTCCTGGATAATTATCTGAATGAAACTTTGACGAACTAGAGCTTTATTCCAGTGTACAAACATGGGGCTCTTCGCTTACTTCCCATAGAAGCCCATGTACTGAAAGCAGACTAGAATTCCACAATATTTTCAACTTCACAGTAAACTATGTAATTTTGAAAAGCAAATAAAACTCGGTGAAATGTTAGTCTACTTAGTGGCTAACTGTCATATCATTTGTTTCGGGATAATTTCAATCAAAATTGACTGGTGATTACGATACTCCCTGGTGCAATATTTGGGTGTAGCAGCAGTGCGCTGAGGCAGCGCTTGCTCGTGGGTTCTCTCGACGGCAGCGATGATGAGCCTCTGCATCGGCAGCACAGAGCGAGTCTCGGGAAGGGACCAAAGACTGCGTTTTAAGCAAACGCACATCATAGTCATGTGCATGCCCCCCTTCCATTTTCGCCAAGGGTCGCGCCCTCGAGCGCCTTGTGCGGGCACAGCATACTGCCCCCTCCCCTCCCCCACAGCACACTATCGGAGAGCGCTGTGGTGAACCGCCCTGCCCTCCAATTTTCGCGACTCCTCCTCTGTTTTCTTTCATTGTTCGCTTTTTCTTTCACCTGCCATCGGTCACTCGGTTACGCCGACAACGCGGCTCAGCCCAGAGACGGCCGCCAAAGGGCTGCGCCCTAAAACAAGAATCCGCCTCTTTCACAACCCCACTGCGCATGCGCAATCCCCTAGCGGCCAAGTCCCTAAGCAGTCCGGTAGGGGCAGCAGACGACATTCCCCACAGCTCCTGCACAAGCGGGAAGGGGTCGTGGTTGCATTTACATCGTTTGATTTTTTGTGTGTGCTCGTTGTGCGCGGAACAATGCCCACAACTTGTGCTGCGTTCCGCTGTAACTCGGAGTGCCGAAAAGGGAACGGTGTCGGCTTCTATCGCTTCCCGTCGGCCGCACGCGATCGGCTACGGCGGCTTGCGTCGCTCGCGTCGGCTCGGGTGATGGGAACTTTGGGCTTAGCATCCTGGCGGATATTTGATCGCCGCTATCTGTGCAACTGCGAATGACAATCCGCAACACAACTTTTCACTACACTATCATCCCCTTTCTCGCATGAGGAACTCTATTTAAGCTATAACTGCCGTTTGAGCGATCGGTGACCGAGACGTCTGCGTAGCCTGTTTCGATGCTTCCGCGCAGGTATCGCCATCTCTGGGCCGCTCGGCGCACCGCGCGCCCCGGCGACCGGTCAGCGTAGGCTTGCATCGCGGCAGATGTCTGATCGCCGCTTTTAAAATAAGCCCTGACAACAATCCTTAGCACAATTTTTCACCACACTAACACCTACTTTCTCGCATGTGGAACTTCTTTTTAGCAATCAGATTGATTCAGAAGAGCAGCGACAAGCGCGGTTGCTACCGTGGTCTGCGCCGGTTCGAGCCGCTGAGTGTGCCGAGCTGGCAGGCGCGACCGGCGTGTGCGCGGACTGTTTCCGAAGGCAGAAAACGCTTCACGATTGCTTGCTCTATCCATTTCTTGCGAACAAACGCGCAGAATCTACAAATTCAGCTCAGCGATCATCGTAGTTGACCATGGAGCAAAAGCAGTGGGCGGAGCGACGCCGTCGACGCATCTCATGCGCGCATCGGGCTGTCTCAAATTCACGCGTACGACTAGTCGGGGCGACAGTCGTAACGATCAGTCGCATGCGAATCGCGTGTACCAATCGTACATGTGTCCAGCGCTTAAAGGCATTTTGCGAACTGCCGGCCTTTGTTGAGCTGGCGATCGCACTTCATGCCAGACGACTCCAAGTACTGCTCGCTCTGCTACTCGGACGGCACACGGATCTGTCCGAGATTTCTCTGCCAGCCCTCATTCAGTGATAAGAAGCCGCCTGGTATTATGTGATGACCAGGGGCTGTCATCTTAAGGCGTTATAACACCAACACAGAAGAAAAACTTCGGCTGCTCCTCGCCGTAATGTGGGATTGCCGTGCATACAACGAGAACGCAGCCGGAGGAAACGCCGGCAAACCCTACCACGGCCTCCGCGATCGGCGTCCGGCGGCGCGCCGTTGCTCCGGCCGTCCCATTCGGCGCGTCCCCCAGCAAAAACATGTAATGCGGCTAACGCCGGAACGCGCCGCGAGATGGCGGTGTTAGCCGATGGTTGGGAAGCTTGCACCGGCTTCCCTGGACGGCTTTGCGGAGCCTTTGTTGCTGCGTTTCTTCGCTGCCGGGATCACGCAGAACTGTGTTGCAGCTTTATTTTTGTTAAGCTGACCAACCGAACGACCAGGTCATGAAGTCCGCTTGTCTAGAAGCTTCGAGGAACAGCACTGAAACCCAGGTATGTCACTGTGCCGTGAAAAGTTAATCGCGCTGTGATTGTTGCGCTGTGATCAGTGCATGACATTTCGGTGCGGGGACATTTGGGGACGAGAACTTTTCGGCGAGCGAATTATCGGGTGCCTGCCTGCTGGAACAGCCGTTATATTTTTATTTCCGCGTAGGGTGGGTTATGGACAACAATCAAGCGCAGTGATTGCATTTTTATACAGGTGCCGTGTTTGATTTTCGGCAGTTATTTTTAGAAATTTAATTTCTGTATATTTCGTGTTTGAAGCCTCGTTCACGGAACACATGTTATGCAGCCTATTGATTATATGATTTTGCCCATGCTTTTTTTTTTATTTACGACAAGATATTTATATTCGTTGTTTGCGGCATGCAGCTATTTGCGGCGCGTTGTAAGTCATTTGAAGAATCCGCGCATGTAAGGAGCTGTAAAGGCTGGCCTGAATATTACACTGCTGAAATGGCGTGCAAAATATTGTGACGCTTTCGGCGCTCCAGCCTGCGAGCACTCGTTGCTCGCAGGCTGGAGCGTGATCTAGATTTATGTGATCGAGAAAAACGACAGCGATGGGCTGAGAAAAAGCTTCGAATAGCTTTCGAATATCCCGAATAGCATTCATTGAAGCGCCGCATCCGACTTTAATTAAAAGATTCAATGCAACTGGCGTTGGTGCAAAATATGGATTTTTTTTGCCGAAATCTCGGCATAAACCATCGTTTGACTTTTACACTTTTTTTTTCAGCCACTGCTTGCCAATGTTGGTGCAACTGTCACGGACAAAGCCGCGTACCGCAAAAAACTGGTGCCCAAGCCCCTGCATCGCAAAGTGCTTCGTGTGTGAACTGTTCCGTTTTTGAAGACATACAGATGTCTTGAAAGTGTAGATTTGTGAATGTAAGTGCAATATAGTTTGTAAATAACTGTTTAATAAACTATGCAGCTCTTGAACGAGTGTGCAGTACACATTTGGTTTTCAACTTTTAGTGTGTACATAAGTGGCTAATGTCCAAAACAAACATGAAAGCTGTCATCATTGCTTAGCACATAGACGTGCATGCTTTGAAATCAGTAATTGAAAATTTAAATGTGCCGGGTATTCATTCCAAAATAGGAAAAATGGGCTTGCCTGTGGCCACCGAAATACGTTTAAGAATACAATAAAATCAGAGTGCACCTGACTAAGTTTTTTAAATTTGTTGCGGCTGAAATTGAAACCATTACTTGCTTAACGCGCATGTGTAGAGCAGATTGCCGCATCCTTGAGGCTATCGCTCAACGTAATCTCCTTAAACGCGTTAATTCTAAAAATAAGACGGGTGCTTTTCTGCCAAACAGGCATTAATTCGAAGGCTAGATAAGAGCACAGCCATCTGTCGTGGGTACGACGCGACCGCGCCCCACGCTCTACTGAACTGCATTATCCATGCAGACTATATAAACCACATAAGCCGGCATAAGAAATACCCGAAAAAATAATGACACTTTAGCGAACCGAACGTTATTTCGGCGCCAGAAATTTCCCATCGGTGGTAGCGAATATTGTCCGTGCGTCGAGGGCATAAAGCGGCACAGCCCATGTTATACCCCTGTCACACGGGCACTTTCAATCGGGATTGAGTCGATCCGGATCGAGCTCAATCCGGATCGGGCACCTGCTACACGGCAGTTTCAATCGCGATCGAGCTCGATCCCGCTCGAACTCAATCCTGTTTCTCAAGCGCGATCGAGGCTTCCAAGCGGCGATACTCTCGTCCCCGCTCAGTAATGGCACAGAAGGTGACAACTTCAACTAACGCCACAAATTTTGTCAAATAACTTGACCCAAATAAGCGTGAGGTAATATTTACATATAGCGTCCTCGATAAACACGCACCGGTGTTGCCCCCAAAACCGGCGCGGTGCACAGTGCCCCACGACGGTGCGTACCGGCACGGAGCGTTGATCGAGGACAAACGGGGCTGTCCCTATCCGCACGCCTCGCGCGGATTATTTTTAAAACTGTCCGCACGCCTCGCGCGGATAATTTTTAAATCTGTCCGCACGCCTCGAGCCCGAATGCAGTGCCGTGTGCCAAGTTTCATTTTCTTTGAGTTATTATGTTTCTTCCGCTCTCGGCTTGGATGCTATCCGCGTGTTACGTTGTTGTGGCCGGTTACGTAACCCAAGTGCAGCGTCGGCAGCGTCGGTCTGCTAACGCTCGGCTTCACGCTGCGTGCTGTCCTGAGCCAGCTCACGGGTGAAGCCGGCGTGCCAAGCCCTCGTCGGACGACGAGAAACGGCGACCACGACGACACCGATCCATCTCCTGAAGAATCGAGGACGAAGTTTGCCATCGCTCGTTCTGCACTTCCTCTCTTACAAGTCGCGTTGCCATCAGCAATAACATGCAACAATGTGCCAGAGATCACCACACGAACTAATGCCGTGCTGTGATATGGCGAATACAGTGAGTTGAAGATGACTCTGTGCATCGGGGCGTAGAGCTCGACGTACTGCCACATTCGGCTTGTGATTGCGGTGACGGCGTAGTAAATGGTAAATGCGCGAATGAGGTGTGGTCCAGTGCAGGGTGTGTTCTCTGTGCTATCGCCCTTCATGCCGGCGCATTCGGCGGCTCGATGCTTGCACGGGCAGCGACATGCTTAAAGGGTGCATTATGCAGAAACGCAGGTTTGGTTCATTCGAAAGGTTGCCTCGTTAGATACATACTGACGCCATTTTTAACGTAACACGAGGGTACGTAGAATAATGCTCACAGCACAAAATAAAAACAACTCATGGAAAAAAAGAAGAAAGAAGCGCTGTTTGCTGTCATTTAATCTGCCCGTTATTTCTATTGTGAGCATTATGGTTTACCAACTAGCTCGCCCCCTGATGTCCTAGCTATGCTAGATGTGGTGAGGTGCCAAAGACCCTTACAAAACACTGCGTACGAAAAATCAGTCTTAAAGTGGACATCATGCCAAAAATTTGGTTTGACATTACAACTGCTCTATTTTAAAGCACTCGCTTTCATGGAAACTGCTGTTGTATGAAGCGAGTCTGATGCATTTCAACAACACACAGCATTGCCACATTCTTTCTGAGTAGCGGCACATTATATGCTCTGCGGTTATGGGCGCGTTGAAACATTATAAATGTGGTATTCATGCCTAGAGAGAGAAAAACTACTATCTAGGCAGCCCTAGTCCAGGCTAGCTAGCTGTCTCTTAATCTTCATGAGACGGCCAGTCCGCAAATCTCCCAGAGTCCCTCACTAACCCAAAGGAAGTGGGCTGCCAGAAGTTCTTGCATCGACTTCTCGTCCGTTATCTGATCCGCATTCAGCCAGTCTTCCCAGGAAGTGATGTGGTAGCTTAGGGAGGTATGGTGGATGGCACTCCCAGTGAAGGGGTCATACTGATGGGGTGCGAAGGGCAGTTGGGTGTAGGGCAAGTGGGGCAGGAGGATCCCATATATAGTGGACACAGGACGGGCAAGAAGGAAAGGGGTTGTGCATTTCAGACTGTAGATGCGGCTTCCCAGGGCAGGGTGGGGTGCGGGCTGGAGAACACTGCCTACTGGCACTAGCACATGCGCAATATGTGGCCTTAGATATACAAAGCTTCTCAACAAAATTGGCCACAACTCAAGGTCTGCTATGATGCCAAAGAGGGCACTGGCAAGCATTTCATCACACGAGTGCTGGGTGTGTCACATTTTTCTCTGTCATTGTTCCAGCTACGCTGTTTTTTTCTCTTGTGCAGAACCAACACACTGCCACTGTTGTACACTTTGTCACATAATGTGATATGTGTTGACCCCTAGCCAAAACTTCTCCATTTGTGTATCATGTGTAGGTCAAAACTTTTCTGTTCAATGTACTCCATATGGTAATGGATGAGCTAGAGCCAAAAGCAAACACTTCAATGATAATTCCAACCTGTGCCACCAGTGTATACATTCACTCTTGAGAAGGGAGATTATATCATAGTCATCACATCATAGCCTTTGAGAGTTCTTTCCAGAGAGGATGTATCCATTAATCTTTTGTATTATGCGTGCATGAAACAGCACACATATTAAAAGAGTAGTTATTCACATTGTTTGTTTCTTCCTACGAGATTGAACTGGACATATCTCTTTAGACCATAGGCAGTGCAAGTGTCTCAAGATATGTACTCTCTCATGCTGTGGTGTTTATCAATTTCTTTTTCTTGGGTTGGTGTTCTTCCCTTTTTTTGCACGGTTTACTTTGTATTTACTTTGTATTTTGATTCAGAGTTTACATTAATGATTTTCTTTTCAAATGTACTTTTTACGCACTGGAATCTGCTAGCAGCATTTCCTTGTTTCTCATTTTTACATTTCTTGTTTGTCTTCTCCCTGCTGTACCCCTAATGTCCAGCATTCACCACTCATTGTAGTCTGGCATTGCAAGCCCATGTGGCTTAGCAAGCCTTGTTACTAGCAGGGCTGACCTCACCAGTTCACATTACAGAGCCCCCTCTATCTCTCTCTTGGTGACCATGGCGTACATCAGATGACGCATATCTTGAAGTGTCTTTCGCATTTTGAATACGCGCAAAGATTGAAATTGTTTTATGAAACAGTAAAGTTCCAACTTCTGAAAGATTACATACACACAATAAGCTAATTGTATGGTTGCTCAAATTGGAAATTTAATGTCAGTAGTCCTTTAAGGGCAAAGGGTAAGCCAAATTTCTTAAAAAAGTGACTTGTTTTGTCTTTGCTAGTAGGGAAGTTCACCTCCTTATGCACATTTTCCGAGGTAAACGTATTTCTAGCTAAAAAACAGTTTTTCCGTGTGCAAGCAGAAAGTGACCATGTCCGATTTTAGAATGTGCTCCGTGTTTATTGTCATTTTTTCCATCAAGAACCTCCCAGCTCCAGATCAAAACACTAGTCTGGAATGAGCTGTATTAAGAAGTTGCTTGGAAGCCATTGCATAGCTGATGTTTCATCCAAGGCAATCCAAAGATGCTGTGCATCATGTTTTTACCACATTTGTGCTTCAAAGCCACGCACCAAAAAATGTCTTTGTTGAGCTTCACCCTCTCAGGATTGCAACATTGGGTGCTGGTCTTTCATTCAGTGATGGTAGCATTGCAAGAGCCATCATTCGAAATAATTCGGAATGAACCCTGTGCGCAACAGCACCAACAAGTGGCTAAAAGAGGTTGACTCTGTTCGCAAAGATACTTTGTGAACAGAGCTCCACAACAGCCATCATTCGAAATAATTCGGAATGAACCCTGTGCGCAACAGCACCAACAAGTGGCTAAAAGAGGTTGACTCTGTTCGCAAAGATACTTTGTGAACAGAGCTCCACAACAGCCGACTAAATAGGCCAGGCAGGACAGACGACTGGCTGAAAAGCGAAAACATGATTTCGATGGCGATTATGAAGCTGGTGCTTACTGAATAAATGACGAGTGATGTTTGTGGCAAAAAAGTGGTTTTTCGCCTCATTTCTTATTTTTTAACTCAATTATCTCAAAATTGTTTTTCACGTAGGTACCATTATTTCCTATATCTTCCAGCAGAACCGGCCGATTCTTTTTTCCTGTCATCTACATGTTGTGACATCTACTGTGCCAGAATTGAAAATATGCACCTACTGGTTTTCTTGTTACAAAATTTTTAATATGTAAAGTAAGAAAAAATTTAGATACTGGCGGAAAGAAATTCGTAAACATTGTAATTTTAGTGTGATTTTAGTCATTCTGGTAGTTAAAACAGCCCCAAATTTGAAAGAAAATCATGTACGCATTATGTAGATGCCTTTAGTAGATGCCGATAAAAGTGTACCTCAAAATGGCCAAAAATGCATGGGTAGTCTAGGGCTTACTCTGCGACCTTAAATCGCCTTTATTTTTCACAGGGGCAAGAAAGATGAGAACAGGGCTGCTTTCGACATGGGTGGCTTAGTAGCACCCACTCTTCACTCAGCACAAAGTAAAAATTAAACACAAAGTTTTGTTTCAGGCTGTTATAAAAGGACCATTACCTTGTTCGTAATTTTGTAATGAGAAGGGAAATAGGTGACATCAGTGCCAGAGAAAGGTGCCCAGAGGTTGTTTTTATTCATGTCAAGTACAATTAGAATGCAGTAGTTTTTAGTGGTATTATCCAAAAGGAGGGGTAGTAATGTGGAGTGATATGTGATTGTTAAGCGCATGATTATTGCATTTTATTGAGTGCAGGAATCACCACAGTTGAAACACCTTCCATTATACAATTTCAATGTCGAGGCAGTGCTGTTGCGCAACTCACCATGCTTGTGATGTCTGCTTGTGAAATGAGAGCAGCCTTAGTAAAAGTTTACTGAAGGAAACGCTGAAGATAAACTAATCTCTGAAATCCGCTTTCACACGCTAACTTTTTTTCTGCAAGAAGTTGAGCACAATAAGGTTTTTTAACAGCCTCATGTCGTTTTCAAATTTTTTTTGTGGATCATGCTCCTGACCTTCTCTTCCACAGATGTTAACTCCGGGTGGCTGCTGTTAGCCTGAACTGTAGTTTATGGCCTAGTTCTTAGATGAAGCTGTGCATACATTTAGACAGTGTTTTTTGGGTGGAATCGGTGCAAACGAAACGAAGAGAGGAGAAGAAACATAAGGACGGCCGCTGGCCTAACAACTGATGGACATGCTGGATTTATCTCGTAGCCATAGCTTTAGCCATGAAAACATTCTGGCTTTTGCGTGCATGACAAACTGCCCCCTTCACTGTAACTAACCTGAAGTTGATATTGGAAAGTGTTCGGTATCTTTCAGCAAGCTACTTGATCAAAAATAGTACACTGGAACCTGCCAGAGGCAGCGAGTCCATACATAGTTTCAGTGAGCCTGCCAGTGCAGAAGGATCTAACATGGGGCCAAATGTGAAGAATATGCAAGATTTTTAAAGTGACAAATATTCAGTCTCATCTATATGCATTAAGTTGACTTAATTCCTGAGCCATATACTGGGTCTTTACAGTGACATTTTACCTGTTGTCCACGGGTAGTCGCAAGATTCTCCACACCACAGGAATACATGCGAGCAAGAAATGTCAGATTGCCTCTTGGGGAGTACGCAGAGAGTCCAGGACTGATAATTGAAAACCCCTGCCGTTATCGCATAACGACTTCTGTTGAGCACTATTTGGCTTCCAAGTTTTTTCTACTCCTCCTACCCATTTCTTTCTTCCTTCACAGGTTGCCTTTTAGTGTAAAAACAGGGAGACCTAAAAGGGATTAAGAAGAAAGTGAGCAAAAGGGTAGAAATGGTGGTAAAGGAAAGGGCACTGAACAGTAATGATAGCGGGAACGGTGGAGTATATGCAGTGCAATCAGCAGTCCCTCACACAGGCCAACAATCAATAGACTACCTTCACTGCACACACCGCCAAGAATGGCCTTGGTGCCACAGCGAAGGATCAGCACCTTCCCCAGCCATAGGTCGGCCGGTCTAGACTGCCTTTGTGTGGGAGAATCTTCCTCCTGCTGGAAACAGTACAAGGCAGGGAGCAGATGTAGCAGGACATTAGAGGGCAGAGATTTTTGAGCTACAGAAGGCAACAGGACCTGATGACAGTTACTTGGCAAGGATTCACATAAGGCGAAGGGAAAGTGTGGTCGGCAAAGCGGTTACAAACATTCAGGCTGTGCTCTTGCAACTACTGTATAGAGATCTTGAACTGCGGCTGTAGATACCCTGGCAGACTCAAAGCATCATCCTGTTACTTCAAGTGCTTCACTGTGTTGATTGAACTAGCATACACGTTATCTTGTGTTGTACAGTACTTACAGCATTGACAGCACAGCGTACGTCTTAGAGAATGAATACAGGTGACTTCACGTCTGGATGGGTGAGGCTTGCAAAGGTTATTCACCCTCCTCTCAGTGGAATGGCTGCTTCTGTGTGCAACACAAAGTGGGCCTGAGAAATAGTAGCAATGGCTGTAAAACATCACAAGGGAAGGTGTGAGGAGGCTCGCCGTGAAAATGAATATAGCACCAAGGCCACTCGCAACTGGAGGAACATCGCTCTTTTTTGCTCTCATTTACAAAGTCCATGATAATGCTGAGCTGGGTGTGTTCCTGCATAAGGAAATAGACGGACACCAAAGCACTGCGACAAAGCGGATGGCTTAACTGTTAAAACCGTCATCTTGTGCCGTTACTGGGTCTAATTAGTCCAGGCAGGGCAGTCGCAGCTGCAGGAGGTGCACTTCTATGCAGATATGATACAAGTTTATTTTATTCGAAAGATTTCATGTTTTATAGTGCCCCCAGTGCTTGTACGGAAGCAACCGATGCTTTGTTCGCTGCAAAATAATCAAGTTAAGTTAAAATTTTGATTGTGAGTTTTAAAGACGTCTGCAACGACAACATAAGAGTGGGTCTTCAAGCTAAACTTGGTGTGAAACGGAGACTTGCTTGTGAAACGGAGTCAACCTAGATAGTGCCAGCATACCGTGGCGGGCCGTTTTCTGCCTTTGCTTTGTTTTTGACCATATTTGTACCTGGCTTGTTTTTGTTAAGGGAGAAAATAATCGTTCCGTGACACATGGTGCTCGCTCGACAAATATGGCCCGTAATACGCCGTTGCTTACACCAATCAGCCAATGTTGTCTGAGACGACCCCGAAGAGACGCAGTGCAGTGCAGATAAAACAAGCACAGTGCGTGCAGTACACATCGGTACTTATACGTTTACATGTGCTTTCATAACTTCCACCGTTTATCCCACCATTCTTATTGCTATAAAAAGAATGTGCCCCAAATTTAAGCGCAAATAGCTTGTTCCCCAAACTTATAAGCTCTGTCTAATTTGTGTTTGCTTTTGCCGGCCTCAGCCAATCCCAGTGCTGGCGTGTATGACATCATGGGTTCTGCTGCGTGAAATGAGCTTGTGGGTCACACGGCCGTTCCCTTTTTTATAATTATATAGCTTATTTGAGTAACGTTTACGTTAAAAATGGTGTCAGTATGTATCTAACGAGGCAACCTTTCGAATGAACCAAACCTGCGTTTCTGCATAATGCACCCTTTAAGCTTCCCGCTGATCCATGTCGCTGCCCGTGCAAGCATCGAGCCGCCGAATGCGCCGGCATGAAGGGCGATAGCACAGAGAACACACCCTGCACTGGACCACACCTCATTCGCGCATTTACCATGTACTACGCCGTCACCGCAATCACAAGCCGAATGTGGCAGTACGTCGAGCTCTACGCCCCGATGCACAGAGTCATCTTCAACTCACTGTATTCGCCACATCACAGCACGGCATTAGTTCGTGTGGTGATCTCTGGCACATTGTTGCATGTTATTGCTGATGGCAACGCGACTTGTAGGAGAGGAAGTGCAGAACGAACGATGGCAAACTTCGTCCTCAATTCTTCAGGAGATGGATCGGTGTCGTCGTGGTCGCCGTTTCTCGTCGTCCGACGAGGGCTTGGCACGCCGGCTTCACCCGTGAGCTGGCTCAGGACAGCACGCAGCGTGAAGCCGAGCGCCGACGCTGCACTTGGGTTAAGTCATGGTTACGTAACCGGCCACAACAACGTAACACGCGGATAGCATCCAAGCTGAGAGCGGAAGAAACATAATAACTCAAAGAAAAAGAAACTTGGCACACGGCACTGCATTCGGGCTCGAGGCGTCCGCGCGAGGCGTGCGGACAGTTTTGAAAATTATCCGCGCGAGGCGTGCGGACAGTTTTAAAAATTATCCGCGCGAGGCGTGCGGACAGTTTTAAAAATAATCCGCGCGAGGCGTGCGGATAGGGACAGCCGACAAACGGGGCGGTTCTACACAGGCGCCATCTCTTAATCTAAGAAATCAACTCATAAAACGTTCACAAGTAACAATACAGCACTGTAATGAGACACAGCGCTATTTGAAAGTGGTATTTATTGAAGGCCAATGATTATATGTACGCACAACTTAAATCCGTCACACATGCGGAACAACGTACCGCCACCGCTTCCACTAAACAGCTACATACAAGCTGCTTCTAATCTTCGTTTGAGCCATAATGCGAGTGCCTGTTTTGTTCCGCCCTTCCGTTACAGCAAAACAAGTAGGTCTTCATCGTCTGGGCACTCCGGTAACAGTTCATGATAATTCGATCGAACGAAACGAATGCCAATCCCCAACTTTCTGGCAATGCATGCAGCCGTCTTTGAAGTACACAAAGTTCGCGTCCTCATTTACAATCACTGGCCGTTGTTACCGCCCGTTAGGAGACTGTCGCATCGTTGCCCGATGAATTCACAAGCACACCATCCTTGTCAGCAACAATACACAGCTCCGTCCGCCTTGACACGAGTGCGGCGATGCGCCGTCGCTGCAGCAGACGGCGGAGGAAGCTCCTTCGCCGGCATCGTCCGCGATGCATCTCGGGACTGCACGCTGGCGCACCGTCGACTCTCTCGGTGCGCGGCGGTGCAACCAAAAATTGCCCCGCGACGGTGCACCCCGGTTTATCGAGGACGGACGGTGCACACCGGTGCGGTTTATCGAGGATGAAAAGGCGCACCGGTGTGCCCCGGTGTGCACCGGTGCGGTTAATCGAGGATGCTAATAGTTACGTATGCCTACGACCACGCGAAGTTACCAGACGCCGGCCGCAAGCATAGACACAGAACAGGGAGGATTGCATAGAGTTAATACTGGCCGCAAGTACATGGTTAGCGCCATCTGGCGAACACGAGCGCAACCCGTGCAACTTCTCAATCGCGATTGAAACGTGCCGTGTAGCAACCGAAACTCTATGGTAGCAACGGCAGTACGCCGAGCGCGCTCGAAAACTCGATCGCGATTCACTTCAATCGCGATTGAAACTGCCCGTGTGACAGGGGTATTAAATAAGTCGCATTGCTGCAATCGCAGCTAAAATAAATGCATTTTCAGGTTCTATGAGCCACTTTGCACCCATAAAATCAGCTATGCTTTCTTTTTATTGCGATAGGACGCGCGAAAGTTGACGAAAAGCCATTTCGATGAGCGTTCCAGCATACATGGCTTTCGTTCCAACCATCGGCTGCGCGCGCCGCGGTGCGGCCGCATACGCGGCCACGCCCCCTTTTCAACTTACGCTCTCTCCGGGCGATTGGGACGGCCGGAGCAACGGCGCGCCGCCGGACGCCGATCGCGGAGGCCGTGGCCCGTGACCCTACCGCCTCAACTTCCGCTAGGCACGCTAGGTGGCAGCACACCGCAATGAAAAAGGCGGATTGGTGCAACTTCTGCAATGATACTGCCTCTGATAGACGTGCTTCACTGTGCAACGCTCAATGTGGGAAAGCCATCTTACGAAATCCAAGCTTACAACAATTTCAAAAAGTCGGCTTCACCTCTAAACACATGCATTGCTGAGAAGACATTTCTGCAGGAGAAATATAATCTGTCATATTAAAATATGAAGGCTATAGGATTTTTAATTTTTTGATTTCTTTCTATATGCTAAATCTGTGGCGCATAGTTTTACGGGTTGGGATTTGAGTGCACACCGCAACGTGGCACTACGCTCACGTGCGATTCTTGTTTACATTGCTCTGTTGCCAGAGGTGATCTGCTGGACAGCTTTGCTGTAAAAGAAAGGAAAAGGTCGTGTGTAAAGGGGTGTAAGGGCGGGGTCGATGTAACTGTGGATGCCATATTCCAGGCCGGCGAAAGTCTGAGATGAGGAATGACGGCCAGTCTTTCCCAAAATCCACCCCACAATTAAGGTGCGCTTCCTTGCTAAACTTCCGTGTGATGAAACTGTTCAGCAGTGAAGTTCCGCATTTCGAGAGAAGAACAGAGTCTACACGGAACGCAGCTCTTTGCTTGCGCACTTGAACGTTGCATCGCACTGAACTTGTGGTTTGAACTTGGTATGAATTGAACTGAGGAGGAGCGCGAATGGTTTGAATTTAACTTGTGGTTTAGACTGAAAACAGCGCTATTTCCTAGTGATGCAGTTATTGCAAATTGCTATGCGCAAGAATTTACCTGAAATGAACAGGAATTCACCAAGCACCTAGAGCTCAAGATCTGCCGTCATCTCCAAGTGCGCGTTGTGGTTTAGACTGAAAGCAGCACTATTTCCAAGTGATGCAGTTATTGCAAATTGCTATGCACAAGAATTTCCCTGAAATGAACAATAATTCACCGGGCACCTCGAGCTCAAGATCTGCTGCCATCTATGAGTACGCGTGGTAATGTTAGCCACCCAGCACTGGCAGCACTGATTTCGTTAAAAAAGAATGCAGGGAGGTGGGAAGGGTGCAGCCTTTTGAGTGAAACAAAGTTCCAGGTTATCTTCATGGTTTTCTTTAGGGTGGTCCGTGATTTGGTGTGTCTGACGACAAAAGGCCGTAACTGAGTCTTTTACGCAATTCTATAGCTGCCATTGAAGCAAATTCTGGAGCCGTGAGAGTGCAACAGTTTGACCCGTCAAGCGAAAGAGCTCGTAACTAACGGTATTTCGCTTGAATTTGTGAGCGCACATAGGACTGTTAAAGGTGGATGGTTGGGAAGATCAGAAGGGCACACAGTGATCGTTGTTTTGCACATCCTCCGCACTAAGAATAATGGGACACACTGCGGGATTTCTACAGCTCCTTGGCCACACACAGGACTCCTACATGCATCTGCACGCCAATACTGCATTATTTCGAAATGACAGCCATCTTTTGTGAGAATTTGGTCTCGGTCCAATTCAGACGTGTGCAGCCAGGTTAATAATGCGAGCAATGAACAGTTGATGCTATTGCTGATATGGTGGGAGACGAAAGTACAGATGCGAAAATTGCAATTATGATGAAACGAAGGGGCTATTGACCAGCGGAAAAAAGATTTCGAGACATGGAAGGGAATGAACAACTGTTATACTAACGGGGCAGTGACTAGGAGAAAAAAGGAAGTCTGGGAAATGTTGCAAGTAAAGGTCAAACAAAAAGCAAGCAATGGATGGCAAATGTGGAAGAGCCAAGTTGCATCGAGGAAGTTTTGGGATCGCGGAAAAGTGCTAGGCTCAAACAGCAATATCCATCAAAAATTCTTGGTTGATCATGAAGGAAACATTTATAAAGTGAGTAAATACTGGCATATATTTTTGCGTGGATGAGTCATGACAGCTTTTTTCTAGCTGGCAAAGTAAATTGAAACAGTGCACCACCGGTGGCCCAGTTGCAAATGCACATATAGGGAATCCCGGCCGGCCAGTTGACCCTCCAGGCACATTTATGTGATTGGGAATTTTGTGCGCATCGTCCGACATCTTTTACAGCGAGGCTGTTTATGGCTAGGCTTCCGTGTACTTCAAGGCGGAAGTGTTTTATGCCGGGGTACAGCAAGCCCTCACCGACGTCATATTTCCGTCACGGAAATGACATCGCCAGAAAAAGTTCTATTGACGTGGCGGCGCTAGGTTTCGGGCCCACGATCACTCTGCCAGCAACGGGAGGTGTGAGACGCTCTGCCAGCTGGGCCATGACTCGCGCCTGTTTAGCTCTACGAACGCGCCTTAAAGGAGCCATGAAGAGAAAATACAACTTCGTTTAATTTGAAATAACTGGGATTCAGTATCTCGCTCAGCTCCATTAAAGCCACAAAAGATGTCTTTTTAACGAAAAAAAAAAGCAAGAAGTATTTAAAAACTTTCAAATTTTGCGCCACAGTGACGTGTTATGAGCAAGAATGACGTCATACGGGCCAACAATAAAACAATTTTCAGTGCGTTAATTGCACCTTAGCAAGTGATGCAGTCATATGGAACTAGAGGCCCCATTATAGACGTCCAGTCATGTGTAGTCGCGACAGGTCAGTTAGGCGGTTGCCAGTCGCACAAACAAGGTTCTGTGACGTCGTAGAAAAGTTGCGGGAAATTGGCTAAGGGGTCGCGACTGCTTCACACGTTTTCTTTAATATCTCCGTTATTTGTTCGAAGATTGCGATGATATTGGTATCATTGTTATCGGGACTAAGCAGTCTTTCTAATGAACCCAACTTGTATGTTGTCTTCATGCCTCGTAAAATTCTCCGTACAGATAGTGCTGTCGTCTAGGAGAGGTGAAGCGAAGTAGTGCGTTGTGACGCTAATGAGCGCCGATAGGTGGCGCTACTGCTGCGGGTGTGGTGGCCCCGCGTAAGGAAACCGGTTTTGGACCGGCCCGACCGGTTTTTTTTGACAGCGGGCCAGTTGCCGGTCTGTATCTAAAACCGGCCGACATTGGCCGGTTTTTTGCCCATCGTGTCGCGGTTATTCTTTTTGGCCTTTTGTAAGCGTAAATAGAGCAACTACGACAACAAATATTTGTCGACAAGCTGTGCAAAGACGTGAGCAGAGAAAATACGTGGCCGGGCGCGATTCCTATGATGAAAGAGGACCAAAGGGAGGAACAACACAACAGAATTCCGTCGCCCGATCAGCAAGTGCGGTCACTTTTAAGTGCAGCACATTCAGAGCAATAACTAAAGTCTCAATCACCTTCAGTGCAAACGTTATGTTCATTTCTCTGTAGGGAAACGCTCCAAGAAATGGCATTGCATCTCAATTGCATCTCAATCTCAATCTCAACACCCATTCAATCTTCTACATACCACGCCCCCCCCCCCCCCCCCCCCCCTTGACGGAGGGCCGGTTTTTTTCTTCGGGGAAAAGTGGAAACCCTAATTAAGGCAGGAAGGAAAGACGCCGACTGGCGAATGTCGCGCGCTCATGACTGCTTGAGTGCAGGGGCCAGCGGGTAGCGGAACGCGTTTACGCATTCACGGTCCAAGCTGAGCTCGTCGCGACTCAGTCAACTCAATCGTCTGCCGTACACGCCACGGAGCACGACCGAAGTGGTCGCACCTTTCCCGAAGCGACCCGCCAGCAGGACTTCGGTCTCCGAGCACACCCACAAGACAGCTGCCGACACGAAATCATGCTCCTTTCGCTGCAGCGGACCGTGATTTCACCAAACGATTCGCTGGCAACCAGTTTGGTTTCGTTCGCATGGTTTGCGAGCGCCTGTGTTTCAGTCGGATTCACGCAATGCTGCGTCACGTGTAATCCAGTTTCTAATGTTGATGCGATAAATGGTGCCATACCGATGAAATATAAATAGCGAAGTGCAAGTTCACATTGATGCACAATAATCATTCAACAGCTCCTGTGAAGGCACATTTCACTTTCGTGTTGTACTGATTCCATGAAAGAGGGATCTACCACCTTTTTCTTTTTTTGTGTGCGTCAACAAATCTGGTGTGGCAGGAACGCCTTGCGGCAAAGCCAACTTTATCGCGAATGCTCAGCAAAGGGATGTTTGAAACTATCCCGAAACAAATTATGTGACATTTCGTTGCTTATAATTACGCCGAGTTTCGTTTAATAGTCACAGTCATACACAGTGAAGTCGTAAACGCTACTGAATTCCCGTCTGCTATCAGTACATGGTCATCTACGGGGGGTAATGGACAGCCCCATGTTTGCCTGCTAGGATAAAACCGTAGTCCTTACAAGTTCATAATTGCGACGAAAGCGAGCGAAAGCGACGGGAATTCTGTCGCGCGACGAAAACTGGTCCCGACCATTCGCCAAAAACGATCGTCGCGCGACAAAGCGACGGAATTCCCGGCGCTTTCATCGCGTGTGAATGGGCCTGATTACAAAGCCAGACGGCCTCCCCTCCCTCGATGATGGCCTTGTATACGGTATGCCGAGATTGTAGTGCAAGTAAAAAAGATCCACGATGGCGATGCACCGGCTGTTTCACATCTTCTGGAGCGTGGTTAGGCGGCCTTCTGACGGATATACACCACGTGTACACGTGGTGTATATCCGTCAGGGGGCCATAGTGAAGGCCATCATCGAGGGAGGGGAGGCCCCGGTTCGGAGCGCCCATAGTGTACAATTCCCGGTTCCTATTCCACGCACGTGGACTATTTCTTGGACTCGCGGCAACTGACCGACGGACAGCGGCCCAACTACCGATGGTGTCACCGGTGCGGCGATATTGGCCACCGCGTCAAGGAGTGCCCGCGACAGCCGGCTCCCGCCACTAGCGAGTGTGAAGACAGGAACACACCCAGCCGCCAAAGGGCCAACTGCCAGAGCTAACTTTGGCAGACGGTAGATGCTAGGCATTTATAAACCATAAGGACCTGTTTCACGCGCCTGTTGTAATAAATATGCGATCTGTGGCAATAAACATGCGACCTGCATCTTCTTCCTTATCAACATCATCATCCCCGTTATTTGCATTAGTGCACGCGGAAAATACCGCACAGAAGAATGTCAATGAACTCGCGATCGGAATGTCCCGTAATGTATCTGCGTGCCATTAGCGGCAACCACAAAAAGTTGAACTCTTCCGTGTAGAACCACAGCATGCCAGCCATTGCTCCCCCGGACTCGTTGTTCTGGCCAAACTCGCTCCACACGCCTTGCAGGTGGTCGATGTCCTAAAAAAACACGCATTCCAACCTTCTATTATCACTTCTGACTTTGTCTCCTACTCCGAGTACAGCTCCTGGAGCACTGGAATGGCTGGTGGCTTGCGCTGCTGGAGGTCGTGGAGTACCATGAGGATATATGCATAGGAGGACAGGCTTCCCCGTTAGGCGTCACAAATGTGGCACGTTTTCCCAAAATGCTTGACGGTGTAGCTCAGTTCCCGGACCCGATTGTCAAAGCTACTGTACGTTTTCAAAGCTACTGTACACACACACACACACACACACACACACACACACACACACACACACACACACACACACACACACACACACACACACACACACACACACACACACACACACACACACACACACACACACACACACACACACACACACACACACACACACGCACACGCACACGCACACACACACACACGCACACACACACGCACGCACGCACACGTACACACACACACACACGCGCACACACACACACACGCACACACACACGCACGCACGCACGCACGCCGACGATTCGTAACAGCCCCCAGGACACGCACCGCCGCTTCGCTTTATCCCCACGTTATCCATTTCTCATTTAACGCGCCAGTATCTCGCTTGGGCACAGAAACAGGGACTGATACAACGTCGAGGAGAGCGCCCACCGATTGAGCAACACAGGGTCTGCTCCAGGAACGACAGGAGCTTTTCCGCAATGTTTGCAGCTTCTCTGCAATACTTACATGTTAAACCCCTGAGGAACATAGTTGAACTAATATACTGAGTCCATATTTTATATACTGAAACTCCCGAGATAACATGATAAGAAAAATTTGTAGAACATTGCGGAAATCATCTGTAATCGTGCTGAAAAGATCACCGCCCGTAGAGTTACTTACTCCCGTTACTGAGAGCCTGGTGGCCGATGGCTGAACTATAGCGTGAGCCGTACAGCTGGGGGTGAGTATTTACATTGTTCTCGAACCGAGTGCACAGCTAGGCAGTGCGCTCCTGCGCGCGCCAGATTAAAAAAAACTCCCACCTCCCCTCGCGGAAACCCCTGTGTAGATGCGGCGCATAGGGGGTTCACGGCACGTTTCCATTGAAGGCAGCGTAGGACAGCGGAGGAACGGCGCTGGAACGATGGAGCGGAGCGGCGCAGGCACCGCGTTTTATAGCGCGAATAATGGTGAGGGGACGCGCCGGCGCCAGTGCGTCTGCCGCGGCTATGACGCAACACAATCCACTTTAATCCAAGCCAATCCAATCGAATCCAATCCAATGCCCCTCGCGAGAGAGCATTCGCTATCGGAGAGGAGAGGGGGTGAGCGGCGGAGAGCAAAGCTGGCGCGGCGAGGAGAATGGGGGAGGGGTGGACGCCGACGCCGGATGCAGGGACGAGGTGGGTGAATGAGATGCCTTCGCATCTAATAAGCACGCTTGGGTCCGTCGCCTCTCTTCCCTCCGTGGTCAGGGACGCACCAATCAGAAAAATTCATAGCACTGAAAACTGACGCGCACATACGCAGAGAGGGCACTTTCCCTCCTCTCTCACAGGCGAAAGTTAGTGCCGTTTTCTGGGCAGTTTTCAAAGTGAAGTTGGTTTGGCCACAAGGGTTTTTTGCACACGCGTAGGACGAATGCACTCAACCCTAGCCATACAAAGCTTCGCTTTAGTAACATGGTTTGGAAGACCGTCAACTTCCAGTTCACCTGTCGTAATTCTTTCGTTATGCCATTGCTAAGCCGGGGAAACAGCGAATGAGGCTGCCAACCTGCAGGCAAGTCGCTCACAAGCAACCTGTGCAAACTCGTAAAACTCGCGGCTTTTGAGCGACTCATCTGAGACAAAAAAAAAAAAAAAAAAACTACTCGCACCAAATCGGTTGCCGTCATGGGGCCACTATGCAGGATCATCTCCTCATGCTGCATATCCAGCTTCTCAATTCCCACTTCACGTTTCAGGCACGAACTGTGGTCGTGGTGGGCGTTTGTGAAGCTTACGACCCGTCCCACACATGGCAGTATTCGAATGTGCTGACGTTGTCCAAGTACATCGTCCGATGCTCACCTTCACAAAAAATGCCTGCATAACCGAGCGTACTTGATGAAAGTTGGATACTTCGTTGAATTACCCTCCCATTTTGGTTGATTAATGGATACTGGTATCCCCCTTATATCGGGGTGATGACACATGTCAACACACCAAAGGAGCTAATATATCAATGTTGTGCTATTTTTTATCTTTTTGCGCTGCTCTCAATTGCATGTTCGAATTAAATTTTACCCGTTACAGGGGTCTATGTTACATTCCCTTTGTGACTTTCGTCCTCCGGCATTCCTATACTCATGTAGTAAACTCTATAGCATGGTAGTAGTTTACTTCAGCTGTATTACTTTTTAACCCTGGCTACCGGAAGCCGAACGGTTCTCACATATGGATTTAAATAGATGTGGTCAAATTTCAATACAATCGGCAGGATGGTTTCTGTTTCCTTCCCGTGCGCCACACCGCACATGTCCCGTCATTTTGGTTATGCTTCTCCACAAAGCTGACATCCCCGCAGGGTATGCGACGGCCCGAAGTTAGGCCCGAACCGGCACCCGCAGCTTGGCGTGTAATTAGGTCGACGTTGCTTTCGTTTCGTTTCATTTCATTTATTAGTTCTTTAGGGCCCGAATGCATTACATAAGCTGAAGGGCAAAGGTGGGGGGGGGGGGCAAACACGTATAAGGAAGACAATGAATAAGTACAAGATAAATACAACTAGGCATCAAGAAAATAACAGTGACTAACAAGCATCAGCAAGCACAACTTACAAAAAAAATGGGAGGAGGTGGGGGGTGGGCGCAAATAAGCGAGAACTAATACCAATACACAGATTCAGTTACAAGATTAAAAAGACACAGAAAAGCAAAAGACAAGCAAGACCGATTACACAGGTTCAAACTAGTAAGGCGGGTGAATCAGGATGTATGTCCGTGATAATGGTCGTCCAGTTTTTTTTTTCTTTTTTGAAAAGATGCGCGGTCAGTGCATGGTACTATTGCCGGGTAGCGATTTCCAAAGGGTTGTTGCACGTTAGACTCGACGATAGTCTTACCAAACGTCGAGGCCACGGAGCAAGATAAAGAGGAGCGCCGACTTCGCTCTCTCCGGCGGGCTCTTAATGTCCATAACTCGCGGAGCACAATGTAGATGGCGCAGCGAAAGGGACCTTAGCCGGCGGCGGCTAAGCGGCCGGCGTTCCCCGTGCGCCGGCGGGCGAGTTGGCGGAACGCATTTCGTCGGCTCTGTCGTCTGCTTCGGCGACGGTAGTTTTGGGCACGGACTGCTTTGGCGCCGCTTCGCGTTCATTGCGCGCCTCCTTCGCACCGTTGATTAACTTGTTCGACAGCACCTTCCGGGTAACCCGGACCCGAAGGAATTGAGTGGCCGTACGGCAAAGATACGTTAAGGATTGGTTTGCATGGCGGGAAAACAAAATATAGAGGCCACATACAAACATATGGCTGCTGTACAAACACTACCTTTTGCGCGGTGCTTGCCGAAAATGTGGCTCCGTTTTGTAAATTTGGGAATTCCAATTTGGCTGTGTTTTAACAGGTTTTACAAAAGGCGAAAGGAGCAACTGGTTCGGATCACTGGCGATTATAAAAGTTCCCTCAGCTTCCTCGCAGTTCTGCAACTTGCGTCCAAAACAGAGTGTGCCTAGAACACGGGTCGGCACTTACACGCTCTACAGAAAAGAACAGAAATGCGATAACATCACCCGCGACTGCCCGCGACGTAGCAATCTGCTCAAGATCAAGTCCCTGACAGTGCGGTCTTTTCACAAGCCTTCATTTCGCGATAACTCGCCGAAAGAAAAGGTCGAGCCGGTTGCTTTGCTGGTCAGCCGCTTAACGAAAAAAAAAAAAAAAAAACCCCGGGAACCCTGGTAGGCCAAAAAATTGCAGCCATACAAATCGCAGCATTTTATTTGGAGACCGCGGCGTTATCGACGAGATAACACGACCGTAGAGCGACAGTGAACATCGGGCGGTAAGTTGCGGCATGAGTTAAAATGAAGTATGCGTTTGATATTCTTGGGTTCCTTATCAAGCTGACAGTGTTTTTGTACAGTTGATACAACAGGGCAGCCGTCCAATTCAGTCATTGGCACAGAAATGTGCATCATTGCCGTTTGCCGATGGAGTCTCCGGGCGACCCTTGTAAGCGTTGTTCGTGCGCAGAAGCAGCATAAATAATTAAGCACGCGGCCGGAGGAGCGGGATAACAACAGAGGGTAACCTTTGCGCTGCATCGATTCGTCGTAAGCAGAATCACGCTAGACTATGTTGTGGCGTTCCATATTACTCTTGCTCATTCTTCGGTGCTTCTGAAGTCGTCGTCGTTCAGTTGCGTCTTACATGTGCTGGGTTAGTACAATATTTTTAGTGGATATTCATAATGTCAGACTAAACGTTCCGGGAATAAGCGATCGCCATGTATGCGGCGGCGTGCGCTTATCTGCGCCGTCTATTGCGGCCGCGCACGGGTGTTTAAATTCCGCGCGTGCACGCATGCCTCCTGCATAGTAGGACAGGCATAAGACAGACGTCGCTGCGCAAGAAAAGATGCCTCTGGGGAGAGCGAAGAAGGGAAGAGCCATGTACAGAGGCACAGCGACGAGAGGGCGAACGGAGGAGGAAGAGAGCAAAGGGAAAGCTGGGCGGCCGGCGGCGCGTGGACATTATCGGCCCGAGCAAAAGATTTTTTCTTGGCCACAGTCGGCGCTCCTCTTTATATCTTGCTCCGTGGTCGAGGCTGAATACAGGCGAAACGACATTCTCATGTACCCGCTCAATTCATCAGTTCCCGCAGTGCCCCAAATTGCAATACCTGTTAAAGAGGATTTGCGAGTGACAATGAGAGTTGACGTCAGAGGCCCAAGGCCGATTCCCTAATGCTCGTTGGCTGCGACGTCAACGTAATTGCCAAAACACGCTTTCGCACATAACACACGTAAGGAGTATTAAAGGGGCCATGAAGGCAACTTTCTGGAGTTTGAAAAAACTTGCTTTCGGTGACTCCCTCAGCTCCATTCCAGCCGCGCAAGACGTTTTATATTTATTTGTGTGTTAACTGCACGTTATCATCTGAGTGATACGATCAAACGGAACTATAGGGGCCCCGCGAAATCGCCTAGTCATATTTCTTGGCGGCCGCCGCGAATCGCACGAACACGATTTCTGTGACGTCATAGAGAAATCGCCGAAAAGTGGCTGTGGGGCTACCACTGCTCCATGATTTAATTCATTGATTGCATGGTTTAACGCGCCGACGTAACGCAGGCGATGAGGCGCGCCGTAGTGGAGGGCTCCGGATTGATTTTGACCACCTGGGGATCTTCAACGTGCGCCGAAATCTCATACGCACGGGCGTTTTTGCTTTTCGCCTCCATCAGAAAAGCGGTCGCCGCGGCCGGGAATCGAACCCGCGACCTCGTGCTCAGCAGCAGAACGCCTTAGCCACTGAGCCACCGCGGCGGGTCACCACTGCTTCATATGTCTTCCTTAAAATGTCGATAATTGGTTTGAAATTTGCGATAAACTTGGCATACTCGTTATTTCGAGAGCGTCTTTTTAATGACCCGAACTTGTATTTAGACTTCATGGCCTCTTAAAGGAGCCATGAAGACCAAATGCAAGTTTGGTTCATTCAAAAGATTGCCTCGTTAGAACCATGCTGACATTTTAACGTAAACTTCGCTCAAATAAGCTGTATAATTAGGAAAAAAGGGAATGGCCATGCGACCCACTAGATCATTTTCCGCAACAGAACCAATGATACCAGCCAGCTCTGTGATTGGCGGAGGCCGGAAAAAGCAAACGCAAAAGTAGGCAGAACTTATAAGCTTGCCGAACGAGCTATTTGCGCTTAAATTTCGGGCACAGTGTTTTTTTTTTTATATCAGTAAGAATGGTTGGACAAACAGTGGAAGTTACGAAAGCCCACGTAAACATAGAAGTACCGATGCGTACTGTTGTTGGTACTGCGCGCACTATGGTTCATTTAGATGCACATTACTGCGGTGCTTTGAGGTTGCCTCAGACGGCACTGGCCGATTGACGCAAGCTAAGGTGTCTTACGTGACCATATTTGTCGAGCGAGCACCATGTTTCACGAAACGGTTATTTTCTCCATGAACAAAAAACAAGCCAGGTTTAGATACGGTCACAAACAAACCAAAGGCAGAAAATGGCTTGCCGCGATGTGGTGGCGCCACCGAGGTTGACTAACAGTAAGCAAGTCTCCGCTCCACACCAAGTTTAGATTAAAGATCTGTTCTTGTGATGTCTGCAAACGTCGTTCAAACACACGTTTCGGCGGTAGAATCAAAGCTTTAGCTTAAATTGATTAATTTCGCAGTGAACAAAGCATCGTTTGCTTCCGTAGAAGCGCTGAGGGCACTATAGAACACGAAATCTTTCAAATAAAACAAACTTGTATTTTGTCTTCATGGCCCCATCAAGTGCACCTCTGAAGTTTTGTCGTGGATATGTATCTACCTAACGGGTGTAGGAAAACTTGGTCCCGGAAAAATTGGTCCCAAAGCCAAGGTAGGCAGAGAGAGAGGGAGAGACAAAAATTTATTGTACTTGATTGATTGATTGTGGGGTTTAACGCGCCGACGCAACGCAGGCGATGAGGCGCGCCGTAGTGGAGGGCTCCGGATTAATTTTGACCACCTGGAGATCTTTATCGTGCGCCCAAATCTCGTACACACGGGCGTTTTTGCTTTTCGCCTCCATCAGAAAAGCGGCCGCCGCAGCCGGGAATCGAACCCCCGAACTCGTGCTCAGCAGCGCAACGCCTTAGCCACTGAGCCACCGCGGCGGGTAAATTCATTGTAATAATGAGCAGGATGTTTTTAGGGGGTATATCCCGATTGCCCCGCACGCAGAATCCATGTAGCTAAAACCCAGCGACGTTAGCCCCGTGTCTCATTTGTCCCGCGTGCAGTATCCCCGCGTGCCATTTGCCCCGATGCCAGTTTCCCGGACCAGTTCTCCCGAGGCGATATTATGGCGCGTTATTTTTTTTAGCGACTAATTTTTTTTAATTAGAGTAAAGTAAGGTTGGAAGATCTTCTCAAGAAGAAGATTGGGTCTGCCGCTTTCCCGTAGTAGAACTGGGGCGTTATGCCTTCTTCAATAAGCTGCGATAGTTTAGATGAGAGTTCAAAGTACGATGGCGGTAAACGCTATCCCCCCCCCGCCCCCCCTTTCCTCTCCGCTCGGGTCTAGGACATTTCGGTGCACCGATAGTTCGGTGTACGCACATTTGGGCGCATGCACGTTTGAGTGCGCAAGCTTTCCGGGAAACGAACTATCTTGTGTGTACTTGTTTTAAACATTCATTCTATATTTCCGTGTAACTTGGGTTATGGAGCCGAATAAGCTACTGCAGTGCTTGCATATCTACATTGATGCCATTTTTATTGGCGCTAGTTATTTTAATAAATTGAGCATTTCAATATTTCTGTTTATACCTTGTTCAGGAAACATTTCTTACGCAGCCAACTAATTAAATCCTTTCGCAGGCCCTTTTATTTACTACAGCACTTTATAATGTAGATTCGCCGTTTTTGCCGGATGCACATCAGCTAAGGAAATCAGCCGATGTTTACGATCTATTTTGAAAGTAATTTTCTCTAAATAAATGGCACACTCCCGCTATCGCTAGGCAGCACCTTTACAAACATTCGGTTGCTCCCAAAATGCAGAAAATATGAAGTGTTTCATGCAGGCAGCACTATGACGCTAAAATAAACCTGCAAATACTGTTGTCGGCAGCTTTTTCTTACGGAGACTAGAATATCGTCATGAAGAAAGAATGGACCTTTTTGAAGACAGCTGCAGCTTCTATCTCTCTTAAATCTTGCTAAAGCGTGTATGGGCGGTTCCAGGACTCGCAGTTGTTTGTGCGGTTTTAATTCAATTACTTCCATTAAAATTTTTAATCCATGCTCAACCCTACCATCCATCCATCCATCCATCCATCAAACGATCCGTCCGTCCGTCTGTCTTTCTACCCAATTTTCTTTGTTAGATTTTGATTATAGCCTCAAAGGCGTTAATTTCGGCCCCTTATACGAATATTAAAGCATTCCATCTCTTTCTCAACCCTTTAGCTAAAACGCAAAGGGACAAAATAAACCCGCAAAAAGTTCACATCCGACTAACTTGAAGAGAAACACGTTGACTGGGCCATGGGACCATTTTTCCTAGATGGTCACTGGGACCATTTTCTCCGGGACCATTTTTTCCGGGACCATTTTCTCCGAGACCATTTTCTCCGGGACCATTTTTCCGGGACCATTTTTTCCGTTTCCGCTTCCTAACCCTTTACTTCCTCTATCGAGATACATCAAGCGATATGTTTGACCCCGGAAACACGCCTGCCTGTCGTTCCCCGATGGCCCTCTCTGTGTTTGATTTCGAATGAGTCAAACACCTCAGCTGGGCCACTTCAGTGCGCTATGTCTCACGAATCGTGGTAAGGATTGGGGAAAGGCGGGTTACAGGATGTGTTTGACAGAAACAGACACGTCGCTCAATCTGCTCACTGGACTTTATTGGACCTTTACACGGCAATCGGGCAACGCACTCTATATCATCCACGCGCATAAGTGGTATACTCTCATGCATGCACTTTGTTTCAATTCCTCCTTCCTTTTTATTTGCGGGGCTGTACACCTCGAGTAACAACAATGTCGCAATGGCGGAATTAGTTGTCTGCGCGCCTTTGTTAACCTATGGTTCATTTCACAAGCTGCGTGCAACACGGTGGATGCTCCCGGCGAGCGCGTCTAACTCAGCGTGGAACTCGACGAATGCCGTCTAAAGAAAGGCGCCTATAGGTGTTGGGGCCTTGGAAGGACACCTCCATCCACCTCTCCATAGGCAGGTGAAGCCACCGCGGTAGGACGCGTAGCTTCCGCCTGGCTGCACGCAGCTTGTACGATGAACTACCGATCCTTTTTTTGTTTTTTTTTTATTTCTTCTCCCTGGGCGCCGCCATTGTATCATCCGACTGTTGTAGCGTCGCTATGAATTGGCGCAGCCGATAGGAACATCAAACTGTGCACATGCAGCACAGAACAGAGCATCTTTTCGAAGGCGACGAGATGAAAAGGTGTTTAGTTGCGCGTTTGGCGAAGATATGTCGAGCTTGTGTCGGTGTTGCTTTGGTGCGCAGGGGTGCCGTGTTCACAGGGCAATGGGCACGGACATGTCGGAGGAGCCGGAGTAGGTGCCGGCGCACGTGGTGCAGCTGCACTCGGTGGGGTTCCGGTAGTCCATCTCGAGGATTCCGCTTCCCCGCGAGCAACTCAGCGTAATCCTCTTCTGCACGGATGCCTTCACGGTGCAGCAGAGGCAGCTAGAGGTGAAGTTCCTCGTCGCTGTAAGGACAAGGTGGGAGAAGGAGAAGGAGGAAAAGGAGAGGAGAAGAAGGAAGAAGATTTACCATTTCACTCGGTGAACGTGGATGACCAGCGGAGCTTCCTGTGGCACCGTTCCAAATAGTTCACGAAACAAAACAGATTTGCTTGTAATTTGCGATTGAGCATACTTCCTGCAGGAAGTATGCTCAATCGCAAATTACAAGCAAATCTGTTACAAGCAAAACTCTAGTGCCTCAAAGTTTAATGAAGTTAGTTAAGCATGCTTAACAAACTTAAAGAAACTTTGAGGCACTAGCGTTTTATTCTAGAAGGGACAAACATGGGGCTGTCCGTATCCCTCCCCATGTATTGACAGCAGACGGGAATTCCACAATATGCACAACTTCACAGAAAACTACTTAAATATGAAGTGTAAATGAAACTCGGCGTGATGGTAGAATCGGCTTAGCGGGTAATTTTCATGTAATTTTTTTTGGGGGGGGTGGGGGGGGGGGTTGATAACACAAAAAGCTCCCAGCCGTTGTCTGCTACCACAGTCCCTCCGTTGACGGCCATGTGTTGACATGAGGCGGGAATGCTAGCAACGGAGACGAGTCCTCCTTCCCCTTTTTTTTCCTGGCTCGACAGTCTGTCGCTTGTAAACCTCGAAACTTCCAGATGACAGTTTTTCTTCTTGTTTTTTTCAGAAGGCCCCGCACAGAAACATATGACCGGAGACAGGACAGTGATGTTCGCATGGCATGCGTCAAACGGTATGCTGCACTTAGCACTGAAGACGGCCCCCAGCGACACGATAGTGATCGGCGGGGACTTTAATGCGCAGCACAAGGAACTCGGATATGGCATCACGGCAGCCAAGGGAAGGGACCTGTTGGACGATGCGACGGACGCGGGCTTCATCCTGCTCACCGACCCGGCCAACCCCTCCCGCATCGGCACATCGGTTGCCTGGGACACCAACCCTGACCTCGCATTTGTGCGGCTGCCAGATGGCAGACCCGTGCAGTGGAGGAACACGGGCCACAACATGGGCAGCGACCACCACATTATCGAGGTAGAGATCCCCACCCTGGCAAAGGGAGGCATTGGCTACCAGAAAATCAAACACAGGCTAATGGATTGGCACCGGTTTCGCGAAACGAGCCTGGGCACCCAAATCACGGACATTGAAGACTGGGCGGAGAGGCTGGTAGAGGCAACTTCGCAGGCTACCACAGAGGTGGAAACGGAAGACACCATTCAGCGTATGGACCCTCGCCTCGCTCACATGATCGAGGCGAGACAAGCATTACAGAAGAGATGGAAGCGGCAGAGGCACAACCGCAACCTCAGAAAGAGGGTAGCGGAGCTGAACCGCAGCATCGAAAAATACAGCAGGCAGCTCTGCGCTCAACAATGGAACGCCATCTGCAATGAAGCGGACGGGCAGTTACACGCTGGCCGAACGTGGAAGCTGCTCAGGCACCTGATGGACGAATCCAAGAGCAAAGACTACCAACAGCACAGACTCTCACAGATTGTCGACGCTACCACCAAGCAACTCGGAGAAGAGGAGATGTGTAAACGCTTGAACGAGCGTTACCTCCCCAGCACCCCGAGCGAAACGCACATAGACTACCAGGGACCGCCCAACCCCCTGCTCGACAAGGATATTGAAGAGTGGGAGGTTCGCAAGGCGGCCCAAGACCTCAACTGCAAGTCCGCAGCCGGCCCTGACCAAATCACCAACAAGGCCCTGCGAAACCTAAATGACGAGGCCATAACGGCCCTCACCAACTACTACAACAAGTGCTGGCGCGCCGGAACACTACCCAAGCAGTGGAAGGCAGCCAGAACAATCCTAATACCAAAGCCGAACAAGCCACCCGGCATTGAGAATCTGAGGCCCATCTCCCTCACTTCGTGTGCGGGAAAGGTATTGGAACATGTCCTAAACAACAGGTGGCAAAGGTTCCTAGAAGACCGGAACATGTACCCGCACACGATGCTAGGGTTTCGAGAGAAGCTCAGCACGCAAGACGCCATGCTGCTAATCCAGCACGAAGCCATGGACACCACCACAGTCAACACCGGGGACAACCGCGCCATCCTCGGCCTAGACCTACAGAGCGCCTTTGACAAGGTACGCCACTCTGCGATCCTGGCTCAAGTCAACAGACTGGGGCTCGGAGAGAGGACCTACAACTACATCAGGGACTTTCTGTCACACCGCACGGTGATGCTACAGATTGGAAACCTACAACTGGAAGAGCGGAAGCTGGGCAGCATCGGCACTCCGCAAGGCGCAGTCATCTCGCCATTTCTCTTCAACAGTCGCCGAACGCCTGAACCAGCTCCCTCAAGTCAAGTACACCATCTATGCGGACGACATTACCCTCTGGGTCCCCGGGGGTAGTGACGGCCACATTGAATCCACACTACAAGAGGCAATCGACAACATCGAAGACTGCCTGAAAGACACGGGACTACGATGCTCTCCGCAGAAATCGGAGTTGCTGATACTACCACCGCCCGGGCGCCTCCGCAAGCGAGCAGCGGAGGACGCCAAAAAGATCACGCTGCGCACGGGGGACGGCACAGTCATTCCCCACGTGCAAAGCATCCGAGTGCTCGGCATGCACATCGAAGCCAGCCGCAGCAATACAACCGCAATCGACCGCATGGTCACCAAGATGGGGATCGCAACGCGTCTCATCAAACGAATATCTACGCGCAGACAGGGAATGCGAGAAGCTAACCTGCTGCGCCTCTTGCAATCATTTGTCATGAGCCACGTTACATACGTTGGTGCGTTCCACTACTGGAAACAACAGGAGAAGGATAGGATCAATGCGGCCATCCGCAAATCCTACAAGGCAGCACTGGGGTTGCTCAACAGCACGAGTAACCAGGCCCTTGCCGAACTGGGGGTACACAACACCCTGGACGAGGTGAGTGAAGCCCAGCGGGTCTCCCAGCTCGAACGCCTCGGTTCCACCAAGACCGGCAGGGCCATCCTCCAGAGGTTGGGCATCAACCCACCTCAAGTTGACCAACATCAAGATAGGATCGTTCCCATAGAGGACGACATCATTCGCAAGATCAAGGTGCTCCCCTTGCCGCGAAACGTCCACCCGGACAGGAACGCGGAGAGGAGAGCGGCGCGAGCCCGAGCGCTCGCCGAGGCACACAACAGGGACGAGGGGGCAGTATACGTGGATGCAGCCAAGCACCGCGACCGCCCCAACACATATGTGGTGGTGGTCGTACGAGCCACCACCGGGGAACTACTGAACGCCTGCAGCATCAAGGCCCGAACGGCCGCGCAGGCAGAGGAGGCTGCCATAGCCCTAGCGCTAGTGAGCAGCCCCACAATCACCACGGTGCTCAGCGACTCGAGGACCGCAGTAGCAAGCTACGCCAGGAACGCCGTGTGCGGGACTGCAGCGAGCCTGCTCCCCGAGCGCAAGGAGACTACAACGCACATCCGCTGGTTCCCCGCACACGTGGGGGGCATTGCGGGTGGCACCGTCAACCGCAACGAGGAGGCGGACGCCATCGCACGCGAGCTCGAGCACCGTGCGGTGCCCCCCTGCCCATCGTCTGCGGTGGAGATCATGGAGCCCCTGACCAACTACGGGGACATCCTTCACTGGCATCGTGCGGGAAGACGCGCCCTGCCCCCACCTCACCCGAGGCTCAAGAGGGGCGAAGCCGTCCTCCTCCGTCAACTACAGACTGGATCCGTGCTGACTCCAGCGCTCGCGCGCCACGTGTGCCCTGGAACTTACGAAAGTGCAGTGTGCAGTGTGTGCGCGTTGGTGACTGCAGACCTGGCCCACATCATGTGGGGATGTGAAAGACACAGTGCAGTGGGGAGCCCAAAAGAGCTACCACCGGACATTATAGGACTCGTGAGCTCGCCCGAATACGAGCGGCAACTGCTGGCAGTCCAGCGGCTCGAGGCTGCTCTGGCCCGGCAAAGGCGAAAAGGAGACCCTCCTTCGGGAGGGGACTCGCCGAGTAGCCTGAACCGGTGCCCAGGCATAGCTTCGGGGTCTGCTTAGTACATAGACAGGGGGTGGCGAAGCCCTGCGTGGCCTGACCCGCCTCCCCGCCGGAAATTTTCAATAAATGTCATTTTCTCTCTCTCTTACCCGCATTGAAGGCGGTCTTGGAGAAGCACTGCCCCCTGCACTCTGTCAGGTCGGATATGTAATCAGTGTTGGAGCAGCGCCCGTGTGTTGCGTCGTTGAGAATGAAGTACTCCACCGTCCTATCCTTGTCGACGACCTGTGGTGCGCAGGGAGAACCTGGAGAAGAAGAAGGGCAATCAAATGAGTAAAACGCCCAATTCGTCATTACGTAACCGATAAAATTATGCCTCCATTTTATACGCAGTTTACAGAGCGGTGGCCTGTGTGTAGCCACGTTGGACAATGTGACGTCCTTCGGCATTGCTGGCCTTTTCGGACGCGTTTCGCACCGTGGTTTTCAATGGGCCAGGACGCATCTGCGAGCGCAGGAGCGGCTTTACGGCCGAACTGTGCAATTATTTTGGAGTTTCGCTGTGCATGAGGACTTACAGGACGCGTAGATATTGTGTGCCAACATGAAGAGACTACTTAGTTCCAAAAAATGGTCCACAGAGCTTCTTAAAGCGCTGTTCTGTCTGGCGCCCATCGCCAAACTCCTATTCACGCGTTTCACAGCTGTTTGACGGCATTTTGTTTGAATTTCTACGTACACAGCAACCATGGCTATCAGGGGTGGCAACCTGCCGCCCGCGGGCCGCACGCGGGGAAGTATTATGCGACCCCCGGCACGACGTCCGGCTTCTGAGCTCGTCACGAACACGCAGGATGGGTAACGGCAGCGCCGAACAGCGGGGCTCCGGGGGCGCCGGCGGTGCGATGAAAGTCGTTTGGTTAACTTTACGTATCGCGAGACCAGATATTCTACACCGAGGCAAAGCTGATATGCACTAACAAAAACTAGAAAAGGCTAACCTGAATCGACGGGGTGACTCGTTTCGTAGCGAAAATACGCACGAAACGCGTAAACACAACATGAAGGATGCTTTAGAACAAGCGTGCCGAGGCAGATCGGTACATGTGGAACACACCACGCTTGCCAGCAGCCTTCCGTTACGGCCTGAAGAAGTCACCCTTGCCGATGTTCTTGGAACAAAATTCTTCCGTTGAAGAATGGCGTTGCAGCGACGCCTGTCTCCGTGTCGCGCTCACTGTGAGGAAAGCGGCGCATTGCGAAATGCCGCACACACGGACAGTCTTTGTGAAGTCGCAGCTAGCGTCACTAAATAAGCTACGCTTAAGAGTACTGCTAGAGTGAACTAGAAGATAGAGTGGTTCAAACGCCCCGTAGGCCCATGTATTAAAATTGAGGCAAAAAAGGGGTCGAACCGTTTACGGGCGCTGTGAACGTTACCCCTCCATGGTCAACGGATACAGTACATGGCTCCTACACGGAAGACTTGGGTTCAAATCCCCCTAGGAGACAGTCCTTTTTCTTTTTTGTTGGTTAAACTTTTGGAGCTGTAACATAGCCATAGCCAGTGCCTTTTATTTTACTGCGGAAAAAGATAGCATAAGCTAACCCCGTTTGCAAAGCAAGAACTGGCCTTTCTGTTTTCATGGACCAACATGGACCAACTCAATAATTTATGCACAGCCACAGTCCACGGGGCAAACTAGGTGCTTTTTTATGCCTAATGTAAAAAAGAAAAGGGACGGCTTAGCCGAGATTTGAACTCGGGTCCCTAGCGTAGGAGCCCAGTACTGTACCCGCTGCGCCACGGTGGAAGGGTAACGTTCGCAGCGCCCCTAAACGGTTCGACCCCTACTTTTGCCTCACATTTTGGGGCCCGTTTGAACCACTCTATACTTCTAGTTACTCTAGTACTGCCACCTCGTGCATGGGGGCCATTTTGTTTCTGGCTAGCAGTGTTGTTTTCTCTCCCAATGGAACCGCCGCCGGTTGTGACGGGCAGAGTGTGACTGGCCGCTTTAGCGTCCGCGCCGCAGAAAGAGATAGAGAGGAGAGGCGCCCAGAAACAAAATGGCTGCGCCCATATGTAAACAAATATCAGGTGGTGCCGACCGACCAATGAAAATCCTGGCGGCACATAACAATGAGAGAAAAGAGTGCTGATACTCTAAAAGCCTTTATTTAGTGACTCTAGTCGCAGCCAGTGAGACTTGCATGGCGGTTCGTCCCATACCTTGATGTCCCGATCGCAGCTGGTACATCCGAGTACGGCGCAAGTTTTCCTCAGTGACTTCCACATTTTCTGACTGCGCACTTCGCTAAGCACCATGGCAGCCTACGGTGGAAACCGAAACCGCCCCGTGCTAAAGGCCAGTCATGGCGAGTGCGGCTCTAGCGTCACCTGTTGGAGGTCAGCCCAACTGCTCGCTGTACATGGTCTATAGGCTTCGGATGGTGTTTTTTTCTGGTCTGCCCAAGCACCGAATGCTTGTTTGTTTTCCAGGGAGTTGGTAGTAGTAGTTGTAGCAGTAACTTTATTTTGCCCAAAAGTTGTGGTGATTGCACCAGAGTTGTTCACTCAGTCATCTTGACAGCGTGGCTCGGAAACATATACAAACGGGATTAAGCGCACTCACAAATTTTTACGTGACAATTATTACACATGTCCTGTTAAATAGGACATTTCTTATGTAATAATTTCTCATGTAATAGTTCCTACGTGAAGAAATATTGCAATTGTCATTTCATTGTTTGTAGGTTTTCAGTGCCTGGGGTTTTCACGCCAATCATTTTCCGAAAGGGAAAAAAAAACGTGTAAAAAAGACAATGTGTAGAAACCTTCAGTCGCTTGATTGTTGCAGCAATTGCAACTGGTTGAGCTCTTCCAAACTCCGCGACATTTAAAACTCCAAGCGGCGTCGACAACGTCGCCGGCGGCGTTACATCGATGTACCCGACGAGTACCCGAGTGATCAGTGCAATGTGTGTGAGAAAGGACCGGCCAACCGGTGGCACAACATGTGGGACTGTGCCGCCACGAGTCCAGGATTCCTGCCCAAGCGCCCCTAGTTCTCAAAGCTGCCACCACGTGCCGTAGCAGAATGGAATTTTGCCTACACGGGCTATTTTCCCTCATTCTTCTCGAGGCGGTCGCGGCGTTCGACCGGTTTGACTGTCAAGTGCGACGGCGCGGTCAACTCCTTCTCCTCAAGTTAATTGTTCGTCTGTGAGCGGGGAGTCACTTCAATAGAGTTCCCCCGCGACTATTGTGGGATGGCAAGAGGATGCCTCAGAATAGTTGAAGCTTGAGCAGGTTGGTGCAAAAGTTGAGACGAAGCGAAGACGAGACACACTCAAGCGCTTTGCGCTTGTCTCGTCTTCGCTTCGTCCCGTTCATTGCGCTGCCCTCTACTCTTAAATCGGATGCCCTCTGCGTTAGGATTTTGGCGGAGCTTGGAAATGTTGTCCGCTGCGAAGTAATTCACGACAACTACTAGATATACGGCTTATGTCTATCTACGACGCTATTTTCCTGTTTATCGCACATTTCATACCACCAGAAAAAAAAAAAAAAAGCATTCGATAATAATTACTTATTTCGGACAGCTACAACTGCGGAACGATATTTTCGAGTAAAAAAATGCTACGGCAGCAGCCGCCGTTTCTTTGTTCCGAAGTTTGGTATTCTTGAATGGCTTTTGAGAAAATTCAAATTGCAGGGACGCATCTAATTACGTGAGCAGAAAGCATGAAATTTCAAAACGCGTTCAAAACAGTACCTGCGAGCGATGTTCCCGGTGCGTCACCTTAGCTACTTCAATGAAGTTCAGGAATTGATTCATTTTATGACATCGTTACGTATCAATAATTAGTTTTAGAATTCCTCTGTCACTGCTCATTATTACCTTTCCGCACGATGTGAACTCACGGACACACCACTAGAGATAAAGATTTGTAACTAGTGCTTCAACTAAGGGCTTAGCTTCCATAAGAGTAATATTCTACATATATTTATTTATTTATTTATAACTATCTCTCAGTTTCCTCGATAAGGCATTGAGTAAGGTAAGCTAAAAAAGACACAAGTACAAGTTTTAGCATGTGTAACAAGTAATGCGTGAACGGGGTATATAAAAATGAACGCTAAACATAAGAAACGCATAAAACAAACCTACACATAAATGAGGATCTCACCTCATGGCAGAACAAAAACTGCAATTCACTGCACGGATATCGCGTCTGATGAACATTAAATTTTACTGCATTTCCTGCAAACGATGTCGATCGCATGAAGACTCCTAACCTTAGGTGGCTTCATTAATTTATGTTGTCGGTCGCCCTCCAAGCCCGTGGTAATTGCGAGAATTATTCGTTTTAAAAGTATTCACATATACTGTTTTATTTTCCGTTTTTCTTGTTTTTCTAGAAATACGAATTCCCGTTGCCAACACACCATTTACCACAGCAGAACGCCTTTGAGGCGATATAAGAATAACAAGGACACTGCGCTAACATGAGTGCTCACTGTATATGAACCCCGAAACGTATTGTAGAAAAATTCTGAATTTAAATCACCCCGAATATGTGTACTCCAGTTACAAGGCCGAATACAATCCGCGAATTGGAGTGAATTGGTAAACATTCATGTTGGATACACATAAAGAAGTGCGGGGGTCACGAGCAATAGCGTTAGGTCAAAAGGGGGAAATCCCCGCTTCACGTTTTATGAGGCGCACCACAGTGGATTCCTCCGGATTAATTTTGAACACCTGGGGATCTTTAAAGTGCGCCGAAATTCCGGACACACGGTCGTTCTTGCTGTTCGCCTCCACCAGAAAAGCGGCCGCCGCAGCAGGGAATCGAACCCGCGTCCTTGTGCTTAGCAGCGCAACGCCTAAGCCCCGCTTTACCCACACCCTCTCTTTTCGGAACCGGCTTCCGAAACAACGACAGCGAGCCGCCTCATGACAAATACATTTTTTAGGCGAAGCTCATTTGAATATATAGTGTTTTTTTTTTTTTGCATTTTGCATGTATGCAAACAAAAAGTTACGTATCTGAAGAGTGAGGCGTTCTTTACCGTGGGGCGTTCGAAAAAAAATGTCCTGGTGTAGGCATTGTCAGTACACGGTCACCACCAATGTCACTCGCCGTTCTTGACCTCAAGCTTATGCGCCTCAGCACTCGATCCGCACCATCAGTAGACTAGTTAATATGATGCACCGTCTGCTCGTTCGCTAGAGTCAAAATAAAAGTGCGTGGATAAATGTATATGTCTTCCTTGAGGATGCCCATCGTCAACTTTCAACAGAAATTAAATTTGTTTACACCTTTCCGGTAAATTTGCGCCACCTGCGTGTCACGTACCAAGACAAGCTTCGCTGGTAATCCACATTCACCTGGAATGTCTCGTGATTTTTCTTTTCGATTATTCCTCACAAAATTGGGAGCTATCAATCTACATTTAATCTACTATAACACTTACATGTTCCAGCGTGACCAATTCGACACTTATTGTTGCTGCAGACATACATTCTTACGCAGTAATATTACCACTCCAGGCATATCGGATAATCTAAAAAAAAAAAACTGCGCGCAAATTAACGGGGACAAAAACACACGAAGACTGCACAGAAAACCCCGTTAATTTCCGCGCAGTTTTTTTTTAGATGCATTATTACCAACTCGCCCAAATATCAACCCTTTTACATCGGATAACTTGGAAACCCGCTCAAAACATTTTAACAGTGTAGCTTTTCTGTGTGGACTCAACACGCAAACCCTTCTGTCCGTCTGGGGTGCAGGATGTGCCAGACTTTCCTGCATGCGAAAATTGTAAGAATAAAACGCCCTGAACCTTCGTGTTTTAATACAAGGGCACTCATATCGGCCTTCCCAGGGAAATCGAGAAAACGGCCGCAACAGCACTCAACTGTCGTCGTCATGATTCCACAGCTCAGACGACAAGGACAGAAAGAAAAACGCAAGACAGGCACTAAGTACGACCGGCGCATGCGATTCGCATGCGACTGATCCGCCAAAACCCGTCCTAACAATCAGTCGTAACGATCAGTCGCATGCGAATCGCATCCGCCGGTCGTTCACGTGTCTACCGCTTTAAACAAGTCCTCGCCAAAAACGAGCATCTTCAGTATCTGCGAGCTTCCAAAAAAAAGTGAAAGGTATGACATCATGAAAAGTATGTCATATATGTGGGCTTTTGTTTCCGTTCCATGGATGTATTATATATACATGGTGGTTTCGTCAATAAACTTTCAGCGCCTGTTTGGCGTCCTTTCTTTTATCTTTTTACTGGCCTAAAATAACGTAAAATTACGAGCAACAACAGTTGTAATAAACACGTTCGATTTGCGTGCTTGCAACTCCCATGTTAACAACGGGCGCGGATTTTGCTGCCTCAAACGCTCGCTCGAATTCGTTTTCGTACCGAAACGACCTGTACCGAACCGCCCTGTACCAAAATGTCCTGTACCGAAACGTCCGTGTACCGAAAAGACCGCACCGAAACGCCCTGTACCGAAACGACCAGGACCCCCGAAATGTCCGTGCACCGAAATGTCCGTGTACCGAAAAGACCGTACCGAAACGCCCTGTACCGAAAAGACCTAGACCCCCGAAATGTCCGTGCACCGAAATGTCCGTCCACCGAATTGTCTGCGCCGAAATGTCCTACACTGAAATGTCCGGATCCCCATTTGACTAAAATGCCACCTTTGAGCTGACACACAACGTTTTTCAAAACCATTTGATTGAAATGCCGTTTGAGACAAAAGAGCACGACTATCGACCTTTAAAAATCACCAAGGCCTTTGAAACGCGAAAGCTTGTACTCTCGCACCCAGTTTGTTAGTGCCGATTTGCAATTATTTGCGAGTAAAACTTTGTTATTAAAGAGCTCGCTCATAATCACTTTTCTTTTGTTTTTGTTTACTATTACTTGGTCGACTACTAGAAAGTAGCTTAGACTCCCAACACCAGTGGTACGAAAAAAAAAACTGCCTATGTTGTGCAAGTTTTGTGAGCCGCGGGATGACGTGCCTTCGAATATCTCTAAAAGTTCGTATGCACACGTGCTTGTGGGGTCGCAAATGATCGTCATTCAGCGGAATCAATGGGAAATTGGGTAGGCCCATTACCAATTGGTTCCTCTGTAGGACCCACACAACATGCAGTGAAGGTAAACTTTTGGCTGCGACCTGTCTGGTTGGGAGGCTACAAATGAAAAGCTATAATTACACTGCAAAAATGGAGAAGCCGACGTTTCACAACCAGCTTTCTTTCTCAGGGGTGACTGGGGTCAGCCTGCTGCCGCGTCCGATAGCCTTTCAACGCGTTAGGTATCTCACAAAGCGCAGGCCATGCGCAGGCTGTCTAGCGCAGGCCATGCGTGTACACAAAAGTGAGAGTCCCAAGGTAGTGATTAAGATGTTGTGACGTTGTGCCACCAAGTTTTCGTTCTCGACGATGGCCGTCCCGACGAAGTCGTTTCTGTGGCCGGGTGCATGGCAGTGCTATACATGAGCTGACATAATCTCTTTACTGCACAACAAAGAGCCACCGAAGAAGCCCCCCGAGGACACAATGACCAGTCTCATTCGCCCCAGTGTCGCCCATCTCAAGGAACAGGCTTGCTCCCTGCACCCTTCCGCGCGTCGCCGTCGCCGTCATAACAAAGGGCCTTAGTCATACCGATGGCGCCCCTTTCCAGGAATCGCTCCTTTTTCGCCCCGTTGGCCTCCGCGGCTTCAAGCCGGGTATAATAACACTTCCGACATTGTTGGATGCAGACGTCTCCTCGCCTGCTCCCAGTATAATAGGAAGGAACTTTTAATCGGCTGGTGTGGCGAGAGCTGCAACAGTTGTCTATAAGCTTTCGGCGCCCACTTTGCACAGTGGAAAAGCACAAATGGCTCCCCCGACATAGGAGGCTGGTTCTCCAGCAACAACCCCCCCCCCCCTCCCTGGTCAATCCCCTTAGCAACGCCACTGTAAGTGTGATCGCTGATTATTTTTGAGTAGAACCAGAGTCCTTCAATACACCGAATGCAACGACGACGGGGTGATAGAGAATATCAGGAAAGGCGAATGCACACGTGCTTTAATTAAAAGGCACTTTGGTTTCTTTCCTTTTTATTTTTTTCGTGACGGTTGAGGGGCTCATTAAACGCGGAAAGTTTGGTCTCTCTCTTGGTCTGTTTGTCAGCCTGTCTTTCTGTTCTTCGATTCAGCCGCCCGGCCAAAGTTAATGCAGAGGAGAGTTCTAAACAATTAAGTCCGCTGGCAATGTCAATACTTGTGATTATTGTTGAGCCGAAACAAAACATTAGGCATATTTGAAATAAAACACCAATACATAACATATATTTGCATTGTTCCTTAGAAAAATTCCAAATGAGTAGTCCTTGAGAAGTTAATTATCTGTACGTATGCTGCAGAAAACATTATTACAAAGCATTTCCAACTTCTGATAAAACAAACAATGCAAACCCGCCGCAGCCCCTGCTAACAACGAAGCCGGGACGGAAGTGTGCGGCGATAAAAAGAGAGAGAGAGAGAGAGAGTAATTTATTGCATGGAAAGAAAACACAGAGAGGTCGGCCTGATCGTATAGTCTCTGACCTGCTACTTTGTGTGGGGGTGGGCAAGGGGGAAAGAGCATAGATGGAGAGGGTGACAGGTATGACGAATATAATAGGTACCTTCTGTAATGCATTTCTAAAAACGCCTTATTAAGCACTTGCGTTATAAAAAAAAAACCAACGCATACAAATGCGGAATGCCGAGAAATTGCCCTACATCATTTAGCGGTCTAAAAAGGCACAGGTTCCTTTTCCCGCGCAGTGGCCCTCATTTCCGCAGCCTTTGTCGTAGGGGATCCGCAAAGTGTGAAAATAAAATAGTTACTCTCACTGATTTTTGAAAAAAAAAAGCGATAATAAGTCGTCAAAACACGACCGAGGAAATACGGTGATACTGTCACTGATTTGTTATATAAAATACTTAATAAGTCGCTACAAAAAGAATAATGAACAATTAGGTTTTATAAATGCTACAAATATCCCAGCTAATATTCAACAAATAAACGGAAGTTTTTTTTTTGGCAAGGCCGCACAACCAACTGCTGGCCTGAAATAACGCAGAACTGCGAACAAGAACATCTGTAATAATTAGGTACGAATTGCGTGCTCGCAACCACCACGTAAACAACGCGCGCAGCCTACAGCGCATGCCGGAATTCGCCTTTGTACCGAAACACCCGTGTCCCGAAAGGTCCGTGTCCCGAAACGCCCGTGTCCCGAAAGGTCTGTGCGCCGGAAAGAGCGTACCGAAACGCACTGTACCGAAACGTCCTGCACCGAAAAGACCGGAGCCAAGCGGGGCGGCTGCCGGCGGCCCGCCGCCGGCAGCCGACCGCGGAGGCTATGGGGGCTGTAGAGGATGCCGGCCACTACGAGAGAGGGCACCACACGTTCCCACTCTCTAACCTGGCATCAGACTCCAGACAAAAAGTGCCCAGTAACATTTTTCTGTGAACCAATCACGTGGAATTTTATGGTGTCTTGAAGTTAACATACTGTAGTACTCAAATCCGGGAGAGCAATTGGATATCTGATCTTGCAGCGACACAGTGCTCGATTTAGGAGAGCCAAGTGGTCCATTTTTCAGAGACTGCCCATAGACGCCATTGACAAAAAGTTATATGCCCAGGTAACACGCATCGTTCGAGTTACATGATTGAAAATATACAGTAATGGAGAGTGAAAGCTGTTCTGCATACAACCGGGAGAGCAATTAGCTCACTGGTTTGGGTGAGGAGCTATTGATTTTTCATTTTTCGCTCCCTTCAGTTACGGAGCGTCGCGCCGCCACACGCCGACAGAAGGCGCTGCTCTCCGCGGAGGCGCTTGGGCAGGAATCCTGGGTTCGACCCAGACGGCGCGATCTTCTAAGAGTATCTGCAGGAACTCCAGAGATCCATTGCATCTACAAGCAAGACGGACCATGCCGCGGGCCATCCAGCAGGTCTTCGCCGCGCTCTAAAGGCACGGGCTCCGTAAAATGGGCTTGTGACGAGTAGGGTCGCAGAAGAAGGCGCGACGCCAGGCCACGTCGAGGCGGAGCCGTAACCCGGCACCGGCCTACTACAGGACTTGTTTCAAAAAGTCTTTTCCAGTTAAGCCCAGCTACAATTCAAACCTTCTTGATACTTCCGGAGAGTCGTAGCATTGCCTTCTAAGGGGGGCTGGGCGTGGTCGTCATTGTGTCCATTATGATCTAGAGGCGAGCACATTTGGCCCCGTGTTATGATCCTGGCCGCGGTTCTTTAGTGATCCCGCAAAAGCACTCGTGCGCATTCGACGGTGAGGCGTACTCTAACTTTATGACTTCCTTGGTCCATGGCGCAATCATGTAGAGGGGCCGGTATAGGACAAAAATTGGTTGAATTTTCTCGCGGACTCATGGCTGGATGATAGTCTTATGAACCCTTCGAGCTCATAATTTGCTTTCTTCTTTTTTTTTAATTTTTAAGCATGTGTACATCTCGTAGATTTGCAACCACGTCATGCTTTGTGTAGCGACGTTTAGTTTGTTTCATCATCGCATTTATCACTATATGGCGATGTGTATACTGTGCGTTATTCATGCACCCCCCCACCGTTTTTTTTTTTTTTTTCATTTAAGTCACTCTGTTTACCCCACCCCGCCCTCCCCCCGCGCAAATGACCTTTTGACTGAGACACACCCCCGGAGACACACCTCTCGAAGCGCATCGCGTGATTCGCCAAGACCGCTGTTGGCGCCTGCCGGCGCCAACAGCGGTCGCCATCGCCGCTGCGGCCGAGGCAGCCAACCACCCCCGCAGCCTCCCATGCATGCGGCGCTGGGTCGTTTCGGGCAACGTGACTCGTCTAGCGCCCGGCGAAGAGAATGGTGCTTTCGCCATGAATGAACGCCGCGTTCGCCCGGCCTCCTCCTGTGAGCGTTGCACGGAACCGGACGGCTTTGAGACGTGGTCGGCAATATAGCTGAATCAAAGGTTAACCAAGCGAAACCAAGACTCAGCCAGACTATGCCAAGCTTTTGCTTTGCTTATCCAAGGTTAGCAGAGATAAGCCGCAGCTATTTTCCCTAAAGCTTCCTTTCCCTCCGTGTTGTCTTCTTTGCTGCGTTGACCCATTTAGTCTGTGATTTGCCCTTAAGTTTCTCTACTCCCGTGGATGATTATTTTGGACACCACTGTCTTGCTCTACGTAGCGTTTCGTCGAAAAGTCTTTCCAGCCCCATAAGTTAACCGTTGTGAACCGCAGGTAAACGTTACAGGATCCCCTCGCGCTGGGGCTCCGACAACAAATAACAACCTCTGCCTTCGCCGCAAAATACGGAAATTTTATCTCCGATTTGCTGATGGAGTTTGCGCTAAGCTTGTTCGCTTCCAGGAGAAGCGCATGGCAGGCAGGAGCACGCTCGGAATCTTCGTCGTCAGCGTCAGGTGAACGGAAACTGCCGCTACACTGCCGTGCCAGGTCAGGGGTTTCGGCCCTTCCATCAACGTCACTGCGTTTCGTATGCAAAGAACAGGCGCTGATAAGCGGTCGTTGGTCGAGCGCGCCCGCTAATCTCGCAGCTCGTAGCCCTGGCAGCCGCAGGCTTCGTTTGTGCAGGGTTTCTCACCACAAGGCTTTTGGATTGTAAACAGAGCACAGATAACCGTAGCATTTTTCACTTCGGCTAGAACGGTGCGGGCGAGACTTATTTAAAGAAAGAATCAGGGCATTTAATTCTTGCAAGTGCACCTACGCAATATGAAAAGCATTGCAGAGATCGATTTTTTGTGAAAGAAAAAAAAACGCGGTGTGTTTGTGAAAAAGTTGAGGCAAGATCAATGCCCGATGATTTATTTAAATGAGAAGATTATGTGGTTCAGGATAGTGATTCACTGTTACCTCACATGCATTCGCAGTCCACAGGGAAAAGCCCCCGGGTCTTTAAGAGAAAATAAGATGTATCGTTGCGCGAGTGGTGCTAGTGAAAGTGAGTCCTACGGATTATTACCAGCGTTTGCTTCACAGCTGTATATTAGTCCTCGTACTGTGTGCACCCTTTACAGGAAAGTCAGCGATAGATGATTATACGTGAAAATCTAGATAGCCTCATATCCCAGCAGCCTGGTACCACAGTCTTCAGTCCTGCCAAAAAAAAAAAGCTATCTTTATGTCTCGCTTAAGACCCTACAAGCGGCTGTGACAGACATAAACCGCGAGTGTAGCCAGAGAATGCTTAGTATCAATAAAATTTAAAATTACCTGTTGACTTACGAGGCTGCAGACTGTGCAAGTGTACTTAAGAATATAAGGGCAGGACCAGCAATGAAATAATGAAAAATCCGTGACGGATTCATGATCTGGAGTTGAAGCTGAGTGACATGTTATTATGTATGCTGTAAATCGGGTGGCTGAGGCCCCTGTCAGGCCACGTCCGCCTTTAGTCTCAGCCTCCCCTTGGTTTTGCCAAGAAATAAAAATCAAATACTCAAAACCCCAGACATTACTATCACTTGTCGTGGTGCCCAAAAACAAGTGCGCCTACACCCATTAGCGCAAGGGGATGAACGGCATGCACATTTCATCCTCTGACCATTTTCTCGACAGGAACAGTTAAAGCACGCCTGCTTTGTTCTAGCTATTCCCATCGGAATGGTCAAATGAATAAGGGTACATGGCCCAGCCTCAATATTGATCTAGCAAGAAAAACTTAGTGCCCGGACGGCGTAGCGGCTGTCATCTGGTTTTCGGCGCATAGACGCCGGCTGATCGCAAGCTGCTTTTGCGGTGTCCTCTGTTGAAAAGCTTTCGACATCTGGGCTGCCGATTCAGACCTGCTTACGAGTCTGCGACAGATTCTAACCACTGGGAAACAAAGAAATTCACTACACAACGGCCGGGCCAATGGCTGATAGCGCTTTATCGGGGGGGAGGGGGGAGGTACTCGAACCATTTATGAAGCACCAATAACGCAGGCCTCGCCGGCTTGTTTTCTAATCTAATGACTAAGATACAATGCGCGATAAATTTGTACAGACACTGAAACAAAATAGCAGCAAAAAGCGTACGACTGAAGATTCGGTATAACCAGTTATTGTTCTCGCCTAAAATAATAAAAACACATTAATCTTCTCACACTATGGAGTGTAGATTAAAACATTGATGCCACAACCCGTGCGTGTAACTCATACAAGTAAAGGACAGTATACTTTGGACGGCCTTTGTTTACTGCACTTGACTCGAGCTGCAGTCCCGATAATGCGTGGAATGTGCCGTACCATGCGCGTTATATTTCCAAACAGATGGCTTTGTAAAATTGCAACGGGGTTTGAAAAACATTGCTGTTACGTGGTGTATATTTTACCGTTAACATATGAGCCACCGGGGTATGCAACAATTCCTTCACAATCTATATTCTTGTGTTTTTTCCATCATTCACGTATCGAGCGCGCTGTAATAACTTTCCAATTTTCTACATTTTTTTTCGGTAATTAGCATAAGAAGTATTTCGCGCGCACACCAGTTATTATGCCTTCAGCTAACTATGCCCCAATTGCTCTATTTTTCTCACAGTTTACGCAACGACAAAACGATAAGAGAGAGACCGGGTTACCGTACTAGCAGACCCGTAGACCAGCGTTTCCGCAAAGGTCGCCAAAGCGAGGAGGCTCCAGGCGAGCGTCGTCTGCATGGCTTCCCCTCTGATGACTCCTAAGGCACGAAGTACCGTCGACCCGCTGCGGACCGCGGAAAGCTCGGAATGTTCAACGGCGCACGTTTTTCTTCGCAACCTCGTCGCTCGTAAAAAAGCTCGCAGCTCAGCTGCGCCGGAGCGGGCGGCGGCGAGGGGGTATATCGTATAGATAACACGATACGAGAGCAGATACACGGAGGGCGCAAGGAAAACGGAAGTTTTTTGGGTGCTACGTCCCCATCAAGGGTACGATCGCACGATTGACGTCTTGTCCCTGGCAGTGATCCAGGCACGACGAAAGGGTTGACTCGGTGATGTCAGACACTTGCGGCAAAACGAGGTTGTACAGAGAGAGGCGTTCAAGATCCCCCCCCCCCCCCCCCCCCCAACCCCCCCGCCTTATCAACTGCGTGTTGAACCGTGTAGGGAGTGTCTCAAGAACGGCGCGTGTGACAGTCTCCACAGCCGCCCGCGGCGTTGATGTCATTCAACGATTAGAGCTGCAGAATGCATGTTCCCCGTTGGGACTGAGATCGTTTTCAGAGGCTCTTACAAGTTTATGATAGAGAACCGCCGTGCAGACGGTGCGTAGTTTGACGAGAACATCCTAAATAACTCAAAAAATATGTATAGGCCATTGTTGCTTTTGTTCTGGACGATGTTTCACGACGCCTTCGCAAAGCGCGCAGGGACACGTCAGCCGCCTGCTTTAAGAGCGGGTGATAAGAAAACAGTAAACGAGGCTCTTATCCGCCCCAATGGTATGACGAAGTTTGTCTCGCCGGGTGGAAAACTCAGAGCGGCTGTGAAAGACGCCGACCAAAAGGAGGGGAGTACCTCCTAAAAAATGAAAGCCGTTCCAATCAACGCGAAAGCGGTCGGAAGTGCAGAGTAGTGATTCGCCATAATGGGCTGAGGCGCCGTCATCCGCTCACTGCTACTACTCATCACTCTCTTTGCCTCCCTGTCTCACTGCTCTTCTGATGAACTGAACGGAGGTTTGTCCAATGCAGTTCAAATTGCCCGCCTTTGCTGTGCTCGCGCGCCCTTTGCCTGGAACAGCGTGAGCGGGACTTCAGTTCTTTTTGTACTCGCTTTCATCCCGAACGTGTCGGCGCCTTACTGCGCAGTTGGGAACGCGTCGTTTTTGGCGGCCACTTTTATAGACGATAGTCTTTCTTGGGAAATTTTGGTTGTATGTATGTCTGTCTGTCTGTCTGTCCGTCTGTCTGTCTGTGACTCGATTCAGCCACCCGGCCAAAGTAAAACGATGACTGCGCAATAGTCTTATATAGTCACAGCTAAATGTGCCCGTCTAAGTCCGGTGGAATGTTAATACTTGTCAATATTGTTGAAGAAGAACAAGACATTACGCAAATATGAGACAACAAATCAACACAGAAGTGATATTTGCAGTGTTCCTTTATAAAAAATCAAACATGCTTGACTTTTGCGAAGTTAAATACTTCATCAACTGCAGAAAAATAATTCACTCCGCCGTCGCCTGCTGTCGCCCGCGCCATATAGCTTCTGGCGGCGTTTGAAGAAATCAAGTGGCAAGAGTTACGTAAAGTTCCACTAGATAGGTTCCACGTTCTGCTTGCAACGCACGTGGAGTAGGGAAACGCGGTTCTATAAACGTTAAAGTAGGGCGCCTCGATTCACACGCGTCTTCGCCGTACGGCAGCGTTAGCATCGAGACACGCGGTTTGGAGCACTGGAACGCAGGAAATTTAAAATGATTTAAGCAAACCTTCGGCGTCTTTACCTTGGGAGGAGCGCGACGCAACAGGAACAACATGAGAGGTGAGCGGGAAAGCGAAAGGAGGCATTTACTTCGCAAAAGCCGATAAAGACTATCGTCTTTTGACGGCATTTGCAACGAAAGTAGCAGATGCGCGGCCAATTTTTTTGCTTACTGTTGTCAAAACAAACCCAACGGGCGTTCCTATATATATAACTGAATGGACGCGGGGGCTGCGCCGGGTTACATACACGAATTTTTCCTCAAACATACACACAGTTTTTTTTTTTTTACGCTGATAATTGGGGAGACGTATGACAAGCGCCAGCAGTTCGGGAGCTTCGAACGGTTAAGACTATATACACCGCTTGTTTTTGGAAGCCTGTGTTTGGGTACGTTGCTCCGTAACGCCGTGGGGCTCTCTACCCCTATAGTCGCTGCGCCCTGATATGTGGTTTGTAATAAATTCTCTTTTCACACTACTTGGGTGGATCCGTTACCTCGCTGTACCAGCAGATTCCGGCAGTCGATAGACATTGTGACAGCGAAGCAGCTACGACGACAAGACGAGCCCCTAAAGTGCTCTGCGCTTTAAAAATTAGAAGGAATTCAACTGCGTGAAGATAAATGACCAGTCAAGTTGCATAAAGTACACATCACGCACAGGGTTATGGAAGATGTAGACGTATTTTGTTTTCCTCATCATTTAATAGTGTTAGCAACTATGAGTTTGTGATCACTTAAAGCAACTTGCAAAAACTGGAGTTTTATCCTGACAGACAAGCATATATAGGGCTGTCCGTTTCCTTCTCGTAGAAGGCCATGTAGTATTGACACCAGTCACGAATTCTGTAACGTTTACAACCTCACTGAACTGACTGATCACGACACGTAGATGGAGCTGTCGTGATGATAGAGTCGCCACTCTGTCGCGGGAAAGCTTCGATAAAACAACAGTTACAGCCACTTTATTTTTCTTTAATCATACTCCACCTGCACGTGCCCATGTATTGACTGCAGACGAGAATTTTGGAACCCTCACAGCTTCACAATGGGGACTAACTAATTATGACTTTAAAAATGGAAGTATCTCCACTCCGTGGATGATGGCGAGGGTGCGGAGTACGGGGACTCGAAATGATGCATCCGAGTTGCGCCCCGAGTAAAATTTGATTTGCGCCCCGACCGTCATTCGATTTGAGCCGTGAGTTGCACCTTGATTATTCCCTGAATGAAACTGCAACTCACGGCTCAAATAGAATTTCGCTTGATTTTCGCTCGATGGTGGTGTGCGCCCGGATGGACGCGGACGGACACTGGGAGGTCCTAAGGTACTCCGCACCGTTACAGGCGAGAGAGTAAGCCGTTTGACTCTCGGGTACTAACCCACGGTCGCAGCCCAATGGGTAAGACGACTGACACTAACTCTGTCTGGTCTACCAGACGCAGGCTCGAATTCTGCCGGTGTCTGTGTGATTTCTTGCAATTGCAAATGTTATGCGGACGGACATTGTGTGGTCCTAAGGTGCTCCGCACCTAAAAAAAAGAACTCGGCGCTATGATAGTCGTTGAAGCCGACATATCATTGATATATAATTCTTGTTGGGTAAGTTTCGATAACACAAGAGTTACCGCCTTTTTCTGCTGAGCGTTCGTGATAAACTGGGCCTTGCTGCAAGACGTTTTCACTCATTCAGAACTGAAATGCGTGGAACGCAAAGCATAAACAGCTTCACTGTAAAATGCATGTTGTGTTGGGAAATAACAACAAATACTTCAAGCAGTGCGTCCTAATTAATTTTCTTCCGTCATAATAAATATGTTACGCATACCACCTGCACATTCCAGTCACAACCATGGTAAAAGGGTCCAGGACGTCGCAGTAAAAATCACGCACACCTCCGTCTAACGACGGCGATGGTTGAACGCGAAGCTTCCTCGAGATGTATTCTTTGTTGGCCAATCCCACACTGCGAGTATGCGCTACTCTGGAGGTACGCACTACTTTTCGAGAATTCCCATGGGCAACTCTCGGGCAGTGTTGTACACGTTCCTCCAAAATAGGAACGAAAGCTCGTTCCTCGTTCCTTGCCAATTTTGAAACGAGTTCCCGTTACAAGTTCTTTTATTGCGAAAGGAACACGTTCCAGTTCCACTTCGAAAATTGGAACGTGTCGTTACATTAACGTTACAATTAGGTTTTTAAATTAAAATATAGTGTCGGATAATCCTGTGGCGAAATTAAGAGAGACATTTAAAACTCACATGAAACTACGTAATTTATACGAATATTAACACCACCGGCAGCATATTATATGGGGATAAAGATAATCAAAAGAAACGCTCCTAGGCGAATTTTTTCAGGGAGCACCGGAAAAACTCCAGACGGCTCTAGGACGTTTCGGTGCAGGATATCTCGGGGCGGAAATTTCGGTGTACGGACATATCGGTGTACGGCCATATCGGCGTACGGGCGTTTCGGTGCACGGACATTTCGGTGTACGGACATTTTGATGTACAGACATTTCGGCGACCAAATTATCCGGTGCTTGCCTGTTTGCGACAGCCTTTATATTTTTATTTCCGCTTAACGTGGGTTATGGCAACAGTCTGGAGCAATGAATTTATTTTTTTTGATTGATGCCATGTTCCATCTCTGCGAGGTATTTTTAAAAATTCCACATTTATATATTTTTGTGTAATACCTATTCCTGGGGATACCTGTTATGCCGCCGATTGAATTCTTTAGCACACGTTTCTTGTTTCATTTATGTCAGGTTGTTAATTTATATTCGCTCTTTTCTATCTAAGACAATTAACCAGTGTTTACGATTTTCCACCGCCTCTTTTGTATGTTTTTTTTAAATTACACACCCTCAAATTACATAAATTACATGCACACTCGCAATATCCAAAACATAACAAACATTAGCTAGCCCCCCAGAATGAAGAAAACTTTATGAAGAGTATTACGTAGGCTGGGCTGCCTTGCTAAAATGAATTCGCGAACACTGGTCTAGGTTATTGTAGGGGAGGAAAAACGGGCTTTTTGGAAAACAGCCGCAGGTTCTATTGTCCTAAATGGTGATTAAGCGCGTACCGGTTGTGCATACAAATTCCACCCATTGTGTTCGGGACAACCAACCTTCGTTATTGTTTACAAGCCTACATTTACCACATTATATTTCTTTGTTCCTGTCCCCCCCCCCTCTCACCTCCCGCCTGTACGCTTGAATCTCGAGCAGATTTCTTTTTCAGCCATATTATTTTCGGTTTCCCCTGAAAATCCTACTGGCGTGGTGGAGTTCACGGTCTCCGAAGCGTCACGGCAGTGATTTTTTATTTTTTATTTAGAGCATACTGCTAGCCTCTTAGTGGAGGCTTTTGCAGGAATTGGGTGATACATTCAGAACAATGAAATGGCACACTTCGCGTTTAAGACAGAGAAAAAGCTTTACATTCACCATGGGCGCACGAAACCTCTAAATGTGGCACAAAAAGCCACCCAAAAAGCCGCTAAGAACACAATGGCCACTATCGTTTGCTGGCTACGCCCTTCCACGCGTCGCGGTCATACCGACGGCGCCCCCAATCCAGGCATCGCTCTTTTTGCGCCTTCAGTCACCCCCTCGGAATTGACTCCTCCAGTCGCGCATATCATGGACACCCCAGGCATACATCACTTCCTCCCATTATAAGGAGCAAAAAAAAGAATAGGCTAGTGTGACGAGAGCTGCAACAGTCGTCTTCAAATTTTCGAAGTCCAGTCGATGCAATGGTGAAGCACAAGTGACACCCCTCTCTCTATACCTGGGGGGATGATTGCCGGCGGGGCTCACTTTCCCCTCCCCTAAGTAACGCCACCGTAAGTGCGATCGTTGGTTTGTTAGTTTTAAGTAGAACTGACACCGAATGCAACGAAGGCGAGATTGATTAAGAGAATAATTAAAACGAAAAGCACACGCGACTAATCTACCTCGTTTTACTGTTGTTTTTTCGCGGAAGTTTTACTGTGTGTGTGTGTGTGTGTGGAAGGGGGAGGGGGACTAAAAGCAGCAGCGTCTTGCACCGTTGGGTGAAGTGAAACGAAAGCGCTTTGGTAACACTTAAAGTATAGGGTTGTTCACATGAATGTTAAAATAACAAAAAATGGTTCAACGGATCCAAATTAACAACGTTAATTTTTACCATCTACTACAGAAATCGGATTTCACGTGGCAATGCTCCGCCAGGGTTTAGCGTTCGCTTCCACGAACGGCGGCGCAAGCACAAGTCTCGAACGTAAAATCATATCAAGTCACGAAATTACAATATTAAAGCTAAAATGTTCAAAGAATGCTTGGGACATCCCCTCACTCAAAATGTCAGGGCCAAGACGTCGTGCACCAAAATGTCCGTGCACAGAAATGTCCACACCGAAACGTCCTGGACCGAAATGTCCGACACCGAAATGTCCGGATCCCGTTTAGCAGTCCGTCCCTTTCGTTGGCTACGTTGTTACCGGGTTGACCGGGACCGGTCTGCTCCTGCATGCGCGGAAGGGCGAGTAGGAAGGGTGCGGAGGCGCGGACATGGCGAAGGCAGGCCCAACGTTACTGTTGGGCAGGCCCGCGGAACTAATCCCCCTACCGCGACGAATGCCCAAGTGCCCAGCTGGGTCCTGATCAACCTAGTAACAACGCATACGACAGAACGGACGGACTGCTAAAACTCTCTATTCTTTCCCCGCCAGGGAACAATTCTATCGGCCAGACGCGCATTCTGGCCTCCCCAGACAAACGATGAAGGGTGAAAAGCATTCTCGCGGCTACGCTAAGCCACCTTAGCTACGCTATTCACCCGTCGAACGCGACGTAAGCAACCAGCATGAAAGCAAGCACAAGCAGCGGCTTGCTGCGTGGTTATTCTTCTGCCTTTGACCTTCGAGGAAGCACGTACGCTGAAGGGCGGTAAAAATGATCATCTTATAGGAAGAGAAACGCAGTAGCGCTTTGTGGATTTTTGTACTGCAGCCTTGGCATAAAAAACAGCCAAATCCTAGCGATGTAACGGCAGGAACGCCGTTCCTGCCGTTCCTTCAAAAACGTAACGAGTTACCGTTACAGTTACACCGACACTTAATGGAACGGTGGCGTTCCTCCGTTCCTCCAAAAAGGAACTAGTTCCAGGAACGCCGTTCCTTGTAACGCCGTTCCGTACAACACTGCTCTCGGGTGGGCACTCCGTAGGCCTAACGTTTGCGTTTGGGGTGTACGGCGCGAATCGATACGATACCTGCTGTTTAGCGTTTGCTTCGATCATATCGGTGTGGAGCAATCCGATAGACGCTGGCTTCATAGCGCGAGGGACCCACGTTCGATTCCGACCAGAAAGCGTTTCTTTCTTTCGCTTCACCGACGATCATTCATCGTAATCGTCAGAGAAAGTTGGCTTTCCTGCAGGGCGTGTTTGCATACAACGGCATCAGTGAGGACAATAAAGCTTCGCTTTAAAAATACCGATATGAATGCCTAGGACCCCCAAAGTAAATTATGCCGTTCTCGAATTGTGGCGTAGATTAACTTTGATGGCGAGTGGCACTGTGGGCCACGTGGTGTAATCTGATGTACTGATTATGAGGTTTAACGCGCCGACGCGACACAGGCGATGAAGTGCGCCGTAGTGGAGGGCTCTGGATTAATTTTGACCTCCCGGGGATCTTTCACATGTGCCGAAACCTCAAACACACGGGCATTTTCGCTTGTCGCCTCCATCAAAAAAGCGGCCGCCGCGTCCGGGAATCGAACTTGCGTCCTCGTTCTCATGAAGACGAACCACGACTTGCATCAGAGTGCAGGCACTGTAGGGTTTCGGGTGTGTAACTGTCATAGCTAGGTACATGTTAATGTATACCTCACCAGCTGTGGAGAGTTTACATGGAGGAGTGAGGAAGGTTTTTGAAGTGAGGTTTTTTGTGTTGTAACACTGTATCCGCACCACTGGCGAGAATGCGGCGTCGAAGGCAAGCGTCAGGGTGGGGGAAACAGCGGGTAAGAACGCAAACTTTTCTGTGTATTTGCGCGAGCTGCCCGACTGGCCGTTCAAAGGGAAATTGGTTTTCTGATGAATCTGGGCAGGCGGGTCAGTGGTGGTGGGGTTCTTGGCTGCTAGTGCTTCAAAAAAATTGCTAAGATTACGGATTTGGGCCGGCAGTTGCGCCGTGTAGCAATATGAGAAAATTTGAAAAAAGTGGGTGATCCCGCAAAGTTCTGGAGAAGTGCAGCTGGCTGGGCCAGTTGGTACATATTGACGGATGAGAAACCAGCGAAAGAGTGACGCAAACCACAAGGAGAGACGAGACAACACAACGCTGGACTGGCAACTGATTACTTTCAATTGCTAGTCCAGCGTTGTGTTGTCTCATCTCTTCTTGTGTTTTGCGTCACTTTTTCGCTGGTTTCCCACCCGCAAAGTTCTGCTTGAGTTCGAATGTGATACGCACGAAAGCCATTACTCGATAGTAGATCGACAAACGTACAGACTGGGCTAATAACGAATGGAGTGAATTGGCATCAGCATATAATAGCGATTCATTGTACGACTGGTTCGGCCCAGGGTGGAATCTCGGTTTATGCGAGTGCGGCGGGAACTAGGAGGGGGAGGGGGCAGGGGGGAGGGGGACTACGACTGAGGTAAGACCGAATCGGTGGGCATGGAAGAGGCCATGGGGGCAGAGGTGCTGGAACGGCGGGAAGCCGTGGAGGCTGTCGAAGGTCCTAAGCCATGATCTGAGAGCTTTCGTGGCTATGTAGCCGCTTGAAGAAAGATTTATCTATTCGTTCTCGGACAATAGTCTCCTGTAGATGTAGTGGCACAGCAATATGTAATTTAGAGACGCGTTTGTGTTTTGAGAGTCCGCTGCAAATGCTCAGAGGGCCTCGGTGAAGGGTATGCGATGTGTACGCCAGTATATGTGCGATTCAGTTTATAAGCTTGGGCCCCATGCGTGATGGTGTACGCTGAGCGCAACTGTGCGGTGCAAGGTTTCTGTTGCGGTTTGACCAGCAACGCGGTTGTTGGAGAGGCGGTTAATGAAGCGCAGGATGGTTTCCCGCTTTCTTTTAAATTGACAGCATGACTACAGTCGTGGCGAATAACGCCATTTAATGGCTGGATGGGTGCGATTCAGGCAGTGATGGAGGTGGCAGCCAGTGAGGGGGGAGGGGGAACTTTTTGTGGGCGCACATGGTTTGTGGCTAAATAGGCGAGGAAACTGTTTTGGCCGTATCCAGTTCTTTTTTTTTCTTACCTCAATATTTTTTACTTACCTTGATGACACAATTCTTAATCAAGTTGATGCAGATTTTTATTAAGCGTGCCTGCAGAAGTACATGAACTTTCATTGGGGTGGCAACACCGCTTTCCAAGAACGAATTTCGAAAAGTGTATACTCTTCAGAGATTTATACACACCCTTCAACACCTCCCCCCCTCCCCCCAGGAGAACTTCGACACCTCCGAAAAAAGACTCTACGCGCCCCCCAAAATCGAAATTCTGGATAAACCCCTGGTACTCTTCCTTCCAAGTCACGATGTTTGGTAAATTAATGCGTATCCCTCTTCCCAAATTTTCATTGTCATTTGTTCTCCTGAATTCCTGCTCTATTATAAGACCTGCTAAGTGACTTCCAAATGAACGAAGCTTTCAAACTTAGAACAGAAGCACTGAAGCGAGATGTACGCGGAATGAGGGCAGATGTACACAGCACCGGTTACGTCTTCCCTAAAGTTCTCAATCCTTTTTTGAGCAATGTATCCTCATACCTCTTTTCTTAAAAAGGCACACTGAAGTTATTTGTAAACATTGCGGAATTAGTAGCCCAAATTTTAGTATGAAGTCTCTAGGCCATGTTTCGACCGCTCTCGCTACGTTTACGCGACTTTATTAAGCAGAAAAAATCAGTCCGAAAATGCTGTCCTTCTCTCTGCATTTTCCTTGCCGGTTTTCTATGACGTTTCGTATGACGTAAAAACAAGATGGCTTGGCTTGACTGCGCTTCTGCACGGCTCGTTGACCCTCCGAAAGAATCAGTCGGCCCAGCGTTAATTCAGCCGGCGGCCGGCGGGTCGTCGCAATTCATTCCCTCAGTTAAAAATAAGCCACGGCACGTTTGTGCACGGTGGCTTATTTGTTCGTTTGTTAGTTTGTAGAGTGTATCAAGCTCTAAGTCCAAGTCACTCCACACAAACACATATGCGACGTTTCGCTGACTGGTACGCTAGTAGAAAAATCTCAGGCCAATTGAAGGCGGGATAAGAGTCAGTGAAGTTAATTAGAAACTAAGCAATTAAATTCAACTGAAACTTTTATCGTGCAGCCTAAAACCAGGGTGCGGGAAGCACTTTTTGCGCTGGGTAAACTAGCACAGCGGTCAGCAGCAGACCACACATCTGCGAACGCTTTTCCGTCTAAGGAATGCAGTCGCTAGACATGAGATAACGTGGGAATTAGGGGGACGCTTACTGCACGAGCGCTATACAAGAAATAGTCACCTAAGCTGCTTGAAATGCTAAAACTAAATGAAAATGTAAACTGGCTACATATACATTATATATACTTTATATTTCCGTCCCTAGCATGTGTACATAGTTGTAAACGTGTGTTTCAAATATCCTTTCCTACATTAACATGTAGTGCAATAAATACCATGTGGAAAACAAAGAAGGGGCTTCTGGCCGAGTGGTCTCGAGCACTAGCTATATTGTTTTGCAAGCCGCACGTTGGAATTTCAAATAGTGCATTTTTAAAGTTGATTTATCCGTTTTGGGGTAATTTTTTTATAGGGACCGGGCAGCTGGACGGGTGGCGCCACCACTTGGCGCTCCCCTCGTTAGTGGAATGACCCGGTGCATTGAACTACGCAACAATCCGTCGCTTTTGCCGTGTTTGCTTCGGTGCTTTGAATGTTTTGGTGGTGTTGTGAGTTAATATGTGCGCTGAAACGAAGTCTAGACAGATGTGTTGGGTTCTTAGATGCAGTAACGGCTACGTAACCTTGACGGACGCCTCTGAAGTTGGGTATTGGCTACAATGACATGAGCGCTTTTTGCAGCGATCTGTGCTTGGCTCCACCTGATCTGAGTGCGAATAAAACTACTATTATTAGTATTAATTTCTTCTTAAATGCACTAACGGCTAGGTAAACTTAATGGCCGCTTCTAAGGCTGGGAACGGGCTACATTGACATGAGCGCTTTTTGCAGCGCTTTGCGCCTGGCTCCGTGCTATTTGAGTAGGAAAAAAAAACTATTATTATTGGTATTCATTTCTATCACTTTAAATTATCTTCACCGGTTTCAAGGAATACGGTTTCCACACCAGCCTTAACGCTGGCATACCTCGATATGTGTGCTTTGAAGAGAAATGCACTTACGTACGAGATCGATTACCGGGTGGCCGTGGAAACGTCATGGCAGTTAACACTTTCTTTCTGTACCCGTGAACTTTGTTTTGGTAAGCAACACTGACAGCATTTGAGCCTGAGAGCCGAAGCGGAACTCGCACGTTTTTAGTGGTCATTGTATCAAGAAACAAAGTTATTCAACCATCCGACAGCCCCAGCTACAAACCATCCCCCTCCCCTTCCGATTTTACCACGTCCGTAGAGTAAAGGCTGTCACCGATAGTTAAAAAATGTGGCAGTGTTAACGTCAGCCCGTGTTTTTTAATGCTTAAGCATTCTGTAGCGGGTACCAAAAAAATCGTGTAATGCCTTGTGAAGAAACCAAAAACGCGCGACTATATCCTCAAATAGGGGTATCAGCCCGAGAATGGGAAAGTGTTGAAGTCAAAGGCGCTGCGATCAAAAGACCAAACTGCGTGCTGGTCAAATTCAAAGCTCAACTAATCAAATTTTAAATACAGAAAGCAACAAACAAGGAAACCCACACGGGAAAGCTTTGCGATAAGCCATAATCGCCGTTAGGCGGATGAGTGCATGATTTTTCAAGGGTACACTCTTAGGCAAAAAGGACTAAAAGTTCGTCCTTTCGGGGACTAACGGCCTCTGCCACAATCATTAGTCCCTTTGGGGACTAACTGCGAGGGGACGAACGGTTAGTCCCCCACCCGGATGGTCCGTTCCGATACTCCCCAAGGACGAACTGCGTAGAGTGCAGAAAAAAGAAAAAAACGCCAGCACCGGCAGGGATCGAACCCCCGACGCCCGGAATTCTACACAAGGAACCCGACGCGCTATCAGCTAGACCACGCCGCCGGATGGTTCCTGCGGCAGATAATATTCAAGTGTACAGGGTGTAGTTCTGTGCATAACGCAACAGATCCATTGCAACTGGTGCCCGAATTTCTATCTGTGCAAGCGAACGTGACCGCGTTTTGCGCCTTGCGCTTAGCGGTTTGCTAGGTTTAGGGACTATTGCTCAGTTCGATTCGAAATAGAGCCTCACAACCATAGTTTTTTCGTAAATAACAATCAACTCGTCGTCGCCTAGTTGAGATAGGTAGCTGGGCGATCGGACGACTCATTTGTTTCCGCACAAATTAGCGCAAGCTAAGTGCTTTCTTAGTTTTCGATACATATGTTAAGTGCTCTATGTAACGTATGTGAAAGGTGTCGTCTGTGTGAGTGTCAGAATAAGGAAACATGCCATATTTTCCTGCATCGGCGAAAGCGAATTTGGTGTTGCTTAGCCTGAATTCTCCAAATTCGCGTCGCTAGACGATTGCGACCGCGAAATGCAAGCGGGTTTTACAGCAGTTGCAGCATTGTCATAACTTTGGTGCCCAAGGCAATTATGTACCGAGTGTAAAAGATAACTTCGAGACGCTTACCTGTAGCGAGCATTTTTGTTTTGCAGTTGTCATCACCAATATGCGTTTTTTCTAGTCTGTTAAACATATACATATTCATTACGCTCAGGAATCCACTTTTGTACTGTCACTAATTTTTGAGTTACTGTTAAGGCGCTTGAAAGCTTTCATTGGCCGTTATTATCTCGCACGAATCGAATGCAACACAGCGTATCAACATAACCTCGCCGAGAAGCGTATGACAATCGCGCTTCGCCGCTCCTTGCCATTACCCGCCGCTCTACTAACCCTAGGCGATTTTCTTATAACTAACATCAATATTTTCTCCCGTGGCACCATCTAAAGCACCCAGTGACTGCAATGCCTTGTGTTTTGGAAATACAAAACTGTTCGCAGACATATGCGCGAAAGGGCAACGACGACGCCATTAGGGGATTATAACGACGCAGCAAAGAGACTAACTGCATGCGTTTCGTCTTCCCGTTACTCCTTATAGATCGGCGGGGACGAACAGTTAGTCCGAATTTATGCACACGGCACGTACTCTGCCGCAGATACTCCCTTTGAAGATGAACGGTCGCCCGCGAAGACTAACGGCTGTATTTTAGTCCCTATTTTAGTCCTTTTTGCCTAAGAGTGTAGGTGGCAGCATGCAAAACTCGACCGCCGCATTCAGTTGTGAAACCGATGGCCGGTTTTTGGCACCCTCCTCTCTCTCGACCTTCAGCCACGCAGGTATTGTTTTTGAAAAACCATTAACCAACTATCCAGCAACCATTGCAAGTCTTATAAAACAATGCTTTTCCACGACGAGCAATAACGTTCTACTATCATGCGGTATTTCCTAGCTCTGTAAACGATTCCCGATGTCTGTAGTAAACGTATTTCTGTGAAATTAAACACGTTTTTACCGTAGTTAATGAAGTTACGGAGCTTTGCCGATCACAACTGCTGTTTTGGGGTAAATCTTAGAAGGCACCGCCAAACTTTATCTTTGGCTTGTGCACGACGCCGTTTCATCAACTGCCGAAGGCCAGCGCCGCAGCATTTCTGAATCGGCTGCACACACCGGCTTCGTAGGAGCATTTTGCTGCAATATATTCCTCGATACGCCAAACTGCATGCAGGCATGGAAAATTTGCACAAAGGAAGGGACTTGCACTTCCAGCTTGACATCCAGCTTGACACATTGAGCGTCGTCTGCTATTTCAAATTGCTGAATATGGGTGCGTAAATAACACACATGACATGCTTCGTAAAGGTGGCCTCTACTTTCAGAGTTTGCCGATCTAAAAAAAAGTCCTTGTGGTAATCTACGCTTTGGAATCCGCACGGCAGCAGAACGTCAGAAAGCCATGCACAACTACTATGTGCTGACCGCCACCGGCATTCCACTGACGAGCGGTTCGCCACGGGCGGCGCTGTTCTCTGAAGTGACGGTGGTGCCATACAAATACAACGGCCGCAGGGTTCCTATACTGAATCCACCATTTTTGCACTGTAACGTTCATTGCCCCACGAACGAGTTCTGAGAACGCGTGCAGACTGACACTGACGCGCTGGCGAGTTCCCGTTGGCGTGGTGTCACCATTAGTACCGCCTGCTTGCGGGCAGAGTCTGGAATCGGCTGACCCTTGGCCTGGTGCGAACACGCGGACACGCCTCTTACGATACTGGTATGAGCCAGGCAAGTTCCAAAGATTGGGGAAAAGCGCACCGCATTTGAGCGTCTGAGGTAAAGCGGAGGGCGTCCATTCACTGCGTCCGCCTCGATTAGTGATTGTTATGATTCCAAGCCGTGCTGGTAGGCTTATCTGACGCATTTTACAGACGACAACATGGCAGAAGCGCGGTATGCCGATTACTGAGATATTTAGAATGCCCATACGACGATAACTTTCGATGTCAAGCATGCTGCATCTTAGAGCCGAAACCGAAACTGGTATGAATTCTTTCTTGGACATCGTCCAATCACGTCGCACCTTTTACTGACGTCACTGCTGTTAGTTGGTGCGGCCGCCGCAAACAGTGCATGGTAGTTATGCTTCTTTCAGGCTTTATAAAATAAATGCCGTCTTATCGCCCGGATAAACGATGAAAAGTGTGTTTATTCGAGTCAGTCTACGCAGTGCAAGCAAAAACAGGAGCTTGACAAATTCACTTCAGTGTTTCTTTAAAACATTTAGACATTGCCAGAGTTGCGCTGCTGAGCACGAGGTCGCGGGTTCGATTCCCGGCCGCGGCGGCCGCTTTTCTGATGGAGGCGAAAAGCAAAAACGCCGGTGTATTCGAGATTTCGGCGCACGTTAAAGATCTCCAGGTGGTCCGAATTAATCGGGAGCCCTCCACTACGGCGCGCCTCATCGCCTGCGTTGCGTCGGCGCGTTAAACCCTACCATCAATAAACCATGACGTATCTATGAAGTTCTGCTATACCTGGTGTTTGCGTGGCTGTACCACTAAAGACTCAGTCAAAGAGGCAGTGACACAACAAATAAAACCGAGCTTTATTGAGGTGATGAGTCTCAACAATGTAGCGATGATTAAGCTGGGCGTTCGTCTAGTTAGGAGGGAAATGGAGACATGCGTCGGTGGGGTGTACGATGGTGTGCCCTGTCTATCACAGGGGGATTGGCACGGCCATGTCGGGGGAGCCAGCTTGCACGTCGCCGCACGTGGTGCAGCTACACTCGGTGGGGTTCAGGTAGTCCTTCATGACGCGGTGGCCTCCCTCGCACGTCAGCGTCACCTTCCTCTGCACGGACGTCTTGATGGTGCAGCAGCGGCAGTTTGAGGTGAAGTTGTTCGTCGCTGCAAGGGCAACGGGAGGGGGGGGGGGGGAGCGTAAATGGCAATGAGAGCGATGGTTGTAGCTTCACCTTTCAGTCCCACATTGTTACACGATATAACGAGCGAGTCAGAACTAACACCGCACAAAGATAAATAATGAATCCTAGTAACATCGTGCTCGCAAATATATGGTTTCTAAAAGGAGAATATGGAACATTAGAACGAACAAGGAGGTAAAACAAGCTAAGAAGAAAACTAACGGATGTTTCACTGTACACGGCTGGCGGGACATACTGATAGCGGCGGTTATTCCTGCCGGGTACCTGATGTGAAGAAACAGCAGTGGCGAGCCCAAGACGAAAATTCATCCCAAGTACCTTCTGAGTTAGCACCGCTAAGCGAACGAAGCGTGCCACCCCTCAACAGGTCACTCTGCCAACTGAGAGCCAGCTTAGCTGCTTTTGATCGCCATCAAACGCCTTCAAAATATCTGAGCGGCGGCACAGCAGTGACGTTCGCCGCATTCGCGACAAGGTAATGTGCCGGCTCTTACCCGAATTGAAGACGGTCTTGGAGAAGCACTGCCCCCTGCACTCTGTCAGGTCGGATATGTAATCAGTGTTGGAGCAGCGCCCGTGCTCCACATCGTAGAGAGTGAAGTACTCCACCGTCTTTTGCTTGTCGATGGCATGTGGTGCACAGGAGCCTGGGGTGGGAGGACAATCACAAGAGAGTGAGTAAACCACCTAATTCATCGCACACCATAAATCATGTCACGCCTCTTATGTATACGGGCTGTTGATTATCGATCTCTGGGGAGTGCGCGTGCGCGGTCACTTGGAAGAAGAGAAGAAAGAAGCGCGGGGGTTTGTACGCGCGCTCGTGCTTAATCGGAAGAATAAATAACAGCGGAATGTGTTCCGAACGGTAGCGCGGCGTCGGGACTTCTCGAGTTAATATTTCTGGTGCCGAAACCCGGGAGAATACCGGCATCGTGTCCTGGCCGATGGACAAGCTCCGCCGTGAGCGAGGCGCTCTCCGTGGAGCCATCACGAGACTTCTCAAGGCAGCTACCAAGCTCTACGAAAGCCCCTCGCCGTTTCCGCATGACCTGCAAGAGGCCATGGACCAGCTGGCAAGTAAAGAACGCGCACTTAAAGAACTTGATGACAAAATTGGGGAAGCACTCGAAGGCGATGATTTCGACCAGGATATTGCCGGCGTGATCGAATACCAAGAAAACATATGCCATGCGATCAGTCGGCTGCGCTCGGCCTTGAATGAGGTGCGGGCACCTGGCATGAGAGCTTCTGTTGGAGGAACTGCAGGGGAACCACAACCCGTTCAAACACACAGCATGGTGCTCGAAGGCGTTCGCCCGGCAGCCTATCCGAACCCGCCGTCGCACGTCGGCTCTCGACCATTGACATCGCGGGTTGTCCTGCCGACGCTGCAAGTGCCCCATTTTTCTGGCGAGCCACGCGAATGGCAGGGCTTTTGGGACCATCTTGAAGCGACCGTTCATAACCATCCCGACCTACCCGACATTGAGAAATTCAAGTATTTAAGGTCTTACCTTACCGGAGACGCAAAACGCGCCGTTGAATGGATTCGCCTAAACGACGCCAATTATCGTCAGGCTGTGAAGATCCTCACCGACCGGTTTGGACGAACAGAACTTCTCGTGGACGACCGCGTAGATAGCCTGCTCGCCATCGCACCGATTGAATCGTCAATGCAAGTGGCACGTCTCCGAGACCTGTACGAGCAGGTACAATTCAGGGGCCGAATTCTCTAAAACGACGGGGCGTCGCTTTGAAACGACGGGGTAGCGCCATGCAAATGCATGTGTTCTGGGGTTGGGGCCGTCGCTTTGGGGTTCCCGGCAGGGGCGTGAGCCGCAGAAAAGCGCTGTACCAAGGGCGCGAAGCGACACCCACTGCCCCCCCCCCCCCCCGTCGTTTCACTTGTCGCTTCGCGCCCTTGGCACAGCGCTTTTCTGCGGCTCACGCCCCTGCCGGGAACCCCAAAGCGACGGCCCCAACCCCAGAACACATGCATTTGCATGGCGCTACCCCGTCGTTTCAAAGCGACGCCCGTTTTTTAGAGAATTCGGCCCCAGGACTGGCTGTCTCGGGAGCCTTGGCGTTCCAGCTTCCGAGTACGCGGTGATCCTGAACCGAGTCCTCATGCGCTCGTTACCTGAAGACCTTGCAATTCTCTACCGTCAGCGCATGAAGGAGACCGCCAACGACAACGTTGAGCCAACGTCTCGAGATGAACAAGTCAACGCCATCGTGGCGTTCTTGAAGGTTCAAGTGGAGAGCAGGGAGGAAAGTAGAGCTTTTAGATCGAACTCTGACTCGAAGATGTCTTCAATCCCACAGCAGCCGAGAACCTCCTCTCTTCACTTGACGTCCGCATTGGCCTTGTCAGCAGGCTCTGCATCGGGCTCAACAAATTTGTCGCCGGGAGGAAAACTGGCGTGCTACCTGTGCCGTAGTCAGGGCCACAAGGCAAGGGACAGCCGGGCCGTCTTAACAGTGGCGGAAAAGCGACGCCGCCTTTCAAGAAACCGCTGCTGTTTTAGATGCGGGAGGCAAGGGCACGTAGCGTGAAACTGCCGTACTAGCGCGAAACTCAAGTGTGAGACTTGTTCGAGCCGGCACGTAACCGTCCTTTGCGACCTTTGGGAACGATTGGGGACCACCTGCCAGACTGCTTCTCGCCGTGATAGAGACGCCGATCGTGAACAACTTGCAGAACGAGATGGTAACGTGACAACTGCTCCTGCCAGCAGCATTTGCTCCTCGTCGGTGCTGCTCCAAACTGCCACAGTGTGGGCATACGGAGAATGCGGTCAGCCGGTGTTGGTCCGGCTACTCCTCGACACTGGGAGCCAACGAACTTTCGTGCGCAGTGATCTGTGTCGTCAGCTGGCCCTACCTGGTTCTGAAATGGAAGGCTTGGCCGTATTTACGTTTGGCAGCTCGCACCGCCCGACATTGTACCAGTGCCGGAAGGTGGCGATCACCTTACGCAGCCGCTTCCATTCATGTCCCGTCACCCTCGATGCTCTTGAAGAGCCAGAGGTATGCACGGTAGACGGTCCACCCTTGAAAACTAAACTCGGAAATCTACTTCGCGACCGCAATTTACTCGTTGCCGATGAACCCGAAGAAGGGCACACACAAACGCCGACTATAAGCGTGTTAGTGGGTTTGGACAACTATTGGAAACTCGTGAGCGGGCGCATCGAGCGCTTCAGTGACAGCCTTTGCGCCGTTAATACAGTGTTCGGTTGGGTTCTGCAAGGACAATACTCAGGTCCCGATTACACCCTGGTCAGGAGCCGCAGCACTATGGCTTTGTTTTTGGCCTGCATTGAAAGACAAGGCGAAAGTTGCCCAGGACCGGTACCGAGCGATCCCTCAGAAATGTTGGTGTTGGAAGCCAGAGGGATAACTGAAACGCCTGAGAAGACTGAAGTCGAAGACGACGCTGCGTTTGGGAAGTTTCGGAGTGGACTCCACAAAGAAGACGGCCAGCACGTATTGCCGCTTATTATCGAAGCGCCAGGCCTTACGTCCTGCACTAACCAGGTTGTAGCGAAGGGAAGACTTGGACGGCAGCTACAAAACTGTGAACATCACCCGAATCTTCCGGGAGAGTACGACGGCGCCATCGGCGAGTACTGCCAGGAAGATCATGCAGAGCGAGTGCTGCAACCCACGGTCCCCGGGGACACAGCTTATTTCCTCCCTGAACCCACAGTCGTCAAAGGGGAGACAGAGTGCACCATGCCAACGTCCGCTGCACCCGATGTACGCCGACGTGCTAAGAGTAAGCACAGAGAGGAAGCGGTACGTCGACTATGGAGCAGGTGGAAGGAGGAGGAGGAATAAACTTTTATTAAACAGCAAGGTGCTGGTGTCAGGGGCACCCGCCCGGTGAGAGGAGTCCTCAGTCCAGGACCCCTTGGAGTCTACCGGCCTTCTTCGCTCTTTCGACCAACGTTTGCTGGTCGGAGAGGTCAGAACTGGTCACCATCTCCACCCACTGCTGAAAGGAGGGATTGGGGTTTGGTGTGAGTTGCGGCGTGTGGGAGCACTCCCAAACGATGTGGTATAGGGTGCCTTTCTGCGGGCAGTATTTGCAGTTGGCAGTGTACTGTGTGTCGGGTACATGGCGTGAAGTATGCTGTTGTGAGGATAAGTGTTTGTTTGGAGTCTTCGTAGCGTGGTGGCGTCTTCTTTGGCTAGTCGGTGGTCTGGCGCTGGATATTTGCGACGAGCCTGTCTGTAGTGCGACAATATTTCTGCGTATGTGTGAAGAGGCATAGATTTTGGACATGAATCTCTCTGGTGCTGTGGTTCCCTCTCGGAGACGGCCCGGTGTGAATGTTCTCGGGCTGCGGCGTCAGCCGCTTCGTTTCCTTCGAGGGCGGCGTGTCCGGGCGACCATACGATTTCTATGCTTGAAAGAATACCTGATGCTGCTTCGATCAGCGCATCAAGGCACGTCAACGTTCCCGCCAAAACTTCACGTAGGGGACGTGGTCGTGGTTCAGGATGACAACGTGGCCCCACTGAGCTGGAAGATCGGCCGTGTGGCCCAGTCATTTCCGGGAAGAGGTGGCGTCCAGCGCTCCCACGAGATTCTCCTACCTAACGGACAGCGAATCCGACGAGCCATTCAGCGACTCTGCTTTTTGGAGTCACCACGGCCGCGGGAGGATGTTAATTCTCGATCGCTGGGGAGTGCGCGTGCGCGGTCACTTGGAAGAAGAGAAGGAAGAAGCGCGGGGGTTTGTACGCGCGCTCGGGCTTAATCGGAAGAAGAAATATAAGTGGAATGTGTTCCGAACGGTAGCGCGGTGTCGGGTCTTCTCGAGTTAATACGGGCTTCTGGAAAGTGACTCAATGCCTACAATTCCCACGCCAATCATTTTCACTGCAAAATGTCTTTCCCGTCACCATTATGAATCAGCTGTAAAATGTTTATCAAATCCGTCTAGCTAGACAGAGACGCAATATCAGACGCACACAACGAATCCTTGGCGAGCAGCAATGGCCTTTAGCACTCAAAATGTTCTTCTATAGTCATGTAATACAAAACAACTTTGTCTAGTTGTTCAGAAATAAAAAAAAAACATGTTACCTGGAGTGACTTGACACCTCTGGCAGCATCCGGTCTCATCTCGGACTATGTTGTTCTGCGGATGGCAAGAACACAAACACCTCGCGCATTCATTTAAACCACGGCGCTATTGTGGTTTATCTTATGCAGATACGTTACCTTTGGACAATTGGACGGCAGCTCGGGGCACTTCTGCAGGGTGTACTTCGTGACCACCACGCCTTGCTCATTCCTCTCGCACTGGACGTCGAAGCAGGGGCGGATGGTGGACCGCCACCTCTCGCCCACCTGAACAGAACGGGGAATAATGATGGACATAGGCACCGCTTTATAGAGACGATTATATGAACCGAAAAGGAGAACACCTTACACCTCAGTAACCAAATAACTTTGTTCATGGGTGAATCCATGCTCTTAAATTATTCTGATGCAAAAAAATTCGACTGAATGAGAAGTTTACCGTAACAGCTTTTGGCCAGAGTACAAACAGAGGGTTCTCAGGAGCAGATGCGTTAACTAACGTGTCGACCAACAACTGTTTTTCATAGGTTGCTTGTCGATAGAAAAGCAGGCCGCATTAAACAACAAAACGAATTCAAAACAGCGCAAAAAGATGGGACAAGAAACGACAAAACACGGCGCTGGATAGCAACTGGTGGGTTTATTCCGCAGCTTCCGAAATAAATTCACCGAGTGAACAAGAGAACACAAATAAAATCCACCGAGCAAACGAGAGAGAGAGAGAGAGAGAGAGAGAGAAAGTAAAGGAAAGGCAGGAATGTTAACCAGGCTACGGCCTAGTATGCTATCCTGCACGGGGGAAAGGGGAACAATGAGGAAAAAGAGGAAAATAGAAAAAGAAGGGGAAAGGTACAGACAGAGCATGGAGTGGTGTGCCCAGCGGTAGGACACTATAGACATTGTCTAAAGTTCAGCCAGTTCGTAGAGAGTAGTCTTGCGCTACAGTCTTTTGTGCAATTCCGTCGTTTTGAGGAAACACAGGAGCGCTTTTGTCGCCTTGTCCGCAGACGACGGAGAAGGCCACTGGCCCAGGATTGTCTCCTTAGAGAACGGGCGCCGAGAGTCTAACTTTCGTAGAGTCGCAGAGAGCTGGCTGCGTTCGGTTGAAAACCGTGGACATCGCAGAGGACATGTCGTATGGTCTCTGGTGTTTCACAGACTTCGCACGCCTCACTGGCTGCCATTCCAATCAAATAGGAGTAAGCATTTGTGAATGCGACTCCAAGCCAGAGGCGACAAAGAATGGTTGCTTCAGATCGTGGGAGCCCTAATGGGAGGGGGCGCTGAAGATGGGGGTCTAGGGCATGGATACGAGCGCTCGTGAACTCTTGGGTGCTCCATTTCGATAGCGTGGTCTCCCGGGCAAGTTTTCGGAGAGTCCTAGCGGCGTCCGTCCTGGATAACGGAATAGATATGGTCTCCGTTTTTTGGTGTGCCAAACGTGCGGCAGCGTCCGCACTTTCGTTTCCAACAATGCCGCAATGACTGGGAAGCCACTGAAAGGCAATGTCATGACCCGCTAGGGTAGCACGGTCGTACAGTAGTCTTATCTCGGCCAGCAGCTGTTCATGAGGTCCACGGCACAGGGCTGACTGGAGCGATTGAAGCGCAGGTTTTGAGTCGCAGAAGATCGCCCACCTTCGGCATGAAGTTTGTTCAATGGTATGAAGGGCACAACGGATGGCGGTAAGTTCTGCAGCCGTGGAAGTGGTAAGATGGGCTATTTTAAATTCTGTGGACATGGACATTCGTGGTATAACGACGGCGCCGGCAGAACTAGATGTTGTTACGGAGCCATCGGTGTAAATATGGGTGCAGTCACTGTATCTCGCGTGTAAATAAATGAGACTTAGCTGTTGTACTGCCAGCGTTGGAAAATCTTGCTTCTTTGTTAAGCCTGGGATAGTGAGGCATGCTCGAGGCTGCGTCGTACACCAAAGTGGGAGTGGCGGCCTCATCGCAGGCGTGTAGTTGGATGGCATGCTGGTCATGTTGGAAGCTACAACCTTTGCGAAAGACGCATGGGGGCTTTTAGATGGTAGACTAGCAAGGTGATGATCCGGCAGCCTGGTTAGGTGCCCAATATGCGCCCTGAGTGTTTCAATTGTCACGTAAGTGGGTAAGGGGTGATCACGAGCCACAGCAATGGTTGCAGCTGTTGAGGTGCACCGTGGTAGGCCAAGGCAAGTTCGAAGGGCCTGCGCTTGTATGCCTTGCAGTTGCTGAATATTGGTACGGCACGTACCCGAAAGTGAGTGTACACAAATGAGCCAAGGAGCACCTTTTGCGTGAAAGGCCACACGAAACCTTACATAGATTGTAGGTGCTGTGTTGTGTATGAAGTTCCGCTGTCCTGTGGAAAGGGACCTATATTAGTCATACCGGGCGCTGTTTAAATTATCGCCTTCGATATCACGCAAACACACAAAAACTGGCACTGGAATCAACCTTCACAAACATGGGTGATCGCTCAGATTCCACGACACGCGCGTTGCGCGAACATATAAGGGACAGTGCGAGCGTGGAACCTATGAAGCATACCCCATTCGCAAGGCAGGCGGCTATTGCGCCAGTAAGCCTTCTGTTTGTTTACGAGTTGAGGGAATACGCTATCTAACTCATAAAAAATCAAGCTGCAGTGTCCGGGATTGCCTTTCCTTGCCACGCGCCTCTTGCCACGTGTTCAACGCTGTATCAGCGTTGCTCACTTTTTGGTCAATGCACGTTATAGTTCCTGTGCTTTTTCGTGTGTGTACTGTTAGATGTATTCACTTTCTCATGATTTCTTCTCGCCTTTCTCCCTTCGGTATATTTCGCAATCCGCGGAATAAACCCACCAGTTACTAGTCAGCGCCGTGCGTTGTTTGTCACATATTTTGCTCTATTTTGAATTCAGTTAGTATGCACCAACTAGCCCAAACCAACGTTCTAACAAAACGAAGCCTTAATTGCTGGTTTCGTCGTTTCTACATGATCTGCTTATTTGTATGTCGTTGCTTTGAGACGCGGTTTATAAGAAGTCTAACAGGCACAGCAGCGGATAAGCTAGATAACCATAACCTTGTACGTCTTCTGTAGCGTATACAAACTCAGGAAGCGTGTAAAGAGCGTTTTTTTTTGGGATTACGCCTTCTGCATCGCTCAGCGGCCAGCGAATGCGCTGTCAGCAAGCTCGCTCACCTGATACAGATTTCCGCTTTCCTCGCAGAACTCGCGTACGCAGTGACCACAGCAGTCTCCGGAGCCCGGAGTGGGCTCGACGTATTTTTCACTCTGTAATAAGCAAATAAGGTGACCTGAATTATGAAGCACAGAAAGTTTGTGCCGGTTGATGCATGTGGCCAAAATTGAAGAAAGGTCAGAGAATGGCCTTTCAGGGACGATGCAATGCGTATCTGTTCACATTATGCTCGTCCGCACCTGCGTGCATATTCACAAGCGCTGCGAAACCGTGGGCTTTGTCCACTCACGCCATGCCGCCACAACGCATCAAGCTATTTGCATGCTGCACTTTTCTAGTGACCTTGGCATATATTTTTAAGTCCAAACATGACTATCAATGCTGGATATCCCTAAACTTAACAAGTCCCGTAAGTGACGTGGTCTTTGAAAACATGCTAAGTTTGTAGACAACCTTTCTGACTCAGAAAGAATTGAAGTGTTAAATACACCTTGTTTAAACCGATACTTCAAATTTACGACCTGAAACACTTAAACATCAGCATATCAAAGCTACGCCCAAGTTCTAACGGTTTCCGTAGACTATGGCACTCAGCTTACAAATGTGTGCCAGATACAACGTATAAAGCGTTGCTGTGCCTCCCCTCCGCCAGGACAAAGTTCATTGTGGCCTGATCTCGAATCGGCGACTTCGAAATCGAAACAGTACGCCGCTGCGCCCCCTCGCCCGCTGCTTGCAAAGGGTCCCGCGCCATGTCGCGCCTGTCGTTTCGTTCATCTCTCATGGCTTCTATGAGAAGCACGAGGCCACCGTCATGAAAGAGTAGACCTTTTCTGAGCGCATCAAGACACCAGAGTTTCTTTTTTTTGTGCGCACAACTTAATATAACAACTCGCAACATTTATCGTTCGATGACCTAATTCGGGGGGACGAATGAATGTTTTTCGCAGTGAACTGGTCGGAGCTTGAAACGAAACTTTAACAACCCAAATGAGAAAGCGGCAGTGCTGTAATCCTCAATTATTTTACGCAGTCCCAGAACGTTGCCGCAAAGCCGGAATTGAAAGATGCGCAAGCGCATGTAAGCCTTTTTCCGATGGCGATTTGGAAAGCCCTCGTTGAATCTATGGCAGGCCGTGTATGGGTTAATCAATGGGACAGCAGTGGCTGCACTCTGTGAAGGCCGACGAGGTACCGTAGGTTGTGAGTAGGACGCACCGGTCTTGTTGCAGATCTGCGTGACCACCACTTTGACGGCCTCTCCAGTGCCCGGCACCTGCTCGCAGCGGTACGAGCGACACTTGCCGTCCTCGGATTGCCGCCATTCAGAGCCGATGTAGTACGTCTGGCCGTTGCCCCGGCAAGCCGTGCGCCGTTGCTCCGGGCAGCAGACGCCGTAGTTGCGGGGGGACACCGAATACTCGTAGTCCTGCGTCGACGGCAATGGGGAACATAGGGTGATTACGATTGGCAAGTAACCATAGATATTTCATTCCTCAATGCTTGATAAGACCAGGACCTGTTCCGGGGTGTGTTGCGCATGCGCACTTAGACGGTTCTGTCGACTGCGCCAATTATGAGAGCCGATAAAACAGTCCACTCAGCAAATAGCGGCTGCCAAGACGTTACTAGCACCGGCACTTACGGAATTTCGCGTGGCAGCTTAGTAGCAGAAGTTGCACCGCCAACTAATACTATTTAAGAGAATAATGGCGGCGAACAGGTCAACAAACTTGATTAGTTTACGTGATGCGAAAATAATACGTGAAGTAAGCGTGCTACTTTTAATTAAGTGCTATCGTCACGATCCAGCATCAAAGCCACCATCTGCAATGCAGCGGTCCTCACCTGACTGTCCTTCTGGCGGCTGGGGCACACCTCCACCCTGCAGCTGTACTGATATTGGTGAAAGTTTTGGGAGCACGTGCAGTTGGTGCACAGCCCGTCCGTCCAGCTGGAGTCCACCTATTTTCACGAGCGAGGAAGACGAACAGATAACACTAAGCCTTACCATGCGATACGAGACCGTGAAAGCTGGCAGTGTCCGGACAAGTACTTCAGACACGTAAACAATTCAAAAACCACAACTTTGCAAGTCGGAGTGACGATGCTGAGAAAAGTTGATGCGGTATGGTGGTGTGAAACGCTGTTCACCATAAATGTTCAACTGGTACCAGTCTCTATGCCATCTTGTTCTCTCCGAAGGCTAGCGTTTATTTACTATTTAACGGGACGGTCAACATTCCTTTTGACTGCTTGGAACTTCAAGGTAAACATAACATGGACTCACCGGGTACATCTTTTGGTAACGTTGCCCGGGGGGTAGAGAAATCTGCATGCCGTTCACAACCTTGTACCGATGGATGTAGGCGCACTTGTTTTTGGGCACTGCAACAATTGATAGTAACGGATGTGGTTGTCATTTAATTTCAAAATCTGATCCAGACAGCGCCCACAGGTCAACGGAACAAATAAAATGCGTTGTCATAGCACATATAATAATACTGTAATATCGAAAAAGCTAGTCATAGCACCCGAAATTTGACCTACAGGCTAACGAAAGGAGCGACTAATAAAGACCAACTGCGTAAAACCAGCGGGAACAGAAAACAACCACTTATAAAAATTTTTTGTCAAAGGCTAGCAAAGAAGTTATGCTAAATGTTTAATGCCACCATCTAGGCTGCGGCACAGATTAATTTTTGAAATCATTTTTGCATTCTGGCGTGCATGGTTTCAGCTGTGCCAATCATAAGGCCAGGTCTAGTAATGCGGAGCGAACACAGAGATCAATTTTCGCTCCCCGCTTGTACACAACGTGCATGACAGAAGTAACACTACAGCATCTTGGTACTAAGATATGGAACGCTATGTCTGCTTACATTACAGAAAGCCGCCATTTTTCTTGCCTCTAAAAACGCTATCAAACGTCATAAGTTCGAATCATTATCTTAAACTGTGTATGCCTATGTGCACCACCTGTAAAATCTGTTTCTTTTTTCCTCTTTATTCTTCTTTTTTTTTTAATGCTTTATCCTGGACTAAATATTTAGTACATTCATCTGCAATGCTCCATTTGACACTGTTTCTCTTTCGTTGCGTTGTGATGTGTCCAAGTTCAGTAAGTGTTGGAAAATATGTATTAGTATATATACGAGTACGTTCATGTGCATGTGTGTGGATGTATGAGTATATATGTGCATGTCTATATATGTGTATGTATATATTACGGTTCTGATGACCTCTTTCTTCTGTTGTACTTCTTTAATTATGCTATAGTTGAGATTGCTATTATGTGATGTATTTATTGCATGAGCCCGCTACTAGCAGTGTTGCTATAGGCCCAGAGGATGTGTTTCACCACAAAATATAGTCACTTTTCGGGAAATAAACTTAAAGTTTTGGAGAATTTGCTGCTGCAGGGAAAAAAGAAAATCTTAGCCTAAGTGAAAGAAGGGAGGGTTCAGACGGGAACAGGTACAAAAAAGGCGCAATTTACCAAACAAGCGTACTGTAGAGATCACTGGCAAATTTTGCTGCCCCCGAATACAGCTTCGTAGATTAAAATCTTCGGTGGCTCCTGCTTGGAACACAACCAAATACCGTCGCAGCATCGCGTCAACAGCTTACCGCACTTGTAAATAGTGCAGCAATCTCCCGGCCCCATCTCGAGCTCGGTCTCCGGTGGGCACTTGGGTATTTCTGGACACTGGTTGACGTTACAGCGAAGGGAAACCTTGTTGCAGCAGCCATCCTGCTCGACGTACGCTTCGACGCCGGGATCGAGACTGACAGGCCACTGCAGCGCGGGGCACACCTTGGGGTCGCACTCTGCAATAATAATAATAAAAAAGTTCCACTTTTGCATCATTTTCTGCAAACTTCGTCCGAAAATATTAGTACTCGAAATGGACTAAGCCACCATGCGCACCAAGCGGCGAGAAGGAACTAAAGCGCCTTATTAGGGAGCCGCCTCAAGCTCGAAGCGTACTTTAGCAGAGTCCAAGCTGCTTTCTTGGCAAATGCGTTATGGCTAGTGACACGTGAGAGAGAAGCTGCACGAGATGTGTGCGGCCACAGCGTACGTGCTATATCTGTTAGCCTTCAAGGATTGAAACGTCACCGCGGTGTGCCGACGAAGAGGCAAGAGCAGACCGCGTGCGGCTACTACCACTCTGCCAGCTACTGCCGAACACGGGACTCCGTGACTCGCTGTAAACAGCTGCGCCGTAAAACAAGGACACCCGTGCGTCGGGACCTCGATAAAAGTTACACATCCCTGAGGGGTCGAAATTACCCCTCTAATTCACCGTGCCTCGTTAGACCACTTGTTTCTGCGCGCAAAAGAGTTTCTTGAAGGCATGCAGCTTTCACACGCGTACAAAACGGCAGGAAAGATAACGAAAAAAAAAAAACACGGTGGGCGGAAATTGTATATTGACCTTAAATTTTCAGCTTCTGCGTCGGCGTGCTTCGAAGACTCACTACTTACCACACACATGCTTCGGACAGCCTTCATCGTCAACCTTCATCTTGATTATGGCGCCTGGTGGGCAGACGATCGGTTCAGGCGGCTTGCACGAAGATATCAAATTGGCATCTGTGAAGAAAAGAAAACGAAAACTAAGGCCTCATTCAGCAGGGCCCGTTTGCTCGAAAAATTCAGCGCCATTCTACTCTGTGAAGGTGAATGACCAGCGTAACTATTTGCGGGCTATTGGTTGGCTACACACTCCCCCCAAAACAGCGCCGTTGCGCCAATGAAGCGTTCAGAGGGACTGTAAGTAGGCTTCACTGTGCAACCCACGATGTGAGAAAGCCGGCCTACAAAAACCGAACTTACGCCGACCGTTTGAAAGTCGGCTTCATTTACAAAGACAGGCGCATTGCTGTGAAGACATCCCTTTTCAGTTGCTATATACGCCGTTTTATATGAAAATACAAAGCGCCGAAGGGAGAGGGTGTGCCGAAGTAAGGAGGAGGGAAGCGGCTTTTCTCGTCCTACGGGCGCAAAAAAAAATGGCACAGCGGACACTAGTGGTGCAAGGCTGGAGAAAGCGACGCTGGAGGTCGACCTACCGTCTTCCGGTTTTGCTAAGTTTTGCTAGGTTTTGCTAGGCTTTGCCAAGTTTCGTTAGTTTTTGCGATGGTTTGCTAGGGTAGGCTAAGTGTTGAGGGGTGAGGCCCAAGTTTAACCGGATTTTACAGAGTTGTTCCGGTAGGTCCCGCACACTGAAAGAGAATCCCAGGGGGAAGAAGGAGGAGGAGGAGGAGGAGGAATAAACGTCCCTATAAAGCAGTTCGCCTTGGGGTAGAGTCCTTATTCCAGGACCCCTTGAGACCGTCCGGCTTCTTGAGCCCTCTGCACCAGCCAAAGCTGGTCATCAGGGTCCGAGCTGGTCAGTGCTCTCTCCCAGTGCTCAGGGGAAGGGAAGGGCAGGGGGGGGGGGGGGGTAGGTTGGGGTTCTTCTCGCAGCCCCACACAATGTGGTAAAGCGTGCCCGGAGCCTCACAGAAGCGGCATTCCGAGGAGTAGAGGGTGGGGGCCAGAATGTAGGCTCTAGTTGGGTAGGGAAAGGTGTTGGTTTAGATGCATCGAAGGTGATGTAGAAGCTAGGTCGACCCCCAGCTCCACTGTTTCTAAGATTTTGCACCACTAGTGGAAGCTGCGCCATTTCTTGCGTTTCAGGAGCCAAAGAGAGACTGGGGAGCAATGCAGCAACTCCTGTGGTGCAGTTTGAACTTCCCTCAATGTCCACAGCGGTGTACCTCCCTCTTTGACCGTTAAAAGTTGCTCGAATGAGAGGAAGAGGTAGAGGAGTGCGCTCCGAAGGGTGAAAAGAGGAAGACGACCGCGGAACGGTTCAAACTAGCAGGAGCTCTTTGCTTGTGGGCACCAGGGACGTAGCCAGCACTTTTGCTCATGGGGTGGAGGGAGGCTGAGGTTGCATCTCGGCCTTTTCCATATGATCTTTCAAACGATTAAAAATATGTATAATCAATACATAACTAGAACTGATATTATAACTAATAACTAAAACTACTGACTTAAATTTATAACTATTAACTGAGAATACGTAATGATTAACTGTCAAGACCAAGAAAAATTAAATATTTCATTAAAAAATTTCGCATGTTCCGATTATTGTGGCAAAATTGTTATCACTTTTTTATTTTTCTGTATTGTCTACATAACAAGAAATCGCACTTACAGAAATATGAAAATCTAGGACAAATATAAACAAATATGCTTAACAAATATGAAAGCAAGAAACATGGAAGTAAGGAACTAATTCATTTGACTCTAACAAAGCACGGGGCGGGAATTATAAACGTGAAAAGCACTGAACAATTAACCTGTGGGTGGAAGTTTTATTTTATTGTCACTGTGTCATCCAAGAATTTTTTTTCTTGCACACAAGCGACGGTTAAGGACAATACCAGAATCCTTCAATGCTTTCAAAAGCATTGAAGGACTCTGACAATACTTAACACCTCTGTCTTTTATGCCAATATATTGCGTAGGAGCAGCTTGTCAACCACCGCGTACTGCGGATAATTTCACCAAAATTAGTCAAAGAGAAATTGCGTCAAAATTTACAGTCGTGGTGAAAAAAGCGAGAGGACTATATTTTGATCAGGGCAACAGAAGTGTCACTGGCTACAAAGTGTACATGTATACAGAAAGCCCGTTCTACATGCTGGGAATTCCCCCGCGAATTCGCTGCTGCTGCGCCGCTCGTGAGGCAAAACGACATATTGTCGCTGTGGCAACAGATTGTTTTGCTGTGCGAACGGCCCCGCAGCATAAAATTCGCAGGTAAATTCGCCGCACCATGTAGACGTGGCACGGAGGCGAAGACCGAAGTCGTCAGCGCACTATTTTCCGCTGGCGGCCCTGATTGCGTGGACGTGCTGAAGCAGCCAGGCCTGCGATTTTGCCAGCGAATGTTAAGCGTGCCAAGAGGGAAACGGACCCCCAAAGGAGAGTAGGTGCGCTTTCCGGACAGGATTCCAGGCGTCCTAGGCCAAATCCTAGGATGGTTTTCGGCGCAGGTGGTTGCCTTGGTCGCCGTGCATCACAGCGAAAGAAAATTTCGAAGGGGGGGGAGGCTGCAGCCTTATAAGCCCCCTCCCCCCCCTCCCCCCTGCGCCCCTGGTGGGCACGCGTTCGCCTTGTTGAATAAACGCGGTTCATCCAATTCTAACGGGGTGTATTGGTCAGGACCAGCATAGCAGATGAGAGGCAGGAATCGCGATCTAAGATGGAGGAAGTTCAGTCTCGTGCACTCGTGGCTGGCGATGCTGCTTACTGTCGCTCGCCATCGTCGTCGACGCTGGTGGTGCACCTTGCACTAGCGATGAAGCCGCTTACGCAGCCGCTGCTCGTGGCACACAACCGTTCGGCTGTGACTGCACTAAGTACACCGTTCGTCCTCATTTCAGTTTCTCTGGGTCGAGTAGGAGCCATCCTGGCGACTCACGGGCACGAGGCGACGACGGGGTCGCAGTAACGCTTCAACCATTCTACGTGAACAGTCTCTCGGCCAAGGCAACGGTTATCGGAGGAAGGAGTCAGAGGCTGGACCACATAACTCACGGGCGACGTGCGGGCGCGCATGCGCATATGCCCCTTGTTCTTACACTCAAACAGGCGCGAAAGCTGGCTTTACTGTTATAATACCCCTTCTGCGGTAGTGCACCATTTACAGGCAGCGCAGTTGTTTCTTGGAATTTTTTTTTTGCTAACGCCACCGCACCAAGCTCACGCTTCAACATCTCTGCTGTTAAAAATAAAGAAATATTGGGAGTTAGCCTAAAATAGCTCCGATGTAAAATCATGGACTCATGAACACTGAAAATGGCCGGTCCAACAGACGGAGAATTTAGGGAACAGCAGAGGATGAGAACGGCTGTTTCATTACCGCACAGGTATGTCTCACAGCAGGTCCCGTTCTGCTTGGGCAGCTGCTGCAGTTTCTCGTCGTCCCTGCAGACCGGCGGAGCGGGGCAGAGGATGCTCGTGCATCCAATCTTCAGGTTCTCACTGCACGTGCACGTGGTGCAGTCATTCACTTGCCACGAGTCGCCAACCTGTGGCGGATAGAAAACAAATTAGTGAATTAAATTAAAAGCTAAGTGAATGGTTGGTTGCATTTTTAATCTGATACAAATTTATTCAGGTACAGCTTATCTTTGTTAAGTATGTAGCTAGTTATTCAGCTAATTTGTTTGATTCAGAACGACCGGCCGACCGACAGACCGACAGACCGACCAAATTTTAGAGCATATTACATATAGGCTGTGGTAGGAAACGTCAGTAACTGTGATCTTTTACAGTACTGTTCTAAAACAAGTCTACGAGTGTAGACTGCTATTGAAAATTGCGTACGTTTGATCAAAAAGAAGACACGGAGTGCCACAAGCCTCAAGTCGCAACGAATAACTTTACGGCAAAACGAACAGTGCACAGAACATTACGCACAATAAAGCTCAAGGGACGTGGAAAACAAAAACAAAATACGTACACAATAGACATAATCGAACAAATGATGAATATCATTAGGGGCCCTTACATAAAAACACGTTATTTATGTTTTGCCGTGTTAATAGCTTTTTTGAAAGCATAACGACTTACCAAGTGTCCGTGGTCATCACAGACCTCTGAAAATAATAAAAAAATGTGACACAGTCAATCATTTCTCGTGAGAATATATTCATGACAAGAGTGAATTTAACTGTTGGAAGGCAATGGGCCGTTTTTTTGCGAAGTTATTAAAGCCGGTTAATTTAAGAAAGGATTTTAACCTACAGCACAGTATATACTTTCATGCGTTCGATGACAAATTCTATTAAACCTTACGGAAAACAAATCTTACGATAAAGCTAAAAGCAGCGTTTTATCTATAGGACCTAGCCTGAAGGCTTCAACAAGTAAGCCCTTATAACTCCTGGGGTGCGCCTTCGTTCACTGCTTTCCGGGCTACGCTCGAATACCGAAAACGTGCGCAATCGTTCCGAATTCGAATTACTCCATCGTCAAGTGCAACTGGCACCACTATTCGTAGAGCTTGCCCCCTCAAATGATATACTGTCTGTCTGGCCCAAACCATCAATTTTGGCTCACCTAGGGGAGCGCAGGAGAAAATCTAAGAAGTTCTGACGCGCAAGCACTCACAGCGTAGTATCTGTCCTGTTGGTTCCTGCATTACCATTTGCGTCTCTAAGACAGCAACCGTGAAGGAGAACTTCATCAGACAAAATGTGGTTATTTAAAACGCCAATAATGAGTCAGCATACTTTCTTACATTCCCTTTCAGGGTTTTGTTTAGCCAACCTCACACCATTGGTCTCCGTTATGTAGTTCCTAAAAGAGACCACGAAGACAGTATTCGTACTTTCTTCAGTAAAGAGTTCCATGGCGAAGACGCATATATGCCCAGCTTAACTCAACCTGCGTTTATTTAGGATATGTAAGAACAAATAGAAGGTGAGGTGACAATGTCTCCATTTCTCGCCCTCGAGTAATGACGCCGACTGTTGCCGACAACGGCTGACCGCAACAGATTGGCTGATACCGGTAAAAAATAAACGAAAATTTAAGAATGTTACTACAAGGATGTGGCACGCAGTATGCGCGACGCTATCAATATCGAAAGAATTATCAGGAACTCTGGTCGCCTCTTTTCGCTGTTGTAACACTAGGCGTTCAGGGGGGCACAAGTTTCATGAATCCAGACAAATACAAGCCTGAGCTTGAAGTTTATTCCCAAGATGCAGTGCGTAGCCACGCCATCGCGCAGACGAAGCGCTCTACTGCGTTTGAGTAGGTCCAAATTCAAATTTTGGCGGTTTATACCGCGCCGAAGCTACACCTCGCCTATCCTGCGCGCCGTATAATAAAGGGCTACAGATTAATTTAAATTACGTGGGGACTGTTAAAATCCGGCGAAATCTCAGCATACAGGCGGTCTTGTCTTTGTTGTTGCTTCTCCACCAGAAACACGGCCAAGCACGCGGCTGGGATCGAACTCGTGCCCTCGGACTCAGCAGCACAACATCTTAGCACTGAGCCTCCGCGGTGCGTGGTTTTAGTTTGTAGAAAAAAGGAAACCTGATGCCCTGTTTCTGCAGTACATATATCCTTTAGTCGCTATACTGACTGCCCGTTTTTCGACAGCTCAGACGAGTATACGTCATTGTAATTCTTGGCGCGTCATACGTACGAATTTGGGTATTTGAAATCTGCTCGTTTAAATGCAAATTTCTCCGTAACGAAAACATTGTTCCCCGCTGAACAACATTGTAGGTGGGTGTAAGGGATTTACGATTTTCAATAAGGCAGAGTAGTATGACGTCCTCATAACCCCTATAACGCACACAATTTCTGGCAATGTTAGTTAACCCGCACTTGTTACATTCTCGATATAAATACGGGCCTGTGAAGAGACTGCTTCGAAACAGGAGCCCTCGTCACAATTCGGGCTCTTCGCGAGTCCGACTTCGCGATCTGTACTGAGAAAAAAGAAATAAACTAAACGAAGCCAAATTAAACTAATTTTTTTATTAAACTAAACTAAACTTAACCGCACTTAACTTATCTGAGTGGTTTCTTAGCTAAATAATGCGTATTATTACTTTTTAACACGAAAATGTTTTATTTCCGGATACAACAAGATCTCGCTGACGTCATATCCGTCACGGAAGTGACGCCATCACAACCGAGCAAGCGGCCTGTAAAGAGTGCACCCCTGCACACACGGTTTTCTTGCGGGTAAGCAACCTTTAGTACTAAAGAGTACGTTATCTTAGGGTTGTTCGCTTTCGGGTTTTATGTTTTAACACGAAAGTGTTTTATGCCGGGATACACCAAGATTTAACTGATGTCATATCCGTCACGGAAATGACGCCCGTACACCTTTGCCGAAGCGACCCGCCAGCGGGACGTCGCTCGCCAAGCACACCCACAAGACAGCCGTCGACCCGCAAGTCATGCTCAGCTGCAGATTCTACTGCACGTTTCACTGTCCTGCTTTACCGATTCCTATGATAGAGGAATCAACCACAGTTTGGCTATAGAACGGGCTATAGCCAAAATCGTGTCTTTAGCAATCCATTAACGTTTCTGCGTTGTCCAATAGTCTTCCGTTGCAAGATTTATTAGCAGCTTCGGCGTAATTGTCTCAATTTTTATGCGAGAAACGCAGCCCAACCAAGCTCATTCTGGCGCTGTACGTCAATGGTATCCTAAATACTTTAACAAGCCTAATGTAATAGGTCGAACGTTTCTCTTCAGCACACTCACCGCAGTACTTGGTCTCGACACACTCGCCGTCCTTGAGGACGAAGCCTTTTTTGCAGAAGCACGAATAGGTCGGCATCACTGGGCACGCAGTGTCGGTTTCCCGGTAGTTGGCGCACGTCTTCGGACAGCCGCTGTCGCAGCGAAGTTCCATATTTTTCGGGCAGCTGAAATCTGAACAAGCGGGAGGGCGTAAGCTGAAGGATTTCTTTGGGAGTATTAAAATACAAAAAAAAAAAAAAACAAGCAAGCGCCTACCAAGCCAACATATGTTGCAGTTGTTATTTTAAAATCCACTGCTTCAATTTAGTCGTTTAAAGGGGCTACACCTGTTGTACAGAGGAACGCTAGAAGACGTCGGATTAATTAGCACCTAATAGGGATATTAAGCACGTACCAGCCATCCTGTAAAAAGGCACGTTTTATCTCGCCCGTAAAATACAATTTTCATGGCTGAGAAACAAATCCGTGGCTTCGTGAGCGGAGCAGGAAGCCTCCGTCACGACAGGTGCAGCCGGCTGCTTTAGGTGGCAAAAAATCCTTGCCATTCTACTCCGTAAAGGTGCATGGCCAACGAAGCTGTTTGTCGGTTTTTAAGGGGCCACACAAACTCCCGCTCAAACTTCGCCGGGGAAACGATAGCAACGCCGACGTCTTGCGTTTTCTGCCTCGCGGTATTCGGGGTACCGACGGTCATCGCACTACCGCTTCGGGACCGCGGGCCGATCGCCGTCGGTAGTCTCCCCTTGCCGCAATCGCGCCCATTGCCGCCTTTTTTTAATAAGTGGGCTGTGCAAGATGTGTGACAGCGACCTTTGAAAGACCAAGCTCACACTGATCTCTTTAAGCTCAGCCTCACGTCTAAACACACATGCATTGTACGCCATCTTGTATCAAAATATGAAGCCCTGTAGGCGAACAGGACGCCGAAGAAAGAGAGTGTGTTGAAGTGAGGGGGAGGGGAGCGGCTTATCGTGGCTAGGCATGCAAAGAAAAACAAACGGAGGGAGTTAGCCCATATAACAGCTCCGCTGTAAAATGTTGTCGGAGCAAGAAGCCACCGACGTACCGCAACCGGAGTCCTGCAGCCAGCGGTGCACGGAGACGCCGCTGGTGGAGCAGCAGTGCTCGGCGTACTGCAGCTTGGAGCGGCACACGGAGGCGCTCAGGTTGCGCGAGAAGCCCGCGTCGCTGAGGCAGGCGTGCTGGTACGGCTCCGGCTCCACGTACAGCTCGCAGGCGTTCTCCTGGAAGCGGCACACCTCGGGAGGCACCTGCCGCTGGCTCGAGGAGCGAAGCACGCTGCAGATCTCGGGGCTGCCGTCCACCAGCCAGCTGTACGCGAAGTCGCGCACGCTCGCAGACTGGTGCCCGCTGCGGTGCTGCAGGTCGTTGCCGGAGTCCAAGTCGCAGTCGCCTGGATGGACAGCGGGGTGACAGCATCTTTGGTGACCTCATGGGTTTGGTGTTTCAACGTTCCTGATAAAATCCAAGCTTGCTGTGCTTTAAGGGTATGTATATAGTATTGGAGAGGTTAGGTGGAGTTAGTGTGTAAGAGCGTGTTTTCGGGAGCTTCTTATCGTTGGACGGAAGTGGCAATATGGCAAAATAAACAAGTCCAAAAAGTCACACTTCCTTTTGCCTTTGTCGGCGCAGGTCTGGTTCGAAACACTAGGGTTTGTGCTATACGCTATTTGCTACTACACCATTGCTACTGTGTGGTTTGCTACTATACGCTTTTGCTTTGTACCACAGGCACGCACCTCCATCGGCTTCGGCGTGACCCCGGCTTAGTATGGCATTTCGCACACGTTGGGACAACAGAGCACAAGGAACTTGTTACAAGAATGTTTTTAGGAGTTCCCTTTGCCTTTATTCCACTCTTTAATTGCCATTTTTAATATTTTCTTGCTGCTTTAAATTCGACTGTTTTCCTGAACTATAGCTACATTGTTTCTCACGGTGCTGAGATAACAGCAACCTGTTCTAAACGAAACATGTTTATGGAAAAACGTCAAGACATGTCAACGGTTTATATTGAATGAAGCAAGCTTATCCACTGCTTGTATAGGATACGCTAATATTATGTCCAGTAACATCAGGACAGCACGAAGAGTTCTTATCAGTTTAAAGATACCAAAGGCACTTCCTCACTCTGAGGCAATCCCGTGGTTCAGCTTCACAGCAATGCACTTGAGTGACCAATCCAGATCGCTAACCGAGAAGATTCGACAAATGAGAGCGACGTGCATACAATTTCACCCAAAATGTGGTCTGCGCTGTGGCGCTGCGGAACTCAGAATGTATTTGCATTACGTGATGCTGGACATCGTCATTCGCCGAAACTTCAATGTTGGCTGTAAGGATTGGTTAAGCAAAAGCACTGTGGTGAAGTGTACAGAGTGCTCAGTGCGGAACACAAAATGAAATAAGGCAGAAGGAATTACAAGAAGAAAACTATAGCCATGCTCTAAAGGGACCCTGCAACACTTTCGATAAACGATTTTACTCTTTCCTTCACACCTGGAAGCACTGCAAAAGCTACACTGTTCGCCAGCACGGAGTGGCACTGCGCATTTGCTTGTCGCACCGGATACGCCTTCCATTTCTGCTTTCTTTTGTGGCTTTATTTTTAAGTTGGTATCGAAAAGCGTTCATTGCTGCAAGTGAAGGAAAACCGGCCAACAGCCGCTACATGGCCTCAGTGACGTTAATCGGGCCGTCGAAGTGCGTCAAGACCGGGAAAGAGAGAAAAATCTTTTAGCGACTTTTCAAGTTATCTGATGGGCATAGAGCAGTAATTTTGGCTGAGGTACTTTGCGACCCCCTAATCTAAGTACTGGTTGTGTTGCGTGACTACATTCTGCAAGCATTTAAGATTAAAAAAAAAAAGGTTGGAAAAAGTGTTGCAGGGTGTTGCAGGGTACTGACACGAAATTTTTGTGTCCCGTTTTTGTGTTTCGTTGTAGTGTGCCTACGAGCACACTAATCATAGAATGCGAGCGCAGCATAAATAATTACTTACAGCTCCGTTTTTTCGTGTCAGTTTCGTTTTCGATGAAGCGAACGCGGAGGCAGTCGCCATTACAGGAACGCGCATTTGACGTCACTGCTCTCGTCGCACCACAACCAATGCCGGTCTGGGCGGCTGTAGTCGCACGCGACATCAGTCCTAAAAACTGTGACGTTATGCACCAGGCGGAAAAGCGCGCGCCAACAGCACCGCCGCCGCCTCGATACACCACGGGAGCCCTCACGTCGGCCGTTTGGGTAGAAGCGCAGGTAACATCATGAGCTTGCTCGATGGCGCAGATGAGCTTTCTCGTGCGCCCAAAAATTAAAATTGATTTAAAATATGTTCTAATGAACGGTTATGGTTTAAACTTCCGAGGAGTTATCTCCATATACAAAGGAAGCTTGTTACAGTTATCTGAGTTATGAAATTTCTTGTCAGTACTTCTTTAAGCCTGATTAGTTTCAAGCTTCAAAATAATTCAGTGCTTCAGATTTTGGACCCGAGGAGAGACAGGCCATCGTACTAAAGGTATTACAATGCGTTATAATCAATTGTATATCAATTGTATTCCGATGGACTACCTCCGGCGAGCTTGAAAATTGGCGTGAATATATATATTTTTTAAGAAATCGACGACAATACTCCTGCATACGTTAAAGTTGATGGTCCCTACGACAATTTCACATTTCTCCCATCCCTGCTTTTGAGCTTCCTGACATGTGCAAAATCGTAACAACTCAACTCGGAAGGCCATGCCAGCTGTCCAGCAATTAACTACCACGTATAGATTTAACTTGCCAGTTCCGGGTGTGAAAATGGGCTTGAACTGATCCTAGACCACTTACCACACAGTCCTGTCATCTTCCCGGAGTACGTGAACGACGGCACTTCGATACTGAAGCCGTAGTTGAGCTCGAAGTAGCGCACTACAAGATTTATGGCGGGCACGTAGACGACAGTGGTGCGGCCCGGAACCCACGTGATGTTGAATTCCTGGTTGCTCCACGGGAAGTCCTTGTCTCGGAGCTCATTTCCATTGTATTGTACCTAGAACACGAGTTGTGGTTCAGTGTTACCACAACTGTTACCACAAAAGTGTTACCACAAAACTGCTACCACAAAACTGTTACCACAAAAAGTGTTACCACAAAAAAAAATACCTATCAGGCTTCGCGAGAACAAACTTTGTTACTAGTTATCCTCAAGCTCCTCTTCTCCCCCCCAACCCCCTCCAAAAAAAGATTTTTTTTAAATTGGCGTTTTTTTTTTGTTGATATAATACCCGTGAGACATTCAAGCTGGCTACTTACAGCTTGGTTATGAGACATGCCGTCGAGCAAGGCCACAGACTAAGTGAAGCACACCTGCGAATCTTCCGCGTGCGAAATACATAAATACGAGAGCTTTATTTTTTTAAACCTCCATCAGAGAAAAAGAGCGCTCACGACCGAGTATCGAGCCCACGACATCGTGCGCAGTATAGCACAGCACGTTAGAAACTGAGCCAACCCGGCGAGTGTCCGCGAGCCGTAGCAGTAACTGAACATTTTGTCAACTAAAACAAAACATTGATTTTAAAAAATAAAAGCAAAGACGCTATCATTCTTCATCGAGAAATCGACACAGAAACGAGAGCGCAAAAAGGAGCCCATCCCAAAGAAAGCGAACAAGGACGCATGGTCACCCTCTGTCCCCGGGAGATGCGGACGTGGCTGTTGCCGTAGCTGATGGCCAGGCCCTGTGTGCACGTGGTGCGCGGCTCCTCGGGGCACTCGACGTTGTTGCCCACCACTTGGAAGTCGAGGGACTTGTCTCCCGAAATGTGTTGCGCCAGCATGTAGCTGCAGTTGCCCTGGAACTCGAACGTCCGGCCGTCGAAGCTGATGTAGTTGGGATCGCCGTGCCCCCGGCACACACCTGCGTTCGGGGAGCGTCAGTCACTGAACGGCTGCTGCTCGGAACTTTCATTAGCTAAGACGCTCAAGCACACACCATTATGCCAAAACATCCATTTACACTGGCTGTTCAACCAGCACGTGAAGCAACTGTGACTGCCGCGCCCTTCTGGTGCTCTTTCACTGAAGTCTCAATTCAATAATCCGAGAAAAAAAAATATTTAAACCGCAGCAAAAGGACATTATGAATATTCGGAGATCGACAAAAAATGTTTCAACAGCGATGCTGTTTATCAAATCGTCATTTTTCGTGTCCGCACTTAAAGATAGCAAGAAAATGCCGAGTGCACGTGAGCGGCGGCGACCGCTTGGCTGTTAAAAGAACAAATAAAATGGCGAGCGTCCTTGTGTGTGCGCATCACTGTGACCAGGACACTCATTGAACGCGCAGAGAAGGTCCTGTCGGCTATTCCGAAGGCTCCGGACTAGGGCTTCCTTGTGAAAATAAAGTCAATTTCTTCTTCTTCTTCTCCGCTATGACCACCCAGCGTCCCCGCCGCACGATTGACAAGCTAAGCATACCGACTTAGGGAGATCGGTGGAGTCCCCCCCCCCCCCCCCAAAAAAAAAAAAAAGAACTGCAGCGTTCACCGCAATCGTGGCAATACTTGCTCGAAACGAAAAAGACACGTCATAGCGTACGCCCCTCCAAGTTGATGTCCAATGATTATCACTTCCAAAAAAATGAAAGAAGCTCACACTTATAGAAACAATGAAGGAGTAAAGGTCATTGCGACAGCGAAGAAGAAGCAGATCGGCTGCAACCGTCGCGATGGTTGCGTATAGCTTCTCTACCATCAAGTCTTACGCGTTAGTGTGAGCTTCCGTAATGTTTTTTTTTAGGAAGATTATACCCGAAGAAAAACTAAATAAAATGGATGTCTGTGTCCTTCGATCACAACCGTGCTATTATTTCTGCGACGATACCTCAGTGATTGCTGCATTCCTTTTATAGCCGCGCCTATACAGTTTTAGCGCAGAGTTTAATTGCTCGCGATAAAAAGGTGTCAAAAACGGAAACCAGTGGTTGCCGAAGGAACAGCGCCGTTAAGGCCGACTTTCGTTCAACTTCCAGGAAGAAAATGTGCTGAGCGAGAAAAGGAAGTCGCTCACAGTCGTGGCACATGGCTGGCGGCACGCAGGCGTTCCCTCGTCGCACCAGGCCCAGCGGGCAGAAGCAGCCGGCCACGCACTCGTCGGGGCAGTCCTCGGCGCCCTTGCCGGACCGCTGGTGCACGTTCTCGCAGGTCCGCTCGCACTCGCTAGAAGGCCCGCACTCCCGCCACTCCATGCCGTTCGGACACATCGCCGCTGCGCACGTGAATATATGCGGGTCACGGGTTTCAACGATATAGCGAGCACAGCAGAAACAACGAATGATCTCTGGGGGTTCATTTGGCGAACGTCATCTGAACGGAGCACAAAATGCGAGCAACGAATTTAAACACCCCAATCAGGGACAGTACTGCTCTGCGTAACTTTTCAGACGGCGGTGCATAAGATGTGCGGAGATGCTTGCCCAAATTTTGCAACCTCATTTGCGCATCGAACCTCTATTAAAGGGTACAAAATGAAAATGAAGATTTAGTTTTTGACACCCAGTTCCTTTCCAATTAAAACCTGGTGGAGTGGCCTGGCGACATAAGGGCCCCACGCGAATATTGAGGGGCGACTGTGCGTTCGTGCGCTGTTGAGTGTTGGTCGGCAACCCTTTTTACTAACTCCCACCAGAAATTCGATTTCTAAAGATTCAGACTGCAGACTAAGACATGGCCTCTATATCACGCACATTGCCGATGGTCGGCCGACATGGGCAAAACTGCATGATTGACGCGAAAATTTCGAATTTATTGAATTAGAAAGGTAGCATCAGTATTTTGCTTCAAGGAAAGCTAGCGAGTAAGATAACAGGGATGGAGCAGAAAGATGGACGTGACATCAGCTCAGGCCCATTATTTAGGCACCTCACATATGCAAAATTCAGAGCACGTCATTCCGCTCTGTCAAGGTGGATGGCCAGCGAAGCTCTTTGTGGGTCATTGGTTAGCCATAAACTGCCGCTCAAACCGCACCGTCACTCCGGGGGAGCGTTTGGCGGGAATAAAGCGACGTCATCGTCTTGCGTTTTCCGCCTCGCGCTATTCGGTGTCCCGACGGGCATCGCGTTTTCGCTTGGCGTTAGCGGTCCGATTGCGTCGGTGGTCTCCATAAGCCGCGTTCGCGCTCATTGCTGCCTATTTTGTCTGTATGAGTAGGCTTCAGTGTGCAACACGCAATGCGGGAAAGCCAGATAACAAAAACTGAGCTTACAACGATCTTTTTAAGGTCGGCTTAACTGCTAAACACAAATGCTTTGCTAAGAAGGTTATTTTAGGGGGCAATATACGCCGCTGTATGTCAGAATAGGAAGTACGGAAGCGAACAGGTGGCCGAAGGGAGATGGTGCTCAAAGGAGAAGGCAACACCGACCAGGCGCCTCTTTTCCTACGTTTGCCAAAAGAATAAAAACCTAGAAAAGGGGGTAAGCCTCTAAGCTCCGGAGTAAAAAAAAAAAAAATCTACGGCGTGACCTAGCGGATGGCGCATTTCACTTTACCGGCTGCTTCCACTGTATATTGTAGCTATTGAAGGATTTAGGTCACCTGTGTACACAAGGTGACCATGCAACCATGCAACCATGCAACGCAAGTCCAGCATAGGACACATCTCAGGTGACAGCTTCTCCGCCGCTCCCACCCGGCAACCAAAAAATGTATACTCTCACCACTTCAGAGTGCAGGGCTGACAGGAGAGACTGTAGCAAGATGTCAAGATGTTGTATTGAGGATATATGGTCAGTTATCACTTTGCTGGGGAGGGATTTGAGTGGGTGCGTCTTATGGACTCTTACCGCATCCCGTTGACAGCCTCCATTCCGATGCTATCTCGCTCCGTACAGTTGGCTTGCACGAGGACACCATTCCCTCGATGGCGCTGCACATGCACTTCTTGCCGTCCGCATCTCCCGAGGCCAGGCAGTCGCACACGAGGTCAGCGCACGTGCTAATCAATGTCTCGGTCAGCTTTTTGTCTGCAATGCACCGCGAGAGTGGAGGGGTCCTGCAAGACAAATAAATACAAAGCTCCCGAACATACTTTCGACCCACGGGAGCTGTTCACACTGTGGAAATTTTATTGCTGAAAAGGCAAGCTCTAAAGGCTACTTATGGGTTTTGTGGTCAAACACAAGCGTATAAATGCTCAGTTTCTGGCATAAGATGCTTCGTTTTAGCCATACGGAAACAACTTCGTGCGCAGAAGCTCAGTGCAGGTACATAGGTTAGCCCTTATCTGCTTGCTGCCAGTAATTTGAGGCCCTTTTCTGCTCGAGTCTCTGATGTGTGTCATAAAACTTGCCCATGTCATCGTACAATTTATTTTCTCATAAAGAAATCTGATTAACCAGAACAAAATATCATCTACGTTTCCGGCTAAAAGAACAAGACGAATCCGACACACTCACTAACTGACTTTTGCTGCTCCAATAAGGTCAGAGCCAACTTTCATAAGTGAACCATTCTTCCTAGAAGGAGCGGAAACCTCCGAGAGTTTCTTTCGAATATGTGTACCCTAGCAGAAAAAGTTTATATAAAACGCGGAGTCCTTAAGCTTTGAAACTTGTGTCATGGCCTTCAATTGCTCTGAACCAAAAATATTCTAATGATTTCGCGGCAGAGCCCTTCAAGCGTTTTGTCAGTATACAGTAGCCCGTTCTACTACTGGACTTTCTACTCGGGTAGAAGAAGCCTTGAAAACAATAGCTAGCCACGTGATGATAACTTCGTCAACTGCTTTTTTTATTACATGCCGGGTAATGACATGTTGAGAACGGTTTTTCTTATTGGGGTTCTTCAAAATGAAAGCGCTAGCCATGCCAGTCATACTGTTTATATAGATTAAAAGGCCGTGAGTGTACACCCAGCCGATAGGTGTATTCATTTAGCTTGGACCATTTTTATTCTCAACGACCAACAGCGAGAGTGCCAGGGCACGGAAGCTGCCGCCCAATCTATGTGCTCCAGAATGCTGCTGTGAATATTTTAAGTGTTGAATGCAAACGAATATGCACAATAGCATAAGCGAAACGCGTAAACCCGTAAGCAATAAAGCACGTCTTTAGATGATACGGCTGCCCCAAGGCGCACGCGCTCGAAGATGCGTCACTCGGAAACGAGGCCCCATGGATGAAGGTTAGTCATAAACCACACAACTCAGAGGGATCGTAAATATTCCCCGCCGCATTTCTGCACTCCTCGCAAAATCCTGCATAGATAAAAGGCCTGACTCATTCACGCCTTGCGTTGCATCGAATCGCTATTCTATTTCAAGGGAGGGCTTTTTTTTTTTTTTTTTTTGCAGAAACTTGTGGTCTTTGGGTCACATGTTTAACAGCAACAACTGGTCCGCTTTTATACCAAAAAGAAAAAGAAGGACGTGCAAATATAATTTTGTTTCTGAGTACGATACGTTGAGGAAAAGTGCTAGCAGTAAACTCTGGGGAAAAAATTAGCAGTGGCTTAGCTCGGCTATGCCAGGATGTACGTAGCGTGAGTTAAAGTTATGCTGGTTATTCTTAGCTTTCCTGGTTTTCTAGGATTAGCTTGATTATCATGCTTACTGCTGCTTCAGTGACACACACACGGTATACGCGTTATGTGACACATGTATTTTTATCAAGCGGCTCCAGCTCAGCGTCACCAATCGCCCCAGAGCTGAGCTGGTTCCACAGACAGGCGTTGCTGCTACGAAGCACGAGCCATCCGTTCCACACCCAGCCACCCATCGCATGATCATCAAGTAGACCAGGCCGCCACGTACGGAACGGAGGTCGGCGAAGACGCTGGGCGCGTGGGGTGTGCGAGATGCCGGGCAGCGAGCAACGTTCTGTGCGCCTTGTGACGTCAGTGCTCCTCGCGCATGCGCAGAACGGTTCTCCAGGAGCCACGCGAAACTGCTCAACCTCGGCCAGTGTAGCTCACGCTAAAAAACAACACTCACGCTCCACGTCTTTTCTCCTGTTCCGTTTTTTTTAACGCTGTGCAAGGTGAACGTATTCCGACTAGCCCAGATATCCGCCTTGACTCCTCTCCTGCGCCCATTGCTGCCTCTCCAAATTCACTAAACGTGCGTCTACCCACAATGCAATCGGTCTTTTGCTTGCTCGGGACACGTGGCAAGCGGCTTGCGATGCTCCAGAATCGAGAAGGTTTTGGCTATGCACTCAACTACAAACCTAAACTGCATAACTGACTCAGGTAATTCCTCCAATAAATTTAGTTTAAATTTATTGTTTGTGGAAAAGCTGCAGGTTCGTGATTGACACTCCTGTTTAAAACGCAATAGCCTCGCAAATGTTGTTTCAGACGGATGGACGGGCGCACACACACACACACACACGCACAGACACAGTCCCACATACGCTCACATGCGACAGCATCGACGTTCGTACAAAGCGCGCGTTTTTTGAATGAGCTCCCAGAGAGTACTCACGCGATCCTCTGGCACCACCTCTCGGCTCGCTCCCGGACGTCCCTGGGGCATGCGGGCAGCGCGCAGCTGGCCGCCGCCTCGGCAGAGGTGGCCCAGCTCTTGGCGAACTCCTGGGCGCCGCCTAGCACGCTGCCGTCGGGAGCGAGGAACTCGCTCGCGGTCTCCAAGTCGTACACGCCGCACAGCCCCGTCGTCTTGGACGACAGGCAGTCGGACACCTGTGTCCACCACGGGGAGAATAAAGCGACCACAGGGATAAAACTTCAACAAAACTTTCGCAAAGAGCGAGTTGCAACTCATCTATATACGCCTACAGCTCCATGCGGGCGTACTCAGATAAGAGGAAAAATTCCTCAGGGCACTCAAACCTGATCACGTGCTTTGAAGGAGAAAGCCTGGCGACCCTTATCGACTTCTTTACTCCTGCATCGCACTTGAGTCACTTTCTTCGTTTTAGTTTATCCGTCTTTCGGCGCGAAATGCTTCAACAGCTAGAAGACTGGTGACACACGCACACGACTCGTACTCACGTGCCGTCGCGTTCACTTGCCGCTCTGCACGGACCCACTGGCCTAACTTTTGTTTCACAGCTGGCAACATGCAGAGATCAGGGTTCAATTCAGATATGAATTGAAATGTGTTTTTTATTTACTCATTTCTTTACAGCGGCGGCTATCTTCTGTGCCCGCTAACAATAACTACGGTTTTTCGCACAATGCGGCACTTAAAGAAAATAGGCAGAAGCACGGCTTATTCATTTCATACTGCCAGAAAAGAACAGCAGCTCATATGTAAGAAATTTCCACGCAAACAGACAACCGTCTTCGCATAACCACTGAAAGCATAAAAAATATGACAAGGACAGCTAAACACTTCCTCTGAATGCGAGTCCGCTGCGCGAGGCAACGGCGCGAGTGCAAAATTCCGCGCCGCACGTGGTAATATCATGCGTCCTTTTAATATATATATATATATATATATATATATATATATATATATCAGGGTGTCGAACCGAAAAAAATACCGGTTCGGTTACGGTTCGGGTTCGGGTGAAATAATTTCGTTCCGGTTCAGTTCCGGTTCGACAAAATCACGTACCGAACCGGTTCGCGAACCGGTTCGGGAGCTTGAACCGGTTCGCGAACCGGTTCGATGAGTTGAATTATCACTGAAATTAGAAAAAAAACATTTACTAGTTTAAAACGACCGTCAAATCAAAACACAAACTAACATTCAAAATGCTGCTGCTCACCAAGGGCAGCTTTAAACAATTTAAAGCTTTAAACAGCTTTAAACTTTAAACAATTTGGAGATATTACAAAAACACATGAAGTGGCGACGATTTACCACCTTCTTTCTCACTCAGACTTTATGTTGTCCCAGTGACTATTCATAAAGCCACCGCCAAGAGATATGACGGTGGGATATATTTTCTGCCCTTTCCTTTTTTGTTGAAATCGCAATCGTCGCTATGCAATCACCCATCACGCTAACCTTGAAGCCTTAAATTTAGTCCTGCGTACTGGCGCGTTCAAATACCAGCGCTTAATACCAATGGCGCACATTTTTTATATTTGTAACAAAACAGAAAAATCCTACAACAGGCACATAAATACTACCAATGAATTAGAATATTTGGTCACCAATAATTTGTTAGCCGTCACCTTATCGAATGTGTTAGCCACACTTTTGTTAAAAGTAAGCTTTAGTTAACGCTCAGTCACTGCATTATTGCTCTGACCACTGCAATTCCTTTTGCGATACCGAAAGTGTGCATTACAATCAGTATGTCATCGTACCGCCTGAACCCTTACCATCGTTCCGTGTGCTACATTGCGGAATCTTATAACAGATAATGTGGTTACAAAATGAAAGGGAAATTTGACACGTGGAGCATGAGATGGGACTTTTTGGGTAGACGCTCTTTAATTAGTCCACAGCAGTACTCCCCTCCGGAACGAGTAGCAGTAGAAGCAATGTAGCGAGTTGGGCAAACGGCTTAGCAAACGGCTTAGCCACTGAGCAGCTCCTGCGGTCACACTTGTCAAGTATTAATAGTGTCGGACCTTTTAAACAAATTATGAAATGCAAAAAGTTTGCACACATCGGGTGTGAGCTTTCGCTGTTGCGCAGTGGAGCACTCCTGCAGCCTGATTGCTCCAATGAAGTCGCAGCTAGGGAAGGGCAAAGTCGTTTTATATCCCCTGCACGCTGCCGAGAATGACATTTCGTTTGGTCAGCTTGCACTACGCTCGCGCCTCCAGCAGCAACAGACCACTGCTACATTGGTGCTCATTCATTTCCCCTGTTGTTACATAGAGCGTGATAGTGTTCAATTGTCTGGAGGGGAAAGTGCGCGAGCAAGTACGAAGTTGATGGTACGGGAAAGAAAAAAAGGCCTGAATTGCATTCACTGTGCAATATCAACAACAGAGGGTCGAACCGTTTCGGCATGAACCGGTAACCGTTATTTCTTTTTCCGGTTCAGTTCCGGTTCGGGTTCAGCGTGCTCAAAAAATAACGGTTCGGGTTCGGGTTCAGTTCCGGAAAAAATACCGGTTCGGTTCCGGTTTTCGGTTCGGTTCGGTTCCGGTTCGACACCCTGATATATATATATATATATATATATATATATATATATATATATATATATATATATATATATATATATATATATATCACGCGTCCTCTTATAAACCTTTCATTACGATCATCGTCGTCGTCGTCATCGTAACATAAATAAGCGCTGGAGGAACGAAAAGCCTGCAAAGCAGACGAGACACGGCGCTACTAACGTCTCTGTCGTCGGTACCTCATTCCTCCTACACCTATTTTAGGCATAATTGATCAACTGCCCCAGCCCAGAAACCGCACGAATTATCATCCCTTTCCCTTGCGTATTTTTGTTGTTCTCCCAGTTACTATATGACTTGTATCCTTGGCCAGTCACATTTGTTACGCCTATGCGTAGGCTGAACGTCAGATAGCCGTAACGTTGAGCCTTACGACATGCCAAGCAACGAATGAATGAATGAATGAATGAATGAATGAATGAATGAATGAATGAATGAATTTATTGTCAAGAAAAAGGAAAGGAAAAGCCACCAGCAGGCGTAAATTGTCACACCTAGGGGTGAACACCGGAACGCCTGCTGGTGTGGGGGTTCGCTGGGAGCTCGCTGAACATTAAGCTGCGGGTTCCTCCTGACAAAAGGTGCAACTCTAAGCTTAACATTTGGCCTAACATCAGCCCGGCACATATCTGCGTTCGTCGTGTCGTCAAGCAGAGAACACACTTAGCGGAAACGCACTGCACTACCCGCCTAATTGCTCCTCTGTAATAAGCACGCTCAAATTACTCATGCAGGCATGGGGACATGTCTCTAACACATTTTTTTAAGTCGAACGCGCAACTCGGAGGAGCACTTACCGGCGCTAGCATGAGAGGTGAGCGGGAAAGAGAAGGGAAGCATCTACTTGGCAGGGGCGCCAGTCGACTATCGTCTTTCGTTGCAACAATAGGAGCAGATACACGGCCATTTTTTGTTTGAATTTCGTCAGTAAAGTTTTTTTGATGATTTTACTCCTGTTCCTTTGGTTGACATAGTTGGAGGGCGGTGACTCGGCTGCAAGCAAGCGAGCAATCAAAAACAACCCGCTCGAGTGCGTTTGCCCACGTGCAGTTGCAAGTTGAGGGAGATCTTGATGGAGAGTCTGCCTCGGTATTCAAAGTGCAGCCGCTCACCGAGACCCGGATGGCTCGTCGCTCGTCGAAGGCAACCTCGAAGTTGTGCTTGACCGAGGTGAAGACGAGCCGCTGGCCGTTGCGCGCCAGGTGCACGTTCCCGAGACGCCTGCTCACGGCGGCCAGGTTGCGCACGGCCACGGGGGCTCCGTTCACGCTCACGTCGGACAGCGTGGGGCCCAGCTTGACGAAGGTCCGGTTGCACATCACCGACACCCACGCCTCGCACACGCCGCCGTTGTCGCCGCGCCTCGAGCAGCGCCGGTGCGCTAACCACAGGGACAGAGCACAGGGCACAGCATTCGTCTTATAACAGCGCAATTACGGCTTTATGCCCGGACTTCGTTCAGATATAAACATTTTCCCATAATACTTGATGTTGACAAAGTGACGTCATAAAGCACCCACAGACGTCAACCTGTGTGCGTTTTCGGTGTTCTTTCCCTTTTTTTTTCTTTTTTGCCTGTGTGCGTAGGGGAACAAGCATTGTTCACGTCAACGTTAGCACCCTACGATTCTAACCTATAGCTGTGCCCCCCCTCTCCCTGTCACTCCCTCCACAATTTTTCGAAACGTCAGAAGTCAGTAGCCCCGATACATTGCATGTTGTTTAAATTAGGTGGCCAGAAAAAAAAAAAAAAAAAACCTTTTGCTCGTTGCACTGCAGGTTGGCTAAACGGATATGGATCTGGGTATGGCATGCTTCAAAATCTGCAGGCGCTATTTCGACGCGACGCCTTCGGCACCAAATTTCGTTCTGTCTTAAGATCCTACCCCCTCACCTGCAAGCATCAGTCCTTCGCGAAGTTATGTATCGCCCTCGCGTGCGAGAACGATCTTAGAGCTAAAATTTTTGGAAAGCCATGCATTCATGTGACCAAAACGTTTTCACTCAATGCAGCCAAATTCCGTTTGTAGGAAATTAAGTAAACTGCCATCTCGTTGGCAAAATGCTAAATCCCTGCACTAAGCCAAGTAAATGTTGGCAGCTAGATTTTCATTTCTAGGTTTTGTTAGCTTTTTTTTTTTCAGCCGACAGATGAAGAAATCTGGCGCAATTTACTTTCGTCACGCAGCTATTTGGCACACCGTCTAAGCGCGCAACTTAGAAGATTAATATCGAAATACGGTTTTTCGTCCTTAAACTACCAAAATGATTTTTCGATGCAGTAAAATAAAAAAAAATGTTGCATGATACTAAAACCGCACAAGCTGGATTTTCTGTTGTTTAGCTCCAAAATAAGTCAAATGCCGAGAACGTACCAGTCACTGAAAATTGCTTTGCCACTTTGTCCTGGAAGATGATGTGGTCGCACACGTCATGGCTGAAGCGAACGTCATCGAACGTCTTCACTGACCTTCCTTCAATCGTGCAGAACGCGGCTGCACAAACAAAGGCGAAGACGAGTGGCGGTTTGAGCCTGGAATTCTTGGGCAACGACCGCACGGCTTTTCGTAACGCCGATTCTCACTCACCATTCGATAGCAGTCTGCAAACGTCTTCATCGCCATTTATGGGAACTGCGGGCAATGGAAAGGCATTAGTCTGCAGAAGAGCTCGGGATGTCCATTTGACCCTCATTGTGTCAATTGAAACTTACCGCATTTATACTCTGGACAGCGGACATCGCGGGCCAGTTTAGCCTCGTACCCGCTCGGGCAGTCAATCTTTTTAGGCTCAAGACAGGGCGACATGGCAGGTGGGCGCTCAGCCTCCGCTGGAAACAAATATTATGCGTGTTTGAAAAACCATACACGCAGAAAATATGGTTGCAATACGTTCCCTTGAATTCGGGAGGCCGGGAGTTGAGCTGTACGCTGTGTATCAACGTTTAAATCAGCCAGACTCTTTTACCATCAGGATCGCAGAGACGCCAGAGCTAAAGCTATCTTCAAACGGTACGGCCAAAACGCCACCACAGTATACACAGACGCAGCCTCCTATCCCGGGAGGAGAGCTATGACTGCTGTTGTGACTACAGCTCAAGCCCTCCTCACAAGTGTATCAATTCTTACCACACATGCACAACAGGCAGAAGAAGCGGCCATAGCCCTAGCAATTGCTCAAACCCCTGCAGAGATCATTATTACGGACTGCCAACAAGCATGCAGAACTTTCTCCAGCGGCTTCGTCTCACCCCCCGCCACACAAATTCTGCTGCAGAATCCTCCACAACACCGCGTAAGGATTATTTGGGCTCCCGCCCATGCCGACGTGCCTGGCAACGAAGCTGCCCATCAGCATGCCCGCGATCTGACACACCGGGCTAGTCAGGAGTTCGGCGAGCAGCGGCGTGACTGTCCCCTTTTGTCCTACAAGGAAATCACGCAGCACTACCGCCTGCAGCGAACCATGTACCCTGCTCCACACAAAAATCTAACCAAAGAACAAGAACACCACCTTCGAGGTATCCAAACCAATACCTTTCCCCACCCAACTAGAGCCCACATTCTGGCTCCCACCCTCTACTCCTCGCAATGCCGCTTCTGTGAGGCTCCGGGCACGCTTTACCACATTGTGTGGGGCTGTGATAAAAACCCTGACCTACCCCCTCTGCCCTTCCCCTCCCCTGAGCACTGGGAGAGAGCACTGTCCAGCTCGGACCCTGATGACCAGCTTTGGCTGGTGAAGAGAGCCCAAGAAGCCGGACGGTCTCAAGGGGTCCTGGAATAAGGACTCTTCCCCAAGGCGAACTTCTTCATAGGGACGTTTATTCCTCCTCCTCCTCCTTTTACTTGGAACATTCTCTGACATAAAACTCCCCACAAGTGCCTGTCCATAGTTTTGGTGGGCCCTGTCTGTGAAGTCCATATCATTACAATTGCCGCGGTTTTTTCATGTTTAGTGCTAACTTTAATAGTTCAGTCGTGCTGCTCTCAAACTATTTATAGAGCTGTTGAGCTTTACATAGTGACTGCGCGCTGTATAGTTCATTTTCCCCTTTCTTTTCACTTTTATGGCTACCTCGGCAGCACCACGCATGCGCCACACACGCACAGGCAGCATCAAGCGGGCCGGCCAATAAAGGGAATTAAAAAGTGAGTATAATCTCATAGCCTAAAAGATATCAACAAACCTCAAGCACCGTTCGTTTGGAAAGGATGCTTCATGAACTTCCCTCCAGGCTTTGCCTCAGCAGATACAGGTTTCCCCAACCACACAAACGCCTGAATACCTACGAAAATCAAACACTAAGGAAAATTCAAACGAACGCTGTCATACACAGGTTTAGGCTTGCTTTAATATTCCTGAACACCACAGACGAACACTGCACGTAATGCGAAGTAGTAGCAAATCTCTTCCACGCGCCCTGGGGATGCCCGATTATATGGCCCGCAAAGAACACCCACGAACCCAACACACTATAGAGATACGGAAGGCAGCCCTGGCCAACTCCCCCCTCGAGACTCAGCCAGAGCAGATCCGAACAGCGGAAATTAGGGCAGCTGATATTGGACCCTGGAAAGAGGGCTGCACTCACTTCCCAAGCCCCAACTTTCCCTCCCCCCTCACCCCTCACATCAATAAACTTTACTAACTGACTGATTTTTTTTACCTGCTTTTGCATATCTCGTGTTACATTGTATGCCGAAACCTGCAGGAGATATACTGCCAGCGTACTTGTTTATCTCACTCCTGCTAATACCAATCGATTCACTGCGAGCGTCAGGTCTTCTTGTCTGATATAGTTGACGTTAGTCTAAATTTCGGCACAATTATAAGCGCCTCAACTGCTTGTGGAGCTCGGCGCAAACGAATGATTGATTTGATTGATTAATTGTGGGGTTTAACGCGCCGACGCAACGCAGGCGATGAGGCGCGCCGTAGTGGAGGGCTCCGGATTAATTTTGACCACCTGGGGATCTTTATCGTGCGCCGAAATCTCGTACACACGGGCGTTTTTGCTTTTCGCCTCCATCAGAAAAGCGGCCGGGCGCAAACGAATGGAAACCATTTCAAACCGATCGGCAGGGCTGAACTCTAATCGTCAGGCGGTTTTTTTTATTATAAGCGGTCATTATGAAGCTATGTAGCCGAAGCCAAGCTCACCACTGCAGTCTTGCTCGTCGTCCGGACAGTCTTGGACGCCATTGCACCACTTGTACTCGTCGATGCACTCATTGGACGTTGGGCACAGGCGCTGGCCAAAGGGACAGTGCGCGCACTTGCACTGGCACTTGTTGTCGAAGAAGGAACGTTGACCCTACCGGCACAGATCAGAAAAAAGAACATGTCTTTGTGTCAACTCGCTAGCTTTTCCAAAGGGGCTGAACAAACCTCTTCGATCCTCATCACGGTGCACAAGAGCAGGGAGACAAACTGGGTTAACTGTATTGCTTTAAAGAGACGCGTTCGAAATTTGTTTTTAGACTGCGCGCGGAAACGTTGTTGTAAACTAGTTTGATTAATGATTGCGGTGTCCTGATTTTTTTTTTCGCAGTCAGTCAATCAATCATTCAAGATGTGAGAGAGAGAGAGGAACTGAGATGCGGAAATACACTTCCTTGTTAACGGTATAGTCTGCAGACTGGTGAACCTTATTAGATAAACGAGGGATAGAAAACAACATACCAAATAACATAATTCCGCGAAACGCGACTGTACGCTAGTTTGTTTGTGATCACCAGGCTACACAAAGCTGGAACTTGTTTTGAAAATGCGTTTATCTTAGCGGTCAGCACCAGCTGCAGTTGGCCCAAACAGTCGAGTAAAAAAAGAAATACACTTCTCAAAAATATCGACGCCCTATAAATTTACAACGCCCCAACGATGTAAGACCTAGATTATATATATATATATATATATATATATATATATATATATATATATATATATATATATATATATCCTCGGTAACAGAAACAGCGGAGGGTTTATTTAGACGTTTCGACTTCGAGACAAGTCTTCTACGGGAATGATGGCTTCGGTCGCTTCGGAAGAGAGCAGTTGCTCGTCATGCTCTCTTCCGAAGCGACCGAAGTCCCGTAGAAGACTTGTCTCGAAGTCGAAACGTCTAAATAAACCCTCCGCTGTTGCTGTTACCGAGGTTTCTTACTTTGTGCTCACCACGCCTTCGGCCTCATCGCCAGCATGCCATATATATATATATATATATATATATATATATATATATATATATATATATATATGTGTGTGTGTGTGTGTGTGTGTGTGTGTGTGTGTGGGTGTGTGTGTGTGTGTGTGTATACATATAAATATATAGCGAATCAGAAATGGGAAATGAGGGGCTCGGTGAAAATAAGACAGAAAATAAGGTTTGGCAGTCAAGAAAACCTCGGAAAGCAAAGGGGAGGGTGTGGTGGGTCATAGAAACGGGTGAAGAATTTTTTGAGTCATAAAGAAAGAAATATATATATATATATATATATATATATATATATATATATATATATATATATATATATATATATATATATATATATATATATATATATATATGCCCTGAGGAAAGCAAGTTCTCTTTGCTGAAACGTAGGCCACAATCGTGCTTTTACCTTGTTCGAAGTTTTTCTTCTCTTGTATACATATATATATATATATATATATATATATATATATATATATATATATATATATATATATATATATATATATATATATATATATATATATATATATTAAGGTTGCAGTCGTCATTGCCAGTGCTATTCGGCTGTTTCTGAAATATTTAATAGTGCCGAATGACGTATTGTTGTCATGTTTCTTTGATACAGTGATAAATAAGCGAAAATATAAGTCGAGAAAAAATCCGCCGTTTTTTCCGGGAGCGGGAGTCGAACCCACATCTCCGCATAACGCGTGCGGTGCGTTAACCAATTACGTTACCCCGCAGCGGCCCTTATATATATATATATATATATATATATATATATATATATATATATATATATATATATATATATATATATATATATAGCGAATCAGAATGGCAAATGAGGGACTCGTTGAATTAAGACAGAAATAGGTTTTTAAATATAGATTTGAAAAACTAACGGCTGAAAACATTTATGGCTTTGGACTGACACTTAAAAGTACCCAAAAGCGTTCCAACTGATGATTTGGCACAATCTGCTAAGTTGCAGTAAAAACTAATGAACAAACATTAAGCGCGGCGAACTGTAAGGCATAGTCTAAAATATTGGCTTTGTTACCCGTGCACGGAACTCATTCGTAAATGTAAACGTATTTTTTACCGCTTTGTTTTGGCCGCTGTCTCGGCCTGTCGCCCCGAGAACGAGTGTAATAGGCGTCAGAATTGTTTATCTTTTAGCTCTAAAAGTTTGCCTGCGTCATCATTAACGCATCTTGCGCGCCGTAATTGTTTAAAACTATTCAAAGTGGTCATGGGAATAAAAAAGGGTATGGTGCCCACATTGAATCATATCTTCCGCTCACGCCATTTTCAATCATCATATTTTTTTGCGGAGTTCATGCAATGACAAAGAGGAGACGTAAGCCGTGTTACCGAAGTCGCAGACGCATAGACCAGCGCTCCTCCAAAGGCCGCCAGGGTGAGGAAGCCCCACACGAGCATCGTTTGCATGGCTTCCGCTCTGAGAACTCCCAACACACGGAGCACAGTTGACTCGGCCAGACGCCGTGAACCGCGAAAAGCTCCGCATTTCCAACAACGCACGCTTTTCTTCGTAATCTCGCGGTAGGAAGAAAAGCTTGCAGCCTAGCGGTCGGCCTCTATACGGATAGCGTGGGCCGCGGAGAGGCCCGCTTGTCTCGAGATAAGCGGCTACGACGGGAAACAGCCTGTGGACACAAACCACAAACATAGCGGAAGTCCTTGGCGCTACGTGCTCATCGAAGGTCCGATCAATGGTTCTGGCCGCTGTGACTGGCAGTGATCCAGACGCGACAGAAGGGTTGGCTCGGTGCAGTCAATCACTTGCGGAGAAACCGGGATATGTAGAGGGAGGCGTCAAAGGGCCCCGCATTACTATGTAGAAATGAATTATGTAGGTCGGGCCGCGGTTCAAGAGCGGTATATGCGATGTCGCCCCGTAAACACACGCCCGCGATGTCGGTGTCAAATCGGGCAGAGCTTAAGGACCACTGTTTCCCGCTAGGATAGAGGCTGTCTTTAAAGCCATTGACATAACGTAGTGATGGATGTCTCTAGGAGAGAAAGAGCCGAGTTGTACGAAAGCAATATAGCCCACGTGTGCTTTTCATGTGGAGGATGTTTCACTAAGACGTCTTCGTGCAGCTTGCCTTAAAAGTAAGGAATAAGGGAGTGGGAAACGAGCGCCTTATTCGTCCGATAAATTGGCGGAAACTTGTCTCGTCGGGTAGCAAAGCCAGAGTTGTAAACCAAGCGCCGACCAATATAGGGGGTCAAAAAATAAACATGCGTATCGGGTTCCGAAATAATGACAGAGGCTGTGAGCAGTGCGCCTGAGTGGTTATCTGTAGTTATCGCAAGCTTGTTGCTTCTCCTGCCGGCATGTTCCCGTCACAGCTACACTGAAAAGGTCTTTGACTTCGAGTGAAAAGCGTTTCGGAATGAAAAGCGTTTTTAGTACAAGGCTTGCGCGACATAATCGGGGTGAAAATCTTACCTTCGGGCAGGAGCAACGGCTCTTCGTGCACTTGGAGTGACCATACAGGGTACAGCTGCAGAGGTCGCAGTTGGACTTCCTAATTACAGTGTTCACCTGAAACCAAAATGAAGCCCAATTTTGCCGTTATTTTTATTTCTAGCGCAATTCTGTTTTAAGGTTATTTTTGAGCATACATGAAATTTTTAGCATTTTGGGCTTTTAAATACCTGTAAGTACTTAAGTAGCTTCATTCATTCCCACATCGCGTATTATTTCCTGATTTGCATGTTGCAAAAGAGCCACTCCAGAAAGCTCCTGTGCGGCGAATACATGTTCAGGGGTAACGAAGCGCCGTGACTGTGCTCCCCTCGTTTTCCTGTGTTGCCTATAGAGATGTTTCCCCTTGTAACCGTGCACAGCCACACGCCCAATCTTCAGTCTTAGTAAAGCGAAGCGAATTGAAACGCTTAAAAAATGTGGGTGCTTAAGTGGAACGTGTTTGGAGCCATGTAAACAAATCCATAGTTTTTTTTCTTTTCGTCCCTCTTGTTTTAACAATAGAGCCGCTTAGGCTCTTCGGTGCGCCATCCATGGACAGAAAAAATACCAAGAAAATACCGAGCGCATGTGAGCATGCGTCTCGTGGGGAGCGCCCGGCGTCGTCCAGGCGTGGGGAGGAGCTCGCAAAAAGAAAAGAAAAAATACCGAGCGCACGTGCCAGTCAGCGTTTGAGCAAACAGCATCGCCGACAAAACGACTGTCGTCTGCTCCTGACGCTACTCAATCCGCGTTGCTAGGGGCAACTACCTGCGCTCATGAAACTCGGAACCGCAGCGGCGGTGGTGGCGGCAGAAGTCTCCCCGACTCTATGCCGCGCAGATGGGGGATGGGGCGACCAAAGAATATTCCGACGCCCGAAGAAGAGGCAGATTATCAGGACACGCGCCGCTCTGCCAGGCGAGAATGCAATCGCCGAGAAGAACAAGAAGAATTAGTGCAGGTCTTCAACGGCGAAGGAGCACTCGACGAAGACTTTGCGACGGCGGACGATGAGGTATACGAAGACTGAAGAGGACACTCTACAAATAAGTCACTTATTTTCTTTACTTTGCGTTTGATTTGGTCTTTTGCTGACGAGCGCCATATACATACACAGGGTAAATGGTTCTCAGTGACTTATATGGTGCTCGTCGAGGTAAGCTTAGTGAGACGAACACACCTTTGCTGTGACGTCAGGCTTACACCGTTGTGCTTTGATTTTTTGCGCGATTACCTGAAACAACTGGCCGTCCTGGAAACACGAGCAGTGGGACGGAGCAACGCAGTTGGCGCCGTCGCAGAGCATTCCTTCCGCGCACATGGGACAGAAGGCTTGCAGCGAGCTTGGCAGCTCAGGACACATGGGCACCACCGTGGCTGTTCCCGTCACTAAAGTGGATCGAAGTCGCAGAGAGAAATTAGTCTAAAGGGCAGGACTTCACATGACTCCGCTTGCGTTCCTTTATAAGGTTACGCGCGCTTACCCGGAGCATTCGTGGTGGGCGCCACGGGTGTCGTTCCTGGTGGTGCGATGTCCAAGTTTTCTGGAGATGAGAAATAAATAGTTAGCCGGGATGCTTACAAAGCTAACATTTTGTGAGCCTTGGGCAAGCCTGTAGCGTGTGCCGTACCCTGGCTCACTCAATCCGCATAGCCCCTGTCCGTACCCCAAGGAGTTGTCTCAGGGTATATTCCGCCCAGAGTATAAGGCCTGCTTGGATCCGCCCCATCACCTCTTGCTTACCGCCACTGCAACCGAGCACGTCGAAGCGCAGTGCGATCAGTTCGTTCCATGCTGTCGGCTCGATGCGAACGAAGCGTGCTCGAACTGGTCGGTCGAACAGCTGCCTCGAAACTCCGCTGGACTCGTGGTTGCCCCGGAAATCCTTGTACGGGTGCGTAGAAGAGATAACGCATGGTTTGAATATTTGCAGCGCTTGTAACGCTCACCACTGTTTCAAAATAAAAAAGCGCGGCACAAGAAATAGAACAGTTGACCGACACTGTGTTTTCAGAGGAGACACTAGCGAAAACACTGGGAGTAAAATCAATGGCAGGCTTACAAATATAAGCGGGCAAGCCTGTAGGATTGTTGGCTCACAACGCCTGGCGTTGAGCCACGTTCGCACAAAACACTTAGCGCTACTAACGAATTTCCCTCTACTGCCACAAGAGGCCACACTTTACGTTCACTTGAGCAAAAAGACACTGCGGCAACAGATGACATACAAAACACAATTGTGTCGTGTATCTCATCTGCTGTCGTCGTGCCTTTTTGCGCGATGAACTCAGTATTCCCAATACCTAATCTCCCAACACACACGTTATTACGCAACAAGAGATTGGCTGCGTGGCAGCGAGGGCGTTTAGTGATTGGTTAAAAGTTCTAATTAGTGCCACGAGGAGGATATTCCAGCTTGGATCGAATCCCGCTCTATCGAAAATTGTTGACTCCGACACTACGACAGAATTCAGTGGCGTGTTTTGCCAATTTTGTTCAGAAAAGCGTAACCCCCCGCTCTCCTTCTTCAATTTAATAGTATTTCGGACTTCCCCGCTGCCAACTCTTTCAGTGACCTGACGGATTGCTGAAAAAAATTATAATCACAGAAATTCCCGGGCAAAAGCAAAGTCTCGTTGAGACGAAGCGAACAGAACGATGATTGGACTCTCAAGCGTGATGATGTGTCTGTCCAGCACACCAAGTACCTCGATTCGCCCGCTGGAGTCTTGCACGTAGGCGTACTGCGTGCCGTCGACACTGACTAGGACACGATACCGCTCCACCCACTGGTGAGTCCGCTCGCGGCCTTGAGTGGCTATGCCGAAGACGTTCCTCTGTCTGCCGAGGTCCACTTCGACAAACTCTCCGAGCCCTTGGCGACGCGGAATCCATGCTCCGACTAGCGAGGTAAACAGAGAGGAGCGAACCTATAAACCTTCTTTTCATCCGTTAATCTGTCATAAGATCAAAACACGTTCTGGGCTGTGTTGCGCATGCGCAGTTACATTTTCCTGTCGACTGCGCCAATCATAAGGCCGCTAGCACAACCCACTGACAAAATGGCAGATCCCCGGACGAAGAAGTTAAAAAGGTCTATGTAGAGTTGACTGTGCTCTCAGTAGTTGCTTCCGCCACGGTACCCTTATAAGAATAAGGTACGATTAACTTCAAATTCCATAATTCTTTTGTTTTATGTGACGCATGCAGGGCCCAAAACAATTAACCACTTCCTTCTACATTTTTTGTTTTGCTTAAATTTATAGTTTATTGAAGTCTGGCACAAATGACCATCTCTTGTTAGACAGGCAGCTTAACCTGCCAAATTTCTCCAGTGCTGCTGTTAAAAATTTCTGAGACCCTTCCAGGAACAACCCTCGTTATAAAATGTTTGTTTTAAGTGGAACACGAAAATTATGATGCCTTACTTAGAAAGAATAATTATTTGTTTCACAGTATACAAATATTTGCCTTTAATAATGAATAGTCAGAACAGACTACAGTAGTATATGTCTTTAAGCCTACAGACTGATTTTATGCCGGGGCTTCCAAAAACAGGATTTTAACCAAACAGGAGGCTGCAGTACTTTGTCCCAGTTATCCCCCTCCCCTTTTTTAATTTACTGTAGTTTTGTTTTAAGTCAGCAGAATACCGGCCATTCCCTCGTCTAAAAATATGTCTTGCTACAGCCTATTACCTTGATACTCGCGATGGTAGGGTGCAAATAACTTCCCGGAACTGTGACTGTGACTGCTACTACGTTTATCAAACCCCCTACACCCGCAAACGTCAGCCTAAACGACGCTTTCGTGGAACTGAGATGTTGAGAGGCAGGCAGCGTCCAACTACAGCCTTCCGCCAGTAGAGGACTCCCATTATTATGTCCTGCTACAGCCTTAAACGCGTGTTGAATGCGCAACACCGGCACTGCTGACAAAGCGAAAGAAGCGCCTTACTCGCTCACACTATGCTGTCACACGGACACCGTCACGGCGTAACGTTACAGCTGGCAGAATGCGTGTATGCGCTAAAGAAATGGCGTGAAAACCTTACGTGACGTGGATGTCGTGGTGGAGCCGAGGCGCGAGTTGGAGGGCGACGTGGAGAGACTCGCGCTGCTTGACGCCTTGTAGCTGCTGTCCGGCAGCGGGGAGGGCCCGTTCACCAGGTACACGAACTGCGTGCACTTGTCTGCAAACCGGCGACACGGGCATATTCAGTGACTGCAGATGCAGTCCATTAAACTTGGTCATACCGACAGAGCAGCACAACACATAATAAGCTTGACATAATAACAGGCCCTTTGGAAAATATCGGAGTTAAAGCACGTGATTGTGGTTTGCAAACAGCTTGAACCCATGAAGGGACTTACGAGCACACCCGAGAACAAAGAAATGCTTTAAACTAGCGAGGAAAAGGAACAATGACGTACCGTCACTCGTTGGCACAGAAGTGTGGTCGTATATTATGCCAGTCTGAGTCGTGACTTCATCTGTAAAAGTAAAAATGACAGAAAGGGATGAGTTGGCTAACAGGTGAACCATTAACAGGTGAACCGTTTATTTTTATTTTATGCGCTACGCCAGTAGAACTTGACGCCAGTGCATATTCTAAAGCAAGGAATAAAAACAAGAACGCCACAAAAACAGATTTTGCATGTGCATAAATGTCTTCACTAGGCGCAAAAAGACACGGACGAAATACTGAGGTAAACAGGGCGCTTCAGTATTTCGTCCGTGTCTTTTTGCGCCTAGTGAAGATGAATCTAAACCAACTCGCCCAGTTATCTGTTTTGTTACAAAAAGTGTCGCCGGTACGATATAGTTTGTTTATCTTAAGCTGTTTACTTGCTGGCTTAAAGTCGGAGTATGAAGCGGTTATTACAGCAGCTGGGGAAAAGTTTAGGGGAGACTATGTTGAACGGGAGGTTCGTCCAGATCAATGTTATCTTATTTGTAATCAATCTCATCGTAATAAATAACGAAATAAATAAAACATCCAATCATATTTTTTGGTTGAAAGTTCTATGGGATTCGAGTTCAAATTTCGGAACCAACGTAAGATATTTTTAATACGTTTACTGTAATGAAAAACCCAGGGGTCATCAGGTCCCCCTAGAGGTAGCAAGAAGTTATGGTTCACGGTGTGTATGGGTGGGAATCAGTAGGGGTAAAGTACTTGGTTGGAATGTAAAATGTAGGAGAGTTGTTTAAATATATCCGTGAGGTTTTAAAACGAGCAGCCAGAGGTTACATTTCGTACTGTAACCAAGAACTGTGTAGAAGTTTTGGTAATCAGCACAAATGTCTAAATTTTATCCGGCCGGAAGTCACAGCATTGAGTGCAAAACGATACCGCTCGCTAACTGGCAACAGAATGTTGGTATATTTCGTGTATTATTTTATTGCTATGCCATACCGGCCTATATTAAGCCCTAAGCCTAGACAATCCCCCCAAAAAAACAGGACAAAATGTGGTGCGGCCTATTTTACGTAAAGAAGCATGCAATGGCATGCAAGCACTTTTTTGAAAGCTGAACAACCGCCCACAAAACACGCCTAAGAACACTGAATTCTTATCCAGATTTATGCACGCGCATCGACCAGGAAAGCAACGCTGAGAAAGCACACACTCGGTAGAGCAGTCGTCGTGGTCGTTCCAGTCGTTCCGATATCTGTGGTCACCACTGCGGACGTCGTGGTCCTTTCAGATGGTGGGGTCCTCCTCGCCGTCGTTGCGGTCGGCGCTGGTGGGACGGGCGTGGTCTGCCAGTTGTTATAGCAGTCGCAGTAGAAGCGAACCATGTAGTCCGGACAGGGTGCATCGCTGTTGGCCGGGTCGTTCTTGCAGACCAGTCCCCGCTGGATGTCACACTCGATGCCCTGCGGTGGCGCTTGAGGCAAGTCCCTCGCGAACGGCTCGCACTGCACCTCCGTGCGGTAGTGCTCGTCGCAGAGCGGGAGGCCGCTCTGCTCGATACCGCTCACAGACTCGACGTCGCCGTGCTCGTCCGGCTTGTGGGTATTGAACCACATGGACCAACCGGGAACGCAGAAGCCTCCGCCCACGGTAGCGTTCTCGACGACCACAGGGATCCCTGGATTTGCAGAGGGATTGGCGTATACAGTCAATGATCTCGATTCTCTAGCCATCTGCATTTTAAAGAAAAACTGAAGCACTTTAAAAAAATGTGGTTGATCCTTCTTTCATAGGAATCGGTAAAACACGAAATTGAAATGTGGCTTCACAGGAGCATTTGAACTCCTCAGCAGCTTCCGCTGCTACACGCTGCCCTATCGAGGCGCCAACTATAGGCGCTCATAAGCGTCATGACGCACTACTTCGCTTCGCCTCTCCTAGACGGCAGTACCACCTGAATGGACTTGTTAGAGGGAAGGACATAAGGCGCATTTGTAGAGCTACCCGGCATGACTCCATGGCTCAGTCGGTAGAGCGTTTCACACCTCCCGTTGCGGCCAGAGTGATCGTGGGCTCTAAACCGCCGCCGCGCCGATGGAACCTTTTCTGGTGATGTCATTTCCGTGACGGATATGACGTCAGTGAGGCTTGTGTACCCCGGCATAAAACACTTTCGTGTTAAAAACGAATCTAATTTCATCACTTATGAATCCCATTAAGGGGTTCCAAGGGAGTTCCCGAAGCACCACTCCAGAGGGGTTGCGGGTGCTAGAGGAAAGTACGTGTGTGCGCCGGCAGAAGGGGGGGGGGATGTTGCATGTTTGACGCAACAGGCTATTTGCGCTCGACACGTTAGATGACCGCCCTCTATTGGTTCCATACAAGTGCGTGAGCTTTAAACCCGACGTCATACGATAAACCGAGAAAGCGCACTGCGCACACAGTATGCAACTCGGTCTTTGCTGTGGCTTTAAAATGATTTTGTAAATATATTATTGCTTAGTGCGTTCAGTGCTACCTTTAAGCACTGTTAACAAAGGAGCGTAAACAGCACTGCCAGCTACCCGCATTAGATCGGTAATAAATTTGCATCTAACTTGGTAAATGGTCATATATAAAAATTCTAATACAGTAACGCCGAAGCGCCGGCCTGTGGCAGATCTCGACGACCACGGTATGCATTTATGAAAAGATGCCAGTGCATACTGCCGGTGATGACACACGGAGCTGAAACTTGGCGCTTACTAAACAAATGTAAAACAAACTTCTATTGGGCCGATGGGCCGTGGAACGAATAATGTCAGTAGTAATTCTGAGGGACAAGGAACGAGCTGCCTGGGTCAGAGAACAAGTTATGACAGTTCAAATAAAGGGGAAGAAAATGGACTTAGGATCGCCATGTAGTGAGGCGAACCAACCGGTGGACAATTAGGGTAACAGAGTGGATACCAAGAGATGGGTCTAGAAGAAGAGGAAGGCCACTATCCCTATGGAGGGATGAAATATGAAACTTCGGGGGTTAACTGTAGACACGAGCGCCGCAGGACAGAAGCTGTTAGAAGTCAATGGGAGAGGCCTTCACCCTGCAGTGGGCCTAAGTAAGCTGTTATTGATGATTATGATGATGATGAATGCGAAGATGACTGATAAAACCACGGTCTAGCATCGTGAGACTTAGGTGGCTTCAGTCAGACGTAAGCAGCGCGTTAATTGTGGCGATCTGCTTTCCACTCTATGACGCTTTTATGCAAATAACATGCACATGCCTTGGCGTGCTAACAAGAGAGGCATCATGGCTTCACAGCGATAGGGCGGGTACATTGTCTGTGACTAGTGGGTGTAAATGAAGACAACGTTTGTCGACCACGCCCTTGACCCGCCTCACCTGAGCTGGGCGTGACTATCTGCGGCAGTCCAGTTGGCAGTGGCTTGCAGTCCTGCTGGATTGCGCAGAAGATCTGGTTGTCTTGGCAAATGCAGCGCTCGCAACCCCTGTCTACCACCTGGTTGGCCTGCGCTCCACAGAAAGTCCGAATGAGGGTACAGGACGCATTTGCACTCTATAGTTGTATGACGCTGTATGAGTAACTAATGACACCTTCAACAGGTGTGCCCTGGCGGAATTTCAGCTGCATTTCCAACGATGCGATGCATTTGTGCAACCACCAAGGAATGGGAACGATGTGCGCGCGTTGCACTGCGGGAATGAGCAACTCGGCCTGTGCGCTGAGAGCGAAAGTATAAAGTATAATATTGTACCTCGAATTACTGTAAGGTTTTCAAATAGAAGTGTCGCATAAGCGTTTCAATTGAAGTCGTCAAATGCAGGTAGCCAACTAAAAGTATAGGTAGAACAGCAGCTTTTTATATTCGCTGGATTGTAAAACAAACACGCTTCCTGTCCCACCACGGGATCTTTCCGCGCTCACACTCAACGACGTATTTACGTATGACTGACATAAATATTCTTCACAAAACGTACTGCTTTGTTGTTGCGTTGTTGTACTTTTTGTTTTATCATTTCGTTTATTTAGCCCGGCTGCTTCCTCTCTCTCTCTCTCTCTCTGCCAGCCAGCCGTCAACAGAAAAAGCAAAACTGTTCTTTACCGTGTTTAAGTTCAGGTAATAGGGTCAGCTTTATTGCGTTGAGGTGCGACGTAATGTTCAACTCATGTGCAACTCATGTAACATACGCAATATCACATGGCGCGCTGGCTGATTAGTTAATTATCAGTGTTTCACGCTTGAGCAACTGTAGGTTTTTGAGGAACCAATGAGACAGTAATACAAAATATCCGCATATTCGTACATTCGGATAGCTATCTAGACTTTAGCTGGCAGCAGTACTATTTGATAACAGTTGTATTACCGAATGTGAAACCATCCAACCAAAGTTTCTGGAGGTACCACCAACTGTGTCATATAGGAGCATATTGCCCTCGGAATATAATTTAAACAATCGAGTGTTGAGCGTTGTATATGCAGTCCATTACTGCTAAATGTTAAGGAGGAGGAGAAGAAAAGCGAAAGGAAAGGCCGAGAGGTTATCCACTAAGCGTCATTGAGTTTGTGCGCGGGAAGATACCGTGGTGGGACAGGAAGAACGTTTCTTTTACAATCCACCGAATATAAAATGCTGCTGTTCTACCTATACTTTTAGTTGGCTAAATTTTAAGGCTGCGTGTAAACGATTGAATATAAGTGATGGTTCCTCAACGCTCCTTAGAACTTCGAAACTGCTGTACCGACCTAGCTGAACCTATCAATCCCAAAGTTTTGCACGCGAAATTAAAATGGGACAGTCCTGCCGTTTAACTCCTGCTCTACAAATCGAAACGGGTTCTCCCAAAGCGATAGCAAAACGCTTCACGGTTCAGTTTCGGTTGCTCAGCCGGCTTCGAGCATCGACCGTGCAATGCCATCGAGGCAAAGCGAGCGAACGCACCCCGAGGATCTGTCCCTCGAAGGAACAGCTGCATTCCTCGGGGTCGATGCAGGTGTCGTAGTCGAGCCACACAAAGGGCGCTTCGCAGTCCGATGTGGGTCGGCAGCCGGGCACGCAGGCGTCGTTGCCCAGGCACTTGCCATCGGCCACCAGGGCCCGGAGGAACACGTTGCACGTCTGGTTGCAGCGGTACGCACAGTCGCTGTACGTGCGCCCGGGGGAGCATAGAGCTGCGAGGGCAAGGAATAGCGCGGACACTTGCTAAGCGCGATCTAGTTTCAGATATCAGATCGTGCGCTCCCCCCATTTCGTCCCCGGAACAAAGAGTCTCCGCAGACTCAGCATGGAAATATATAAACCTACTAAAAATAAAAGTGTTTCGGACGAACGCTGGCTGTCTCTGGAAAAAAATCCGATGAAATCTAAGCACTTTTTATGAGTTGTAAATGAAAGAGCATTGATGTAAGATTGAACGCCGTTGAGGGCGAGTATTGCTCTTCGAGCAATGAATGAATGAATGAATTTATTGTAAACAAGGAAAGAAAAGATCTCCAGCAGGCGTAGTTTGTCTCACCTAAGGGTGGACACCGGAACGCCTGCTGGTGTGGGGGGTGTGGGGAATGGGGAAAACAGTTGTACAGGAAAGGGAGGATAGAGAGAAGGAGAGGTTACATATATACAAATATACAGGTCTAACAGGACATATATGTACAATATATACAAGGTAAACACTAAAACACGAAGACCAAAAAAAAACACAAGAAAAAAACAAACAAAAACGAAGCACCCACACACACACACACCGTTTAGTTTATGTGGGGAGAAAGCGGAGAGCCGGGAGGAGTCCTGAGGCATCCAGGTAGGACCCCAGGGCCTCATGGACTCAACAATGTTTTCAAATTTTGCGATAAATGTGGTTCCGGTTATTTTTTTACAGTTTTAACGTTAGAATGTTGGCCGCAGACCGGAATCATTTGGAATATATCGCTGAGAGTTCTACTGCCGCGAAGAGAGGCCTGGCTCAGTGGTGATTGTTACGCCGCTGAGTGCGGCCATCCAGGTTGCGCTTGATGACTTGTCGCTGCCGCACCACCGTGCTCATAGAGTTCCATACTGATATATATACTACAGGGAAATCTGTCGCTGAAGTCGCGGGGCGCCGTGGGCGGCGCCATTGCCGCTAGCGACGTTCCTCGTCTACTTGGCTTAGCTAGCCATACGGCTTTTTTTTTTTTTTGTATCCAAACCAAAATCCACAAAAAAGGGTAATTTGTTTTCTTATTCGTCGTACATGAAGCTTCTAAATAATCACTGATCTTTTCGGAGGTTCGATTTTATAATAACAAAACAAATTTGATGAAGCTTCTACAGTAATATTGTTGCTTTTTTGCAGCGAGCCAACCTTTCAGCCTGTTCATGAGCCATGCCAAGAACAAGTGGAACGTGCCTGCGCTGTATATGACGGAACACTCGCTGACGCATGGCTCCCCTAGACAGTGGCGCCAAATTTCCCTCTTGTATATATTAGTATGAAACTCTATGACCGTTCTCTCTGCTTTTCATGTGACTGCGCATGCCCAGGCATTTCCTAGCAACGCGGCCCTCTCTTTGTTTTTTAATATTGTAAAGCAGGAGCTATGGAACGCTTCATAGTCACGTTGGCTTAGCAGCTGTTTCGCTACTTCCGGCGCCGCCAACACCGGATTTTCGCTCAATGAGCCATTAATTGCTTTCGGACTGCAGGATTCGCACCAATCAAAGCAGCGTCGTGTTTGCCACCATCATAGACTATGCCTCTCTGCTTCCTAGCGTCGAACGTGGACGGTACCCACAAGTTTAAAAAGAACTTGCGGGATAGCAGAAGGTGCTGTTGTCGTTCATAGGCAACTGGTACCCCATTTGTAACTGCTCCCCAGCCTCGTGTTGCTGCTTTAGCAAGTGTGTGTTTTCGTTCGGCCGTCAGTTGACGTGCCCCGTTAGCTGTCTAAATTATCCGCCAAGGGCACTATTCTCGACTGCACAAATTGCCGGCAATTCAGGAAATTTTCCGGAAGTCTTTTCTGATTGGCTTTCAATTTTGGTCACGTGCTTCCGGTTGACAAAGCGGTTGTGTGTGCTGTCGTCATTTTGACGTTTCATGTCGTCTACGGACACCAGTTCTAAAGTTTGCCTTATTTCTCGTTACTAAAGGCGCATAATTCTTGGCCGGCAATGAAAAACCAGACTAAATGCAGCGGACATGACAACGTAAGCCTGTCTTTGCTATTCAACAACAATACTGCTTGTAATACACACCCCCTCTGTGATTGGCTGAGAAGGCGTGACGTAATTTAAACAGTTGGCGGGAACGATTACGTCATGCATTGGCAACTTCAGCCTGCGTAAAAGTGACGTAATGCTACGTAACAGCTTGAAAATGGCGGCTGTTTTTGTCGCAAAATACAAGCAAAATAGGGCACAATATTGCCCCGGCTTACGGCGCCGCGAAATGTGCGGCAATTTGCAGCAGGCGCAGTTTCGCATGCGCGCTGTTTAAAGCATGTTTCCTACCGAAAAAAATTATAGTTTCAACTGCTTCCAAGTCAGCGATCATGGAACATACAAATAACATGCAGTATTTTGCTTTTATGTTTGGCAATGAAATAAAAATTATTTGTTTGGCGTAACCGCAATATAAGAGGGCACAACAAGCCTCTCTATGACAAAGAGAACCCAATGCATGGCATTTGTCCATGCTTGTCCTAGTAAGCTGTTGGGTCACATGATCGAACTCAAGATAAAAATAACAATAAAAAGTGACTATTTAGTTCATTACAGCGCTGATTGCAGTCGAGCTTGACGAATGAGTGAATCGGCGACATCGGTGTGCTCCACGGTTATCAGGCGTAGCGCTTCGCTGCTCTTATGTGTCATAGAAGCGATGGTCGCGGCCGTCTTTTTCTGTGATCACGCCATAAACTTGTAACATAGCAGCAGACGATGGCGTGGCGGCGGTGGCGGCAGGGAAGGTGATAACGCAACAAAGCTTGCATTGAAGCAGAGAGCCCAGCTATGTTAATAAAAGCGATTGAAAGAAATATATAGATACGGTAAAAAAAATTGTGTGATGTTCTTTAGCTTGACATCCGCCTTTCGCTCGCTTTTGGATCAACGTTACTCGATCGCCTTGTGGTGTTGGCGCCAAATTTGACCTCCAGAAATGTGTTTTTCTTGTCAGCCTCAGCTACCGTCTTAATTTTTATAGTACATGCCAAGTGTTTTTATATCTTTCTTGCACAATATTTGATACCTTGGTAGCGATCATTATGAGTGACTCGTCAAATTACACTGCATGTCGTCATAGCTATAGGTGCAGCACGTCACTGATTGCTTACGTCGTGCTTACGCAAAAAAACATGGGCGAAATGCCGGCAATTTGTGCAGTCGAGAATAGGGCCCCAAGACAAATGCGTCTACAGTCAAAACTCGATCTAGTGAAATCTGATCTTACGAATTTCCCGATCTAACGAACAAATTTGAATTCCCCCGCAGGCACCTATACGGTTCAATGCTTCCATGAACTCGAACTAACGAAATAGATTCAGCGCCATTTCCGTTTTAACGACGTATTTCGAGAAACAGACACATTTAAAAAAGAAAAATTTCGAATGTGTTTCATTAGACGCCACGAATATTATTGCGCCACGTCATGGTCACCTGCTTCAAGCACGTCGGTATCGACCGTCCCCTGCCGAGGCTTTATCGAGTTCCCGAAGACCTCAACAAGAGCAAGAAGGAGAAATCTCCTCAGTTCTTGAGAGAATATTTGTCGGATTAACGAGGTGGCAGTACATTTGCGCTTCCTCGACTATCTGAGCGAACGATGAAGAAATCGTACAGTTAGTTTCAGGCGTACAAGCGGCGTCCGAGGATGCTGACGACCCGGAAACTGCTAGCTGAAGCTCCCATGCCCACTCCAAACCAGGTGATGGGCGCTATTGACTTGCTCAGGCGCTTTGCTGGGCCTCCTCACGGAGGAACCGAGGACGCGTTGAACGCGCTTGCGTGCTACGAAAACTCTGTCCGCCCAATGTTAACGAAGCGCACGCAGGCGAAACTCAGACGCTGTTTTTTCCCGTAAATAAATTCGTTTCCGCCAGAACCCTTGAGATTTCATTGTTATATATATATTTTCACTGCGGACTTATAGCGCATAGCTAAATTATCGGAAGGCAAGCGGCGCCGCAATTCCGATGTCATGGTAGCTGCTGGGATGCGCCTCTTTTTAGAAATTAAATTTATGGAATCAGGTGCTTGTAAAATAACAATCCCGATCTTACGAAGTTCTATATTTAACGAAATAATTCGCGGTTCCCGATGAATTCGTTAGATTGCGTTGTAGCTGCATACGATTGTTGGCACCCATCCTTTTGTGTTTCTGGAGCTTCTTCTTCCTGTCTTCATCCTTACACAAACACGTTTCCTTTTGCTCATAAGATACGAACGAGGCATGTGCATTTGAGATCGGGTGTAAACAAAAAATAAATGTCCTGCAGCTTTCATATACCGTGCTCTTGTCTGCTGTTGGCCCATGAATTGACTTTTTCAAAAAGGTGTTTTTCTATTTTGTACAATGTGGGATTTTCGGAACTCAGTGAAGCCTTTCAAAAGAGCCTCCGCTTCATTCAGATCCTGTGGGGTTTTAGCCACAGAGCAATAATGGGTACCAAGCCACGCGGAAAAAAATCCGAACTTATCATGTTTTTAACGTCGATGAAGCCTACATCTATGAGAGAGGTTTAGGTAATACGAAGCCAGATAACTCTCGAAGGACGGGTCTTTTTTGGTTCTAAGCAGCGTCTATAGAAGCTTTGATAATCACATCAGCGAGACAAGCGAAGATCTAAGGGCGAAGGTAAAGCAAATGATGCAAAGAACTGCTAGATGCAGCAACCGATGGAGTCCTGTGATAACTTGCACCCAATGTTGAAATTTGTTTTGAATATTTGCATAAAATTATTTTATACCAGTTTATACATGTTGACCCCGTACCGACTAATACATCACGAAATAAATATGAACATTTCTTATAAGCAGAATTTTTTAGTGTTCTATACCAGGCACAATTAGGAATGTGATATGGTCGAAAGTTGGGCAAGTTGGTATTGACGCATCTTAAAAATCCAACTGCGCGCAAATTAACGAGGACGTGAACACACTGAAGACACCATCTGCGCTTGTGGTGTCTTCAGTGTGTTCACGTCCTCGTTAATTTGCGCGCAGTTGGATTTTTAAGATAAGAATGTGATGTAGCGAGGACATCGTCGAGTGAATCGCGTTAACGTCGCGGCATTTACAAATATCAAGTTCTGCCTGAAAGTATGCCACAAAATTTATAGCTCACCAGTCGGCTGCCCCGTCGTTGGCGACGTCGACTGGACTTGATGCTCCCCTGTGGTTCTCAATGTACTTCCTGGAAGGCAACACGCATTAAAAAAACAGCATAGTATTCGCGTGTCAATAACGACAATAAAATATCACTCAACCCAGTGACGATGCAACAGAAAAGTCGTATCAAAACTTCCCAACAGCCTACAAGGGAAAACAACTAAACGTGCCACATTCAACTGATAGCTGCCGGTCACCGTATGCCTTGTTTACGGTGGTTAGTGCAGTTTCCATTCCCATTCACTGCTTCACGTTTGGCATAACAACTTTGCTTCTCGCTGAGCCCAGCAGTTTCTCTCGCATGTGCGACTTCCGATTCCCGCAAAGGATTCAACAGTAGGTTCCTACTGTCTACGCCTCATGTCTGCGGTTCTTTCTGCTGCGTCGTGTTCGCACTCTTCGTACGTTTTAACACCGTGCAGTGCCAGCAAAAACCAAAGCCGCTACCCACTTCTGACGACTTTTGTGAATTAAAACTAATAAATAACAAAATATTGGGGAGTTCTTATCGCGGCTCCGAACAGTACAGAAAAGAGGAAAATAAAAAAAGAACCAAAAAGCGTTGTTTCGGCATAGATACGATAACCTCACGCTTGGATCACTTATTCAAAGTTCGTTTTCGCGTGTCGATGTGAAACTTGCAGGCACTTACCTCCGTAAGGCGATGACGTTACGTCGACAGACGAAACAGCGGTAGTTCCCGCCTCAGCGCTGGTTGAGGCACTTTCAGACACGTCTGTTGCAGGTGGTTCTGTAGTTGTATCAGTGCCTTAAACAAAGCGAAAATAAAGGGAGCTAAAGGGTTCCACCTATTAGGTTACAAGCTAGGACTTTTCATTGTTCACGTGCATTCTTTTGCTCCAGTCATCTGCACTGCATTTATAATGAAAGCCGCAAAACGAGTGAAGAGCACGTTTCGAATTTCTTTCCCTATGTATGTGGTTGGTTTTGTTGGGCACTCGTTCTTAATATCACAGGGGGGAACATTTATTCTGACAGTTTTCCTGAAAACGTTTTGCTGCATATCTAGCGCATTTCACGGTAACGACAAACACAATACCAAGTCTTTATGACAAAAACTAACACGGTAATAATGGACTCTTGTGTTAACATTTTACAATGCAATGACATACTCGATGCCGCACGGGGTAAATGCGCCCTACGCTAAAAAGGCATTCATTTACTCAGGCATCACTGATAGCAAAATCGTTCATTGCTTGCGTGGTTTACTCATTGCCGAGCACTGACTGCAGCTGGTTTAAGAAATTTATTCAATGTTCGTCTTGCCCAAATAAAGTGACCTTTCAAGATTTTTCCACCTCAGTAGTGAGAGACACAGTAAATTTATTACATACAAATGTATTCGACAAAATTTATCTTATCAGGCCTATAGTGAATATTCGTCTAACAGGAAAGACGGAACCAAGGCTCTAAATATCGCATGCAAAAGAAAGATGTAAAAGCACAAAAAGTACAAAATGGTGAAGTGAAAAAGTGCTCCATTAACCTAACAGTCATCCAGGCAAGGGTGATTCCATACTCACGTTTTCCGGAACCTGTCCAAGTACTGAAAAATGATGACTTGGTAGTCGTTTCTTGGATTTCTGCATGTGGAAGACATACCAGACACCGAACTGAGGTCATTCAACGAAGCAATGGTTATTTTTCAAAATATCGGTGGCGCAGATTTATTCGCTGTGCTCCGAGCGAGTGTTCGACCTTCGTACGGTCAACCATAGTTCGTTCTGTGAACTTAGGTGCGGCCGAAAGTGGTCTCCGGAAACGTGGCCCGCCAGCAATCGTCCTTGTGCTAGTGGCCACAACGGTTCCAACATTATCCCATATCGTAACGAACAAGTATATGTATATCCCTCTCATCGGCCTCGCTGTCCCAAATAACACACATTCCGACTAAAATTACTCCCACCTCCCCTCGCGGGAACCCCTGTGTAGATGCGACGCATAGGGGGTTCCGTTGTTGTTTCCGTTAGGTTGATTCTCCCATCGCGTGAAACGTGCCGTGAACCCCCTGCCGCGGCTATGTCGCAACGTGGCGTGGCTATGACGCAACACAATCCAACACAATCCACTTTAATCCAATCCAATCCAAATCCAATCCAAGCCAATCCAAGCCAATCCAAGCCAAGCCAAGCCAATCCAATCGAATTCAATCCAATGACCTTCGCGAGAGAGTGTTCGCTATCGGAGAGGAGAGGGGGTGAGCGGCGGAGAGCGGCGGAGAGCGCAGCTCGCGCGGCGAGGAGAAAGCGGGAGGGGTGTGGACGGACAACAACAACGCCGTATGGAGGGACAAGGCGAGTGAATGAGATGCAGTCGCATCTAAAAAAAATGGCCGTGTATCTGCTCCTTTCGTTGCAAATGTCGACTAACGCCCCCGCCAAGTAAAAACCTCCCTTCCCTTTTCCCCTCACCTCTCATGCTGTTCCTTTCCCGTGTCGTTCCTACCAAGATAACACGGTAGAGGTTTGCTCAAGTCAATTTAAATTTACCGCGTTCTACTACTCCAAGTCTCGTGTCTCGATGCCAGCGCTACCGTACGGCGGAGACGCGCGTGAATTTAGGAACCCCACTACAACATTCGGGTTCTATATAGAACCATCGTGGTTCTATATAGAGCCACGATGGCCTACTGCACGAGCGTTCGAAGCGGAATGTGGATCCCATCTAGAGGAACCTTTCATTGCAATTGCCGTTAGATTTCTTAAATGACGCCAAGAGGTGGCGCTGCCAACAGCAGGCGACAGTTTTTTGCCGTTGATGTAGTATTTCATTTGCTATCGCAAAAACCAAGCATCCCTGAATTTTTTAATAAAGGAACGCTGCAACTATCACTTATGTATTTATTTTGTGTCTTATATTTGCGTAACGTCTTGTTCTTGTTCAACAATGTTGACAAGTATGAACACTGACATGAACACTGATGTTTAGATTTGGCTGTGTGTATATAAGACTATTGCGCAGATCCTGTTTCATTCTGGCCGGGTGGCTGAATCGAGTCACAGACAGACATACAGACCAAACTTTCTGTGTTTAAGTAGTCCAAGAAAAACTATCGTCTTTAAAAGAAACAATGTAACTGCAGAGTATGGCCTCCATCTGGTATAACGCGGATGAGGCCTCACTTTTTCGCTGATGCCTCTAAACGTGCAAGAAGCCCTGCCCTAGGAGAAGTTCTTAAACGAACGAACTGCTTTATCCACTCAAGTTGAGGCAGTAAGGCATTTGGATAACTTTTTCAAAGCGCCATTTTCAATACATGCGAGATCACAGATAATATAATTATAATTATACTTCGTCGTGTAATTCGTACGTGTAATTTTTGTAATTTCGTTTAATCTTTCATGTAACTATTATGTGGGGCGCAGCAAGAAATTGTGACTGCTGTGCATGGTCAGTGGGCGAGTACTAGATGCCGCCGAACGCCCTACCTACATCAAAAACTTTTTTTTTGCCATTACCGATACACCAAGCGCCAACATTTTTAGGCTCAGGTTGGTCATATCGGATGGAGAACATAACTAACTCCCCACATACATTTTCCGAACGCACATAACTTCCAAGTTTCATTCAAAAGTGCTCTTAAAATAAAAAAAAAAGGCATCCTTTCAGTTTACCCTGTGCTTCCATGCGCTACATTGAATATGGAGAGTAAGGGCGAGTTCGGTTTAATCTAGGCAATAATAAAAGCAACAACAAAAAAACTTGCCTGTGGTTTGCTGCACCGATGGCGTTGACGATCCGTATGGCTCAGTTTCAACTGCGTAACGAAAAAAAAAAAGATCTTTATTATACCGCGAGGGCTCCCACCTACATATTGCGTTAGAGTTGAATAACGAAGGTTTTATTCTGAGCAGGGTTTTATCCTGTCGCGGTGCTCCCCAAGATATGCTGAGCATTAAAAAAATTAGTAGCGTGAGCTAAGGTTCAGCTGGTTATTTTTAGGTGTCCTGGTTGTCTAGGATTAGCTGATTATCATGCTTACTGATGCTAAAACGATTTCAAACGCAATCCAATCCAATCCCATTGCGGTGGCGGCGTTTCCGGCGCGCCAGCTGTGCGCCGTGAGACGTGCGCTCCTCGCACATGCGTCGCACGGCTCTCCAGGAGCCACGCGGAACTGCTCAACCTCAGCCAGTGTAGCTCACGCTACAAAAACGCACCTGAAACATCGCTGCTCAAGAGGATTGGCTCGGTTAAATAATGTCATCACTTTGCTTTATCGAAGATGTGTTGTAGCTTAAAAGAACACCAAATTCGGCAGTCTCATCTGTGGCTGAATTGTGCAGTTTAACCAATTTAATATACTATTTTATTGGCCACGTCTGGAGTCTTATCTACCTGCCTTGGGCGGCTGACGAGGAAATACCCTGCCCCACTCGGTGCCGCCGCACTACGGACCTCAATGAAACCACGGTTCACCCCAAGAAATTGCCGTAGATTGGCTTCACCACAACACTCCAGATTGACCAAGCAGCGTGAACAAATGTGGAAATTTGTCAAATGAAAAGGCTCAGCTTGCGATTAGAGCAAAAAAAATTAAAGCCGTTCCACTCAACGTGAAAGCTTACGGAAGTGCAGAGAAAGTGATTCGCCATAATGGGCTGTAGCGCCGTTATCTACTCACTGCTACCACCCAAACCAATTCAAATTTCCCTCCTCCGTAGTGCTCGCGCGCCCCATGCCTGAAACAGCACCAGAGGGAGTTTCTCTTTGTGCTTGCTTTTCCTCCCGCACGTGCCGGCGTTTAACTGCCTTTTTTTTTTCGCTTACCATCGCACAAACTAACCCAACGAGCGTTCCGAACTAAATAAACGCGGGTACTGCCGGTTAATTACATATATTTTGCGTAAAATGTACCTGCAGATTTTTTTTTTTTTTTGCGCTACACAACGGTGAGATGTATGACAAGCGCCAGCGTTTCACGAGTTTCGAACGGATATGTATATTTAAACCGCTTGGTTTCCGAAGCCTCTGCGGGACGCCCTGCGACGGAACGCCTGGGTCTACTCGGGTCCGTTATCTCGCGGCCCAGCCTGATTCCGGCAGTCGTTTGACATCGACCGTTACAGCGAGCTACGATGACAAGGCGAGCCCTTAAAGTGCTTTGCACTTGAAATGGCTGCGGCTTCGCTCAGCTAACCTTGGATATGCAAAGCAAAAGCTTGGCTCAGCCTGGCTGAGTCTTGGTTTCGCTTGGTTAACCTTTGATGTAGCTGTGCTGCCGACCACGGTTCGAAGTCGTTAGGTTTCGTGCAACGCTCACAGAACGAGTCCCAGCGTCGCTTTCATTCACGGCGAACGCGGTGTTGCTCTTTCACGACGAACGTGGCGCAGGATGAGTCACGTAGCCCGAGACGACCCAGCGCCGCATGTGTGGGAGGCTGCGGGGTTGGTCGGCTGCCGATCAGCTGAGCGGCCGCTCCTGTCGCGGCCGCCGCCGCTACTTGAGCAGAACGACCGAAAACGGAACCTTGTGCGCAGCGCCGACAGCGGACCTGGCGAATCACGCGATGCGCTTCGAGGGGTGTGTCGCAAGGGGGGTGTCTGCGGTCAAAAGGTGAACTTGCGCATCCGCGACGAAACCGCTGGACGAAAGTAGTAAAGCTTTGCTTTAAAAATAGTATCTGCACGCTTACGTTGATTGGTGATGCTGGAGCATTGTGTTTAAGCCTACCTGCGGCAATGTATTAGAGTGTGGTTTACATGGTGTTTGCATGCTACCTAACCCTCAAATATCTTGATTTTGCTTAATTTTTCTATTAATTTTGAGCTTTGTTCTAAACACGCTACCGATTTGCTAAATTTGACGCTCCCGACTTGTTGGCATGTTATCGCAGCCGACGACAGCAAATCAATGGCACCCATTTTTAAAGACCTTTACCGTTCAAATATGCATATTTACAAATGCTCACAAATCGCTTCAGTATCTTTGTAATTATTGTGTCCATTTGTTTCACAAGAACTCAACCCATTCTAGCGACACAAGAACTTCGCCTCGCGAGGCATATGTCGACATGAGGTTGACCGTACCCACGTCAGGTCCTCCAGGGACAGGCGTCGAGTGCAGGGCTGTGGTAGTTTTCCTCTCTTCGTGTTCACCTACGGAGGCAAAGAACATTTCAGAAGCTTTTGTCAATGGCTGCGACAAAAAGCGAGCACATGAACATCATTTATCAAATCACTCTAGAACGCACTCTGTGAAAGCGAAGAATTTCGTATTGGCCACAAACTTATTCGTATTCACGAAGCACTGGCTTTGTTATTTTGTACAAAAAATAAAAACAAGGACTATTCAGGTCTCTAGCAATCCTTGCCACCACGCAGTTCAACAATGACAGAATAATTGCATAAGGGTTTCATAAGCAAGCAATGCCGTACGAACCTACTGAACCATGCGTTCATGTTGATGACACGCGTAGTAAGACAGCCAGACGATGAAGTGTATCATGACTATAGTCTTATCGTGAGTAAATCTCATCATCGGGAACGTGTCAAGCGTGGATCAATGTGAACATGCAGCTGTTGTAAACCGAAAGCGACCAGTGAGAACTATCCCTACTATCGGGGCCGAGGTTGGCGGCAATTTTAGGTTATACGGAAACAAGTGCGGAATTTTAACCTCATGGGGCCACACTAAGTCGGAAGCCGTTTTCGCATCGGCAGTTTAGGGAAATGTAAAACACCTCAATTTCGGGTATGGAGGCTGAACCAGTTAGCTTAATATCATTTTCTTTTGCGACCTTGTGGAGCACCTTTCCGAAAAAGCAGCGACACTTGCATCGTAGTACGTTGTAAAATGCAATTGAACCATATCTTCAACTTGTTCTAATTTTTTTCCGTGCACCTCACATGCTTATTAACTACGCTGTATTTATACGTCACTCTAATTTTGTTAGCCGAGAAATGCATCCTGTTGCACAGATTTGATTAAAATCATGTTACCGTCGCGACCCTCCCACAGTCAACCACTGTTTACTTTCGTTTACCCCTGCTGATTTTAAGTGTCTATTCTGAACCTGTTCAATGTGTTACCGTGCTCTTTCACAGGTTCATTCCAGTGCTCATTTAACCCAGATGTATTAGCTGCAATATTTATTGTTACTGTTTCCAAGCAACTTCATCGGTAGTAGAACAATCCCAGTAATCGTGGCTAATGGAATTTTAGCTTACCTGGTTTTGGACAGGCGCAAAACAAACGTACTTCGTAGTCTTCGCATTTTTTCAACTGGAAATTATTGTAACAGCGGAAGCCGACATTCGCGTCGCATGAGAGGGAAGTCTGGCCGCTCCGTTTCCAGTCTAGAGCAGTGGACTTCACGCGGCACTCAATCTTCTCCACGTCCGCTGGCGTGCACGAGCCGTTACGATGCTGCGCAAAAATAAAGGAAGGAAGGTTTGCAAGCAGCATTGCAAGCAGCACTTTAACAAAAACTTGCCGACTCTCGGCTATTGGCAATGCGATTCAAAACCAAAATAGGTTCGAGTGAGAAACTCCATAAAAAGTGATTGCTCCTAGACACGCCACATTTTCTCCTAGACGCGGTATAAAAATTGATTGCCCTTAGACGCAACCATTGCCGCCTACTATTTCTTAATGAGTAGGCTTCACTGTACAACAAATTACGTGAGAAAGGCAGCTTACAACGACTAAGCTTACACCGATCTCCATAAGTCGGGTTCCCTTGTAAACGCAATACATTGCTGAGAAGGACTTTTTCCAAAGGTAATACACGCTATCTTATATCACAAAGGTGAAGCGCCGGTAGCAAAAAAAAAAAAAAAAGGCTGAAGGGGGAGGGTGGGCCCAAGTAAGGAGGCGAAGTGTAGCTTTTCTCGGTCTACGCACGCAAAAATCAGAGGAGTTAGCCTATAACAACTCCGCTGTAATAAGTAAACACGTAAATAAGAACTGACGCGCTCCCGTGATCAAGCTCTACATGCTCGAAGCATTCCGCACGTATAAAATTCACTAAAGTGCGCGTCTGTCGGAGAAAGTTACTCTCTATGCGTGTTCAATACCAGGTACATTATCAGCTGTCGTGGGCACCTCACCTGGAGGAGGTCTTCGATAATTTCGAGGTCTCCCATGTCACTGTCTGAAGCATCGGGGTCATCGGCGTCCATCCACTCCGTCCAGCCACACTGTGTCGACCCTTCGTCCTTGGGCGGCGGTGGCTCCGTCCTCACCAGGGGAGTGGCCACGGTCGGCGAGACTGTAAAATCTGTCCGGCCTCCCCGAGGAGCTGAGGAGACATAAGAAACAAAGCACGAACAAAAGTGACGACATCAGAGATTCAGTCCCATTCCTTCTCTCAACGTCGAGAGCTTAGCTAAGGCTGTAGACTTCCGCTAACAAGAAATGCGAAGTGAATGGGGTGGAACTACAGAATTCGGTCAAAAACAGTCTCCTTTTAAGAAGGAGAGAGATTAAACGGGCTGTTAGGACACCTAGACCGACACTCACGGCAGACGCAGAAGACGCGGATCTTGTAGTTGCTGCATGTTCTTCCCTCGCCTTGGTCCCTGTTGAAGCACAACAGGCCCTTGTCCTTGAGGCACTCGACGCCGTTGTCGCCGGATTGGGACCACTCGATCAGCTCCCCCGTAACATTGTGAACAGCCTTGCATTCGATGGCCTTCACGTCGCTAGCACGGCACGCCCTGGTGGATGAAGAGTAGGGGTAGAGAATACGCTTTATCAACAAGTTACAGCGATTGGGACGGCTTGTCACGGGTGAAAACTGCGTTGAAATGCATGGTTATTGCCAGTTCCCGCAATTCACCACGTCCTATGAATTGGACACTACGCGCTAACACACAAATCATTTGGTGAGGAGCCGTGTCGCAACGATACCATTAGTTTCCAATAATCCAACTAGTAAAACAAAAATCAACCCTTATTTCTTTAACACGAAAGTGTTTTTATTCCCGAATACACAAAGATTTCAATGACTCATACCCTTCACGGAAGTGACGCCTGTACAACGAAGCAAGCGGCCTCTAAAGGGTGCACCCCTGGACACAGAGACTTCTTGCGGGGAAGCAACCTTTAGCACTAAAGATTACCTTATACTTAGGCTTGTTTGTTTTCGGGTTTCATATTTTAACTCGAAAGTGTTTTATACCGGGATACTCAAAGATTTAACTGACGTCATATCCGTCACGGAAATGACGCCAGTACACCTTTGCCGAAGCGACCCGCCGCTCACCAAGCACACCCACAAGACAGCCGTCAACCCGCAAATCATGCTCAGCTGCAGATTTCGCTGCACATTTCACTTTCGTGTTTTACCGATTCCTATTACAGAGGAATCAACCACAGTTTTTTTTTTTTTGTTTAACGTCTTGCCCTTAGACGGTTATGCCTAAGAACATAAATCCACAAGGTGCCGATGACGCCGAAAACTGCAACTCGACCCTTACGAATGTTAATTTGAGGCACGTTTTGTGGTGGTTTTTGGAGTTGGTGCCCAATATTGCTCGGGGAGCGAACAAAGGGGAAATAAGGCAAAGTGGGTGAGCGGGTAAAGATCCTACTGCAGCAAATTAGAAATTGCACAGAGAGCACAGTTAGGCGCGTTTTGGTGCGCATCCAGGTTAACCTGCCAGCAGGCGAGGGGATGGTGGGGATGGAAGGAGGCGTTATAGAGGGGAGATACCGCGGGGCGGGTCGACAATATGAGTGCTATGCAGGCACTGTATACCCTTGGTGGCGCTAATTGCGAGAAACCTTACCACTTTGGCTGTAGTCATCCTTTCAGTCCGCAATTGCATCATGCAAACAGCTCCCCGCTATGTACAGTTGGCCAAGAGGCCCTGAACACTACTGACGGCCATTTATGTCAAAGTACTGCGCAGAGGAATGGACATTTGAGCTGTTTGGCAGTGGTTTAAAATCCTGAGGGGCAGCGCAGAGATCGAATACAGAAGAAGGGAAGAAGACAGAAGAGTGCTGACCTGTCTTCTGCGTCATCGTTTCCTTCCTGTCTAGTGTAACTGTCTTCTTCGCTGCCACAGAAGATGTCAAAGTTTCGCGCAATAATGATAAGAAAGAGAGGTCACTTTTACGGTGCCCGATTATTAATTTTTTTCGTGTCATTTTAAGGGCGGCTGCGAACAAAAAACATTAGCCTGGACGCTAAACTTGAAGGGAACCAGTGTGGGTTATCTATTCATACATTATTCTACACTTGCGCGAAAGGCAATGTCATGGTCCACTTCGGAAAGCAACCTAATTGTGTGAGGACGTTAAGCTTCTTCACAGAGCAGCGCAGTACTGCAAAAATGTGAATGCATGATCGCTCGCTCAGCAATAAAGCCAGAACAGCGCGCGTGTCTTGTGGCACAGCTTACTTTTACTTGTGTGGTAATGTCGACCTTTAATAATTCAACCTCTGGTAATGAGACCTCGGTTCCATGTCATGAGCAGGATCCGATGTTGAGAGCGTTAACAAGATCCTGCCGTCACACGGAGAAAGGCAGAATTTAAATATTCTAGATTCCGAACTGCGTGCCTGTGAGTAAGAAAACCATTGCGGCACTATCGACAGCCATGAAGGTTTGTCACCACGATTGCGCTTTTTTCAGCGCTCATTCTAGGACAGTCTGAACTGGTGCTGCCCGTAATATTTGCGAAAATTTTTTTTTTACATAAGAAGTTTTGCAGTGCCCTCGAGTGTATTACAGGGGCAGGAGAACGTATAAGCCATCGCATTTTTTATGTCTCTGTGTCATGGCGCATAACATCGGCGTGTTACTCTGTAGCTGAGGTTGAGCGTCGCATCACTTTCGCGCATCATCACGATTCTTTGAATTGCCATTCATAGGTCTACTTCGAACCTCTTTTCCAGCAAGTCGATGAATTCGAAGTCTCCCCCATCCGTGCTGGGTTGGTCGGTGTCGACGTAAGGAGACCAGCCGGCGAAGCACGTTGAGATTGTATCCGGTGGGATTCCGCCTATTCCGGGTGGCAGGGTTCCCACTGCGAAGTAAGCAATGAAGGAGCACTCCTCATTACAGGCGGCTTTCGCCCCGCAACCTGCGACCTTCACCCAAAAGTTACCCATGTTCACTGCTCCGTTATGTCCATGAAAATGCTAACGCCTAACGCCTAACGCGTAACGCTGCTACGTTGTGCAGCTATACATTCTGGTAGCACCACTGCATAACCTCAGCTGGACAGGGTAGTGTTGCTAAACCACATTTTCTCGGTCGTGATATCCGCAGCCAAGTCACACCTGAGTGATTTGCTTGATCGTAAAAATGGTACCCGCTGTCGTGGCTCAAGGCGAAAGGAGCTGCGTAGCTGTATTTTTTCCTAATTACGAGAGTGCTGGTGGTGCAACAAAACCCAGGTGGTCTAAATTAACCTGTAGTCGTTGTCATGGCCCAGGTGCAGCTTTGGTGCGTAAAATGACAATTTAAGCTTTGAGAACTTGGCGAGTAAAAAGGAGTCCACGCTGTTTAAAGCCACGTTGAACAAATGTTCTATAATTTCTCACTTGGGAAAAAATGGCTCTGGTTTAACACTTGTAAACCTAGTTATCACGACCAAAAGCAGAGATTGTGCACACAGTGTTTCGTGAATGTTTGCTTTTTCTTGAGATTTCACAGTCCGCCTTCCGGCTGTATCTACCAGGTGATTGGATTCATCCGTTAGCTCACGCACAGACTACGCAGCCGGCGCGCCATGGAAGGCGACACTGGGGAATTAAGCGCCGACAAAGCCGATAGAAAAGCAACGCTTTCGTGTGCGTGCGTCATGCATTTTCTAGTTTTTGTTCCTGTAAACTCTGTGAGCGCAGTTTCTTTCTATATATGTTGTTAAACCCTCGTGTGGCCACGTGGTTTGCTTGCGCTGGAGGGCCTGCACAGATGGCCGAGCCACCGCTTTTTACCCTCGCCTAGTCACTGGTGCCGCAGAGGTGAAGCTGCGAGCATGCGAACCGATAAAAAAGGCTCAGCTCATACATCATCGGCTGAAGGTCATTGCGACGCGATGGATCACCTCTAAAGATGTAGCGTAGTAAAGCTTTCGCCTTAAAAATAAAGTGTTCTGAGTGTTGTGCTCACCCATTAAGCACGATACGATGCAGGAGCTTTACGAGAAAGTTAATTAACTTGATATGCGTTTGGTTAAGTCATGAAACTCCTATTCCCGCTCCAAGAGTGTGTGCGCATTCATGTGGTTGCTCTCGCCCGCTGCGTCAGATTTGTGTTGGCGTTGTGCTGCGCTACCGGTCAGACTCACCCACTCCTGTGCCCGTTATCACACACGCAGCAACCTCCTGTTCATATTCCGATGCAGTAACTGAACACCACTTACTCGTGTGGAATTCAGTGGAGCGGCAAACCTCTGGCATTTCGTTTTTTTTTTTTTTTTTATTTAAAGCCGTTCCACTCAATGTGAAAGCCTTCGGAAGTGCAGAGCAGTGATTCGCCATAATGGGCTGCAGCGCCGTTATCCGCTCACTGCTGCCACCCAAGGCGATTAAAATTTCCCGCCTCCGTAGTGTTCGCGCGCCCCCTGCCTGAAACAGCGACAGCGGGAGCTCTGTTCTTTTTGTGGTTGCTTTAATTTCGTATGCTGGAGATGTTTTGCGTCATTTCGAACGCGCCATTTTTTTCTTGCGCGGCTTGAGCCTTTCTACAGCATTTCGAACGCGCCATTTATTTCTAGCGCGGCCGCTTTTATTTTATTTATTTTTTGCTTACTATCGTAAAACGCAACTAAGCGAGCGTTCCTAACTACATGAACGCGGGGGCTGCCGGTTATATACACAGATTTTGCCTGAAATGTACCTGCAGTTTTCTTCGTTATAAACTATGGGTAGATGTGTGACAAGCGCCAGCGGTTCACAAGGTTCGACCAGTTATGACTATTTAAACCGCGTTGTTTTTCGAAGCCTCAGCGTGACCCCCTGATGCCGGTACAGAAGGCTCTACTTGGGTCCCTTATCTCGCTGCGCCACCGGACTCCGGCAGTCGCATCGACCGTTAACGAGCTAAGACGTCAAGGCGATCCCATAAAGTGTTCTGCACTTAAAAGAGTGGCTGCTACTGGGAAGGTGCTCATCGTGACAGGCCAAATGCACCATCTTCGAAGCCTTCCTTTAAAGGGTGCTCCGCAGCAAGCACTGTATCCGACGGTGAAAGTAGCAAAACGGAGCTACCGGCAAGAAAAAGTATGACAGCGCTGGCTGATGATTATGATGATAGTTTATGATGATTTATACCGGAAAATGAGGAATATTCGAAGAAAGCCAGTGCAGAAAACTCGTATGCTGTAATTTCGCTACCTTGTGCAAAAAGCATCAGCTTTGTCAGGGTACAAAGCAATACCATAAAAATAAAAAAAAAAATGTTCGTACGGGTTTGTTATATGGGGGTACTGTGAGAAGGTGAATTATACAGCGTAAACCATTATCGAATAAGCTAAAATTAGACACAAATATTTACCTACCATACAGCTCCCCCCATATAATATTGCTTTACTTCGACTCGGTTTACTCTTACGCGCACGGTGTCATGGCTGCCAGTACTCAAGGTATTGTCCCATGGCACCATTATGCTCATATGCTCCATTATGCTCGTATGCTGATCTCGTATACTCAGGTTCTAACCAAAAGCACAAGATGTGACCTTTACCTGTGGTGAAGGACGTCGTTTCTGCCGACGGTTTCGATTCTGTGACAAGTGTAGCAGTCCCGCTGACCTCTGTGGGTTCTGTGAGAATTTCAGAGATACACCAATGTGAGCTTTTGATCGGCTCAATTGCTCTGACGCCGCCCAAAAAAGCTGATAGACGGCTACATCAATATGCAACAATTCTTCGCAAAGAGAAAATCGGGTTACCAACGTTTACCGTGATATAAATCTGCAGTAACTCGTGTCAATCTAGTGGGTTTGATAGATAGTACTGCCGGCATTATATACATACTAGTTATTACATGGCAACTTACACTCCTTTATTTAGCAAACACGGCATTTCATTAAGTACGCTCCTTTGTGGCTGCGTCACTGTATTTGGGGTGAATGCCACTTATTCAAGGTTAAATATTCGAGACGAACTCCTGCTTTCGTTATACGCTTTTTTTCGAAACCCAGCTGCGCCAGAATTTGCGTATGCAGACGCACATGCATTTAGTACTGTGTAGTACAGGCAGAGCGGAAGGACATTGAATGTACCCTCTAAGTTTTCATCATCTGTGATTTAATTACTACAGCACAAGCTCGCCTAGAAACGGCGCTTACAGCGGTATCTGGACGCAGTAAACACGCACTAGCAATCTGGCACCGGAAACACGAAATTGTTTACTTGTTGCAGTGGTTGAAAGCCTGATATGTCTTATTGGAAGGGGACCGTGAATGACCCCGAAATTGACGCGAATGGTAAGGAAACCTGAGGCCAGAAGGGAACCATATTTGTATATTTTGCTCCATCGCCATAACGTCTTCCCATGTATAACTTCCCCGTGTAACATATTTATGTTTAACAACTCTGTAATTGAAAATTTACGGGTATATTCACTGGTTAAATAGTCCTTAATAATCTAATTCATTACTAATTAAAATGTTAAACTATTGTTGGATAAACGACCCAATCATGAATTACTGTTATTACGTCCTTGCGGGGAAATTTAGTGTTTCTCATTCTACTAATCTTTGGTCGAAGTTGCATAAACAGCGCTGCAGATGTATATATGATTGTGAAGTCAGACTTACCATAAACATGTGTCGTCGTTTCGTATCCGGTATCACCGCTGGAATGGGTTGTCGTTGAATGTTCGACATCTGTATAAAAAGAATGAAATGTGCAAGGTTTAAACCGTTGCGACCATTTTTCATCAAGATTTGAATTGCGCTTTTTCTCATATTGCGTTTTTTTTTTCATTTTAACTATAATAACCTAATTACAAGCAAAACCCAAACTCGGTGTTGTTATCACAAAGCACGTATCTTTTAACCTACATGGTTCCCATTTCAGAATAAAGAAACATTATTTCTCCACAGATTGCACGGCGATTGTATGAAGATACTTGTCCAAAATTGAAAATGTTGTGATATAGACTTTATATTTATTATGAAATAAAATCAAACAAGCCCAGTCGCAAGGGAAAAATTTATTTACATTTGTACATATATCAAGTATCCCCCCAAACCTTCAGTAATTCAACTTAAAAAGGAAGTACGGTTTCCATCTTTTAGCCATCATAGGCTATTAAGGTCTGCTTCTCACTAAAATTACCGCTCTAAACAGGACATTTTCGAATAATAAATACTAAAAACAGCTTAAAACCGTGTGTACCTGTCTGCATACCAACCTAAATATGCCTCGTGCACATGAATCTTCAAGTGATTACCGTATGTGCTTCTCATTTCTCTGTTTGTAGCGATCGTTGGTATCCTTTTCATGCAGTACTATAACTAGAGCAACATGACTCGGGCCCCTTACCGCACTTGCAGAAGAACCTGACGGCGTAGTCGTGGCACTTTTTCCCGGACGGCTGCAGCCAGTTGAGGCAGACCAGGCCGGTTCCCTTCGAGCACTTGACGCCCACGTCTCCCGTGTTGCGGTAGTCGGTCATGTTACCCCCGATGTCGGCCCTGCAGTCCACGTCTTCGATGCGCATCCCCTCGCAGATCGGGAACAGCTCCTTGAGGTCCTTCAGCTCCTCCACATCACCGTCGTCCACATCAGGGCTGTCAATGTTGTAGTACTCCGTCCACTCGGAAACGCAAGGCGCCGGCGCCGTGGCCTCAGTGGGGTTGTAGTGCCTGGTCGCTTTTTCAGGGGTGGCCGTACGGTCGCGAACGTAATCGGTCAAACCTTGGGTGCTTAGCTCTTCCGTGGTGGTGTCGGTACCTCCGTGCACGTCCCTGGTGGATCCTCGGTTAGTAACCTCTTCCGTGGGGGGTGTGCTGTGGCGGACGTAAGTAGTGAAGCCTTCAGTCGTGGTCTCTTCCGTTGTGCTTATGTCGTTGTTACGGGAAGGGGTGGACACCTCGGCAGTGGTCTGTTCCCTGCTGGACGTACCGCTGCTAACGTCCCTGGTGGATCCGCGGTCAGTAACCTCTCCTGTGGTGGGTGTGCTGTGGCGGACGTAAGTAGTGAAACCATGAGTCGTGGTCTCTTCCGTTGGGCTTATGTCGTTGTTACGGGAAGGGGTGGACACCTCGGCAGTGGTCTGTTCCCTGCTGGACGTACCGCTGCTAACGTCCCTGGTGGATCCTTGGTTAGTAACCTCTTCCGTGGGGGGTGTGCTGTGGCGGACGTAAGTAGTGAAGCCATCAGTCGTGGCCCCTTCCGTTGTGCTTATGTCCTTGTTAAGGGAAGGGGTGGACACCTCGGCAGTGGTCTGTTCCCTGGTGGACGTACCGCTGCTAACATCCCTTGTGAACCCTCCAGAGTCGGTTACTGAAGACGGGGGAGTAGGGGACGGAGTTCCGCCGATGCGAGATCTGTCGATGGTGGCTGTGGTTGAATCAACCTCATTTGAAACGCATTCCTCGCAGTCAAGCTCTGTCGTTGTCGTCGGGACTACAGTCGTCGCTACCAAATCTTGGGAGAAAAAAGAAGAAATGTGCACATGCTTATCTTAGCGGTACAGCTACAACAAAGAAAAAATACAACAGTACAATAAAAAGATGAATATTGAGAGCACCGTAAAAGGAAAAGTCCGCATTAGAACTACAGATGGGAGTAAAAATGCTAATTACAGCATCACATACAAAAATCTGCCGTTGGCCTACTGCTGAAATTAGGGGGCAAAGAATGGACTGGAGATGCGTAGGACAGGTAGGACAGGCACGTTTGGAGGTCAATGGGAGAGGAGTTCTTCCTGCAGTGTAACTAAGTAGACTGATGATGATGATACTCATGATGATGATGAAAACCTCGTGGCAGCATGTAAAAATTAAATTGTCAGAAAGATGCCTCGGTTAAGTGGGCAAGGCTTAATAGACATAAAATTCTACTTCTCTTATGGTTGCCTCGAAATAATTATGTTGAAACAAGGTCATCACTGCTGCCCTGCCGTGCGAACGCCTTACTCCGTGACTTTCGTCCGCTTCATCCTGCGTCATCCATTCTTTGCGCTGTAATTTTCTTATCTCATCAACATCCCTCAGCCTGTATACTTCCTTAGGTTTCTCCCCTCGTGCATGAGCTCTGCACTAGCTCCTAAACTAAGTCATGCGTGTTTAAGCTTTGATTTCACTTCTACAAACCCCCTTTAAAAATAACAGAAAGACCGAACCCTTTAAATATATTTGAAGATAAATTAGCTAGGGTGTTCCCCATTCACACTCATGATGAAATTAAGAAAAAAGAAGCAATACCAAGTCACTAGAGCTATCTACAGTTGAGAATTTTTGGTTCTTTCCATCGAAATATTAAATTTTCTGTTTTTAAAATCTGGGTCGCAGCGTGACAGGAGCAGATACGCAATATATCACTGTTTCTCTTACTTGCATGTATATTTATGTCCTAAAAACATCTAAAATGACGCCCCCTTATTGTGTGCGCACCCCTCCCCCTCAAAAAAAAATTGCAGCGCAAGAGATGACTGGTTGTGCACCATGTTCTGCAGTATAGGGGATATGTATGTGCAAGAATACATCCGCTTGCAGCAACCAGTAGCAACTGTCTCTCGTTAAAGGTATCTTTCCTTACTTATGCGTCAACATCACACCGCCCATGGGAACAAAAGCCCGTTTGTCGGTTTGTGAAGGGCCATTTTGCGCGGAGCCAGTTAAAGAGGGCGCAGTGCGCGCAACGCGTTCGAATGCGAATTTACACGGAACTGCACCCGTTCGGGCAGGCAGCAGATGCACCTCGCTTATGGGGAACGTCCAGTGTGCTGGGACGCCCCGCTTTCTACAAGTGTCACGAGTGGTCGTGTACAAGAGCGTCGACGGCAGGAAGACAACACTATGCTACGAAAACGTGCCGCTGAAACGGACAATGCCTGTTCACGAGCGTTCCTTTCAAAGTTTGGTCTATGTCCGACTCATCACTTGGTTCAAAGTAGAAACGCGCAAAAGGGGCAATAAGGGGAGGACAAATTCTAACGCAATACTGTCGCATGGATCAAGTTAAACGCCCTCACGTTTGTTTTAGTGTGCAGCACTTTGGCGGTCGCTACTGTGGTTCCGTGGTGGCGACGGGGTTGTAACCGAGGGACCGAAGACAGAAAGAAAACGGTGGAGGAAAGTGTAGCGAAAGTGTGAGGAGGAGGCCAGTATGCTGAGCCCGCACTAGACGCTCGTCAGAGCGTCTGGCGAAAGTGTAAGGGGGAGGGCGGCACGCGCTGCTATGACGTTATTTTTATCACTGCCTCCCTTCACTGTTTCAGCATGCGTCCCCGCCGAGAGGCACCCTCCCCTTCACACTTTTGCCAGACGCGCCTCCGTTCGTGGCTCATTCGAACCACGTGACATTTGCGCGGGTGGTTCAAACACGACTTGCAAAAACATGCTTGGTGGCGGCGACGCGCTGCGAGATAACGGCAGTGTAGCGCGCGCCGCCGTGCGTTCGCTGATCACACGATCACTTCCTGAGACGCCGCAGATATGTGCCGTGACCGAGAAGACTGCAGTTCACGCTGCGCCCAAATTTCGCATGAGGGAGTGTAGTAATCAGTGCTTTTTCGACTACGATGTGGAGCCGTAAGGTCACCGGTTCAGCGCATCAAATGAACACAAAGAGGCGGCGTGAAACTTTTCTCCTCGGCATCTATTGCAGCTTTGAGTCAGGCGATGGGCGCGAACAAGGCTTACGAGTGTGTCATGCTCATCCCAGCAAAAAAATCATTTGCAGCATGCGTTTGGCAGCTCAGGATATAGTTCGGCACATCAGTGAAGACCGTACGCGATAGGCACGGTGGTCATGAGGCAAGGCTTAGCTTAAAGACTCGAGCCAACGTCATAGCTCAACTCACGAGCATTCAGTAAATCAAGGACGTTTCCACCCGATACCTCTTCGAAATCGATGAGCTCGCTCTGCAACCCGCAGTCTGTTTCCGCGAGCACACGCGATCCGCACTCACCACAGTTGCAGAAGAGACGCACTTCGTAGTCGAGGCAAGCGCCGCCCGCCTGGTACCTGTTGTAGCAGGCGAAGCCCCGCGGGAGCTTGCAACTGGCCATCTGGCCGGATGCCAGCAAGTCCTGTCCGGTGGCCGCCACGCGGCACTGGATGTCAGTGATTTGGGCGAGACTGCAGTAGGCGCCGTACATGGAGGCGAACCGGGAGTCCGCCAGCAGGGCGAAGTCTCCGGAGGCCCGGGCCGCCGGGTTGAGCCACGGGGTCCAGCCACTCGCACGGCATCTGGCCACCAGGGGCGGCTCCGTGTTGGGGCACGGATGTCCCGTGCACACGATGCTGCCGCGGCGGCAGAAGCTGCGATGGTAATGGAACAGTGAAGTCCTGGTAAGCGTTCACGTGGAGGACAATCAATAGACCAATGAGTGCCCGTCTCTAATTAAGAGGGTCCTGGGTTCGATTTCCATTCAGTGCCGAATGCACCCAATTTTCTTTTCAACTAACTAATTGTACATTTGTTCTCTATATGCCCCGTTGACCATTTTGTCCTCCACGTTTCGGTTACATGGATGCATGGATCTTTCCCCTGCCAGCTCATCTAATGCTTTCGCATTAAAGACGCGGGAAATTTAAAATGCGGGACTATTTCGAGAGCATGTTGTGCAGACTCTGCTTTCTGACGGGAATACAAACTCACACCAACTCGTATGTGTTCTCACGCATGCTAATATTTTTTTAAGTTCAGGAAATCTAAGGTTTGACGAAACCGTGGCTTCTCGGGTAAGAAATTCATAGTTAAAAACTTGTGGCCACCGACCAAAGGTTTAGTGAACAAGGTTTCCCTGTGGAAGGCGAAACGTCTTTCTTACCTTTTTATAAACCCTTGGTCGGCGGCCGCAAATATTTAACTATGAATTTTTAAGTTCATCTTGAGTCATCATTGTTTCAAAACAAATAAAAAAACGCCAGAAACGCGAAATCGCCTTTCACCCGATGCAGCGTCCGCACTGAGTCTGACCCACCATGACTCGCAGGGCTCCGCTACGGTGGCATCCTCGATGCGCTCCCCTTCGTAGTAGACGCGTCCGTTGATCTCCTGACAGGGCGACCGGCACTGAGATTCGGGCACGCAGTTCATGTCACGTTCGTTGTCGTACACGAAGCCCGCCGGACACGGCTTGGGCCGACACCCTTCGATGCAGGTCGCTGTACTGTTGTCGCAGGGCTCTTTTTCGTCGCCAAACTCGGCGCCCAACGTCTCGCACGTTCTTGGTGGGCAGCCGGGGATGCATGCGTCGTACTCGGAGCACTCGGCGTCGCACTGGATGGCTGTCGGGTAAGTGAAACGGTGCATAATGTAAGTTGACCTCAATTTATGCTCACCGTACTGATTCTAAATGCATATTGAACTCAGTCGGACGCTAGAACGCTAGAAATCACAGAGCGTCGTACAATGCTAAGCTAGTAGAAATTTCGAGGTATGAGCTATTAAAGAGGGGCAGTGAAAGGTCGGCCGAAGTTTCCTCCCCAGAATCCGCTTACCTGCACCTGAGTGAAGGTGAAAGCCAGTTTTCTACTATATCATCACTAAGACCGCAATCCTAGGTTTAAAGCTTGGCCAACATTGACTTTCTCCTTCCAACGTTAGTTCCTCGTTCTCAGCTGAGAACTAGCTGCAGCAAAAACGTTTCCCACTTTAGGTGCATTACGTTTTTTGGGCTGTACCAAGCTGCATCCGCCGTGGTGGCTCGGCGGCTAAGGCGTTGTGCTGCTGATCACGAGGACGCGGGTTCGATTCCCGGCCGCGGTGGCCGCTATTCTGATGGAGGTGAAAAGCAAAAGCGCCCGTGTGTACAAGATTTCGGTGCACGTTAAAGATCCCCAGGTGGTCAAATTAATCCGGAACCCTCCACTACGGCGCGCCTCATCGCCTGCGTTGCGTCGGCGCGTTAAACCCTACAATCAATCAATCAATCAATCAATCAATCAATCAATCAATCAATCAATCAATCAATCAATCTCTTCCACGCTGTAAAAAAAGAAGCCACGCTTGAGAGGTTTATCAAGCACAGTGCACGAGTTCTTAACGGCAGTTTTTAAAACAGAAAAGGATAAAAAATATTGAAAAAGTGTCAAATTTTAAACAAGAGGTTGGTCGGTGAATGGCAGTCGCACAAATAAGCTCCTGCGACGTCATGAGCACCCGGCGAGAAAGGGACTGGTGGGTCGACCCATCTGTTTTTTCTTATTGCCTAGAATAGTTGTTTGAAGTTTAGGATTGGCATCGTTGTTTTGGGTCAATGTCCTCTTTAAAATGAGCATTTAGACTCTGGCCTCCCTTTAACGTGTGCCGAATTCTCAATACATGGGCGTTGCCTCTTTTTGTCTCTCAGAAAAACGGCCGCCGCCACCAGAATCGCACCCGTGTCCTCGCCAGGATTTGTAATAGCTGTGCAATAAGTTTGCGAACCATGAAGCGCAGAAATTATCTGCCGGATTACTTCCTGCCGGAAATTTCGCATGTTCGACGCTCGCCTGAGTATTTAGAGCGTTCACTTTATATAGTACAAGGATTTAAACCACACGAAAGGTTGTTCCAATAGCGCGCAATGGTGCATGCCAGCACTCACGGCATAACGACTGGGAGCGCCACTTGATGTGGATTCCCTGCGCGCTGCACTCGTGGGCGTAGGCCGCGATGTTGGTGCACAGGCACTCGCAGTCGCCGCCAGAGTCGCAGCCGCACACATCTTGCACGCACCTGCGCACATGGACGAACCAAGGGGATGAGAAAAGACGTCAGAACTGCGCTATATAGCTGACGCACTGCCAGCTCATCCCTTACTGAAACCCTGAGTTGCGTTCTTTTCGAAAGCGCCCATTTATTGCCCCTTTTAAAGGGACCCTGCAACACTTTCGATAAGCGCTTTCACTCTTTCCTTCGCGTCTGGAACCACTGCGAAAGCTATAGTTATCGCCAGCACGGAGCGGCACTGCGTGATTTGCTCGCCGCACCAGATACGCCTTCCGTTTCTGCTTTGTTTTTGAGGCTTTTTTTTTAAGACTGCTATCGAAAAGTGTTCATTGCTGTAACTGGAGGAAAACCGACCAACAGCAGCTACAAGGCCTTAGTGACGCAATTCGAGCAGTCGTAGAACATCAAGTCCGGGAAAGAGAGAAAAATCTTTTGGGCGAGTTTACAAGCTATCTGATGGGCATAGAGCAGTAATTTTTGGCTGAGGTACTTGCGACCCCCTACTCTAAGTGCTGGGTGGGTTGGGTGACTACGTTCTGCCAGCATTTAAGATTTTAATAAAATTGAAAAAAGTGTTACAGGGCCCCTTTAAGGAAATTTGCAACACTTTTCTAGACTTTTTTTTATATCCTAATTGCTTTCACAGCGTAGTCGACATACACACTCAGTACTTGAAATAGGGGTCACAAAGTGCCTCCGCCAAAAATCACTGCTCTATACCCATCAGATAACTCAGAAACTTGCTCAAAAATTTTCTCTTTCCCGGCAATGGCATGCTTCGAGCTCTCGAAAATCGTCATCACAGAGGTGCAGCGGCTATTGGCTTGCCTTCCTTCAGTTGCAGCAGTAAACGCATTAGAGAGCCACTTTCAAAAACGCAACAAAAGCAAAGCAGAAATGGAAGGTGCATCTGCTGCGGCGAGAAGATCACGCACGGCCACTGTGGGCTGGCGATAGCTGTAGCTTTCGCAGTGCTTCTAGACACAAAGGAAAGAGTGAAAGCGTTTATCGACAGTGCTGCAGAGTCCCTATAAATACTGGCACGCCGAATTCACAAGAAAAACACTTTTATTTCTGGAGATCTAAATATTTAACATGTGTGTAAAGTTTCCCCTAATAATCTTTAGACAATAGAAGAAAGCCTAACATTAGGTATACACTCTTCTGAATTTAGTTGATATTTCATAGTGTTCCCGGATACCAAGTTTGTTTTCCACTCCTTGGCTTCGGCTTTCCTGTCCAAAAGAAACTGCAACTACCCCTTTTCGGAGGGTTTTGTAGACAGTTTTTGTTTTAGAAAAATAAAAGTAGCACAGTGACAATGTTGACATATCGGAGTAGAATAAAGTCAACTTTCGGATGGTAGGCTATCGCGAGACATCATGTCCGTTGCGCTTTTGCATCCCATAGACGTGAAAATGCTGATACCATGGACGCGTGGCGATTAATCTACCCGCGTAGCCTTAGCTATAAAGCTCACACCCAGTTACAGCAAGGTCAGTCCTAGGACCCTGATAGGGGATACGGGACACAAACGCGCTTGCCTCTCGTAGTACGGTTCCACGTCGACTTCCGTATGGCAAGGTTCGAACAAGGTCGACTTGAGCACCTCGCAGCGCTGCGTTGCCCAAGCGGTGCGGTGCGGTTTGTGTTCGCACACTTCGTGACTGTCGCCACTGATCGACGTCAAGTTGGAGCGGCACGATTCCTGCAGTTTCCACGCGTCCCCGAAGACACGGGCGTCGCCTTCTGCGACACCGCCCGCGGGCGTCTGGAAGTCGTTGTTCTGGTCGCCGTCGAAATTCCCGCACAGCCCTTTGACCTGCCAAGGGAGGTGGCATCAGCGATCGCGCAGGGGACCACACTATCAGCGCTCTCAATTTTAAGTTAGGCTATAGCCTACCGCGGCATCGAGTAACAATGCAACCAAAGTGGTGCAATCAAAATAATGCATTCATTCAAAGCAAACTTGCAGTTGTCGTTACAAAGCATTTATTTGTTCTGGTAGGTTGGTGTCCGTCTCTCTCTCTCTCTCTCTCTCTCTCTCTCTCTCTCTCTCTCTCTCTCTCTCTCTCTCTCTCTCTCTCTCTCTCTCTCTCTCTCTCTCTCTCTCTCTCTCTCTCTCTCTCTCTCTCTCTCTCTCTCTCTCTCTCTCTCTCTCTCTCTCTCTCGCTCAGGCTTTCCCTCCATTTTTTTTTATTTTTGCTACTACAGTTCAACCTCGTCATAACGAACACTGATATAGTGAATTATCTGCTATAGCGAACTAAATACAAACTTTATTTGCTCACTCTTTATAAGGACGCTTAATAAGGACGCAGGCCTGTATCGTCAAGGAACTAGTATGTTCTGTTGTAATTTCACGTGCTCATGTTCCGGTTCATTGAGGTTGAAATGCAAAAAGGAGCCAGGTACGGGTTACCTTGTTTTTAGTGGATTCGAAGCCTAAGAAAAATGCTTTTTTGTATGAAGTATTTTTTTCCGAGCCAGTTTCTATTTGTTATGCCGATTTTTATATAACATCTACTGTTACAACGAATGTTGAATATAACGAATGAATTCGCTTTTTCGATACTACTCCGCTATAACGAGGTTCGACTGTATTTGCGTCTTATTGCGATTCCCCCAGCTAAACGCTCATCGTTATCGTTCTTCTTCTCGAGTTTAACTTTCGTTCGAAATCCATCTCAGTACAACTTTGAGCATTAAAACTAACTTCGTAGGATCATTAAGGAGCGCCGCATTGTTTGCCATCGATTTTTGCGAGTGCTAGGGGTCATAACAAAAATCTCGCGGATGATGAAAGATCCAGACACACGCACATGTTGCCTACTGGTTGTTGTGCTGTCTGTGCACGCTGTTTAAATCTTCGTGGATTTTCGGGGACAGCGTATCCTACCAACAATGTATTTCGGATGCAAGACTATTGGGCGTGTTGCGCGAAATCCCCCCGGCGTGAAAACCTGTGCCCACATGGTCTCGCACTCAGTCAATGAAGTCAGGACTTACTCTCCCTCGCCAAGCAGGCTGCACGACCAGGGACACGGTTGTGCCTTTGTCCCATTGCACGACGAGCCCGATCTCAGTGTAGACGGTGACATGCAGGGTAGTCTCTCGAAGCAGGTAGCCGGGCCCAAACCTCACAGCAGGTAAGTTCTTAGTGGCCCCCAACGTGATCACTTCTTGGCCGCCTGCCGAAAGAATAGTCATCCAAACACTGAAGCATTTAGAGATATCATCGCTTATAAACGAAAGCCGCTTGTCGTTTTGCAAGAAAACAAATAATTGTTTTAATGCGTGAGCATTCTCAGGTTACTTATCCCCGGGATCTTTCCGTCAGTATGTTACGCGTGACACGACGCGCTCTGGTCATATCTACTATATATTGCCTTTATGTTGCAAGTATATTATTATTATGACTGTGTTATATACGTGACTGTGTTCTTGCGACTACTAGTATAAGACTATGTTTCTTTACATGATTATGCATGGCTACGATTTATGACAACTATGCGTATGAATGTGAGTGACTGGGGTGCACGGCAATGACTTATGACTGCGCAATATCAGCACTAGGGTGATGTTCACGACAATTACCCATGATTATAACTGTGTATGATGACTATGACATAAGTCTATGTTGCATGGTTTCTGATGCTGCTATGCTATGACTTGGGTCACGTGGGGTATTTATATGACATACTGAGCTAAGGTTATGACTGTGATTATGATTCTCGAGTTCGCTGAGTTCTGGAGTGGTCCACACACACGTTGAATACGTTGAGATGTACGTGCTAAAATAAGTGGCTCCAAAGATTGCTTACGCACTATACTACGATTCCCACTTTAACGTTTCTGGAAATTTCTGGGCACTTTTTTGCGTCGTGATTTTGATGCCTTGTCATATATCTACGAATAAAGATACAATGAGCGTGCAAGGGAATAAGTCCCGTCCCCGAAGCAAGAGCTCCCACTTCCTCGCGCACGGTTCTGACATCCTGCAAGGGCAGCGGATCTGAACATGGATAAAGCGTGGCTTCATAAGCGCTTTTTCCAACGAAAAATGGAAGCACGCGAACTTAGCGAATATTGCAGGCATTACAATAAGAAAGACTACAAAAAGACGCACGGGCGGCGATCCGGACGGTCCTCTTGCAGACGTTGTCTCCCGCGGCGCAGGGCACGTTCTGGACGGTGACTTCGAAGTGGCTGCCGTCGGCCAGTCTCCCCTTGGCCAGCATGAGCTCGCAGTCCGAGCGGAAGTCGAAGATGTGGCCGTCGAACGAGTTGAAGTGCGACTCGCCCCACGCGGTGCACACTCCCGGGCAGTTCTTCCGGTCGCACTCCCACAGTCCTCCGTAGCACGTGCTGTGGCCAGACGATAGTCAATTTATCACCGAGCGAATAAAAAGCAGTAAAAAGGATCGCCACCACGGCATTCATGACGACAGCGGCTTTCGGGCTTGCCCATATACTCCTCAACGTAGACAAGAATGCACTCAAGGAATGCGAATATGGGCCGATAGGAAACTAGATGCTTTTTTTTAAGAATCTGCAGCGTAACAAGAGGTAAAAGACGACCAATGTACCAGCATTAAGGGTCTATAACTGGACATAGGCACGGATATTTCAGAATACCCCAGCAAGTGTTGCGGATTCATCGACAAAGATGAATCAACCTGAAGTGTAATTAGAAGCAACATCCGGATGTGTTGGGAACTTTGATAACAAATTTTTTCGTCTTACGTCCACGTAGTAAACGTAATGTTTGTTAATCGACACTCTTCTTGGCTTTTTCCTATGGTTCGGCGTTCATCGTCGTTTCCTCGTTTTGTAGGTCACATTACTCCATGTACTGTGGCGTATCAAAAGCGAGTTAGACGTAGAAAAAGCATTTTAAGCCATAACAGTGAATACGAACACTAAGTACGTAAAGGCAAATAATGTGTCGAACTACTGACAATAGTTGCCTGGTTCATACCCGTCAACATTGTTTAACGTAAAAACGACCTTGGGCACATTAGAAATGTCCTAGTTAAAAATACTCATCGAATCGCTTCTTAGACGCGTAACATAAAACTACCGCATACAGATCAAAAGCTTCCTCCCCAAAAAGAGGAGTTATAATTGAACAACACAATTCATAAGCCCCTCCATCTAATGACAACAATGGTTGAAACGCGAAGCTTTCTTTTTTGCGAAAATCAAATAGCGAAGTGCCAAAGTCAAAGCGGCAACAATCAAAGTGCAAAGTGCCTGTGAGTCAAAGTCCAAACTCACACTACAGCAAACGAATTCCTCGCGAGAAAGCTGCGCCCTCTCCCCATCACCGTCGTACCAAGTGAGGTGTTCAAATTCAAATGCAAACGTCTTCGAACTTGTGAGAACGGCGCAATCGAATAGACTTCAACTTCAAAACTCGCGGAATGCACATTCGATTCTGACCACAAGAAGCTTTTTTTTCCTTGTTTCATTATTATCATCACCGTATGTCCTTTCATTGTGTAAAGTTGGCTTTTCTGTATGAGTTTTGGTTACGACACCACCATCGCGGAGACCAAGAAAATTTCGCTATAAGAAACTGCACAAACAAATGATCCTTTCGCGCACTGCTGGATCGAGCGGTGCCAGTAACTGCATAACGGTAGCCTAGGTTTCCCAGATACGGTCAAGTACGGCGTACATACAACATGGCGCCCGGGCTTGCAAAATGCCACCGTCCTAAGTTCTTAACTGCGATTTGCGCCAAAGTCGTAAAGTCATGCGAACACCCAACTAAACAGATTCGAGCCGGCTGCATCAGTTACACATGGTACAACGTTCAACTGAGAGCATATCGACGTGTAAGAACAATTTAGACTTGGTTAAAAGCGTTCGTCATCGTACGTTCTCAGCCACCTACCACTTGTTGCAGTCCCTTTGGATCTCCGAGCCTGCCGGGAAGACTTTGCCGCCGTGCTTGCAGCTGCATTCGCTCTGGGGCACGCAGCTGTTGGTGGACGGTTGCAGCACGAATCCCAGTTTGCAACTGTAAGTGCAAACGGCACGTCAGCCGCAAGTAAGTCACAGTGGCCCTTCCAGAAAATATCAGTCAAAAGTACCGCTATCATTTTCATTTCACCAAACGATGCAATATATTTACACCAATATTCGACTGAACCAGCTTGGTCCAACAGAATTTATTTAGCTGGAGGCATGATAGTTTTACGGTCACAAGGTGAACCGACACTTGTTAGTGAACGTTACGAACGACATACGGCATTCACGTGCACGAAGTATGAATATCAAGTAGGAATACCCGCATTCCTTCTTAATATTTAAAAGTACTACAAAAAATACTTCAGGGAAATCATGGTCATGTTCCGACCAAATACCATGGCATAGCTGTTATAAGAAACTCCCCTGTCTGGTTGTCTAACCTCTGTAGGGAGTGTTATTAAGGACTTTCGAACTACCACAGAACAGGCGCCGTGAAAGTAGATGTTTCCTGCGTGCTGTGCCTTACTGTGGAGGGCGACCATACGTTCGCTTTTCACACGCTCTCTTCCCACTAATGTGGGCATTTTTATCTCCTTCTAACAGGCTATTTGCAAACACAAAAATTAATTTTGTTGAGCCAGCGCCTCACTTTTATTTGTATAATTATCGCAAAAAAATGATGAAAAAATACAAGTTGCGGATGTAAGGCGTACACTGAAAACGCGTTCTAAGTACACGCACTCAGTCTTACCGACAGCCGGGGCGACAGGCGTAATTGGGTGGGCAGGAGGTTTCGGAATTGACGTTGTCGCACGTCAGCGGACAGGCGTCCACGCAGCTAACGTACTCGGAGTTCTCGTCGTGAGCGCACTGCGCAGATTCGGATTCCTCTCCCGTGATGCTCGGTGCCGGGGAGTCGGGCACCGCCTGATGCTCCTCGTCCTCTGAGCAGTCCCACTCGCCGTTTTCACACTCGCTGCGCACAGATGACGAGAATTAGATAACAATGGAGTGACGTAAGGAATCCAAGGCAAAAGGGTTCGGTTCGCCCGACGAAGCGTACCTGGTTGATTTCTACGAGCTGGTACTTGCTTATGCACGCCGTTACTTTTGCTGTCAACCTCAGGGGTCGATGTTCACTTTGTACTTGAAATGAGAGCCGTATAGTACGATGAACATCGGCGATGAAATAGAATTGCTCGTACGGTTATCACAAAAAACGAGGAGTGCATAAAAAGTGGATTCGGGCAACCATGTCACGCCCATCAAACTGTTTACTTCTGCACAAATGGTTGCAATGCAAAAAGTAAAAGTCGGTTTCAGTTAGCTGATGTGAATCGATTGCAACAAAGTGTCAAGATTCGCACACATAAAGAGCGACCGTAAGATTCCGATTGTGTCAACAGAATCTGAAGAACATTATTATAAAGAAAGCTCAGCTGTAATCACTGAAAAGGAATATATTAATGCTGAAGGTAAAACTCCCTGTAAAAAATTAAGAAAATAAATCGTGGTGCTTTTAGACCTCAGAAATTACGATTCCCGTCACAAGAAGTCCTGCTAAGTCGTTCGTTTTCCTTGTTATTGCGGATGCGCCATTTACTTACCAGGTCTGGCCGCCCATCTTGCGTACGGTACCCGGCAGGTACTTCTTGTGCTCGTGCAGGCACGGGCAGTAGTCTATCGGCAGGCAGAGCGAGTCCTTGTTGTATCCGTCCGCGCACACGCAGCCTTCGACGCAGGATGAGTTCGCCCGGTCGCCCAGTGCCACCCCGAAGCAGCTCTTGTGCCGCGCGCACTCGGTCCACCTCATGTCGCTGGGACAGCTGACAGCTGAAAGAAGGGTAGCGCTACGTTATGCCGCTCTCAATACAAACCAACCCGGCGTGCGCGGTAGCCGGAAAGCCAGAAAGCTGGGCTGTGACTGCGCTTTTACGATTACCTAATACGATTACAGCTAGTAAAACGCGTGCAGAAGCTAATTATGCCAAGAATTCAAAAACAAGAGTGCAAAATATACGCAATAAAAAAAAAAACTTGTGAATACTGAAAGGAACAGCAGTTGCAATATCTGTATCACTGAACCGCACGTCCAGATGAATAGATAACATTAATAAGTTATCTCCAATGTTCCTAATCTAATTTTCAGGTTGCACGATGTATCGCTTGTTAATATTTATGGTTTCACAATTATAGACGTGGAGTACTTTACGTTGAACCCGTAACCTCGGTAAAGGCAGCTTATGCTTTGGAACACCGCTTTACCACGAGAGGCCACGTGCAGAAGTAACAAATATAAGGTTCTCAATTGAAATTTTTACTGCTTTTACCCCATAAAAAATGTGTCCTTGATACTTTTTTTCTTGCTTTTACCTCTTATTTTTGTGGCCTATATCAAAGAATGAAAGTTTGCCTGTCTCTCGATTTCTCTTAAAAAACAGTATTCCTAGCTGCTGTGTTACAGCTGCTAATTTCAGAATGATGTACATTGTTACACAAAGAACACTGTAGAGCGCGCAGCCACTAACCACAAAGCGGCAGGTGGCGTCGCCATTCGGTGAGGCGTCCTTTCCTGGTGCACTCGGCCGCGTAGTCGGCCAGGGACGGACAGACGCAGCCCTTGACGGGGCCGCTGCAAGCACACGTCCGGTGCAGGCAGGCCTTGTAGTAAGGTTCCGGGTCGACCAGCTGGTGACATTCTGGAAGCGAATGGGGACAACAAGCATGCATCGGCGCCGCTTCCCGTTCACATCAGCACTAAACCCGTCAGCAAGACGTCGCTGGAAGAGAGATCGACGAGCAAAGGAAGCGGAAAGGGATCAAGTTCGCACTTGTCTTCACACATGCAGACAATTATTCCGCATGTGTAAAGACGTGTACTAACTTTATTACACCTTTGATGTCCTAATTATCATTTTAATTGTCCTTTTAAATTTTTCTTGCTTATAAGGCAATGGCACAAGGACAAATGATGGCTTTAGTTCTCACGCCCTGTGCTGACCACGTAGTCGCGGGTTCGATTCCCGGCTGCGGAGCCGATTTTCTGATGGAGGTGAAAAGCAAAAATGCCCGTGTGTAATTGGAGCTTTCCGCGCACGTTAAAGATCCCCAGGTGGTCAAAATTAATCCGGATCCCTCCACTATGACACGCCTCATGGCCTGTGAAGCGTCGGCGCGTTAAGCCCCACAATCAATCAATCAATCTCAGGCCCTGACATTTATTCGTTCTAATAGTGCAGGTAAAAGAGAGAGAAAATGCGGCCTGTTTGTGTGTTTTCTGTCAATCTTTTAAAGATAAATAGATCTAAAAATTATCCAACAAAGGAAGGGGGGGGGGGGGGGGGAGAGAATCAGCCGCCTTGGTCCAGGCAGCTGCTGAGGGAAGCATTTTTTTACCATAAGTTATTAGTCCATACAGAACGATTAAATTTTTAGTAGTCACCTTTTGGTAGTAATAAAATATGTGGAAGAGAAATAAAAGTGGTCTGTAAACTGGCATCAACACTGGTTTTACACATTATTAAAGATTGTTTAATCCAAAAATGCCAATCACTTTCATTTATTGGGGAATTTACTAAATACCAAATCCCGCTCACCCAAGCTCATCCCGAAGCTAAACTGCGATTGCCAGCTTCGGCTCAACACGCACCTTTGAAGGCGTCTCCGTGAATTTCCTTGCACAGGGTCTTGGCCCGCGGGGCCCTTTGCGGGGACTGCTCGCAGGGGTGTTCCTCTAGAAGCTCCTCTTCGTCGCAAGACGCGTCCACTTTCCACTTGTCGGCAAACGCTCGAACGCTGCCTTCCACGTCGCCGGCCGGGGTCAGGAAGTCGTCCTTCTGGTTACGGTTGTTGGTGCCGCACAAACCCCGTAACTGGCCGCTGAGGCTAGCGGGGCTGTCGATGTGGAGACGCCACTTGCGGTTCCACTGCAGCACGACGCCGTTCGAGAAGGACGCCTGGGAGGAGGCAACAAGCCCGTTGATAAAGCGTTGCTCGTTCCTGACGGCTTGGGTTAAGATAGTTTTCAATGCGAGTGTACGGACTTCGTACAGCGCGCAAACGCCACGCCGCTCAGCACGCGGAAGTGCCCCTGTAAAGCGTGCACTGCTGCATAAAGACTACTATTGCGGCAAAGCAGAGATTTGGGGCATCCGCTTAGGTGTGCTTGCGAATTGCAGTGCCTAAAAAAATTTAAAGTAAATAATTTCTCATTAATTTCTTTTTGACATCGTTGATATTGTTATCCGTTTCAAACCATTTTTTTTCCTTCTTTGTTAACAATCCACTATTCTATATTTCTACTCATTTATTTTTACCCATTTCTTGCTGACTACCATTTCTTGTACTTTGCCTAATTGTATGCCTTATATTCCTCATGTACACAGAGGATCACCCGAGAAGGCACCAGCGCTGTTGGTGAGAACTTACAATAAATGAAATAAAATAAATACTTTACGCATGAAGCAATCGCGGCACTGACAGCGACCTCTGTGAACAAAATTATAATTTTTGTGAAGCAACGCTCACTTCCTTAATAGTGGCAAATGACTTGACGCCATGTCTACCATCTTCTCCTTCTATCGTACCGGCATGACTGAAAGTGTACTCAAGGCACGTGACGCCGCCTCAACAGCTGCCTCTCCAGTCGTACGCCTATTAACGCGTAGCGACATCGCCATACTAAGCGCCTTCGATGCTGGTAGGGTCTGCAGCTACAAATGGAGAAGTCCATTTATCTTCGAAGAACTTCATGCTTTCATGATGGTCCGTTGGTAGCGCAACTAAAACCGGGTCATCGCCACTAACGTGAAACCTGAGGAGGAACGAAACATGCAGTGTGTAAGTGTATTCTTGGCGCCGTGGTGTTTTTGTCCACGGAGATGCAACCGTTGGGGCGTAGAGGTATACCGCTTTGCTGTAAAAATCTCGTGTCTTTGAAGCACAAATCATTCTGGCGTGAAGCGTTGGAAAACGAATGTCCCGGTGTGTTCTTTTAGTACGCGTTTTGCCCCGGAGATGAAACTTTCTAGCGCGAGTCGTTGGAAAATGAGTGTCCCCGCGTGTTCTTCTAATACGCGTTACATTCTAGCGCGAGGCGTCAAAAACGAGTGTCCCGGTGTTTTAGTACCGTGACTACATGAAACGACGAAGACGACAGGAGGCGCTGACAGCCCGAGCCCAAAGAGGCTTCGCCCCTAGAAGTTACTATGCGCGAATTAAAATCAAAGCTCAGTTCCAGCGTACTCCCATTAGCAGAGTCTGCCTATCCCACTACAATCAGAAGCCTAAGGAGACCCTTCGTTTCCGCTAGTGTCCGCAGGGTCGCAATTGTCTCCTCCTCCCTAAACCCCTACTTGTAAGTTGGAGCAATATCTCGTGCTTTATATGAAATTTTAAGATGATGTGGACATTTACAAACTGTTCGAACGCCCTCTCTCCGAATAAAAAAAATCCTTCGCAGCATTACGGAAATAACGTCGTCATAAAAATTACAATAAAAAACTGCGTGGATGCCTGCGAAAACGTCGGTGTTCAAGTGTTTTGAAAGGATCGTTCCAAGGTACTACACATGCGTAGTATATATTACGTAGCATAAACTAGCAAACTTTTCATATTAGTCGCTAGGCACTAAAGGACCATTTAGGTGCTGAATACAAGTTATCAGGCACCACCGTGGGAGACAAGCGCATAGACGAAGCGAAACTCGGCTACCTCTGTTGCAGCGATAAGTACTTCATATAAAAAAAAAAACGCGTGTTCGCCTCACCTGCGTTATTTCTGATGAAGGCTTGTACACAACGACGACATCACTGGAGTACGGCAGTGAAACTTGCTTTTCATTCACGAACACCTTCAAAGAAAGAACGCCAAGAATAAAGGCAACGTTCCATTCAAATATGGCGCAATAATCGCTGATGTAAAAGTCTTTCTTGACACTTCAGCGCTTGCCTTTCCGTGCGCAACGACAACGCTGTCATCTCCGATGTTCACGGTGATCGTCTTGCAGCAGTCGAGCGCCGTCTTGCCGGAGCCCTTCCCAGAGTCTATGGCCACGTTGTGACAGTGTCCCGTTTCCTGGATGACGCTGAAGTTCTGCGAGCGCACCAGGTAGTAGGGGCACCGGCCACTGAACTCAAACGTCTTGCCATCGAATGTGGAATAGAAAGGGTCGCCGTTGGCCACACACCGAGACGGGCACTCGTTCGTTGAGCACAGCCACTCGCCCGCTCTGCACTCGCTGCCAACACAAAAAGCAAATATTCAATGCACAGAAGAAAGTGTTTCACCTAAGGTAATTTTCATCCTACTGGCGGAGAACAAACTGTACTACCTGTGAAATGCACCGTTGCGTTCCTTGTTCAGTGCAAGTAAGAGGGCTAACACGAACGAAGCATCAAAATAAAATCATAAAGTTTATCGTATCTGTGTCATAACGCACAGCGAAACACTCTACACTGTAAACAGTAAGGAAAATGTTCACTTTCTGTAACGAACACCCTTACATCTTTACACTCTAACAAAAAACACAACAAAACACACTCCTAAAGGGTGTATAGTGTACCTAACATCATTACACCCTAACGAAACCACAAGAAAGACACATTTTTACAGGGCGTTTTGTCGTTTTAACACCCTTTAAAAGGGCGTTTACTTGTGTTTTCTGCTAGATTCTAAGGGTGTCAGTTATACAAAAAGGAGTGTGAATCGTTTTACACAGATAGGCGTTAGTTTAAACTTGTTCTTGGGGTATTGTGAGCTTCCGTGATTATTTTCGATGTTGCTAACCAAAAAAAAAAAAACTACAGGCACCAGGCAAGGAAAACTTAAAAACAGGAAACACCCATGTCCAACAAGATAAGGTTAATGCACTCGCAGCGTGCGGTACTGAACCGCAGTAACTAGAACTTGACCCGAGGGAGCAGTTTCCTCGTGTGCACTACAACCTTGCTACTGAAATCTTCCAGATAAAAGATAGGGCAAGACAGCGGGTCAAGTCTGGGAAATGCGACACGAATACGCCGTGCATTGAACGTTCACCGCTCGGTGCACTCGAGTTGGCTGATTCTTGAACCGCGCTCACATATAGGTTCAGGTTGCTGTTGTTCTGTCACAATTTCTGTGTGTGACTTTTAAAGGGACTCTGCAACCATTCTGATAAACACTTTCACTCTTTCTTTCGCGTCTGGGAGCACTGCGAAAGCTACAGTAATCGCCAGCCCGGAGCAGCACAGCGTGATTTGCTCGTCGCAGCAGAACTATCCGCCTTCCGTCCCTGCTTTGTTTTGTGAGTTTTTTCCTAAAGTGGCTATCTAATACGTTCATTGCTGCAACAGAAAGAAAGCCGCTAATAGCTTCCACATTGCTGTAATGACATACCTCGAGCGCTCAAAGTACGCCAGGACTCAGAAAAGAGAGAGAGAGAAATAAATTTATTGCTTGACAGCCAGTTATCCTAGACGTCGGCCAAGAGCCCTTGGGCTCTGGCGGCGTCTTCGGCCGGCTGAATGGCCCAGACTTGATCCGCTGGGCCGGAGCTGAGCAATACCGTCTCCCATTTCTCTACACTAGCAATTTTGCGACCTAACGCTGTCGCCTGTGGACAGGCCCACAGCATGTGTGCTAGGTCTGCCCTGTCCTTACACCGGTGGCACTCGTCAGAATATTGCCCGGTGGAGCAATGACTGTATACGCTACCATGGATTGCCATTTACTGAGGGTAGGATGAGCTGAGAGAGGAAAATCTTTTGAGCAAGCTTCCAAGTTATCTAATGGGCACAGAGCAGTACTTTTTGGCTCTTCTTTGTGACCCCCCCCCCCCCCTCCCCGCCTCGTAAGTACTAGGTGTGTTCTTCGACTACGTTCTGAAAGCATTTAAGATTTAGAAAAAAGTTGAAAATAAGTGTTGCAGGGTTTCTTTAACGAGTCAGGCCTGCCCCAATCGCAATCCATTTCTTTTCTAAAGTGCGCCCTCACCATGTGTTGCACTCCTGCCTGACGAGCGACCCTGGGCGGTACTCCTTGGCGTGCAGGGAGCAGGGACACTGCTCGCGGCGAACGCAGCGCCCATTGTGCAGCAGGGTCTTCGCCGGGCAGTGGCAGCCGTCCACGCAGGGTCGAGTCTCGCACGACGAGTCCGGGTCGCGACACGTGCGCGTGCACGAAGCGCCACACTGGCTGTACACCATGCCCGCCGGACAGCCCGCCGCTGGGGGTGAACACAAGGCAAAAGTTTCGGTCCTCTCCTTTCTGAGGAATGCAGTGGGACCCAGAAAGTGCATGTGGGCTGTTTGACGCTGCAAGCTTTATGTTTCTTGTCAATGTTAGGTGTCCGTCTTCATTTGCGGAGTTGTCAGTTACAGGCACATGTCAGCCACAGCCCCATATCCCACCATGAACCTGTGAGGTATCTTGAAAAAATAAATGGTATAGGGCTCCTGCTAATCGTTCCGGTTTGAGGACGGGCTGACCCAGTTACTTGTCTTGAAGAGCGCTATCACCTACGCAAGTATCACGTATACACCAGATCGTTCTTCATTTTATCACCCAAGCTAATGAGATACGGTAGAGTCCACCGCTGTCTTAGTGAGCGGAATGCCGGTCCTCCGCCGTGTGTGGGACGGGCTGACCCACTCCTGCATCACACAAATCCTGTTCCTCTTCCCACTGGCCACGACATACTTCAATAACGAGATAAGCCACAGTTAAAAAGGCGACCACAATCCCAATTGCAGTTTAGCTTCTCACTAAACCTGAGGAGGGAGCAGTCGTAGTGGCTCCATGGCTCGACAAGGGCAGCCATGGAGCCACGTAAGCAGACTTTGAGCTTCCTGAGAATATTTTTGTTCTCTTACTCTCTGTGTCCGTCTCTCTCTGTGTAATTTGCTAAAGCATACGCACGTTAATTCCTGCATAGCTTCACGCATTAGCTTATTGGTTGATGTTTTAATCATTGTGCAGAAGAGACTTAAAAGCAGAAATTGGACACAGATTCAGTTATCGATATCCCGGTATTACGTCCGCGCTCTTACCCATTCAGCGAGTAGGAGACCGAAAATTCGTATTTTAGCGTCACCACGGCACAGGGGAGTGGGGAGGAAAAGTTCAAGCCGAGAAGAAGTACGAGCGCCATGCTCTTGGCGCACATCCAAACAGAATTTGAAGTGTTCGGGCAGATTTTGGTACCGTTTTGCCATACGGAAACGTTCACAAGAAATGTATAGTTGCATCAATTACGTCTGGTTGGGGCATACACTTTCGAACTACGATAAAAAATCTCTTGGCGGTGAGATGTCTGAGGGGCGGCCCCTGGCTCTGACGTCGGCTTAGGGACTCGCGAATCTGTCGTCTGCTACACTCCAGTTGTGAGGGGCAGCAGTGCCTGTGCTAGAAATCGCCCGATTTGATGATCTAGTGCATTAAAAAGCGTATTTCTAGTAATACAGCCATTTTGCCAGCTTCTGGTACGTCTGAATGTTATCAAGCTGTATCCCCCACAAGTTCGCAACACACGAGGAGAGAGAGAACAACTTTCTTAAGAGCATAGATCAGAAGATTGTGGTAACTCGTCCTTCCTAGCTTATTCGCTAGGTACAGTGCTCACAGCTCCTCGATAAGTATTCGAAATGCGTATTTTTCCTACAGTATTTTTGACGCGCTCTTACGAAGACTCAACAGGCTAATGCTACGTCAAGCGGCGGGCCCCTACACGCGCATCGCACAGCAGGAAATAAAGTGGCTGTCTTCCATTTCTTTCGTTTTTGTTGACTTGTATCAGATGAATGTTTTTTTTTTTTTTGGCTCAACGCATTAATTTTTCCGCACCATCACAAACGTCTTATGAGTACGTTTGGGGATGTTTGGGAGGCTCACAAAGATCGTGTGGATATTTTCTTCCGGCTGTATGGCATACTTCCCTTCTTCACAAATTGACTTGCCTTATGGCTGTGCGCAAGAATTAAGGTGCATATCCCTAGCATACGTTGTTTATTCCCATGCAAATACAATGACAAAGTTTGTGCTACGCAACCGCGATCACGCCCCAGACAACGTTGTCCAGAGTACAAAAGCCGCCTGATAAGGCGGCTTTTGTGCTCCGAATTTCTATCGTAACCATTGTCCTCATAACGAACTGACTCTCAACCCGAATAGTTATGACATGATTACGGTGATGAAGGCTTGATGTACTCGCTAACGAACGCAATAAATAGTATACGTGTATATATTAAAAGAATCGAAACCGATGAATATTTCCAAGCAGTTTTATTGTTTTCCAACCCTTACAGGCGTAAATAACAAATCCTGGTCTACTCGGGATGGCGTTCTCTGAACTGAAGAAAATGACTCTTACTCTCTTGTCCTGGAATGAGGACCAGGCCCACTAATCAGCTATATTTTACTGTTAAATAAAGTTTTTCCTCCTCCTCTTCCTCCTCCTCCTCCTCCTCCTCCTCAGTTCAGTTTTTCTACAACACATATCTGAATATTGGGAAGATATGGCTGTGGGAAATGTACCGAAATATCCCTCGAGGTCTGAACAAACATAGTGTTACTGTATCTTTACCGTAGACACGACTCGTTTTGCTTAATAAACTTCCATACTGGTTAGAAGCCTGGTAGAAAACCAGCACGCGCCTATACACACAGTTGGTTATTCGGAACTCAACCGACAGTTTTGCAGCCCATAGTGCACCTCGGCATATTTTCATGCCATTTCAACGTAAAGTGATGTGATACAATACTTTCGAGCGTTCAGCAAGGTTGCAAACACTGTTTTATCTTGCATATGATTATCGCGAATCGTAAGGCTTTTTGCCAAAGCCGACAGCCCCGAAGGCGAGCAAATTGTTTTGGTCTTGTATTTTCGCTGTCGCAGGTTACTAGCAGCTGGCTGTTCCCTTTGTTCGAAAGATTGCTTAATACAGAAGCTGATGCCTAGCTCCGACTCTTCGCGCTCCGCACAGGACCGTCTTCGCAAAAAATGGGACGACGCTGGCAATGTTTCTTCCGTAGCGGTATCGAAAACTATACGTTAAATCACGCCTTGAGCTAGTGTAGGCGATTTTAAGTCTATGCTTAGGATAAACGGTTACGCACACGCAAAATGTGGTGTGGACAAGCATCAGACGTCAACCGAGCGCAAAGAAACAGCAGGGAGAGCGAGCCCGAGTGAAGCAGACGACAAATGCGAGAATCCCTAAGCCGACGTCACGGAGGCGCGCTTCGCAGCGCCGCCCGTGGTCGCGCTCACCGCCAACAGCCTGAACCAGATGCTCCCCAAGCGTTGTTCAGCGTAGGTAAATAAAATGAGATGAAAAGTTAGCTCACGGCAGAAGTCGTGCCTCCTCCAAACAGAATCCAGTTTGCCTCCGAGACGCTCGCACTCCCTGAAGTACTCGGCCAATGCACTGCAACGGCACTTTTCGGCACTGTCCCCCAGGCATGAGACGTAGTCTTCCAAGCACATGTCGCCGTACGGCTTCGGATCGACCACCTTGGGAGAAGTACAACAGGGTTCCAAAAATCATGATCCTTGTTGGACAAGACTCCCCATTATCATCATCATTAAAAAAGGAACTGCACGCTACAGGATGTTACCTTGTGACAGCCCGCGAACCTGTCGTCGGTGACTCTTGAGCAGAGGCGCCTCGCCTCCATGGTCAGTTCCTCACTAGGGTGCTGCTTGGACGGGTCGAAGAAGATGTCCTCGCACTCCTCTGTGATGAACAATCACGCAGCGCGCACTAAAATTGTAACGTCTTCTTATGGGTGGCTTCTAATAGCTACTGCGGTTACTGGAAGGACAATGTACGTGATGCTCCGCGAAATAGCAAAACAAAGTTAAATGGTATGCATTGCTCTTGAAGGACAATTCATCAGGGCACAAAGAAAACTGCGTTCCCATGACACCGAGTGGAAGAGCACAAGTTGTTAGTCTGAAACTCTTCAAACGTATTTTACTGCTGCTCGTGTATTGTATACAGCATACAAAGCAACAAGCCAGTTCCTTCGAGAGCTGACTGCCTTGGCTTGGTTGTGCACAAAGAAAACTGCGTTCCTCATGACACCGAGTGGAAAAGCTCAAGTTGTTAGTCTGAAACTCTTCGAACGTATTTTACTAGTGCTCGTATATTGTGGACAGCATACAAAGTAACAAGCCAGTTCCTTCGAGAGCTGACTGCCTTGGTTTGGTTAAAGATTTGTCTCCCTCGCGGCAGCGGGGTCAAATAGTCCAAGTCTCACCTTCTAGGTCGTTCTTCTTCCAGCTCTCGAGGAAAGCCGACCGGGACGTGACGTGGCGGCCGTGGTTGTTGACAAAGTCGTTGGTCGGGTTGCCGTCATACTGGCCGCACAGCCCGCACATGCTGCCTTTCAACGACGCGTCCACGCTCACTTCGACCAGGTCTTCGCCGTTCCAAGTGACACTGGATGGGAGTAGCGTCAGGACGCACTAACGTTGAAGTGAGGTGTGCGACATAGTAAGAAGAGGTCAAGACGACGACTCAAATAAAATCTTCGTTTAAACATCAGCAGTGTTCTTGGTGTGCAGGAGCACTTGGCTACATGATGCGGTGTTGCTGTCTTCAAACCTATTTTGGGGGCACACACGTAAACTTAAGTGTGTCAGCAAACCTCTTTGTTAGGCAGACGTATAAATGCAAGTTTGCATGAAATTTTGAAGGGCGGGGAAAAAACAGGTTTTTTTTTCGTTTGTGTGTTTTTTTTTCTCAGAAAAATATGCAAAAAGTAAAAAAGATGATTGCACACAGATCTATAAAAAGTTCGACATAATTCTTATCAAACGCGAAAAGTGACCGTATTTGCTGGTGACTACGCGAATGGAACCAAATTACGGCCGTTGTAAAAAGAGAACGAGTAAATAAGATGTACATAGAAAGTTATTCGTGTTCGAATGAGATTTGAAACCGGGTCGTCAAGAGCAGCAGCCAAGTGTGGCAACTACAGCCCTAACATTGTACCGTGCCAGGATGCAACAAGAATTATCCGGAGGCGTGCCGCATGACAGGTGAACCTGACGGCACAGCAAAAACGATGCAACAGTGAAGGCTTCGATAATCGCTGGCTTCCGTCTTCAAATCACTTAAGAGACTTAGGACCCCGATGAATTTTTTCGTTTACACTGAAAAGAATATAATTGTTGCATGATGCATTACAAAAGCCCCAGCAGAGCTTCCGCTCTCAAAATATACCCACGATTTCGTCAAATCATTTATTTCAGAAAGCGTTTCCCTCACTGCAGATTAAAGCATCACAAGAAATTTCCCCGGACAAGTTCTGTATTTTTCTTTTTTTCAATGTTAGCCTGGTTGAAAAAAAACGAAAAAAAGACCTGTTTTTATGCTTTTCTTGTTTTTTTCAACCACTCACATCTACTGCCAGACGTAGTCCTTGGTTGTCACTCGAACCAAAGGCGCCGCCTCTAAACCTACCTGTCTTTTAAAGCGGAGCTGTTATAGGCCAACTTCCCCGTGTTTTAAGGCTTTTTTTTTTTGCTTGTTTGTGTAGAACGAGAAAGGCGCTCCACTCCTTTTTACTTCATCGTACCCTCTCTCTTTGCCTCCAGCGCTCCATATTTTTATATAAAATGGCGCATAGTGTCACTAAACAAATGTCTCCCAGCGATGAGCTCGTGTTTAGCTTTTCCACATGATGTGTTGCACAGTGAAGCCTGCTCATAAAGAAAAAAATTCACCCATCTCCACGAAGTGAATCATGACGAGTGGGCGAAGCACTGGGGATCGGTCTTACCGTAAATCACCCATGACATTGCCCACTCGCTCATGTAAATGAGTGACAATGCGTGTGTACAGTATATACAATTCCAATCCAATCCGATCCAGTTCAATTTAATTTAATCCAATCCAATCGATTTCAATCCAATCCAAATCCAATCCAATCCAACCCAATGCTTCTGGCGCATGCGCAACACTGTGTACACGGGCGCCAAGCCCCTGACAAAGCGAGGTCCTAAGGTGCTTCGCCCCTAAAAAATAGCCGGAATCGGTAACGAACGCGGCAAAATAGAGACCACCGACGATCGGGCCGTGGACGCCAACGTCGGGATCCCGAATACCGCGAGGCAGGAAACCCAACACGATGGCGTGTCCGCAGTCCCGCTGCCTAGCCCAACGGAGCCGTTTTAGGGGGAGTTTGTGGCCAACCAATAACCCACGAAAAGCTCCCCCGGTCGTCCACTTCCACAGAGTGGAATGCCACTAATTTTTTTTTTCTAGTGTAGTCAAGATCCGTGAGACTAAATTTATCTTGTCACGGGGACAGGCATGCATTCGTTGTATTGCGTACCCCCCCCCCCTCCCCCTCCTCAAAGAGTCGATCCTGATTTGTTTCTTGTTCTTGGCCCCATTGGACGACGCCTACACGCGGGTCTACACGTTTGACTGTCTCTTCGCGGTTTCATTCCTAGTAAGCTACTCTTGCAGCGCACTTCTTCCCCTCTCAACATATCGAAACATTCGGTTCACTTTTACTGAACAGTCATCTCTTATTGGCTGATGAAGCATCAGACCCGTGCACAGACGACTTTCTTTTTCTTGCAAACAAGACGAATATGATACCGAGCGTGGAATTCCCAGTTTTGTCCATTTCCAGCGAGCCATGATTGGCTGGAAGCAGACGACCCGGAGTGACGCAGAACAAGTAAGAGCAGGGTGTATATTTTTGTGCATGTAATTGGTCAGAGCTTTGCAAGTGCAACTCCGTCACGGCTGAAACGGACACGAGATTGACATTTTTAAAGTGAACGCAACTCAAAATGCCGCCCCAGGTTCACCGTATTAATGAAGCTTTGTTTATTCCCGGAATCTGGCATTCGCGTTCCCTATGAGTCGGTGAGACAGGATTAAAATCCAATCGCGACTTCAAAGACACAGCCCCCTTAGTTTTTTTTCCCCCCAGAGCCAAGCAGACATAGACCGGAAGGAAGGTCCTGTACACTCACGTAAATCCCAGCTGGCTGCTTATAACAACCCTGCCGGCCACGTAGTCGACGCGCAGCCCTTCGATGGTGGTGGGCAGCGGCGAGGAGATGTTTCCCAGGCGTACCCGCGGCGGGTCTAGCTCGAAGCCGAATTGGAGTCCCTCTACGTACACGTCGAGTGACCGCTCACAGACGCCGGGACCCTGGTCGGTGCAGTTACTGTCGCGCACGTGCACGCTGAACGTGTCGCCGCGGCACTCGTGCGCCAGCAGATGCCGGCAGCGGCTGCGGAAGCTGAACAGCGTCCCGTCGAAGGTGCGGTAGTGGCCGCGTCCCCACACGGCGCATGTGCCGCTCGAGGGCTTGCGGTCGCCCGAACCTCCATTCTTCTTCAGCTTCTCCTGCGCTTCTGTGCGGCCGTCGGTGAAAGAGACACTGTTAACAAAGGCACAAGCAAAGCTTCGAAAATGCGGGGAAAGCAGTGTTAACCTGATTTTTTGAAGTCTTCGTTAAATCTCACGTCGGTAAAGCTGCTTCTTAAAGTACAAGGCACGTCCAATTTCCCTCTGAACTTAAACAAATGTTTTGACAGCAGGCTCAAATATCCGAAGAGAGGCCAACCACGGTCTGTTCTGTGAAGTGTTGACGCTGAGGTTTTTCCTGTACCCAACTTAACCCAGTTACTACCGCGTCATCGGTTTGCGCCACCGAAATGAGTTTGTTTATACCAAGATGGTTTGAATGAAGAATTCAATAAACTAGGTGATAGTCGCGCGGGTAATTATTGCAGTTTAACATTTATTTATATAACCTTGAGTAACGAAGCTAGATTATTGCACAGAATGTACCTATACCCTCTACTTACGTACGTATACACCTACGTACGTAGCTACAAGAAGGCAACAATTATTTATTATTAAATATGTGTTTCTGCAACATGAAGCACGCGGTTGTATTTCAGATGCATCTGCAATGTGAAAAAAAAATTATTATAAGCGCCATTGCTGCGTACACAGACCAGGCTGCACAAAAAAAAAAACTGTCGTCTGAAGAACTCGCTAAAGCAGCTGACGCTTTAGAGGGCACCAAGAGCTCCAAGAGTACTGCGCAGATGCAAGAGCCATCATGGTGGGCGAGACAGACCATCGATGCAGCGGGGAAGGTCCGGCGGCGCCCACTGTCCGTCAGCGCTGCACGTGTACACGTTAGTGGGCGGCAGGTACTCGTACCGCAGGCCCCGGCTGCACTCGAGCACGCACGTGCTTGCCAGCCGGGAGTGGTTGCACTGGGACTGGCCGTGGAAGCCCGCCCTCTCCAGGTCGCACAGCGATATGGCTGAAGAGACGGCAGGTGCCGACGAAAGAGGTGCGGGCGAACGCCCATTGTAGGTACAGATAGCACACAAATTGCAATTTTGAAACCTTGTTGAGACATTGAATTTTTCTTTTTTTTTCTTTTTTTTTTGATGGCTACGCTTGGCGCTTTTACATTCTTCACCTCTCCGTAAACATTAATAACGCCCTCGTTTTTACCAAGGGCTGTTTCAATGCCGAGCTTTTTATCACGAAAGTGTTTTATTCCCGGATACACGAAGATTTCGCTGACGTCATACCCGTCACGGAAGTGACGCTATGACAACGAAGCAAGCGGCCTGTAAAGGGTGCACCCCTGCACACAGGGTCTTCTTGCGGGGAAGCAAGCTTTAGTACTAAAGCAGTTCAGGGAGATATGGGCTGGGCGTCGTTTGAAGTTAGAGAAGCTCAGAGTAAAATATGCTTTGAGATGAGGTTGAGGGCAATGGATCAACGAAGGTGGGCAGCTAAGGTTTTTAGGTACCTATACTTGAAAAGCGTGGACACGCAGTGGTTAAGAAAGACTAGAAAGCTAACGATGAAATACGGAAAGAACAGTGGGGAATCCAAAACAGCCAAGGTAACCAAAAAAGAGGCAAGGCAGATTGAAACGAATAAATGGAGGGAAAAAATGGAAGCTAAAACGTCGTTAGAGATGTACAGGGCTGAGAAGATGAACATCAGAAAGGAAAAATTCTACGATAATTCCCAGGGCGGTGCTTTGCTTTTTGAGGCTAGAGCAGGTTGCCTGCGAACTAAGAGTTTTGTGGGGAAGTATTCACAAAATGATGGGGTATGTGTGGTCTGCGGAAAAGAAACAGAAACTATGCGGCACATAGTGTTAGAATGTGAGGGTATCCATCCAAATCTACATGAAGGGAATATTGGGCTTCCAGAAGCCCTAGGATTTAAGGGTATCAGAGAGGAAGTTAACTTCAAGGCTGTCGAGGGGACGAAAAAAAGATTAGATTGCTGGTGGACGAAAAGCAGAGAGGGGAATATTGCCTAGGACAGTTACCACCTGTAACAGGGAAAAGAAAGTATTTCGGGCCTAATAAGCTTTAGTGCCTGCCCTAAGCAGCGCTAGTATTAAACCAAGAGTGTAAAACATGGTTATATTAGTCCTTTTTGTTAAGATGACATGTCATCACCCGCTTCAAAGGGGAAACCAATAGGAATCATCATCATCATCATCATCGGTACGTTACACTTAGGGTTGTTCGTTTTCGGGTTTTATATTTTAACCCGAAAGTGTTTTATGTCGCGATACCCCAAGATTTCACTGACGTCATATCCGTCACGGAAATGACACCAGTACCCCTTTGCCGAAGCGACCCGCCAGCAGGACGTCGCTCGCCAAGCACATCCACAAGACAGCCGTTGACCCGCAAATCATGCTCAGCTGCAGATTTCGCTGCACATTTCACTTTCGTGTTTTACCGATTCCTATGACAGAGGAATCAACCACAGTTTTTTCGTTCATCAAAGACTAAAAAAACGTAGCTCAAATTAGAATATGGAATGAGTGAGAAGCTGTATAAAAGAAACCATGCGTTTTAGATGTAGCGAACGTTACGGAGTTCATTTCACAGGCTTGCAGTTCTTACATATATTCTGTTATGCGAAATGTTTTGTTTAATGCAGTATTGGAGAATCATTGCGCCGATTTTAGCCGCCTTCGCGCATACTCACGGTATTCGCAGAATTTTCCTCGGAAGCCAGGCGTGCATAAGCAGCGCTCCTTGTAGCATTTTCCACGGTTTTGGCACGGTTGGGCGCAGGACTCATCTAGTTCTGCATGAAAATGACGTCAGTATTAGTTCTTACGGATGAAGCGGCGGCATAGTGGCAACACGGCTGTTTCGAACCACTAATGTGTTAACGGTGAGGACGGGTCTTTTTTGGAATGAAGACGCTGATGTGCTGTTTCTCTATCTTCCCGCCTGCCTACAAATCGCCCACTCCTGCTGAAAAGATTAGAAAGTTTCTTCGCGTCCGCAAGTTTTGCGAACCGCATAACCTCCACATGTCAGCAAATGCTCGACCACCACAACGAGAACATTAATTTTGATAATAAAAACCACAATCTGCAAACTTTTGTCTCCGACTATGTACAGAATGAACAACTCTTCAGTAGCGGTTCAGAGTGCTCCAAAATCTAGATTTTTTTAGCCAGACATTTTACGTCGTTGCGGCGTACCCAGAGGACGTCGCAATTCTACACATTAATTCTGTGCATTTCTAGCTAGCTACCGCCCTCATCAACGCTTTTCCGCGGAAGTTCAGTGAACCCTTCCCTTCAGTCAAATCAGAGAAAGCTCCGAATAAAAATGCTCTGTAATTATTTTGGTCATTCTAAGTGAACAATAAGTACTAATATAAGTTCATGTACATCACGTGCAAAACTAAAAAAAAAATATCGGGCCATCTCCACTAACGGGAAACCTGGAGAGCGGTGAAGCATACAGTGTATAACTGTGTTTTTGGCGCCTTGGCATTTTTGCCAACGGAGATGAAGCCGTTGGTGGTAGAGGTATACAGTTTTACTGTAAAAGTCTCTTGTCTTTGAAGCACGAAGCTCTTTAGCGCGAGGCGTAAACGAGTGTCCCGCTGGTTTTTTTTTTTAGTTCGCGTTACGAAGCGCTTCAGCGCGAGACGTAAACGAGTTTCCCGGTATTTTAGTACCGTGACTGCATGAGACGAACGACGATTACGACGACGACGACGAAGACGACGGCAGGAGACGCCAACCGCTAGGGGCTTCGTCCCTAAAAGAAAATGACCGGCCATAAGCGGGAAACTTTAGTCACTCACCGTCTTGTTTTCCCTTCACAGATTTCCTGAAAACAAAAATAAAGAAAAAAATTAATGCAGGGCACCGACTAATGCGATGCTTATTTTGCGTACACCGCGACTACACCTTGAGCGTTATAGGAAACAGTTGAGACACTGTATACACTCGCATTGGCTGAAATAAACTCCTGAGCATAAAATTTTCTTAGAGATACCTATATACAGGTCCACCTGCTGTGTGTGTTATATTAGGGTCCAGTGGATGCACTGCGTGCTGTTAGCAACCTGTTGCATTACTTTGGAGCAAATTCATATGCCGCCGCTTTTTTAGCCAAAGGCAGAAACTTCTACGCACTTACACACCAACTTCCGAAAACCATACCAGTAGCAACAAAAAAAATATATTGATTTTGCAGTTTGACGTAAGCCACCACGGTTTCAGTTGAAATTTCGGCTTGCACGTTGAATTCTTCGCGATTGATAGACAGTTTCTATAGCCTGGCAGTTTTGGACGAATGCTTTTAATGGGATGGTGCCAGACCAGCTCCCTAACCAAAGCTCTATAGCTAAAATGGAGAATTGATCTAAATTCAACATCACTATATTTTTTAAGCCCGATTGCTCGTAGCAAAGAGGCGTAACATAATCGGCAGTATCAAAAAAAAAAGCTTCGATATTAACCCTCATTTTTCTTCTACTCTTAATCCTTAGCTATTATTAATTTTTATCTTGTCCTTCAAATTTGGCGGTGTACCTCATAGACAGCAAAAACCTTCACAATTTTTGGAGTGTGTGTTGTATTATGATTATTAATAGGCATGAACCTCAGTTTTTTTTTTAATTGTGTCCTTGCAAGATATTCCGTCCATATCTAGGTAGATATCCGCAACATTCAGTTAACTAAAGGCCTGTTCATTCGAAAATGGAAATAATTCGAGCTTACAAACAACTTTTATTATCAGTTGTCTCTTCTATGATCAAATAAAATAATTGGGGCTAATTTTTTACTCCAGTTAAACCCCAACACGCGGAGTTTTGTTGGATGTTATCTTCTCCCCTTCTATAACCAAATTATTGACGGGCATAAAGAGCAACAGCTTCGCCCAAAAAAAGACCACGAATCCGAAACTACATGCTCTGGCCAGAGTTGTACAACGCAGCAAAGTCTACGACAATCGCTTACCTGAAAAAGCGGTACTTCTCCTCTGCCGCTGCCCCCAAAAGCGGTAGCAGCACCAGACAGCAGAGGCATGTCTTCGTAACTACCGCCAACATGTCCGAGAGCGAATTCCCCGCTGCGACCGGCGACAGATCGTATAGCTACCGGCAAGCCGGCATGCCAGCCACTGGTGCGAGTTCGCGAATGGCTATATCTTTGACTGGCGCGAAAGACGACGCAATCCGAGCCGGCCTGTGCAGGACTGACACCAAAGATATCCCCTCTGGGCCCCTGTCAACAGACGCCGGCGGACGGTCTGCGGGCCGTCAGAGCGGACTGCGAGCGCGTACTACGTTTCGCCGCGAAAGAAACGCTGTGACGGACGAGATAGGGAGATATATGGCGCATCATCCGCCACGGATATGCCGCCGCCGCCGCCACTGTCGGCGTTGCCCTCGGCGCGATATCCTGGACCGTACGGTAAGCGCTGGCCGGAAGCCCACCTCGCCTCCTGACCGGGCGCCTCGTCGGAAGCCCGATACCGCTAGCGATGCTCCTCCGGCATTGCTTCAGGGCACGGAGGAAGGCACGGCGTGCAATTCGCGGATGCAAATGCCTACGTGCTCCCACCCAGCGCTTGCCGATTCCTGATCTCCGGGAGTAGCTTGACTCCACGCACGTGACCTTGAAAGTCGCAAATAAGCGCCTTTTGACGTCACAGGAAGATAATTTCATATACTGTGTTTGATTGCTTATCCCCCAATAGTCAGTACACTTTGTCACCACCGGACGCCCAGCCGGAATTCTGAAATCGTTGCAGACGAACCTCTGCATACGCACAGATGACACTTGACTAGCGTTACGCCACGTGTGGCTTAGATCATTGCAATAAGTGCTTCTTTTTTCTTTTCTTTTTTGCGGGAGGTAAATGTATTTGGTTATACCAGTGGTTTTCAACCATGAATATGCTGAGGACCCCTTTCGGGCTTGCAACAGTGATGGGGGACCCCGCGGGATTGGCGTAACCAGACATATTTTTCGGGAAGGGAGAGGGGGGTGTAAATGCCATCGGTACAAAAACTCAAATGAAAGAGAGCCTGTCCCAACCATTGTATGTCATTTTTTTAACATGGTCACTTTTTAAAGACGATAGTCTTTATTGGGCTACTTAAACCCAGAAATTTTGGTCTGTCTGTCTGTCTGTCTGTCTGTCTGTCTGTCTGTCTGTCTGTCTGTCTGTCTGTCTGTCTGTCTGTCTGTCTGTCTGTCTTGAAAGGATATATTTATTATCAAAAAATCCTGGTATCAATGATACAACGTAGCAACCAGAAACAATTAAACAAGTGCAGAGCCTGTTGCTACAAAACTAATAGAGCGCGAAGGCTGCCATTTGCAGACACTTACAGAAACACATAAACAGCTTCAAGTTGATTGTAGACAAAATATTAACATACGAACAATTTAGATTCTGTGACTCGATTCAGCGACCCGGCCAAAGTAAAATGAATACTGCGCAATAGTCTTGTATACTCACAGCCAAAGGTAAACGTCTAAGCCCGGTTTATATGTTCATACTTGTCAACTTTGTTGAACAGGAACAAGACATTACGCAAATATAAGACAGGAAATTAGTACACAAGGGATATTTACAGTGCTCCTTTATTTAAAAAAAACTTGAATGCTTGGTTTTTTGATAGCAAATGAAATGCTACATCTACTGCAGAAAACAGCCGCCTGCTGTTGCCCGCGCCACGTCCAGGCGGCATATGAAAGATCACGCGACAACAGCAACGAGCGATGATGATGATGATGTCCTCAAAGATTTCGACCCGCACCCACAAGGGGGGATTGGCCAGGGCTAAATCGGTTGTTCCACTAGCTAGGTTCCACGTTCTGCTTAGAACGCACGTGGAGCACGGCCACGCGGTTCTATAAACCTTGAAGTCGGCCGCCTCGATTCACGCGCGTCACCGCCTTACTGCAGCGCTGGCATCGAGGAACCCGGCCTGTAGCATTGGAACGTGGTAAATTCAAATCACCTTGAGCAGACCCTTGGTGTGTTTACCTTTGGATGAGCGCGACCGTACAAGAACAGCATGAGAGGTGAGCGGGAAAGCAAAAGGGGGCATTTCCTTGGCAAATGTCTACAAAGACTATCGTCTTTTGACAACATTTGCAACGAAATGAGCAGATACGCGGTCAGTTTTTTTCGTGTTTACATAATAATATATCGATTCGGATTGTAAATACGAGAAAAGACTGCAAGTGGAGGAGTTCGGCGATTAGAAAATACTGGCGGGTCTCACATCAATACACCCGCCCCCCCCCCCCTCCTTATCCCGGGCCCTGCTACGCCTATGCCCCACAATGAGCTAATGTTGATTGTGTCATAATGTCAAACAGTTTGCACTTGCAGCTAGAGTCGCCAACATACTTATTCAATGCGTGCCAGTTGGGCCTCACTTTTGCGCATATACGCGTAATATTGCCGAACAATTAGCTCGTGCAGCCAAAAGAGTCACCCAGCCTTTTGCGTGTCTGGCTTTTTCGCGTAGCTTGCGTGTCGTGCGAAAAGCCAGCGTTAGAGCTTGGGCGGTGCGGAGAATGCAGTGTTGTACGGAACGGCGTTACAAGGAACGGCGTTCCTGGAACTAGTTCCTTTTTGAAGGAACGGAGGAACGCCACCGTTCCATTAAGGGTCGGTGGAACTGTAACGGTAACTCGTTAGGTTTTTTAAGGAACGGCAGGAACGGCGTTCCTGCCGTTACATCGCTAGGATTTGGCTGTTTTTGATGCCAAGGCTCGAGTACAGATATCCACAAGTCGCTACTGCGTTTCTTTTTCTATAAGCTGGTCAATTTGCCCGCCCTTCAGCCGTAAGTGCTTCTTCGAAGTTCAAAGGCAGAAGAATAACCACGCAGCAGGCCGCAGCTTGTGGTTTCTTTCATGCTGATTGAACTTACGCGGCGTTCGAAGGGTGAATAGCGTAGCCGCGAGAATGCTTTTCACCTTTCATCGTTTGCCTGGGGAGGCCAGGACGCGCGTCTGGCCGATCGGTGCAGGACGTTTAGGTGCAGGACGTTTCGGTGCGGGCATTTCTGTGCACGGACATTTTGGTGCACGACGTCTTGGACCAGACATTTTGAGTCACGGATGTCCCAGGCATTCTTTGATCATTTTAGCTTTAATATTGTAATTTCCTGACTTGATATGATTTTACTTTCGAGACTAGTGCTTGCGCCGCCGTGCGTGGAAACTAACGCTATACCCTCGCGGAGCATTGCCACGTAAAACCCAATTTCTGTAGTAGATGGTAAAAATTAACGTTGTTAATTTGCATGCGTTCAACCTTTTTTTATTTTAACATTCATGTGAACAACCCTACCACTTTAAGTGTTACCGAAGCGCTTTGCTTTCACTTCACCCAACGGTGCAAGACGCTGCTGCTTTTAGCCCCCCCCCCCCCCCCCCTTCCACGCACAAGCACAGCAAAACATCCGCGAAAAAAAAGCAACAGAAAAACGAGGTAGATTAAGCGCGTGTGCATTCCGTTTTAATTATTTTCTCCATCAATGTCGTATTCGTTGCATTCGGTGTCGGTTCAACTTAAAACTAACAAACCAACGATCGCACTTACGGGGGCGTTACTTAGGGGAGGGGAAGGCTGAGCCCCGCCGGCTACAAGCCCCCTTGGTAGAGAGAGAGGGGTGTCACTTGTGGTTCACCATTGCGTCAACTGGACTTCGAAAACTTGAACACGACTGTTGCCGCTCTCGTCACACTACCATATTCAATTTTTTTGCTCCTTATAATGGGAGAAAGCAATGTATGCCTGGTGTGTCCATGATATGCGCGACTTGAAGAGTTGATTCCCAAAGGCGAAGACAGAGCGATTCCTGGAGTGGGGGCGCCATCGGTATGACCGCTACGCGCGGAAGGGCATAGCCAGCAAAATATAGTGGCCATTGTGTTCTCAGCGGCTTTTTGGGTGGCTTTTTTGTTGCACATTATAGAGGTATCGTGTGTTCCTGGTGAATGTAAAGCTTTTTCCGGTAGCACTGTGGTGAGGCTTTGGAGACCGTGACCTCCGCCACGCCTGTAGGATTTTCAGGGGAAAACAAAAATAATATGACTGAAAAAGAAATCTGGTCGAGATTCGAGCGTGCAGGCGGGAAGGGAGGGGGGCTAGGACATAGAATTAAAATGTGGTGAATGTAGGCATGTAAACAAAAAATGAAGGTTGGTTTTCCCGAACAGGATGGGTGGAATTTGTATGCACAACCCGTACGCCCTTAATCAATATTTAGGACATTAGAAGCTGCAGCTGTTTTCAAGAAGGCCCGTTCTTCCTCCACGACAATATCCTAGACCAGTGTTCGCAAATTCATTTTAGCAAGGCAGCCCAGCCTACGTAATACCCTTCATTAGGTTTTCTGCATTCTGGGGGGCTAGCTAATGTTTACGTTTTAGATATTGAGAGTGTGCATGTAATTTATGTAATTTTGGGGGTGTGTAAATTTAAAAAAAATACAAAAAAGGCATTGGACCATCGTAAACACCGGTCTTAGCTAAAAAAGAGCGAATATAAATTAACAACCAATCGTAAATGAAAAAAAAACGTGTGCTAAAGAATTCAATCGGCTGCATAACAGGTGTCCCCAGGAATAGGTATTAAATAAAAATATATAAATGTAGAATTTCTAAAAATACCTGGCAAAGATCAAACATGGCATCAATAAATAAATAAATTCACTGCTCCAGATTGTTGTCCATAACCCACGTTAAGCGGAAATAAAAATAGAACGACTCTCGCAAACAGGCAAGCACCGGATAATTTGGTCGCCGAAAAGTTTGCGCACCGAATTGTCCCTACACCGAAATGTCCGAGCACCGAAACGCCCGTACGCCAATATGTCTGTACACCGGAATGTCCGCACACCGAAATTTCCACACCGAAACATCCTGCACCGAAATGTCCTAGCGCCGCCTGGAGTTTGTCCGGTGCCCCCTGAAAAAATTCTCCTAGGAGATTTTCTTTTGATTATTTTTATCTCCAGATAATCTGCTGCTGGCGGTGTTAATATTCCTATAATATACGTAGTTCGATGTGAGTTTTAAACTTCTCACTTAATTTTGCCCCAGTATTATCCGAAACTATATTTTAATTTAAAAACCTAATTGTAACGTTAATGTAACGACACGTTCCAATTTTTGAAGTGGAACTGGAACGCGTTCCTTTCGCAATAAAGGAACTTGTAACGGGAACTCGTTTCAAAATTGGGAAGGAACGAGGAACGAGCTTTCGTTCCTATTTTAGAGGAACGTGTACAACACTGGGAGAATGTAAAAAGTAAATGTACAAGTAATGCAGCGAAGCCATCTTTTCGCATTTCTACCAAGGTTTAGCAAAAGTAAGAAATGAACGGGGTGAGGGGGTCCCGGGAGAGCTTGGGGGAGGGCTTTGCGGACCCCTTAAATGCCCTCGCGGACTACCTGGGGCCCGCGTATTCCCATTTGAGAACCACTGGGTTATCCTATGAGAAGGTATTTATTAACCATAATGAAACAAGCGTCTCTAACTGTAGTAAGAGAAGCTAGAAAAGGGTTACGGGTACGAAGACCACCCAGCGAACTTGTAACCAGTGGCGAAGCGCAACTTGGGCTATTTGAAATTCGGCGGGGCGCTGCCTGAAACTGTATCCGATGCCCTCATCGAGGAACATTTGGTGACAAAGCTCGAGTTCTGAAGAGAATTCCCATGTTTTGCAACCCACAAAGCACCGGTTAAAGGAGCAAGTCGGCGACATCTTAACAGTGAGGTTGTCTTAGAAGAAATGTGAATTCAATTAAAAATCTCAAGACTACAGGAAATGGGGATAAGAAGGCATTTATTAACCATAATTGAAGTAAGTACAAACAGCTTAGCTGAATGCTTTTTGTAAGATTTCCTACATAATCGATTTCTTTGTTTCCCAGTATCCAGGAGACTGGGGCAAGTGTTTGGTTACGGTGAAGTGACCACAGGAGCACAAGGACAAGCAGCTACGCCAGTTAAAACAGATTATAGACACAACGTTATAACACCGGTTTTCGTGCACTTATTCTGCATGAGTGCCTTTCTACGCCCCGCGAGCGCGTTTCATGTGCCCAGCAAGCACTGAAACAGAGACTGGAACACTTCCTTCTCGTTTTATGATTTTCTTTTTTCGTGCACACATAGCGCCACTAATAATATATTTGTTATCGTGCTCACCCACTCCTTGTCATAAGCGTATTTTGACGCTTGAAAGTCGCGTGTTGAGGATGAACTCGAAAATTTACAACAAAGATAAAATATTTGACTTTTACATGGCCGCTGTGAAAATAACCATGGCAGTACTCATTGATTGGTTGTAGGCAGGGTGTCGAACCGGAACCGGAACCGAACCGAAAACCGGAACCGAACCCGAATTTTTGCCCGGAACCGGAACTGAACCGGAACCGTATTTTTTCCGCCATTTTGGAACTGAACCCGAACCGGAACGAATCAAAGGAACCGTTCCGAACCGGTTCCGGGGCTTCAAAAATGTGATTTCTAGCTTTCCAGTTCGGTACCCTACCTTGCGTCTGAAGATATTTTGCCACTCCCCAGACAGAACCATGAAATATTTTGCGTAGTCTGCAGTTCCCAAGGCCCATCATGTTCTCTTCTAATTATTTCCCTCAATTTAATGTAAAGTTGTCCGTATATACTATCAGTTTGCGTTAGGCACTGCCCATCTCTCCCAATTAGCTTTTACGTTTAGAATAACTTAAGTTATAACGCATATTACGAGGCAACATATCATGGAATATTCTTCATGGTTTCTCTACATGGTGTTTAAAATCGCGTAAAGTTTTTAATGTCTGGTTAGTTCGCATGCATCCCTGTCCGCTTGTGAAGGCCTTCAGGGACACCATCAACAATACATCCATAATTTAATGTAAAGTTGTCCGTATATACTATCAGTTTGCGTTAGGCACTGCCCATCTCTCCCAATTATCTTTTACGTTTAGAATAACTTAAGTTATAACGCATATTACGAGGCAATATATCATGGAATATTCTTCATGGTTTCTCTACATGGTGTTTAAAATCGCGTAAAGTTTTTAATGTCTTGTTAATTCGCATGCATCCCTGTCCGCTTGTGAAGGCCTTCAGGGACACCATCAACAATACATCCATATCTTCCACTTATAGTTTGAATGGGCAGTTATATACAAACAGCACTGAGACACAAACACTCGCAGTTCTCAAAATTAACGTAACTTTTTCTTGTATACAGTGCCGTTGTGTCTTTCGGTTACTGCACTAAGAGAACATCAGATTTAAAAAAATGGGGATTCCTAATTTCCACTTTTAAAATATATTTGATAGCATTTTTATGTTATCTCGAATCTGCTTAACCTTAAACTTAAGAGGTGAATGGATTGAAGTCGATTAGTGCGGGTTAGCGGGTAGACTCGCCACACCCCCTCGCCACATCTCCTCTCCACACCCCCTGTTTCCTGGACCACGTGTGGCTTTCGTCACGAAGTGGATCCTTTAAAAGAATTCTCCGTCCACCTCAGCATCACTTGGCAGCGGAGGCAGCGAACAGAACGGTCGCCTGAAAGTCGCCTTCCTATTTCACAGGTTTGAATATTTAGCAGTAATCTTTGTTCGCTTACTCAGTCACTTTTTCTGTTGCCTCTGGTGCCAACCACCCAGTGTCATTGCTATTGTGTGCCCTTGTGTATAATCCCGCATTGCTTTTATCATGAAAACTGATATTGCTGACCTAAGACGCGAGATCGCTGATCTTAAGCGTGAATTTCGAAAAGAAGTAAGGGAAATGCAGAAAAGCTACAAGGAAATAAAAAAGAATATGAAACCACTAGGAAAGAAAATGTGGAGATGCAAAAAAGCTGCGAATTCCTAAACAAAAGCTACGAGGAAATGAAAGAAGAATGTGAAACTACAAGAAAAGAAAACGAATCTTTGAAAGTTTCAAGTTCGACGTTGTCATGATAACGGAAACCTGGTATACGAGTGACACAGAAGTGCTGCGCCTTTCGGGATTCAACACGTTCTTTCTAAATAGGTCCCACCGCGAGGTGGGGGTGTGTTACAGCTCGTGTCTACACAGCTTTGTTGTAATGCAATGAACGAATTTTCGACAGTTACGACAAATTATGAAGCTTTAACGGTGCAATGTAAAAATGCTATTTTTGTTGTTGTGTACCGCCCCCTTGATGGAAAACTCGAAAATTGTTTCGCATTTTTAGAAGACCTTCTCAATTTTGTTTCGTCTTATGGTTTACAAATAACTATTGGTGGGGACTTTAACATTAACATATTACAGGCAAGCGCACATTCGCGTAATCTAGAGCTCCTTTTCGGTTATTTCGGCTGCATGAACGTGATCAAAGAACCGACTCGTATGGGCCGTCTTTCCCAAAGTCTTATTGATGTATTTATAACCAGTGATACAAGTAGCAGTACCATGTCTGGTGTGACTGGTGTACATATAGGTGACCATTTACCTATATATATCTTCTCAATGCACACAGAAATACTAAGCTGTAAGCAATGCCCCGAATCTTTCGCTTTTCACGATATTAATCAGAATACTTTGACTACTTTTCGTCAGAAAATTCCCTCTATTTGGTGGAACCCTCTACTTCTGTGCAACAACTGCAGATGATGCCTACGATACTTTTCTAGAATTATATAAAGATGCATATAAAAAGTATTTTCCTCTTAAGATGGTCAAGAAAAATAAGAATATAAGGAAACCATGGATTACAGACGAATGTCTGAAGATGATCCGTAAAAAAGATTTATTGTACCATAAGTTTGTAAAAACAAAGAACAGGGACAATTTTGTAGCCTTTAAAAAATACCGAAACTTTGTGACAAAGTTCTTACGCTATACTAAAAAAATGTACTTCGAACATGTGTTTTCTGAGGCTTCCTCCCGGCGGGATGTCATGTGGCGGGAATTGAATAAACTTTTGCACCCACTACCCCCCGTAACGACGACTTTGAATTGACAGTAGATAATAAACCACTCAAGGGTCAAGAACTGGGAACCAAGTTTAATCACTATTTAACGAATCTTATGCAATGCTCCCACAATGAAAGCGCTATGAGCTTCCTGAAGGATTCTAACCCCCACAGAGCCTTTTTTTCTCCGGTAACGCCTCAGAAAATATGGTCGATTTTCTTGTCACTAAAAAATAGCAAAGCCATAGACATCGATAGGCTTCAGATTCGGCCTATTAAGCTTGTACTGGACCTTCTTGCATCGCCGCTTAGCCATATATATAACTTATGCCTTACTACTGGTGTTTTTCCAAAAAAGATGTAGCAAGCTAAGGTCACGCTACTGTTTAAATCCGGGGACAAAATCAATTTTTCCAATTATAGACCGGTTTCTGTGCTTCCAGTTATTTTAAAAGGCTAGAAAAAGTAATCGCGAAACACCTTGTGTCCTTCTGTGACAAACATTCTATTATATCATCAAAACAGTTCGGTTTTCGTAAACATATGCCAACGAATTAGCTTTACTAACGCAAAAAGAATGAATAATACAGGGATTTGAAGAAAAGAAGGTAATATAGACTTTTTCGAAGGATTTGATAGAATTGGTCATTTAACATTGCTTTAAAATTACAAAATTATGGATTCCGGGGGCTTTACTCTTTTGCAATCTTATTTGAGTAACCGGCAACAGGTCGTAGCAATAAAGGAACGCAACTCTCCTTCACAAGAAGTAAGGGCTGGAGTTCCGCAAGGCAGTCTTCTAGGGCCAATCCTGGTCAATATTTATATGAATGATATCATAGAAATTACTGACATTGCACATTTTATTATTTACGCAGGTGATACCAACATTTTCTTTCAATCGTGTGATACTACTCGGCTTTTGCATTTAGCAAATATAACCCTCCAAAAGCTTCACAAATGGACTAAAGCATACTCGTTAAAAATAAATACTAAGAAAACTAAAGCGGTGTTATTTTCACCAGCTCAAAGATCTGTTGACAGAAACCTCAGTTTGTACATCGGATGTGAAAAGATTTGTATAGTTAGTGAAATAAAAAACATTAGCCATTGTTTTTCAAGAACATTTAAAATGGAATGCCCATGTCCATCACGTCTGCACTAATTTATCTCGAGCGTGTGGGGTGCTTTGTAGGTTACGGCCTGTGGTTACATGAAATATTAAACTTATTCTTTATCATGCTATATTCACAGCTCACATCAATTACTGCAGCCTCGCGTGGTTAACCAGTTCCGCAATAAATAATAATAAGCTGCATTTATTTCAGAAAAAGGCCATTCGACATATCGCAACTGTACCATATGACTCTCACACCAATGAACTATTTCTGCAGTATAATTTGCTTCCTGTCCAATGTATCGACAACTTTAATCTTCTAACAAAGTATAAAAATAGCTTGCAACACAACGGTGCAGCATATCTAAATCTATGTAGTTTAAGAAAACCGTTGGACGTACCGTACGAAATTAGGGGAAGGAGTACATGGTTCGTGCCGTTTTCAAGAACGAATTATGGCAATGAATGGTTGCAATCCCGAACTGCCCGCCTTTTAAATAACCTAGCCGAGAGTGGCATAGCTATAAATACAATTTCTAAGTGAGACGTAAGCAAACGTTTACTGCTGAAGATTGAACATTTCTAACTGACAATCTATTAAGCGTTGTCTATCGTGGCAACCTTGGTTTAGCCAAAATTACTTGTAATATTTTTCAAGCGTTTTATTGGCATTGTCTTCATTCCCTGCAAACTTTAGCATCTAAAAAGTACCGTACACTGATTTTTTCCCAATATTGTGTGTATTTATTTATGTAGATACTTCTGTAGTGCAGATTTTGATGAGTGTATGCATACCTGTATATAACATGACTTTTTCTTCAAGTTTTGCCTTTTGCTTTTTTTGTGTCTACACAGGTTCCGTACATATCCAATATTTCTCTTTTTATGTACCTGTGTACCCTGTTTTGTTTTGTAACCTTTATATGTATGTATGTACCTATGGGTGCCTATATGCGTGTATGTATATCATTTAATAAGTATCTTTTACAAACTTTGAGCGATAGTGCGTTTTAATGCTTTCTTTTATCTTTGTATGTAATATCGAAATGTTAAGGGGAGATTTATTTTCTTAGGATTATTTCCTGTTCGTATGCTTTAAACTCCTGTTTCTGCTCTGCCACGCCAACCGTAAGGTGCAAACACCTCGTCAAGCTGCAGTTTTGCAGCTTTTTGTGTTTGTCCTCGCATTTCTATGTACGAAATGCTCAATAAAGTTGAAGTTGAAGTTGAAATTAGTTAGGTGAGTGAATGAGCTGATGTGAATTATTGGGACTGGTGTGTTGATTAATTTTGATTAAAAGAATTAGCGGGTCAGTTAAGGCGGATTCGACGGTCGGACCAAACATGATATCTTTGGGGTCCTTGGCATTTGGAAATTTTGCAGCGTTCTCCTTCTCGACCAATCAGGAAATTTCGTCACGCACAAAGTAGCCGCAAAGTTATATGAAGACCGCCTGAATGCTATAAAAGGTCTTTCTTTATGCCCGTATTGCGCTATTATGTTGTTGCTATATTAAAATTGACATCTCGGACTAAAGTTAATAACTAATTGCCTAATGCATATTGTATATTCATCAAACAGTTTTCAAAACGTGTGTATATATGAGGGGAGACAGTTGGAAAGAAACTAAACTGCAAGAAAAAAAGGGAGGGACGATCAACTGGTTTGATGCAAGAGCCGCCCGATAGCATTCTTCAGTACCTTCTTTTTGTGTTACCGTTCTGCAGCCTCCCACAGGTGTAGCATCTCAGCCGCCGAACACAGCCCTCTCGAAGCTGAGGAAGCGGCGATAGCACATGCGCTTAGCCAAAGCGGCGTCAAAACTCTCATAACAGACCCTTAGCAGGCGTGGCCCAACTTTGCCAACTGTCGATTGCATGTTACAACACTTCCGATGTTCAATCAGAGACCACCAACGAGACCAGTCACGATTGTATGGGTGCCAGCTCATACCGGCATCCACGGCAAACAAGATCACCAACCTCGTGGTTCGAGATTTGACTCGCTTAGCCGGCGCTGATGATGCCCGGCCCGAGTGCATGCATCCTGCAGTCACAGACCAAGAAGTTACTCAGCACTCTGGCCTCTTCCATAGAACGTACTCCTCCCCGCACAAATCGCTACCGATTAACCAGGAAACATTACTCCGCACCCTGTATGCATACACCTTCCCACACAACGCCAGACTTCACCTCTTTGACGGGACACAACTCTCTCCATTGCGTTGCTTCTGTGGAGAGCCTGGGAACCTCATACACATAGTAGGCGGCTGCGACTAGTGTGCCGTAGATCCATCCAACCTTCACGTTTCCATAGAGAATTGGGAGACAGCCATGGCCAGCTGCGGCCTGGGAGATCAGTTGTTCTTGATGGAAACGGCTGTCGATTCGGCCCCCTCGAATGAGGACGCCTCTCTTAAACATTGCCTCGATTGAATTAAACTTCATTTTCTCTCTCTCTCTCTCTCTCTCTCTCTCTCTCTCTCTCTCTCTCTCTCTCTCTCTCTCTCTCTCTCTCTCTCTCTCTCTCTCTCTCTCTCTCTCTCTCTACAAGTGATCATACTTCACTTGGCTATCATCCTTCCTAGAGCCCAATCGCTGTCACCAGTCGCTGAAGGGCTAGTAGCAAGTTCCTATCTCCAGTGGTTCCCTATCCAATGTCGTCCTATATCCGCCGTCCAATTAGTCTTTAGAGCCATTCTTTCTTTCTAACAGCTCTGTTAGAAGATAAAAGATGAGCAGTAGAAAATTTTACTAAATGCCACCTGCCACGCTTGGCAGTCGGCGCCACATACTCGTCACACTACCATAGAAAACATTTTGCGGGTACAGTTAAAGGAGCTCTTCAACACCTTAGATAAACTCGCCGCGGTGGCTCAGTGGCTAAGGCGTAGCGCTGATGAGCACACAGACGCGGTTTAGTATCCCTGTCGCGGCGGCCGCTTTTCTGATGGAAGCGAAAAGCGAAAACGTCCGTGTGTCCGAAATTTCGTCGCACGTAAAGATCCCCAGGTGGTCAAAATTATTCCGGAGCCCTCCACTATGGCGCGCCTTGTCGTCGGCGTTGCGACGGCGCGTTAAACCCAACAGTAAATAAATAAATATAACTAGGTAAATAAATAAATAAATAAATAAATAAATAAATAAATAAATAAATAAATAAATAAATAAATAAATAAAAAGCAGTAAATAAATAAATAAACACTTTCGAAAACGCTTTCAATCTTCTTCGCATCTGAAGCACTGCGAAAACTATAGTTATTGCCAGACAGAGCAACAGTGCGTGATTTGCTCGTCGCTGCGGATACACCTTCCGTTTCTGCTTCGCTTTTGTGCCTTTTTTTAGATGGCCATCAAATGCGTTCTATTCTGAAACTTAAGGAAAGCCGGCAAACAGCCGCTACACCGCTGTAATGACATCATTCAGCGGTCGAAGAACGCGAAGACCGGGAAGGAGAGAAAAATATTTCAGCAAGTTTCTATTTATCTGACGAGGAGAGAACAGTAATTTTTGGCTGAGGCACATTGCGACCCCATAGTATAATGCGTTGGTTGACTACTTTCTGCAAGCACTCAAGATTTAGACAAAAGTTGAAAACGTGTTGCAGGGTCGCTTTAGTTTGGCGAAGACAAAAGATTTGGACAAAGAAACCTTCATTATGAATTTGTTGTTATGCCGATTTGATAAGGAAACGAAAAACGAGCACAAAAAATTAACAAAAAAAAAAACACGCCTGCTTTTTTTTTCTTCGAACCCGTTTGAACCCGTTTGAACCGGTTCGAACGGGTTCGAACCGGTTCGAACCGGAACGGAATGGTGCTCTGGAACTGAACCCGAACCGAACCCGAAAGGCTTGAACCCGAACCCGAACCGAACCCGAAAAAAGTCCGGTTCGACACCCTGGTTGTAGGGTTTAACGCGCCGACGCAACTCAGGCGATGAGGCGCGCCGTAGTGGAGGGCTTCGGATTAATTTCGACCACCTGGGTATCTTTAACGTGCGCCGAAATTTCGTACACACGGACATTTTCGCTTTTCGCTTCTATCAGAAAAGCGACCGCCGCGGCCGGGAATCGAACCCGCGTCCTCATGCTCGCCATGGCAGTACTAAAACACTCCTAACTTGGAGCCCTTTGTATACACTAGCTGTCCCTCCCGTTGTTATTCGTCGCTTAAAATTAGACGGTCCAGGCAGCAGCGGACAACGCCCGCCTGCTCGTCATTCAGCGGCATGTGCGCGCCCAGCACCCGGACCGGAGTCTGGCCGCTGAAAAAGCGCCCCCCCCCCCCCCCCTCCACATGTGATGGCCACACGTCTGCCCCGACACCAGTGCTCGGCCGTCCTGCGCCTCCGTGTAGGGGCCGTGTAGACAACCCAGCGGAAGCACCGACTGGAGCTCGCAGACAGCCCCGCCTGCCGCCACTGCCAAGCGCCTATCCAGTCCCTGCCGCACCTGCTCTTCGAGTGCCCGGAGTTTGCGACGGCAGGGAGGCCGAAGATGCTGGCCGCACTACGGGGCGTCCGGCCGCTGGACCAGCTGCTGTGGCCGCCGGGCTGTGCCGATAATGCAATCCCCAGGCTGCGCATCGGCACCTCGAGACTTTGGAATCTGATTCTAGAAAAACGTCGACAGGCCATCCGATAATGGTCGACGGACTCAGCTTCCCTTACAGTATAGCCACAAAGAGGCTCTGGTCTGCTACCTAGAGGCGTTGGGAATCATTTCGGCACTCCGCTTCCTGGCCCAGTGACTAGGCACCAAAAACTGTGGGTCGGGTCCCCAATGACTTGCCTTTTTTTTTTTTTTCCTCTCCTAAAGCGCTAACCACATGGAGCGATTTTTCAAGCGACTTTGGGAGCGACGCGACTAGCGATGAACTACTTTTCGCCGCGGACCAAGTCGCTCATCGAATCGCTCGGTTCTGGGTTGCCAGAAACAGTCGCTCGCCTCCCGGAAGTGGCCTCAGCGACTAGCCAATAGGAGAGCCCCTACTTAAGCACGCAACCTCCGGTTTTGGAAGAAAACGGGGGGGGGGGGGGGGGGGGGGATTTGGCGCGCGCGCAAAATCCGCGCAGAAGGCGTTTGCGATGGAGCGGCAGAGAACGTTTTGTATGGCAAAGGGCAAAGCTTGAGTACATGCTGAAGCAGAAGCAAGAAGGCTCCCGCACACACTGGGTGATACCCGTGTGGCAAAAACGACATCAAAAAAGCGAATTTTTCACGGCGTTCATGTTGGAGCCGAGAGACGAGGCGCAGAAGGAAAAGCGCGCGTTATGCATACCCAAACCATGTTTTAGAGATGCAATGAAGTGCAAAAAGCAAGGTAGAAAGGCGTAATACTTTTTAGTCATGTTTTTTACGACAAATGAACAAGAAAAAATGTTTGTAAACAACCAGCGTACCAAGCGCGTTACTATGCGCAGTGCGGCAACATTGAAATCGCCGTCCTCAGTCGCTCGAACCGTCGCTGTCATGTGGTTGCCTCGGCGAGCGACTTCGGATCAGCGACTGCGGATCCTAGTCGCGTCGCTTGTCGCGTCGCTGGAAAAATCGCTCCATGTGGTTAGCGCTTAACTCTCTTGGTGTGCGTGTGTGTATGTGTGTTAGTGTTCTTTTTCATTAATAATACATTGTACCCTATCCCGCCTTTGCCTAGCCTTACTGCAAGTTTTACTTACTGCAAAGGGTTATTTTGGAAAGATATTTATTTAATGTCAACAGCAGCTGGGCATGTCAGTTGTTCAAGCATGCAAACTTTTTTTGTGTGGTGGTAGAACTATGAGCACCAATTAATTAGGCTTGCTTGCATCGCGAGAATCGCGCGCTTGTTATAATTGATTATGAGGTTCAACGAGCCGATGCCACACAGGCGTTTGGGTGCGTCGTACGTTTTTGACCGACTGGGGATCTTTAACAGGCGCCTAAATCTCGAACGCACGGGCATGCGCTTGTTATATCACGGCATGCATTCTGGTGTCACATGCACAGCTGCAAAGCCAGAGCAAAAATGGACCCCTTTTGGTCTGGAATGCGTTCAATTCATTAACGCACGCGGTAATTGATTTCAAACATTGTTAGGAAAACCAAGAACGGCGCAAATCTGACCTTGGTGTACAATCGACAGACTGAAATAAAACAGCGCCAGTCTACCGCTAGACGTTACGCCGCGTTCGCGGGTAGTGTTACGAATCAGCGCGCCGCTGTGCTGCAGGCTTCGTGCAGCGCTTTTGTGCTTTGTGGCAGAGCTACCACTACGTGCGCCTTTCGCGTGGGCGTTTTTCGGTCGGTGACTCAAGCTTGCAGCGACAGCCAACAGATCCCAACACTACGCAAGGTGCTTGGGGACGGCCGGCACAAAGGCGCCTCGCTGTCGGCGCGCGATTCAAACTTCGGCGGCGGCAGCCACAGCGAGTTGAGACTTGACCCGGCGAGGCAGACGTCGCATTGGAGACCTCCTCTCTCCCGTCTTTCAGAGTTGAGACTTGACCCGGCGAGGCAGACGCCGCATTGGAGACCTCCTCTCTCCCCTCTCTCAGACTCAGCATGCGCCGCTACTAACGACTCCTCACTAACTCTGGAAAGAGCGTTGTGTGTGTGTGTACCATGTCACGCCGTGTGCAGAAAGCAGGGGAAAAGTTTGTTTGACCGTTAATAAATACGAGCCCCAAGGGCCAAAGTGTATTCATTTTGGAGCAGCGAATCAGTGCTGTCACTCTGCTCGAGTCCTGTACCGTACCCTCGCCCGTCAGGGCATTGTTCCTGTATCTCTTCGTCTCGTCTCTCGCCATGCAGTAAGCCAGTTAAGTTTGCCTGCGGCTTCTGGCCGTCTTCTCCAAGGCAGAAACATTTGCTGGCCGCTCGCTTCACCACGCTGCCACACGCATGACGAAGGCGATGGAGCTCGGATGGGGGACGCCTTCCCGTACGCAACAACGAGCGGGGGGGTGGCCAATGGTGGTGTGGCAACTTCTCAACAGTGGCCCCAGAGCAGTCGCTTGCGCCCGACAAGTGCATGATAGTCGCACGCTTATTTGAGGTACCAAGTTTGGTCATAGTTCAGTCGCTTAGTTAAACCGGCCCCGACACGTTGAAAAGTCCCTTTGCTCACATCCATTCACCACGATTCTCGCTAGAGGTAGCGTATTTTGTACGCCTAAAGCGAGCTACGTGCATCTTGGCTGTAATGATATCCGCTAATAACATCTGCGCCTGACTGGTACTACGAAGTATCACGAGAGAATGTATAAAACAAAAGCAAGGTAATTCACCTGCAGTGTAATATGCAAAGCATGTCACGCAATGTTCAGCAAAGTGGAAGCCGAGCGACGTAATCTATCTTTTTACATTCGACGTGTATGCGCTAAATTGTAATAGTGAAGCCAAGGTATACATATATATTGTAATGCGGGTTTATTGGTTAGATGGCGGGTAGCAGGAAAAGAGCACTGAGAAGCGGCAAATGGATCGGTGGTCCAGCCGCCAGAATGTCTCGCACACTCCACGAGCTTAACGCCGATGACGATGCCGCTGTGGTGGCTCACCCTGTTCCCTCGTCGTCATCTGCACAATAAGAGTGGACAGTCCTCTTGAGCGGGCGTACACCACGTCTGTTGGGATCGTCAACACCAATCACGAGGCCAATGCTGAGCGTTGTTGTTGCGGCGTAGCTTGCCTGTTCGTCGATAGTGCTCGCACGATGGCTTCGCGCCACTTGCTCGTCGTTCGCACCCTACGGGCGATGCACGTGTACCGTTTCGCAGCCGCGGCAGCGCAGGTCAGACGACGGTGTGAGCGGCTCCACAACGTAATTAACGGCTGAGGTTTGTTCGAGTACGCGGTATGGTCCATGGAACTTGGAAAAGGAGCTTGCTAGAAAGACCATGGATAGTGGTACCCAAAGCCGTACGAGAGAGCCGGGAGAAAAAGTCACTTGTAGGTTGTCACCATCCCGCCGTTGTTTTTGGTGGAATTGATCTTCGGAGGTAAAGGTGCGAGCAAGCTGACGACACTCCTCAGCGTGGTTGCAGATCTGAGAAACGGTGCTGTACTCGAAATCATCGGGTCGGTAGTGTAGAATGGTGTCGGGAGGGCAGGATATACTTCACGGCCGTAAAGGAGGAAATACGGCGAGAACCCTGTGGTGGTCTGCGTCGCAGTGTTGTACGCGTAAGTCACAAAGGAGAGAATCGTATCCCAATCGGAGTGGTCAGAAGACACGCACTTGGCAAGCATGTCGCCAAGAGTGCGGGTAAATCTCACCTTCAAGCCATTCGTCTGGGATGGTAGGCCGTAGTACTGCGGCGCAATGTTTATAATAAACGTTGGGTATCGCGATATGTACAGAAATGGCGGAGTACATTTCGTTCCTTGCATTCCCATGCCCCTGGCAATGCGTATCCAGCTTGCAGTTCTGAGGTCCATAATTTTGTACTCGGGTTCTCCTCTGGCCACAGATCGCGGGCTCCCTGTACGTTAGGGCAACCAGCGTCTCATTTTCTTGGGCGCGCGTCAATTGAGCGTCCACCTTCTTAGGGCGTACAGGCACAAAAAGGGAAGATGCTGAGAGCCGGTTAGGACCCTGCGCTCCCGTTCAACGCCTCCTCGCGGCCTTGAAAGAAGCTTTTACAGGGACGTCGTTATGACGACCGCTTATGACGACACCTTCGGGCCCTCATTGGCTGCGGCCGCGCGACGGTCGCAACGACCATGCGATGGCAGGCTCGCCAGTCGCACGTCGTGAGCCTTCTCCGACCAGTGTACGCCGCCAAAACCGGTCCTAAGTAAGAAAGAGTGCACCGTGCCGGTAGGTGACGCGGTAGCCTGTTATGTAAATGTTTGTTCAGGTATGCGTTCACAGATATGATTATGCGGTTACGAAGAAAAGTCCGCAAACAACGCCGTCAAACAAGCAGCTTTGTCCAGTTTTGCCGCGCCGCTGTTTTGACGCCTTCAATGTGTTGTCAGAGTAGTGTCCTCTGAAAAACACACAGTGATGTGTTGTCATTGTGGTGCAAGACCAGTGCTAACACTAAGGGCGCCACTGCCTCACGATGCAAACAAACTTTAGCTTTATTGCAATAAAAGTTTATTGCTCCTCCGCCTTATCGCGTGCTTTCTATCATGGCGCCGGCGCCAATATTGGATTTATACACCTTTAGAGCGCACAAGCAGATGTTCTGTTAAAGTCGTCGTATGCACGCAGAAAAGCTGCTACTACTACAACCAAGAATCGTATCCACAAAGCAGAACCGCACCAGAAAACTAGGGTTTGGTACGGAAATTTAATACGCATCGACAAAGTTATGTGCTTATTTATTTATTTATTTATTCACATACCCACATTTCGCCCAGAGGGCATTACAGTAGCGGGGGGGGGGGGGGGGGGGGGCGGGGTAAGAACGCATTTTCACACCGATATGCGCCAACAGAGTGAGAGCTATAAAGAATAACAAGAAACAGAGAAACAAATAGCAGACAGTAGGGGGGTAAAAACCTATTTTCATACACGAAATGCGCCAACAAAATGAAAGATACAATGAATAACAAGGAACAGAGAGACAAATAACAGACAAAAATTAACAAATGACAGCATGAAAAGTAGCATAAAAAGTAACACTGCCCAGCATTCAAAGAACACAAGTATGCAGAAACGTACGCATTAATTAACGTATAAAAGAAAACAAGTATGCAAAAACAGAAATGCACACTAGGAAGAATAGCGTTCAAATTTTAGCATTCAAGATGACTGCGTAAAGCCACCAGGAGTTCATTGTCGCTTGCAACAAGGATGATGTCCCGGGGAAGCTGGTTCCAGGATTTTATAGTGCGGGGGAAAAATGAATTCATAAAAGCAGTTGTACGAGCGGGTATTTCTCTTATCTTGCGCGTGTGGTCAAGCCGATGGGAGACATATGTGGGCAGCACCAGGTAAGCATCTTTGTTCAGTGGTGTTCGGTTGAAGTATACGTCTCTTAGAGAAGCCATACGAAAAAAGGCCCGACGTGACGCAAGCGCAGGACAACCAAGAGAATCTTTTATCCGAGTAATGCTGCTTGGAAATGCTTAACTCTGCGTACCAAAACGAGCAGCGCGGTTCTGTATGGCCTCGAGACTATCTATCAGATTTTGCGTGAAGGGGTCCCAAACCGTACAACCGTATTCGAGAATAGGGTGGATATTTGTGCTATATAGAAGTTCCCTTACAGCCTGCTTAAAATTTCTCCTAATGAAGTTAAGCGTGCGGGCGGCCTTTGTGGTTATTGATTCTACGTGTCGATTCCATGTTAGGTCGCAAGAAAATGTGACTCCTAAATATTTAGCGTGGGTTACCTGAGGGATAGCTTCGTTACCCAGATTATATTGTGTTTGGAATGGTTTGCGTTTCCGGGAAAATTGAATATGTTTGTATTTAGATACGTTTAGGGACATGAGCCACTGGCTGCACCAAAAACAGATTTTGTCTAAGTCAGTTTGTAGCGCCAGCCTATCATCATCACCTCGGATTTCCCTGTACAGAACGCAGTCGTCTGCGTATAGCCTTATACTTGAAGTTATGCTCGCACCAATGTCATTGATATAAATCAGAAATAAAAGTGGTCCAAGTACCGACCCTTTCGGTACACCAGATGACACAGGAACGTTTGTTGATTCAACACCATTAATTACAACCTTTTGGGATCGACCAGTAAGATAATTTTGAAGCCAGCAAAGAATATTGTTTGGTAAGCCAAGAAAAGATAGTTTGTGTAAGAGGAGGCTGTGAGAAACTTTGTCGAAAGCTTTCTGAAAATCAAGCAGTACACAGTCTGTTCGCACACCTTTATCGAAAGATTTAAATAAATCGTGCGAAAATTCTGTTAGTTGAGTGGTGCATGATCCGCCTGACCTAAACCCGTGTTGGTAATCGACAAAGAAATTGTTGTTTTGGAGATGGTTAAAGATGGCTGTATATGTTATGTGTTCAAGCGTCTTGCAACAAACACTAGTCAACGAGATAGGTCGATAGTTTGGAACCAAATCTCGATTTCCGGTCTTGTGAATGGGCAACACATTTCCGATTTTCCAATCCTGCGGTAGTGTGGAACTTGAAACGGATATGTTATACAATAGTGTTAAATACTTAGATATGGCAGATGCGCAGGATTTAAGGACAAGATTCGGAATTCCATCAGGGCCTGGTGCTGAGTTTTGTTTTATGTTTTGAAGAAGCTTGAGCACTCCGTAACGATCAACGATAATTTCAGGCATAGGCTGAAGTACTGGGTATGTGCAAGTTGGAAATTGGCTAGCTTGAGATTTTGAAAAGAAAGATTCAAAATACTCGTTAAAGCATTTTGCTTTATCAACATCATTAAGGACAGAGTTGTTATTAAACGTAAGTGGCGGAATACCTGTATCATCTTTACGGTTAGTCTTCACCAATTTCCAGAATTCTTTTGGGTTATTTTTAATTTTTGAGCCTAAAGAATGAAAGAACATTTTTTTTTTTTCAGATTTAATTTTACACTTTATTAGATCGCCCAGCCACTCAAGGCTGGCAAATAGATCCGGCTCGGGGTGTTCTCTGTGCTTCTTGAGCATTCGTTTTCTCTTATGAGTGTTTTTATTTCTCTCGTAAACCACGGCATGTTTGACCTTTGCTCTCTCGAAAGTATCTTAAATGGTATGTATAGGTCTATAAGGGTGAACATTTTTTGCTTGAACTTCAACAATAAATATGTGATGTCTGATGCAGCGCTGTAAGATTCAAATAAAGGGAAATAATTATCTAATTCTGAGGCAAATAGTGTCAAGTTCAATTTGAGAACATACACGTAACCGCGCCAGAAAACTAGGGTTCGGTACGGAAATTTAATACGCATCGACAAAGTTCTGTACTGGGTGTCAAGTTCAAACTGAGAACACACACGTAACCGCACCAGAAAACTAGGGTTCTGTACGGAAATTTAATACGCATCGACAAAGTTCTGTACTATATGAAGGGTGTCAAGTTCAAACTGAGAACACACACGTAACCGCACCAGAAAACTAGGGTTCGGTACGGAAATTTAATACGCATCGACAAAGTTCTGTACTATATGAAGGGTGTCAAGTTCAAACTGAGTACACACACGTACCTACATCGATTGCAGTATATGTGAACCACCCAAAAAGCATACAGAAATGACAAAATATGCGCACTGCCCTTCAACAAGCTTCTGTTTCTTCCGACTATATATCATACCCAACAATGGGGAAACTAAACTCCAACATTGGCTTGAACCATTTTGAACAACGGATTCCCGCGCGTTTCAGTGCAATGTTCGTATTTGATGCCTCTCAGCTCCTAGCAGCGCTCACCATTGCTACCACATGTCGCAAAAAACTGTGGTACGGTTCACCGGGCACAGAAACGCCGCTGCAAACTCAGCGGAGTGCTTGGCCATCAAGTTGCAAGCGTGCTCTTCCGGCCTGGAGGCGTCTGTGGGGTCACCGCAGTGCAGCAAGCAGCGGCTCGCAAAGAAAAGACGGTCTGCGCTGAGCGTCTCAAGACCCTGCAGAAGCACGCGTTCGCGGCCGACGTCGGAAGCTTTCCTGTAGGCCCGGAAGAGCGCCTGAGCGCCCACTGACACACCGGCGTCCCGATCGGAGCCGAAGTTGCTCACCTCTGACAAGAGGTCGCAATGGTAGCGGTCTTCGAAGATGCTTTGCTCTTCTGGAGACCAGGTGATCGCGAAGCCTTGCCCATCTCGCAGCATGTTGTTGTGGCCAAACGCACGCATCAGAGTCCGCACGAACACGCTTCCCAATAGGCCGTAGTTGGTCTCTGGGAGGCCGCCGTAGCTGAACAACGGGGGCAGCATGGACATGGTGGTGACGATGAGGCCGTCTTGGAATTCGTAAGATACGCCAAGCTCCCTGCTCCTGAAAGGTAGCTCTAGCGCTCCCTGCTCCACCACCATGCGGTACATGTGTCGCATGTACGCCTGGCTCGTTTTAATGTAGTCCAAAAGGAAGACGCCATTGGACAATGGGTATGCGTCGTAGTTCGCCTCCACACGGGACCAATTGCCGATTTCTGCGGCAAGTTTCCACCTAATGAAGGCAAGCTTTTTTAGGATTTGTGTTTTCGTTTCTTGCGCCAGCCAGTCGGAGTCCCTTATGCTAACGGCTACTTCCCTCACCACGGCTTTCACCATTCTCTGGACTTGAGTAAGCCTGCTGGCGTTGACAATCGGGAGCAACGCAGGTGCGATGATTGCAGGGCCGAAGAAGGAGTACGACAGGTTGTAGCAGTAAGCACGCCAATTCGAGCGGCGTTCCCCTTTGATGAGGCCGCTGACGCTAGAAAGGTGACGCGCGAGTTCCCACGTGATGTACAGTGAGAGCTCTAGGTTGTCGGCCTTGAGCATCATCTGGTGAAAGAAGACCGCTGGCTCTGATTCCAGATCTAGCTGGAGTCTTCCAGGCAACGCCTCATTGGAGTAGAACTTCAGCAGTTTCAGCCAGTTTTGCCGTATCTTTTTCACATCGACCGTTCTGTCGAAATCATTAGTGAGGTTTAAGATCATCGACTCGACGTACCATATTTCAGAGATGAGTTTGGACGTGGCGTTCCTGCGGAATCCCGTGGCTGAAATTACTCGCCTGGCGAGAAGCACGAACGCACCCTTCCTGGCTATGCGTGTTCGTGCCATCTTCCACTCTTCGAACGAACGACTGAAACCAAGTCGGAGGCGTTGTGGGACTTCTCGAAACGGCGGCCGTGCATCTACATCCAAAGTGAAGAACAGGTCAATGCCGAACCGGAGCAGGAGTTCCAGGGTCGTTTTGTGGAAATCGATGATGTGGGCGTGAAACGAGAAGTTGTACTTTCTAAAGAAGGAGGCCAAAGCAGAAGTATTGCCATCCCAGTGGACACGCCTTACGCAACTCGTGTAGAAGGCGGCGGCCTTTGCTGTTGGCTTCGGGGTGGCGCTGGTATTGTAGCGAAGTGTGTCGAGGAAGTGGCGGTAGATGGTTGACGACACGTTCTCGTGCATTTCGTCGAGCAGGGAGCCGTTGACGATACCGCCGTATCCGCTGCAGACGTATTCGTAAAAATTTTCACAAGGGTCGACTGAGGCATCGATGGACCGCCTGAGCAGCCAAGCCACATGCATGGTTTCTCTCTCTTCGTGACGCCAGTGCAGGTCTTCATCAAGCGGCGAGTCGTCCAGCAAGCTAATATTCAAGTAGGTCAAGTTGGAGCTGTTGGCGGGGTATGTAAATTTCGAGGGTTCTCCGGAGGGCAGAGCTGAATACACCAATGCGGCGGCCACCAGAGAGAATAGAACGCAGGGCGTCACAAAGCGTGTTCGGAAAGCGGGTTTGGGTTCGTCGCTGAAGGTCGAACGGCGGCCCGTTGGGGACCACACAAGAAACGATGAACGCACGGCACTGCGAATGAGGCGGCGACATATCCTCAGCAAAATCATCGTAGTATAGCTAAAGGTGCGGAGTCGACTATGAGGATGGGTATGATGACGCCTTGATGATAATGATGATGATGATGATGTCCTCAAAGATTTTGGCACGTACCCACAAGGGGGGATTGGCCAGGGCTAAATCGGTTGTTGAAATACATGGGGATTGATTGATTGATTGTAGGGTTTAACGCGCCGACGCAACGCAGGCGATGAGGCGCGCCGTAGTGGAGGGCTCAGGATTAATTTTGACCACCTGGGGATCTTTAACGTGCGCCGAAATCTCGTACACACGGGGCGTTTTTGCTTTTCGCCTCCATCAGAAAAGCGGCCGCCGCGGCCGGGAATCGAACCCGCGACCTCGTGCTCAGCAGCGCAACGCCTTAGCCACTGAGCCACCGCGGCGGGTTAAATACATGGGGACCTCAAAATACTAAATTATTTCCGGAAAAGAGGCCGTAAAAGGAAACTTAGTTATGAATAAAACCCGAATTAACCCATTAATTAGCACCCTTCAGCAATTCAAACGACCTGAAGCAGAAAGAAAATTTTGAATGCAAATATATATATCCCTTTTTGCCAACCCCAAATTTGACGCCTTCTATGAGAGAGAGGGAGGGAGAGAGAGAGAGAGAGAGAGAGAGAGAGAGAGAGAGAGGAGAGAGAGAGAGAGAGAGAGAGAGAGAGAGAGAGAGAGAGAGAGAGAGAGAGAGAGAGAGAGAGAGAGAGAGAGAGAACTTTATTTGGGAATAGAGAGAAAGGAATGTAGAAAGAGTTATGGGTGAAGTCCTATTTCCAGTACTCCAGTAGCAAAGGCTCCCAGCTTGGCTCTTTCTAGCAGCTCACGCTGTGTCGAAAGGTCCGAGCTTGACAGTGCTAAATCCCAGGACCCTCTAGAGGTTTGGTAGGTGTTCTGTTGCCAAATTATAGGGCAGTTTCAGACTGTGTGCAATAAGTATGCTATTAATTTGCAATTGTGGCATTATTCGTTATATCTCTCTGGGGAACATGAGGGACAGTCTGGATTTGTGGTGGGAAAACGTTGGTTTGTAGTTTTCCTTGTGTTTCTTGCTTCTTCGGCATCTAACATGCGATGCGGTGCGGGCATGGTCTTTCTCGCTTGCCTTTGTGCAAAAAGCCTTTCGTTAAGTGACATGAAGGGAGGGAGGGTGTAAGAGTGGTCCGTTTCCCTGCGGCTGTTGATTTGCTCGCTAGGGAGTCGGCTCTCTCGTTTCCTTCAAGGCCTTCGTGTGCTGGGCTCCATAATATTCTATGTGGCCTTTTGGTTCGGCTGGTAGGATCTTGCTGGTTTACGCGGGAAAAGGTCACATATTAGGTTTCTAATTGCTCTTGTAGAGTCCGTGATGATGATGAGGTTTTGTTGTTATATTCTCCCCGTCTTACAGCGAGTAGTATGGCTGTGGTTTCAGTTTCTTGAGGTGTTTGTTTTCTGCTGATGAGAAGGTCCAGAAGTTTGCCCCGTGCATCCACAACTACGGCTGATGATATTCCGTGGTGGTTGGTGGCGGCATCCGTGTATACTGCATCTGGATTTTTCCCGTATGTGCTCCTTATATAGTTAATTCTTGCTAGTCTTCTACCTTTATTGTAGAGGGGGCTCATTTTCTTAGGAATGGGGAAAATTTTAAGAGCTTTGCGTTGTTCTGGTTGCAGCTCCGTTGTTCTTTGTACGAACTCGGTGTGAATGGTGTGTCCCGTTCTTAGGATTTCCCTGCCGGTTATTGTTTTCAATAGCCTCTCTTTTTGTGCTTCGAGGGTGGCTTCTTGGACTTCTTGGAAGGTATTGCAGATTCCCAGGTTGTAGAACTTCTCGTTGAAGGTGTAGATGGGTAACCCGAGGGCGATCTTGTTAGCCGTTCTTATTATAACGTTTACTCCTTCTTCTTGTCTTCGGTCCAGGTGTTGGAACGGTAGACTATATGCGATCTTGCTCATTATGAGTTGGATGAGTTTATTGTGTCCTCTTCTCTCATACCTTTTCTGGTCCGTGTGATGCGTCTGATGACTCTCGCTAGTTGTTGCGTTATTTTTCTTAGGTTGCTCAGCATGGGGGTTGCTTTTCTGTCTTCTTGTACGTATATGCCCAGTACTCTGACCGTAGGTTTGAATTGGACATTTTTGCCGTCTATTTGGATGCTTCTTGTGAGAATGGGTTCCTTGGATGGGCTGATTCTGATTAATTCTGACTTTTCTTGTGCGCATCGCAAGCCGTTGTCTAGTATTAGACCCTTTATGCTGTTTATGGCTTCTTGTAGGGTATTTAGCTTTTCGGTTAGAGTGCCTTCTTTGGTCCAAATTGTTATATCATCTGCGTAGACGGACTTCCCAATCTGTGCGTTCTCTTCTAGCGTTCTTCCTATTTCTATCATGGTCAGGTTGAAGAGCAATGGGGAAATAACAGAGCACTGTGGTGTTCCTCTGTTAGGCATCTCGAAGGGTCCGGATCTAGTATTCCCAATTCCTATGGTGGCTCTCCTGTTAGAAAGGAAGTTGGCAATGTATTCGTACATTTTCTTGCCGCATCCTGTTTTCTCCGCCGCCTTAAGTATCACCTCATGTGACACGTTGTCGAAGGCTCCTTTCAGGTCGATTGCTAGGATGATTTGATCTTTGGAGTTAGTTCCCTAGCATGTCGTGTTTTAGCTGCAGGAAGGCATCTTGGGTGGCAATATCTCTCACATCCTGCTTAAAAAAGGTATATGAGAGAATCATCATGACTAGACTAACGAGACACCTGGAAGAAAACAACATGTTCCCAGACTGCATGATAGGCCATCTATGTCATCGCATTCTTCATCTTCCTCTGCCCCTCAAGCTGCTACACATACCTTCTAAAGGTAATTGGCCATTGCCCGGGGCGAAAAAAAGTGAAACAAAGTTTGTTTGAATGTATATATGGTATACCATGGCGGGCGGATAATTTTTTGCTGAAATGGCAGTATTAGAGCCTTCGGAAGTGTTTTGAAGGTCTGGGCGACGATGACGACGACGACGAACATGACGACGATGATTATTTTAAATCTTGAGGGCACCTTTTTGCTTGTTTCCCTTTTTCTGCTGCTCAGTTTTAGGGCCAACCTTTCGCCTTTTCTTTTGGTATTTGAAAAAAGAGGACGTTTCGTTTTTTTTTTTGTTTTTTTTAGCATCTGAACAGGTTTTTAACAGAAGTGGGCCCTGGCTTCTCCAAATGAATCTTCTTCAAACACCTACTTTAAATAACAGCTTTTATTAGTTTCAAGGAAACGTAATAATTGAGTAAAACTTTTTAATGAAGCGGCACCACAATGCTTTAAGCGTGGGAAAGGGAATGGGAGAGGAGAGTTAAAGCAGTGGGTAAATGGGACTGCCTCACTTCTTGTTCGCACTGATGAGGCCCAATTCTTTCCAGCCCCACTCTTGGGATGAGTTCATCAGGACTGATGGGCTAGGCAAACGGGTCAGTTAACTTATGACCGGGGGACTTCTACTCTAGTCAGACCGTTCTAAAGAGAATAAAGTGCTATTCGGCGGAGCGATTCTTTCTTGCGGGTGCGGGTGCAGTTGTGGTGCCGTGAATGTTCGGAGCTTGGCAAAAGTCAGACATTACCGTTTGCTGGGGTACTTGTGTGACATATGGTCCATCTTGGAGGCAAATGGGCAGTATATGTACCATTTGCATTTGAGGTGAGTAGGCAGCCACGAGCCGTGAAGCCGAGCCGTATGCCATCAACCATGCCATAACATTCCTTGTGTAGGGAAGAGCAATCGATTTCTCTTCGTAGTACTTGAAATACACTTGCAAACGCCTTCGTGTGTGGTAAAATCGACATCATGAATGAAATAATAATAATAATAATAATAATAATAATAATAATAATAATAATAATAATAATAATAATAATAATAATAATAATAATAATAATAATAATAATCAATCAATCAATCAATCAATCAATATTTATTTTTGGTGCCCAGGAACAACCCTAGGGTCTTGGTACTGGTACACCATATACAAGCATTCATAAAAACAAACTAAAATCAAGACAACACAACACAGAAAACCATATATATGAAAGAAACAATAAGATAAAAATAGTTACAGAGATCCCAGAAAGCAAAACAGCAAAAAAAAAAGGAAGCCTAGTGTTAGAAACCATGACACCCGGCCAGCAAAACGTTGAAGGCACGTGAAAAATTGAAAATACACAAGCAAATACTCAATGCACATGACGGAGATAGATTATACACATAAAACAAAGGTTTTGTAACAAAATGTTAGGAAGTTTCAAAATGGAAAAAACGAAGTTCAGCGTTACAAGCACTGACACCTAAACCGACAGAAATTCAAGCAACACAAAATCAGGAAAAGTGAAAAACAAACAAGCAAGATGATGATTTGCATAAAATAAATACTGAACAGAAATACGGCACATAAATGACATAAAGGCACTTAAGCTACAACAGTTATCAATTCATTAGAGAACAAAGACAAAGAGCTCTGGAATATATCAAGACGATCGGAATATTCATTATATGCACATTGTATTCTGCAGATGGACGAGCATCGTTTACTTAAAGCATCTGTTCTGAAAGTTCGAAATCTTCGGAAAAGTTTGTTCGGCAAGTTGACATTGATAAGTGCAACCAAGTCATCACACAAAATATCACCATGAAGAAGTTTATAAAGAAAGATAATGTCAGCTCTCATTCGTCGACACCAAAGGGAAGGAATACTTTTGAGACAAGACATGCTGCCGTTTGCGTCTTCTTGTACATGACGGAAACGGTGCCTAAAGATAGAAAGGAACTTATTTTGAACCCTTTCGATGCGGTCACTATTGGACTTGCAAGTTCCATTCCAAACAACAGAACCGTATTCGCGAAGAGGTAAGCACAGAGCCGAATACAACTTTAAGAAAGGAAGAGGACTTTTAAACTCTCTAGAATACCTGCAGACAGCACCCAGACATCGAAGAGAGCGTCCGGTAATTTGTGTAACGTGGGAAGAGAAAGTGAGAGAAGAATCAAATAGTACTCCCAAGTCCCGAATTTCGGTCACCCTCGGCAGTGCAGTGCTTGCTATTTTATAGGAGTATTGCAGCTGTTGAGTTTTCCTACTATAGGAAACAACTTTCGTTTTTGAGGGGTTCAAAATTAAGTCGTTTTTGGTGCACCAACGATGGAATGACACGATATCAGCCTGAAGAGAATTACAGTCCTGAACATTACGCACTTGTCTGAAGATTTTCACATCATCAGCATACAACAAAAAAGAAGAATTTTTAATGGCAGAAGCAACATCGTTAATGAAAATGGAAAAAAGAAGGGGGCCCAGAACGGAGCCCTGGGGTACACCACTGGTTGCTTTGTACCTAAATGAAGTTTGACCATTAACACTTACATAGCAATATCGCTCCTGGAGATAGCAACGTATAAGACCCACTAAGGAAGCGTGAACATCTAACAGAATGAGCTTGGCAAGCAATAACGAGTGGTTGACTACATCAAAGGCCTTGCTCATGTCACAGTAGACCGCATCAAGCTGGCTTCTACCAATGACTGCTGGGACAGCCTGCTCCATGAAGCATGCGAGGTTTGTGGAAGTTGAGCGACCACGCATGAAGCCATGTTGATTAGGAATGAGGACGTGTTTAAGTGAGAAAGACAAGACCTTATGAAGAGATAACTCGAATATTTTAGAGGCAGAACAAAGACGCGACACTGGCCTATAGTTCATGGGGTCAGTTTTTGGGCCTGACTTGAAAACAGGGAATACACGACAGATTTTCCATGATCGAGGGAACGTGCCAGACCGGAGACAGTTATTAAATATTGAGGTGAACACAGGAACAAATATATTTGCATACGTTTTTAGAATTGCAGCAGGAATACCATCTGGCCCAGAAGAAAACGAGGGCTTTAGCCGCTTGATGCTGGCCCGCACGATGTTCTCATCCAATTGGAAACAAGCGGAGTAACCGTCCTGGTGACAAGAGACGCTGCCGTCATCACTACCACCGCTAAGCCCAAACAAAGAAGAAAACTGACGAGCAAAGCAGTCGGCCGCATCTGCAACCTCATCGCCGTTGGAATCCAGTAGACGAATAGATTCTTTCGTTGTACTAGATCTAGAATGAATGTACTTCCAGAAGGCTCCCGGCTGATGAGTTGCTTTAGCTTCAACTGACGCCAGGTACAAAGCATGATCACGTTTATGCAATATTTTGCATAGGGCACGTAGGCGCCGGAACTCCTGAACGAACTGATTCGCACCAGAGCGTTTCATCTTTCTGTGCGCGCGTTCTTTGAGTTTCAGGGCATCCCGCAATTCAGAAGAAAACCAGTGTGGGAACTTGAACTTCTTTGGTAAATATTGCGGGATGTATTTCTTCATACCCAAAAGCACAATCTCAGTAAAACGGTCAACTTGTTCATTGACATCAGAGTGGTCAATGACTGTTGACCAAGGGGCAGCAGAAAAGTAGCCATACAGCCCAACGTAATCTCCCCGGGCGAAAGCGTAGCGAGGTTGCGCATTGCTTGAAATTACAGAACGGTGGAGCATTGTAGGAAGGCAACAGGAAATAGAAAGAGGAGGATGATATTTGTCAGGTATTACTAAAGCACAATCAGAGCGCGACAGTAATAATAATAATCAATCAATCAATCAATCAACCTTTATTTTCGGTGCCCAGGAACAACCCTAGGGTCTTGGTACTGGTACACCATATACAAATCGTACATAAAACAAACTAAAATCAAGACAACCCAACACACAAAACTGTATGCATGAAAGAAACAATAAAGTAAAGATAGTTACAGTAATCTCAGAAAGCAAAACAGCAAAAAAAAAGAAAAGAAAAGAAAAGAAACAGGAGACCTAGCGTTGTAAGCCATGACACTCGGACAGCGAAATGTTCAAGGCACGTGAAAAACAGGAAATACTCACTGAACATGACAGCGATAAGTTATACAATAATCAATCAATCAATCAATCAATCAACCTTTATTTTTGGTGCCCAGGAACAACCCTAGGGTCTTGGTACTGGTACACCATATACAAGCATTCATAAAAACAAACTAAAATCAAGACAACACAACACAGAAAACCGTATATATGAAAGAAACAATAAGATAAAAATAGTTACAGAGATCCCAGAAAGCAAAACAGCAAAATAGCAAAAAAAAAAAGGAAGCCTAGTGTTAGAAGCCATGAAATAATAATAATAATAATAATAATAATAATAATAATAATAATAATAATAATAATAATAATAATAATAATAATAATAATCAATCAATCATGTTTATTTACGTGCCCAGGAACAGCCAGAGGCCTGAGTGCTGGCGCACGGATAGTTATATGAAAACAAAATACAAGAAACATATTGCAAGAAACAAACAAGCGACAAGACACACACATATTGAAGTAGCGAAATAATAATCAATCAATCAATCAATCAATCAATCATGTTTATTTACGTGCCCAGTAACAGCCAGAGGCCTGAGTGCTGGCGCACGGGTAGTTACATGAAAAAAAAAATACACAAAATACAAGAAACATATAGCAAGAAACAAACAAGCGACAAGACACACACAAATTGAAGTAGTGAAAATGACAGAAATAAAGCACAGGCGGAGCCTGGGTACAGGTAAAAAATAAAAAAAGAAGATGCCTATGTTGCTCTGCCCGTCGTAAAGGCCACACGACAGGCAGAGCAACAAAGTTTGACAGTAATACAACAAAAACAACGGCAAGAGTGTAGAGACAAATGAAAAAACGAACAAATGACAGTAACAGTTTCAAAAATAGGCAACTATCAGTTGGATAGACACAACCGCAGAGAAATCAAATCAAATAATAATAATAATAATAATAATAATAATAATAATAATAATAATAATAATAATAATCAATCAATCAATCAATCAACCTTTATTTTTGGTGCCCAGGAACAACCCTAGGGTCTTGGTACTGGTACACCATATACAAGCATTCATAAAAACAAACTAAAATCAAGACAACACAACACAGAAAACCGTATATATGAAAGAAACAATAAGATAAAAATAGTTACAGAGATCCCAGAAAGCATAACAGCAAAACAGCAAAAAAAAAAAGGAAGCCTAGTGTTAGAAGCCATGACACCCGGCCAGCAAAACGTTGAAGGCACGTGAAAAATTGAAAATACAAGCACAGCGTTACAAGCACAGCGTTACAAAATACACAAGCAAATACTCAATACACATGACGGAGATAGATTATACACATAAAACAAAGGTTTTGTAACAAAATGTCAGGAAGTTTCAAAATGGAAAAACGAAGTTCAGCGTTACAAGCACTGACACTTAAACCGACAGAAATTCAAGCAACACAAAATCAGGAAAAGTGAAAAACAAACAAGCAAGATGATGATTTGCATAAAATAAATACTGAACAGAAATACGGCACATAAATGACATAAAGGCACTTAAGTTACAACAGTTTTCAATTCATTAGAGAACAAAGACAAAGAGCTCTGGAATATATCAAGACGATCGGAATATTCATTATATGCACATTGTATTCTGCAGATGGACGAGCATCGTTTACTTAAAGCATCTGTTCTGAAAGTTCGAAATCTTCGGAAAAGTTTGTTCGGCAAGTTGACATTGATAAGTGCAACCAAGTCATCACACAAAATATCACCATGAAGAAGTTTATAAAGAAAGATAATGTCAGCTCTCATTCGTCGACACCAAAGGGAAGGAATACTTTTGAGACAAGACGTGCTGCCGTTTGCGTCTTCTTGTACATGACGGAAACGGTGCCTAAAGATAGAAAGGAACTTATTTTGAACCCTTTCGATGCGGTCACTATTGGACTTGCAAGTTCCATTCCAAACAACAGAACCGTATTCGAGAAGAGGTAAGCACAGAGCCGAATACAACTTTAAGAAAGGAAGAGGACTTTTAAACTCTCTAGAATACCTGCAGACAGCACCCAGACATCGAAGAGAGCGTCCGGTAATTTGTGTAACGTGGGAAGAGAAAGTCAGTGAAGAATCAAATAGTACTCCCAAGTCCCGAATTTCGGTCACCCTCGGCAGTGCAGTGCTTGCTATTTTATAGGAGTATTGCAGCTGTTGAGTTTTCCTACTATAGGAAACAACTTTCGTTTTTGAGGGGTTCAAAATTAAGTCGTTTTTGGTGCACCAACGATGGAATGACACGATATCAGCCTGAAGAGAATTACAGTCCTGAACATTACGCACTTCTCTGAAGATTTTCACATCATCAGCATACAACAAAAAAGAAGAATTTTTAATGGCAGAAGCAACATCGTTAATGAAAATGGAAAAAAGAAGGGGGCCCAGAACGGAGCCCTGGGGTACACCACTGGTTGCTTTGTACCTAAATGATGTTTGATCATTAACACTTACATAGCAATAACGCTCCTGGAGATAGCAACGTATAAGACCCACTAAGGAAGCGTGAACATCTAACAGAATGAGCTTGGCAAGCAATAACGAGTGGTTGACTACATCAAAGGCCTTGCTCATGTCACAGTAGACCGCATCAAGCTGGCTTCTACCAATGACTGCTGGGACAGCCTGCTCCATGAAGCATGCGAGGTTTGTGGAAGTTGAGCGACCACGCATGAAGCCATGTTGATTAGGAATGAGGACGTGTTTAAGTGAGAAAGACAAGACCTTATGAAGAGATAACTCGAATATTTTAGAGGCAGAACAAAGAAGCGACACTGGCCTATAGTTCATGGGGTCGGTTTTTGGGCCTGACTTGAAAACAGGGAATACACGACAGATTTTCCATGATCGAGGGTACGTGCCAGACCGGAGACAGTTATTAAATATTGAGGTGAACACAGGAACAAATATATTTGCATACGTTTTTAGAATTGCAGCAGGAATACCATCTGGCCCAGAAGAAAACGAGGGCTTTAGCCGCTTGATGCTGGCCCGCACGATGTTCTCATCCAATTGGAAACAAGCGGAGTAACCGTCCTGGTGACAAGAGACGCTGCCGTCATCACTACCACCGCTAAGCCCAAACAAAGAAGAAAACTGACGAGCAAAGCAGTCGGCCGCATCTGCAACCTCATCGCCGTTGGAATCCAGTAGACGAATAGATTCTTTCGTTGTACTAGATCTAGAATGAATGTACTTCCAGAAGGCTCCCGGCTGATGAGTTGCTTTAGCTTCAACTGACGCCAGGTACAAAGCATGATCACGTTTGTGCAATATTTTGCATAGGGCACGTAGGCGCCGGAACTCCTGAACGAACTGATTCGCACCAGAGCGCTTCATCTTTCTGTGCGCGCGTTCTTTGAGTTTCAGGGCATCCCGCAATTCAGAAGAAAACCAGTGTGGGAACTTGAACTTCTTTGGTAAATATTGCGGGATGTATTTCTTCATACCCAAAAGCACAATCTCAGTAAAACGGTCAACTTGTTCATTGACATCAGAGTGGTCAATGACTGTTGACCAAGGGGCAGCAGAAAAGTAGCCATAAAGCCCAACGTAATAATAATAATAATAATAATAATAATAATAATAATAATAATAATAATAATCAATAATAATAATAATAATAATAATAATAATAATAATAATAATAATAATAATAATACTCACTATCATTACCGTCATGAGGGACGTGAAAATATATTTGCCATGGGCGACGTTCTATCTAGTTACGCCTCTGCGCTATTCAGCGGTTTTCTCTGAACACTATCGATATTGTCTTGAAAAACTGCTAATACAGTAAAACTTCATGTCAGGCTAGTTGGTATAACCTCGTTGGGGATCTGGCAACACAGATACACGCACTTTTTCTTTTTCTTTTTTTTTTTTTTTTTTTGAGGAGCAGTTTTTGGAGAAATCCTCGCAACAGCAGCACATGCCAGCACGTAACAGCAGCCAGACGTGTGCCAGCATTTCTTCTATCTCGTATCATTTCCTTGCCTACTTTTTGCATCAGTTGTTGTTTTCATTCCTTTGCTTATATGTTTCCGCATCATTTGGAATAAAACCAGTTGCAAGTGCGTTGTCTTCACGTCAAAGTGTACGTCTCTTTGTATTGTCTGTCTCTGTAATCAGTTCCTGCTCCATCCCCCAACGATGCTAAGACAGACTTGCTATTCGGCCCCGAGGCATGCAACTACAGTCCCTGCATCAAACACTGATGGTATCAATTTGAGTCCGAGAAATGCAATTTTTTGTGGACGAAGTATGTCTTGCTACTCACTCAATATTTTGCGGGGTCGGTATTTTGGCGCGAATATCGTTTTTTAAAGCCATTTGCAACTCCTTGGATGCCGTATCATGGTCCAAAAACATTCCGCTTCTTTTTTAGTTCATCGCATCATGACTTTCAAACTCACGCAACAAAATTCCATTCAAAATGTTACCGCTCCACAGCAATACTTTAAAGGGTCGATCCTTAACCCATCTGCTCACAATAAGGATTTAACAGCGGATCTGTTTAAGGGCTCACAATGTCCGTTGAAGCACGTCACGCCAGGCGAAGGTACCCGCTGGGCCGACAGGTAGCGCCACAGCCTCGACGGCCGTCCCGTGTGCGATCTCGGCTCGTGTGCCGGGGAACGCGATGCCCGTCCTCCCTCCTATATCTGCACTTTCGAAGAAATAAGTGATGCAGTGCTCACAAATCACAAAGAATGACTACTCAAAACCCGCCCAGGCCGAGCAATCCTATCCAACATTGGCTCTCCGAAAGAAGATTTATTGAACAGAACGAGAGAACTATCACCAGACCGAAGGATGGAAATAAAAACACTACCTATACCCAAAAACATGAACAAAACCATCAACAAGGAAAGGAGAATAGCAAGAACAAATTTTCTAAGAAGAAAGTTCGGAAATCATGTAAACACTGTCTACACTGACGCAAGTAAGGGGCCACACGGCTCTTCCGTTGCAGCAGTTGTCGAATTCAGAGGCTTCCCCATAGACTACGTCATTCTTAAAAGACAGGGCACCGACGAAGCCGAAACCAGTGCTATTCGGATGGCTATCAGATTGGGAGAAGCAAACAACAGGAGTTTAAACATCATCACAGACTCGACAAGAGCATCGAAAACATTACTGCCCGGGTAACACCCATTGGCTCCACACACATCATCACAAGGGAGCTGAACCGCCCAACATTGCATGGTGCCCTGCGCACGAAGGCTTGGAAGGAAACGAGAGCGCTGACTTGCTGGCGAGAAGTCTTACGAACCGCAGCGACGAGAACCACTCCTACGCCCTTCCACCATACGAATCCTACGGAGAACGACATAAAAGAAAGACTTGAAAGGAGAACGCTACCCGCTCCTCGCATGGTACTAAACACTTACGATGCACAAACACTGAGAAGAATACAAACAAACACATTCCCACACAAATCTCATTCCCACACAAATCAGACAGATTTAGTGAGGCCTCTTTTCAATGTAACGAAAAGGCCACCCTTTCCCACACCATATGGAACTGCGCGGTTATATGGCAAACAGAGAACAATACACCTAATTCACTAGAAACGTGGGAGGCGACTCTGGACAGCGAGGCCTTGGAAGACCAGCGCCAGCTGATCGACAGGGCCTGGGCCAGGGCACAAGCTTCTGGGGCCCTGGATAGAGGACTCCACCCACGTTTCTCCCTTTAATCCCTTCCCGAACCTCAATAAAGTTTTACTGAACTGAATTGAACTGAACTGAACTCTACCGAAAAACTACTAGACCTCCGCGGATGAGCTTCGAGTACGTACCTACTGCGGCGAGTGGCGTTCAGAGCGACCCCCACCCCTGCGCGAGGTCGCCGCAGCGTGCGGAAGTCACCAAATACCATTGCCGTAGTCAAACGAAAGGTTGCCGTACACGATCGTGAGGAGCCGTACTCCTTCGGCCGTGCGCGCCCACCACCGGACCGCCATCTTCGGACCCTTGCCGCGTGCCCAGAAATGCTCCCGAGACGATGCGACGGCCGTCCAGTACGCGATCTCGGTTCTTGCGCCGGAATGCGCTGTGCACCTCACATGTGCACTGATAAACTGTGACACGCAAGACAACTCTAGGTCAACCAAAGTGGAAGTGCGCGTGCGCACGTTCTCGTGCAGCAATTCTTTTCTTGTGCACTTCAGTTCGCCACATGCTCGTTTGTAATACGGGTTCACGGGGATACGAAGAGCAACTCCAGCCACCACGTATACCAGTTAGTGTGCAGCAGTGCCACTCTATTCGGTTTTCTCCACGAGTGGATCTGGAGCATCGTATGCAGTGGCACCACCAACACGACTCCCAGCACACTAATGCCCGGGGATGCTTCCTTCCGCTGTCCCGTCAGCAATTTGCTCCAAGTTGGGAGAACACCACCTCAGCAAAGTGTTGATAACAAAAGTTCAGTCTTGTTACACCGGGGTGCTGTGTCGTTTTTATCCCCATCATACAAATTGCCAGCACAGGGGTGCGAAAGCGCTACAAGTCCAGTGCTGCGACGAAAAAGCTTTACTTTTAAAAGGAAGGAAAGGTAAAATGCGTGATCGTCAACCCGGGCGCACGTAAGGTGCTATCATCAATCGCACATAAGGTGCGCCTGTTCTCCGAAGGTTGCTGCGACCGCGTGAGAGGGCACCCGTCATTCTTTTCGACAAGGGTCGACCGCGTGGAGGAGCGAGCGAGATTTTTTAGCGTTCAAATGAGAGTTTCGCACACCTTCTTGGAGGCGGCGTTCTCTTGGCGCGATGCGAGCTCACGGCTTTGCTCCTCGGCGTGCCCGCACTGAAACACGCGCAGAAAGTACGTGCGGAATTAAGTGTTTTATTCCCGGATACACGAAGATGTCGCTGACGTAATGTCCGTCACGGAAGTGACGCCAGTACAACGAAGCAGCGGCCTGTAAAGAGTGCACCCCTGCACACAGGGTCTTCTTGCGGGGAAGCAACCTTTATTACTGAAGAGTACAGCCTCCCAAATTTTTTAATAATATAGCGGGAGCGACGACCGATCGGCATGTGAGCGCCTTATCACGGTGTTCAGCAGCGAAATAGGCGAGAGTACGCGCACGCGCATAAGGCTATCGGCTGTATGAGTGTCGTCTGCTACGCTGTTATCTTGAAAGTGGTACACCCCTTGCCACTGCATACTGCATGTGAATAACTTTGTTCACGAGAAACCGTGGTTATTTGACATGCATGCTCATAACAAATGGGCGTGTGATTTTCTTTTTCGGGTCACTTGCCCCTTCCCAGCGTGAGGAATGTCACGGAAAAGATAAATAAAAGTAGAACAGGACCGGTTTTATGGCCGGAATCGCCTTAGGTTGCTGCGCGATATAATGTGATGAATAGCAAATCTGATGACAATAAAGCCTTGTGCCCCACGGTGCTACCTTATACGGTAGCGAAATGACCTTGCAAGATAAGAAAAAACAGGGGGGGGGGGGGGGGGTTGTCCTGGGGAGAACAGTGGAGCAGACGACATTCCCACAACAGCTAGTTTTATGCGCATGCGTGTACTCTCGCCTGTTTGGCCGGTGAACACCGTGATAAGGCGCTGGCATGCCAATCGGTCGTCGCTCGTTCTATATTATTAAAAATTTGGGAGGCTGTACGTTATACAGTCGAACACGGATATATCGAACTCCAATGGGATCGCGAAAGAATTCGATATATCGATTATTCGATATATAAAATACGCCTATCTGAAGATTATCTGACAACTCCGCACATCACTGAGAGTTTTCTGAAGTCGTGGAAAACGGTAGTGTACCGTTTTGACCCTCAAAGCATGGAAAATCCGAACCGCAGCATGATGACCACCGCACTTCATTTATCATTGAAATGTCTTTGAGCTTCGCTTGTTTTTTTCTTCTGCGTCGTAAAGTTCGCCAAATTGTCTTCAAGATTACAAACACGCACATATGAGAAAATCAACGCAGTACACTGTCCCACAACAGAGGCGAATAACGCTGACGTAACCTTGGCTGCAGTAGGCGGTTGGGAACGTTGTCAGGCACTGAGTGCCGTTATCTTCAGTATCCGAACCGAACACCTCCCCCATCTGGAGGCGTGCAACGAAGTCGCTTTGCACCCGACACGCTCCGGAATAGCCGGGGCTGGTTGTGCTGCATTCGCCTTTATTTCAACGTTGATGCGTACATCGCCCTCAAAACTACTGCGAGGAATTCCGAACGCCTTTTCAACCAACATCTTTTCAGCAGCCTGCCCCCGACGCATTCCCACCTTCGTTGCTCCGAAATGAATTCCTTGGACAAAACAAACATACAACTCCGCATCGGTCCCCCTTCACGAGCCACCGAACAGCTCAATCACAGAAAAAGAGTGCCTCCGGTCAATTTCTCTGGCTCCTTTATGTCCTTTCGCCCCAACCACTGTCCGCAGTCTAGCTATCATGGAGCTGCCCCTAGTGCTAGCGTGAAAACAGCTGTTGAAGGCCATCGAAGCGACATAATACCGCGGACGCCGCCTCAGTCTCACCAAGCCAGGCAGCTCCTGCGATGAGTCAACATTATCATCAACACCACCCCATCAGAGGAAGCACATTTTCAGGGGCACCTTCGGCGCGGAATTCGATATATCGAATTTGCCCATGATCAGGAGTTCGATACACGCGCACAACAGCTATACTTTTGCATGGGATTTTCAAGGGGATGTTTGCACTGTTCGATATAGACAATAATTCGATATATCCGTGTTCGATATATCTGTGTTCAACTGTACTTAGGATTGTTCGTTTTCGGGTTTTATATTTTAACACGAAAGTGTTTTATGCCGCGATACCCCAAGATTTCACTGACGTCATATCCGTCACGGAAATGACGCCAGTACACCTTTGATGAAGCGACCCGCCAGCAGGACGTCGCTCGCCAAGCACACCCACAAGACAGCCGCCGACCTGCAAATCATGCTCAGCTGCAGATTTCGCTGCACATTTCATTTCGTGTTTTACTGATTCCTATGACAGAGGAATCAACCACATTTTTTTCCCCTTCCTCCTCGTTCCTCGCCTTTTCACAAACACCTTCGGCAAGCGAACATCGAAGCACATTTTCGTTCTCCTTTCAGACTGTCAGGACTACACTATATTAAAGCTGCCGCCCGCGTCATTGGAATCTCAACGAGCTCCGCTGACCGTTGCTCGAGGTCGGTTACCTGAGCTGGTGGGCTGACGGAATCGGCTTGCTCAGTGGCGAGATCGTCATTACTCCCAACTGAACCGTGGAAACCGTTCGGTATCTCGACTGCCGGCGTTGTCCCAACGTCGCTCGATTCTGAACTGCCATCCGAAGAAACAACCTCCGTTTCAGCGTTCTCGTGCGGCCTCACTGTTTACGCTTTCTCACGAAACGTCGCTATCTCGCGAAATGTTCACGTTCAGATCGCTAGCCGTCCCCAAGGTGTTTCGCGAATTTGAACCATCTGAGCATTCTGCCGAGATCTCCGAAACCAACTCCCACGCATTATTGCACTCGGTGGACGAGTACAGTCAAACCCGGCTATAACGAACCCGGTTAGAGCGAATTATGCTATATATCGAACAAAAATATTTCAGTTACGGAAATAAATGGGAAACATATTCCTTATAACGAAGTTCACATCCGATATATCGAACTCCGCGCGCCTAGAATGGCCGCCGAAATGCATGGTCTCGGAGCGGCGATTGAGATGTGGATTGGCCGCGACCACGGAGCAAGCCGCGACTGGGACATTGCGCCTTGCACGGAGCGACGCGACGGCCGACACTTTCCGTAACTATTTCCGACGTGTGGGACTTACGACGAAACCCGCCCAATCAGCGAGTCCGGACCAAGACACCAGCATCGGTGAACTGTGGGAAGAGCTCGCCAACGTTGCCGATGATGTCGCGAATTAAAGCCATATGATGATTATAGTGAAGCGCTTTCGGCAGTCGATGTGCTCCGCCAATGCTTCTTCGATTTTGGAGAACGCAGACTCGTACTGCTGGTAACAATGTTTTGTGTAGAGAATGCTATGCTAGTTGAAGCCGCCAAAACGAAAGCGAAAGCAAAAATCACTGCTTTTTTTTTAAATGCGGAGCATTTCTTAGGCTCGCCTGGTCCTACGTCGTTGATGGCGGCTCCGTCCACACGCTCACTGCGCATGCGCAACTCTCCTCCTTACACCCACAGTTCCGCGATACTACACTATAAAAAAAAGAAATAGTTAGCGGCGCCCGGTTTCGATCCCACGACTCTCTGGCCGCAACGGGAGGTACGCGGTGCTCTTCCCACTACGCTACAAATCCGGGACAGGAACAAGTGCTACGAACCCGCCTTATGTCCTTGACTCATTCAAACTACGTCAAGAAGCTACTGATACAACGAAGGCACGCGAAGCTGAACGTCAACGGAAACGACGAACTGAAAACTTTAGAGGGGGATGCTGAATTTCCCGTGGGAAAGCTGTGGCGGGAAGCGCCACGCGCCTTGCAGCTCAACCAGCCCCGTCCGCAGTGCCTCTGATGCTGATAGTGGCAGGATGCCCCTAGGGATTGGCCAACCAAAGAATCCATCACGAGATAGGTTCGCGTTCAACCACCGTCGTCATCTTCCCGTAGGGGAACCGCCGAAGAAGAAGAAGAACGAGAAGACAAAGCTGCGAAGAGGAGGGCGTGTACATTGCTCTCAGCCGGTGCACCAATGTCAACAACCTTTACCTCACCAAAGCTGACGGAGACTACCGATTCTACAACAGAGACAACATCGACAAGAACATGATGGACGAGTTTCGGTGCCTCGAGAACCACCGCCTACTCAACGTAACACAACAGCACTTGCGTGCCTTTGCCACCGGTGTGGACCCGGACGCGGAATTCCCTCTGGCGCTAGTAAAAACCAGATTACTCAACATAACGGCAACACAATGGAACCACACGGAACCGCCACGATGCTTCGCATCCTCATCAGGGTTCCCCACGGGAAGATGCTGTAATTTTTTTTTGCAAAATAGGCAGTTAAGGCGGAAAGAAGCTTTATTAATTGCAATAAAGGGATTATTTTGGGTATGGTTAATGGCTACTTTACTGTGTTCGTTTCTGCATGCGGGGATGGTGGAGTTGAGGAGGGGGGGGGTCTGCCGCGCATTGCGAACTCGTAACAATAAGCTCGTTATAGGCGGGTTCGGCTATATCGAACTATTGGATATATCGAACAAATCGCGGTGCATATTGCAGTTCGCTATAAACGGGTTTGACTGTACTGGCACGGTGATTTCCTCGAAAATTAGGTATTTTTCGAGCAGCAATTTTAACACAGGCTTCACTTCTTCCTGCTCGAGTTGCTCTAGTTTCTTTTGGTCCCGTTGAAGTCTTTCTTGCTCGAGCTTATTCTTGCTTTCCCGTTGGAGTCATTCGATTTCGAGGCTGTACTCTCGCATATTTTCCTCGTGTTCGCGTAGGAATTTATGTTCTCGCTTCTGTCACTCCAGTTGTCGCTCCTGCTGAAGCTTTTCTCGCTGGCGTTTTGCCTCTGCAGCCTGACGTCAGGCGGTCTCCCTGTCATTGATCCGCTCAATGCATTCCGACCGCTCATCATCGTCAGCACCAGCTGTGGCTTTCTCAGCGCGTCCGAAACATCCAAGCGCAACTCTTTTGCAAGCTCCAACAACTGCGGGTTTTTCAACGATTTCAAATTCATGGCCGGTCTAGAATACAGCTGCTCTACCACTGCATCAAAATTGTTTTGCGCGAATAATGGGATGAACGTAAAGAAAGGTTGCGGGGTCATATTTGCCGTTGGAGGTGTCCCACTCGAGAATGTATTTTCCTTGAGGTACAGATTCGGGTTGTTTTTGGAAACTAGTGGTCCCCTAAGCTATACCGGTGGCAGGAAGTCGCGGCACCACCTTTTCCTCAGCTCCAGGATGTTCGCCCTAATGTGGCGTGAAAGGTCGGTTGCGGACCACATCAGATATTTATCCAGTACATTGAGTGTAGTAGGATGCACCTTGACTGATGACTTTCGGAACAACATTCGTGCGCAAAGTCTATGCGAACGCATATCTCGCCTCGGACGAACCGGGTACTATTGAGACTTTAGCCCCGTTTACATTGACCCGACGAGGGCGCGTTGAGTCGAAATAAACAGGTTTTTTGGACTCAACCTCCCCCCCCCCCCCCCCCCTCCCCATGTATAAACGGACGGGTTGGGTCGGAGAGCCGTCGCGGCGAGTCCAGTCGACCCGGAGGCAGGGGGTGGGTTGGCTCGTTCGTCGGGCTAAGTCGGCGGGCCGCGGGGAGCAGAATACCGTATTTGCGCGGTTCTAATGCGCCCCCATTCGTAACGCCCGGGTAAGTTCGCGCAGGAAAATTCGAAAAAACAATAATTTGACACTGACGGTACTGCGCAGATAAAAAAGACATGACACCACGTACCTGGAAGAGGGAGATTTTATTTGACGTATGCAGCTGTGGAAGTCAAAAATGATTGTGCTTTATAAGATTGCTTATCCAGCTCCGGCTGGAAATAAAGTTATAGCGGGGAACATTGAAGCTGTTTATTTCAAGTGTCTTGATCTTCATAATTCTAGGCGTGACGGGCTAATTGCAGCAGCACAAAAAAAATGTGCAACAGCTGACCAAGGTATGTGACATGCCATTGAGGAATTAGTGCGCCGAAATTCACTCACTGTTGGCGGATTGTTTTGATTGGATTGAGTTGTATTTTGCGGGGACTCCGTGTCCGTTCCGCATGACAATGCTGCTCATATGCCGCAAATTCGAATTGTTGACAACAAACAGTTTTCTCGTTGACCATTCAGGTTAAGTGAAAACAAAAAAGCCAAGTGCAAAGTCACTACGGCGGCGTTGAAAGATATAATAAAAAGAAGATTGCGCTCAGAGAGCCGTTACACCAATAAAAAAAACGCCTTGGACCCATCAACGTAGTAGGAGAGAGCGGGCCAGAAAACGAGGGCACTCCAGCCATAGAGTATACATGATTGTCTTTTCCCTCTGCTTTTCAAACTAAAACAAACAGAACAAACGTGACCTGGACGTTGCTCTGTGTGCAGACTTTGAACGACCAATTTTCGAAGCAGAGCCTATGATTTTTTCTGTTAAGAATTTTTTTTAAAACCTTGATTAAAGACAAAAAAGAAAAGAAGCGCAGATAAAATAATGCTGCCATCTTACCTAGAGGGAAAGACAAAAACGAAGTGGTGTGACCGGACGCATCGTCTACTCAAATTTCAGCAAGGAATCAAAAAACGACAGGCGCATTATCTGTTCAAGAGGCGCAATATTGTCACTCTTGAATAGATAATGCACCTTCCGCAAATTTTCCCGCCATTTTTTCGCGGTGCTACTATGGTTGCAGGACCAGAAATGTAACAAAATATCCACTCGCTCGAAATCATTTAAGGTATCCTCTGTGTTCCTTGATTTCGAAGATCGGGACAAATGGAGTGGCAAATGAAGTTCCACGACTGCTGAAAATACAGTTGCTAAGTCAGGATATTTAAGATGTACAAAGTGCGGTCCACGTTTAAAGGAAATTTAAATCCAAAGTAGTCGTATTCGCTTTGGGCTTATGCTTTTCAGGTTAAAAGCAAACTTCGAGTTCCCGTTTATATATCCTGTCGGACTCGGGATGATATCTAACAAAAGTTTGGCGGGCTCGGGCTTGTTTTATTGAATTTTGCCGTGCTCGGGCCGCTCTCGGGCTCATATTTCATAAGTTTGCCGGACTCAGTCCGGGCTCGGGCTCCGGCCGGGCTCGGGCTCAGATTTTAAAAATTCGTCTGGCTCGGACCGGGCTCGGGCTCACATTTTAAGAATTTGTCGGGCCCGGCCCGGGCCATGTCTCTATCGGGCCGGGCCGGGCCGGGCCGGGCCTACAAATTGCGACCCGTGCAGTGCTCTAGCCCACGCCTGTGTGCTGTGGCTGACTCGTCTATTTTGTTCGAGCCAGCGCGCCGACACCGGGTGGCCCCGCCAACCGTTCGAGACAAACAAAGCGACGTCGCGGGCGGCGCGTTTCTTCGTGGAACTTCGTGATTGATTGATTCTAGGGTTTAACGCGCCCACGCAACGCAGGCAATGAGGCGCGCCGTAGTGGATTGCTCCGGATTAATTTCGACCACCTGGGGATCTTTAACGTGCGCCGAAATCTCGAACACACGGGCGTTTTTGCTTTTCGCCTCCATCAGAAAAGCGGCCGCCGCGGCCGGGAATCGAACCCGCGACCTGGTGCTCAGCAGCGCAACGCCTTAGCCACTGAGCCACCGCGGCGGGTAACTTCGTGAGACGGACCCCGGCGAACGGTTTCCGGCCTCCGTGGTTGTGTTTGTGTTGTTTTGTGAATGATACATGTTTTTCCCCTCGTCTCTCTCCTCGTTCGTGCAACCCCATCCTGTACACAGCAGCGCCTTCGACCTCTGCGTTCGCAATAAACGGCCGCACTCCCGTTCTTCGGAGTCTCCCGCTTCTTGTGGAGGCCCCGGCGCTTGAAATACCGCACGGTGATCGCAAAAATACCAGTGCTGTCTGTGTAGCCGAATCGGTGCTGGCGGCATTGAATTTGTTATTGTAATGTTTACAATGCGAATAAATATGTCGCGTTATGGCAAATATTAGTACGCACTCAGATTACGTCGCTACACTCTCGGATCTACTGACACTGGTAAGTGAAAAAGGAGCATCGGAGGGAGCGAAAAAATTAGCAGTGGCTTAGCTCGGCTATGCCAGGATATACGTAGCGTGAGCTAAGGTTCAGCTGGTTATTCTTAGGTTTCCTGGTTGTCTAGGATTAGCTGATTATCTTGCTTACTGCTGCTAAAACGATTTCCAATCCAGTCCAGTCCAATCCAGTCCAGTTCAGTCACTGCTGCTCGCGCATGCGCAGCACGGCTCTCCAGGACCCACGTGAAACGGCTATCAAGCGGCTCCGGCGCAGCGTCAGACTTGGCTACTGCGCAACGGAGACGCACGGCTGGGCACGCGCCGGCGCCAGTGCGTCTGCCGCGGCTATGACGTCACTCCTCTGGAATGCGCAGACCGGCGAATGTACAGACCCAATTCTCTGCACACCCGTACTCCAATTGTATTGGATTTCCAATACAATCCAATTTAATCTAATCCAATTCGATCCAAATCCAGTCTAATCCAATCCAATTTAATGCTCTTCGCGCTTGCGCAGCACGGCCCTTCAAGGTCCACGTGAAACTGCTAAACCTCGGCCAGTGTAGCTTACGCTACAAAAGAGCCTTTCCACCAGTATAGAGCGCGCGCAGCGAGCAACTTAGCTCAAGCTACGGTGGCGGCGAGGGCGGGGTAGGCTACGCGTCACACGTACTACCAAGGAGCAGGCAGCATGCGATCAGCGATGCCGCAAGCAGGAACGGCAACTAGCTCGTCTACGCTGTGCCGATGCTGCATCCCGGGCACAGGAACGAACAGGCTCGTTGTAGCCGAGCGCGAGCATCAACAGCGGGCCGAAGGATCCTCCAGCACCAGCCGCACGTTACAGCTTCGCTATTTAACCATCTGTACGGAGTGCATGATTGATTGATTGATTGATTGATTGATTGATTGATTGATTGATTGATTGATTGATTGATTGATTGATTGATTGATTGATTGATTGATTGGTTGATTGTGGGGTTTAACGCGCCGGCGCAACGCAGGCGATGAGGCACGCCGTAGTGGATGGCTCCGGATTAATTTTGACCACCTGGGGATCTTTAACGTGCGCCGAAATCTCGTACACACGGGCGTTTTTCCTTTTCGCCTCCATCAGAAAAGCGGCCGCCGCGGCCGGGAATCGAACCCGCGACCTGGTGCTCAGCAGCGCAACGCCTTAGCCACTGAGCCACCGCGGCGGGTTACGGAGTGCATGGGCGCGTTTTTTACTGTGGAATTTTTTTTACATCATTGCCCTATATTTTAACGCCATTTAAACTTATACAGTTGTTTTATTACGTTTTATTTCGTTTTCGCTCTATATGGTGCACGCGACTGAGCATTTGTGTGAAATCCGATGGAACGTCAGGCCAATTATATAACGGCAGTGGCGGCAACGTCTAGTATCCACTAGTGCCAATAATCCTTCCTGTGACCGTTTTTCTCTACGAATTTCAGTATGCAGTCTGCCTTCCGCTGAACGCACTGCCCAAACTTGTCCAAATGTCTCCCATATTCACATGCTCGATTCTCAGAACTGTATCTAAAGTTATTTTTTCTGCTCCTTTATTTTGATCTAGCTTCCCTATTCAACAATACGGCCTCTGTTTAAGGTTGTAAACGCAGAGTCGAAGTAGCCCTGCAGTTGGTAGCCCTTCATCAACCACGCGAAAAACCGAGGTTCGATACCCGCGATTGGCTCATTTATCCCATCTTTGGGAGATTTTGACTTTCTTCAAACAGCTCTGAACATGCCCAACGACGAACAAACGTGCCGAAATGTGCGTAGAAACACTTGTCGACTAACATGTTGCTGGTGCTGGTCGATAACATGTAGAAAGGCATCATTTGATCCTGTGAGGACGTTGACATTTCACCACAAATGGGGGGAAGAAAAAAAAATCAGCGCGCCAGACATTGTCGCGGCGACGTTGTTTTATCTCCATACGGGCGCACCCGTGATCCGGCATGAAAACGCGATTCCGCCGGAAATGGCACTCCGTTGGCGGCGGCGCAACTGAAAAGCAAACCTTCTTTGCTTCTTTTTTGAGAAATCTTTGGCGGCCGCACACGCCAACGACGGAGAAACCAGACCACGTCCGTATTTTTATTTTTCTCCTAGGAATTAGCGCGAAAACTTCCACGACTGCTGGTGACGACACTTGCACCACGCCGCAGCGCGATGTGCCGTGAAGCTGCATTTAGGGGCAAAGTTTTCCCATTAACCGCATCGCAAGTTCATAATCCCCCAAGTCGTGTGAAACCGCGCCGCCAGTTGGAGACGGAAAAGTTGTGACGAGTGAATCAGACCAGCCCGCCAGAGCGAGTCACGTTGTGAATGACAGCTAAGCGAACGAGTATACCTGGCACCTGCGCAAAGCAACAGGCATTGAACACCATCTCACTGTTGTCGCAATTTTTCGGCACCACTCCAGTGTCGGCGCAATAGTGCCTTATGGAGCAGGATGGCGCAGGAAAAGCGGATTGGCGCAGCGTGGCGCAAATGGCGAAGCACTTCCACATCTGATATATGTCTAAAGGTGAAGCCGACTTTAAGAGGATTAGTGTAAGCTTGGGTTTTGTAAGAAGGCTTTTCCACATTAATTGTTTCACAGTGAAGCACGTCCATCTGCGGAGTGAGTATGATTGCAAGAAACGGCTCTAACTCTTGTTTTAATTAAACTATCGGAAAATCAATCGCATGGCAATTAGCCGCCATGACGAATCTATCATTACTCCGAATTACATTTTCTTCTCGTCATTAGTCCACAGTTAAGTTTTGAATATTGTGGAATTCCCGTCATGGCAATCTCCGGAGGTCGACGGCAACTTTTCATCCCACTGAGAACCCTTTCATGCCGTTGAATGCCATTGTTAATAAACTTTCAGCAATGTTATAATGAATTCCGATTCGACTTCCCATTTCTTGCTGACGGTACGCGTATAAGAAAATTCATAACCGACTATCGTAGTAGCCGATTGAAGAAGTCTTCAAAGGACCAGCTGTAACGAATATTAAGCCCACTACCGGAGACGCTGCCAGGAAAGCAATTTCGACAGAGAAGCAGAGCCCGCCGCAACCCTTGCCGCCTCTATAACTTATCGCTCAGGCGTGAAAAAGCGCGCGTCACTGCAGCCGGCGAATTGCGGGGTATTGCGCCGCCTTGCCTAAAATCGAGCAGCCGTCGACGCAGGCGACAGGCACAATGCAACATGAAACGAACATAAATAACCAACAAAAATACCGTGCTCGATCTTCCACTCTACGAAGAAGGATGACCAGCGAAGCTGTGGTTCCGAGCCTCAACGGGAGCGACAAATATGCTTTGTCCAGAGAGTGCGCAAGGAGTGCACGAAACAAAACACGTGTCTTTGTAATTGGCCATTGAGCGTATACTTTCTAGTTAATTAGCTGAATGAAATTTGCACGGACTAGAATTTTATTGCGGCGGGCAAACATGAGGCTGCCCGTTTCCCTCTCGTAGGAGTCTATGTATTCACAGCAGACGAGAATTCCGCAATATGTACAACTTCGCTGCGAACTAAGTAATATTGAAAGGTAGATGAAACTCGGCGCACTTAGTGATAGAATTGTCTTGGCGGCTAATTGCATTTTATAGTTTGTTTCAGAATAGTTCTGAATAAACAAGAGTTCGAGCAGTTTCTGCAATCATACTCCCTTCGTAGATGGCCATGCTTCACTGCGCAACGCTTAATGTGAGAAAGCCTTCTTACGAGAACCAAGCTTACACCAGTCGCCTGAAAGTCGGCTTCACCTTTAGACACATATGCATTGATATGAAGAAATTTATTCAGCGGTATATACGCCGGCACGTCGAAATGCAAAGGCCCTACAACGTTTTTCAATTTTTTTTTTTGTAAGGTTGTTCTACGCTCGCGTGCGATTCTTTAGATCGCCCTGTAAACGGACATAATGCGCTGAATTGAGACAGGGCTAAATCGTGGGCTTTCGTGCACCACACGGCGAGTGGCGGTGATCGACGGCTGGCTTTGCTCATGGAGTAAGCCTTCCCGCTGCTCATGATTTTCTCCCGGCAGGCCTATGGCGAGGCATGCTTTTTGACCCTGATCAGCCCGTGAGCTGCTGTGTTGCGTTCATTCTCTTCTTGCCTTGTCTTTCCAGACTTGTTTTCTCGCTCTCCGGGGGCACGTGAGAGGCTCTGTCACGTTCATTCTCTTCGCGCCCAACTCCTTTCTGCACACGGACAAAAAACTAACAGCTTCGCTGTAAAATACGTGGCATGCACAGGCCCTCTATTCCCGAACACAGTGCAAGTGCAGCAGTCGACTCTGAAGCAGCAATCACCGCCCATTTCTAGCGCTCTCTTCCACTGTTTTAGTCGCTGTTCTGGAAGTGACAGCTCTAGTGAATTTGAACTGTTGCAAACGGTCCTTCCCTCCAATCCGGACGGCCACGAAGGAGGCGGCATCATATTGATGACTTTAAAACTGACCATAACACTGAATGACACGAAACCGGACAGAGGCTCTTTTATGCGGTATAATAATTTCTAATACACATGCATCAGAACACAATTCACAACCGTTATACAAGACCCTCACAAGAGCCCGTGTATTTGAATGCCTGGAGGGGGAGCAGGGTACACAACAAATTTTGAACACGTACAACTTTACTGCAAACTAACTATTCATAAAACGGCATTAAACTCGGCGTGGAAATGCTAGTTCTTGCAGACTAATGTGGTGTCATCTGGCCTATGGTAGTAACATTATACAGTGACTATATATCAGCTCTTCCGGATCCTTAGACAACAGTGTATATAAAACCAGCAGCGCATATTAAAACTTTACCCTCACTGAATATGAACTATGATTCAGAAAAACCTGCAACTTGGCACAGGAATGCAACGGTTAAGATTGAAATGATCTGCCTTCACCCTAAGTATGGTTCCGTTAAAATGCATTAAAACACTGTCGCTACATCGGTAATACTTCACCTGCCTTCAAATGTGGCTTCCTCAATAAACAGGGCCGGACTACCTGAGAATTGCCACAGATGCAATCAGATGCTCAATTTTGCGGTTTGTCTTATTTTTTTCTTCATTTCCTAAATTTAAAGCTGCATTCAATCAGCTTGCATCTGTTCTAGCTATTTCTCTATGTCACTTGCTCCCTCAAATGTCAACACTGGCTTTTGCCAATGGCACAATCCTTGTCCAGTCCAGACATTCACACGGACAGCCGCAAAATAATAACCAATTATAAAAATGCTTTTTTGTTAACACTTCCTCCCACCCCCACCAACCCTCTGCTATGCTCACATATGTCAAAGAACCAATGTAACTGCGGTCTGGAGTTATTAAAGAGCGTGACAAGACACCCAGTGACTTAACCGAGGTAAATGATAGCACAGATGGCCGCAGAGTTTTGATGAACACCGGTATTCTCACTTGAAAACAAACTGCTCCTTTGGCGCTTTCCAACAATCTGATTTAGAGGAGTGTTATTACACAATACATAAAGCCTCATGTTTGACGATGACAACCCAGCAGAGGCATAACAGGTATTGCCCATGGGTGTAGCCAGGGAGGGTGTTTCGGTGTCAGAACACCCCCCGAAATCGATGCATGCAGAAAAATAACATACTGTTTGGGCATCCGGCACATTCTCTTTTTTTCTTTTCCGAGTGCCGTATAAGACCTCCCGAAATATATGTCTGGCTACGCCAATGGTCTTGCCACTGTTGAATGTGGCTATTATCCTCAGCCAGGCAGCAAAGCAGGGCTTGGGATAGATGAAGGAGATGAGAATGAGCTACGCCAACTCCTCTATCATGCGAATGGCATCTTAAACAGCATCCTTCATATGCCAGGCTTAAAATTTTCTTATTTTTTAGTATTTCAGTTGTCAATGTATGGTGTTAAAGGGGCCATGCATACAAAATACAAGTTTGTCTTATTACAGAGATTTCGCATTTTAAGCGCCTCCAGCACTAGTCCGCAAGTAAAGGATGCTTTATTCATGAGAAATTAATCAATATAAGTTAAAATTTTGATTCTCACACCAAACCATGTGTTTTCATGACATCTAGAATGACGTCACAAGAACAGGTCTTCAAGTTCAAGCAAAACCTAGTGCGCCATTAGGCTCGGCAGTCGACTGCGGTCCGACCGTAGTCTCGGCAGTTGACCGTCGATCCTCCTAGATGGCACCACCACACTGCGGCGGGCCGCTATCTTCCTTGGCTTTGTTTTTGACCGTATTTGGACCTGGCTTGTTTTCGTTAAGGTAGAAAATAATCGTTTCGTGAAACATGTTATTCGCTCAACAAATATGGTCACGTAAGACACCGTCACTTACGCTAATCCACCAGTGTCATTTGAGACAACCCCAAAGCACCCCACTGCTGTGCAGCTAAAGCAAGCATAGTGCACGCAGTACCAATAGCAGTACGCATTGATGCTTTTTCGTAGCTTCCACTGTTTACCCCACCATTTTTACTGCTATAAAAAGAACGTGCTTTAAATTTAAGTGCAAATAGCATATTTGGCAAGCTTATAAGGCCTGCCTAATTTGCGTTTGCCGGCCTCACCCAATTGCAGAGCTGGCACATATGACATCATAGGTTTTGTTGTGGGAAATAAATGAGCTAGTGGGTCACATGGCCATTCCCTTTTTTTCTATTTATACAGCTTATTTGAGTGAAGCTTACGTAAAAGTGGTTTCAGTATGATTTTAACGGGACAATCTTTCGAATGAGCCAAACTTGTGTTCTGTCTGTGTGGCCCTTTAACTTGAAACTCGATATTCTGTGACCAAGTCTGTTAAGGGCAAGGTCTACTTTAACTGAATTTTGTTAGTAAACATAGACCAAACCAAACTATGTGACATGTTCTGTTCTACCTAGACCCAAAGTTGTATCCAGATCCCTATTAATGAGATTTGACAACATTCGGTTCATTATTACTGACTTTTGCAAACTGGCGAAAATGACAACAAACAAAAATCAACTGAAACCTGAAGTGTTGTTGCAACAGTGTATAACGTGCCAACACATGTTGGTCATGCCAAGAACTAAGCGTTACATTGCATAAAGCTGGATTATTCTGGGCCTTTATCTCAGAGCATATCACTAAGCACTGGAGAGTAATGGCATGCCTGTTAAGAGAGCCCTAATGTCTTCTTTATTTCATCAGACATGAGGGCAAAGAACGCCTCAACACAGTTTATAAACTTGGCAACGAACAGACTGAGTCACCAATAAGTCAAAACGAGAGGCGCCTTTCACACGGGGAAAAACACCCACTGATCTTATAGCATAATTTAACAGTTGTGGCATACATATGGAACCTAGGACAGGCATCATCACCCCCAACTCATCACTGGGACAAACAGCATTGCACATTAACCAGCAGCAGCCTTGAACTCCTCAAGGACACTAAAGTGCATCTCCAGAGATGAAGGCTCTTCCGCATGGTGGATCTTCCGTGTCACATCAACGCCCAGTTTTTTCAGCGTCTCCCTGAACACCTTCTCCTCCTTGCCGATCCAAGGCCTCGCACTGCACAGAACCTGGTAGGGGGTCACGTGAATGTTGATCTGAATGTCCCACTGCTTTAGTGCTTTCAACACAGACTCCTTGGTGATCCAGGTGTTTGAGCCTCCAGCATGTCCACCGTCCAGCCAGTACATTTCCTTTACCCTCCGCACCAGACTGAGAACATCGTCATCGGGGTTTACTTCAAGCGACTTGATTGAATAGAGAAATTGGTTGAGGACGACACAGCCCTTGCTGAAACCAAGTAGCACCACTGGAAGTTCCATCAAGCTGTCGGCGATAGACTCGTAGAGCTTCTTATTTGTCTTGGCTTTGAGCTTCGCAGACAAGCCGTTGAGTAAGCCGACGAGATGTTCCAGGGCAGATATGCTGAACTCGTGAGTCGGTGCGCCCATGTCATTGCTCGGAACAAAGTTGTCGTAGCAGCTAAACGTGAGGTACTGGAGCCGGTTTGGTCGAACAACGACGCAGTGTGCGGTCGGGAAGTGGCGGCTCATCAGCGTGGCCATGTTGTCAAGATTCCACTGCACATAACGCTTGTTGTCGCGGTGCTTCATCATTGCTTCTGGGAAATCCTGCATTCAAGTGCAGAACAAAAGGAGTAGTAAACATACATGGGTGTGCTCTGTAACCTTTTGTTTTTCAGCAGCTTAAGTAAATGATAGCGATGTTGCAATAACTGTACCAAGAAGGCGAATAAAGCTGCACAATATTAAGTTAGTCGTTAATCGCATAATGAAGTCTGAGAGAGTCAGTCAGGAGAAATAATACTGGTCTTCTCGTTTGCAACGATGGCTCTAACGGCACGTGGTAATCCAAGTTTGAAAGAAAAAAAAAGTTCCAGAATATAACGTATTCAACCATTGTCATTACGTGTAAAAGCAAAAAGGCCCCCAAAATGGCACAAACGGATATATGAATCAAATTCACTAAACGTTATTGTAATTCTCTCTAGCCGAGAGACTAATTTTGCTGAAATTCTATTTATCTCTAAAAGCTGGTCCACTTAGAATGCAGAGCCCTTTTTTTTTAAGCCTCAAATATAAGCAGCTCCAGCGGACATCAAATAATGAAGCGAAAGTAACTTTACATTCTTACCTGTATGTCACCACCGAAGAACACCACAAGTTGAGTTGCGTCTCCAGATTTTTCTGGCGTTTTGAGTATCATGTCATTAAATTTTCCTGTCAGGCCTTCTACCTGTTCAAACCTTTCTGACTTCGATAGTGCAGAAGACATCTTCGAGCTGCCGACTGCGCGAGACGCGGGGCAAACGTCAGTCTGGCGAGCAACCGACTTGTTAAATAAGTGAGCTAGAAACCACAGAACACACCTGCGCATATCAGACTCCTCACTTAATGACGAAAAGTTTGGTCATTGTCAATCAACAACAAAAGCGAGGCGTGGCTGCACTAAGCGTGCAAGATCGATACGGCAGTCACTGCGTGCGAGGCCGTCCCTACGAACTAAAAAGCTCCATGGAGGCTCCGCGACTAGCTACAACAATAAATATTACCCTACACATATCTGAAAAAACGATAGGTGGAAGTGCAAAGGCTGCTATAATTGTAGATGTTCCGTTCGCGCAGGATGCAGCAAACAGCGAAACAAACGTATGGGCGCAGCCATTTTAGAAGGCTGATGACCATGGCGATGTATTAGCCATTTACCGCACGACCGGCTATACTTTGTAAAATATAGTCGGTCGTGATTTTCGGCACATCAGCAATCTGAAACACATCTTATCAGGCATTATTGTTGTCGCGAAAATGCACAATAGTGTTTTCACGCCATTCCGTCATCTATAAACGTTGATTCCGTCGGCAACAAAACGCAAGCACGTCGCGAGCTGGACATAGCAGACGACGCTCAGCTCAAGCCTGCCTGCGGCAACCCGCATGCTTTAGCCAGGTTTCGGACCGATAAACATAAATTGCCACACAACTGTGCCATTATCCCCACGGATGAATAAATTGGTCTCTTGCAACACAATTATCTGCTGCTAACAATTAAGAAAGATACTGTACCTGCGTTAACATATCAATCCGCAAGGTGCTGCTCCACGACAGTCTTCACGAAAGCTCGTTATCATTCACGTGAAGATCACGGGATAAACTCGCTCACAAATATAGTTTCAGTATGACTATGACCGATGCTATGACACAGCAGTAATTAACATGGCTAAGCCAGTTATGGAAGTAGGCTTTCCTATAAGCTCTCTTTCGCAACTTGAACATAAACCTGGACCTAGGTTTTTAGACAATAAAGCTTGTTCTCTCTCTCCCCCTGATGTCCACCTTCCCACGCCTAGAACGGTGAATGAACAGACACTCCCAAGCATCTGTTCTGTTAAACGAGTGCCTCACAAGCTGAACAGATGCACTCACAAATGAGCGAGAACCAAGCAAGCAAAACAGGCAGAGTACCTGGGTCTGCACAGTTTTCTCCCGTGATGATCAGCCTGGTCCCTTCGACAGTATGAAGGCAAGAGAAAGAGATAACAAAAAATTCCTCCCTATGGCTTTATTTTTTTCACAGGCTTCCTGCACACGACTCCTGTGCAGAATCTTTCCAGCGCTGTACAAGTGCGTGTAATAATAAATGTCCTAGGCTGGTTCTTCGGGAATCACTCATTGTGTTCACACAGAATTTTTTGAACTTCTCGGCTCTCAGAGGGGGCGTTTGTAAACAGGCAGCCCACGAAGGCGTTGCTGCCCCACAGGTGATGGGTGATCACTTTGCAGCAGCCCAGGTCTTCAATGGTGAATCCAAAGTGCCTGTAGCGCTCATCGGTTTCCAGAAGTGTTGCGTTAGTGTAAGGCCCCAGCGACTGCAAAAGAAAAGTAGCACAGCATGAACAACAGTGGAGTGGACTTCCTTCCATTAAGTGGATCTCCAAAGTGAGAGCTGTTAGACTTATGCCGAATAATGCCTAGCAGACAACTTCAGAGTCAAAAGCACACTGGGGCAAAAGTGTAGTCTGTGAGTGTGCACAATGTGCAAAAAGCACCGCAGTTAAAACGCCCTAATAATAAAAAGAACTGAAAGTTGTTTCGCAAAGGTTAATGCAAGTAGGCGGCATTAGTTACTCCTAGTTATCTTGTTTCCCTTTTCAAAATAGTTTAAAGGGACCCTGCAGCACTTACCATCGCCTACTCGTAATGTATTTTGGGGGTAAAGTCTATTGTCCCAGCAATCTCAACCCGCAAGAATTATGAAAATCCGTTCACTATCACCACAACTACGCGCGGTGAGACATGGCGCGTAATTTTTCCCTCTCAACTCGACCGTGTAACAACGCCACGAAAGCTGAGCACTCTCTCTCCCGGAGAGGGGGGCGGCTTGCGGCATTCTCTTCGGCGGCCTTCGATATATCACAGGGCGGGGAGTTTTCTCCGTTTCTCCACAGCGTGGAGGGGTCTCTTTCCAGTCTGGTGCCACAAAAAAGCAGGCATGGCTGCCTGCTCACGAGCACGCGCTCAGGCTGGTAGGGCGTTTTCTAAGCAATAAACATTTGTCATCGAGTGGTCCCATTGAAAGGAGAGTATTGAATTCGCCACTCAAGCTCCGTGCGCACTCAAAGCCCAAAAGAAACACCGAAACTGTGTGCACAGGTTCAGGCATAGAAGAGGTTGGTACACAGCTCCAACAATGGCGGATCGTCACAAGACATGCGAGAAATAAGCTGCGAAGTCAACCAGCGGCAGCCAATAGGACAGCCATGGCCGCAATGACGTCATTCAGGCTATGCCAGGGGTGCATAATCAGGAAAATTGACGAGAGCGCGGTTGGTTTTTCTGCGTCTTCACAGCGATTTGCACGCTCACCGCTTCACGTGCACATTTAATATTTGGTTCAGATATTCCTGGCAGTGTAATCTAAACGTCGTGCAGGTTTACTTGCACTGCACTAAGAGTGTTGCAGGGTACCTTTAACTGCAACTTCGGGGTCAAGAAATGCATATCTAGCCTGGAGTCGTTTACGCTGCAGTCCAGCTCAACAAACATGACGTTGAGTACCAACGTAAGTCAAAGTACTCGGACAATCTATACCTTGAAACAATCGAGAGATGATAAAGGTGATAGAAGTGATAGGCTGCACAAACAAGGGCAGATGAGGCCCTGTACGCTGAAGCGTGTCTATTTATACGCATATGCCAACCTCCTCTCTCTATTCCATTGTCTGCTATGCATCCTGTGCAGCTACTGCACCCTCCATTGGCACATACAGCAGCTACCGTGTTTCTAGTTCTGAAGCAGTCACAGAGCTGGGTAGAGGGCAATTTTGAGGACATCCTTCAGTGATCATCAAACAATAAAGGTAGCCATTTTTGAAATGCTTTTTGGTAACTGAAATTACAATGCTATTGTACTTATTCACACAGAAAACAAGCGCTGTAAAAAAAAACACAAAACGAGGCGTGGACCGCACAAGCGCTAAAACAGCGCAAGCGCTTTAGCGTTTGTGCTGTCCACCCCTCGTCCTATGTTCGTTTTTTTACAGCGCTTATTTTCTGTGTGACTATGAACCAACACGCCCAAACCTTTTCCCTTCTGAAGAGCATTGTACTTATAACACGACATAACACTTGCACCCCTCTCGTTTTAATGCACGCACAAAACGAGTCCAGAATGCGCTCACACTCACCGGCCTCCCACTGCAGGGGTCAATGAAGTCGGCCCAGTAGCCTGCCTCCTGCAGGGCCCTGCATATCTGCCGTGCCTTCATCAAAAACTGCAAGCAAGCAGAAATGGTGAAATTAGGCTCGCACAGAGAGAGACAGAGAATAAACTTTACTAAGGGCATGAAAATGTGGGGTGGGGGCCTCAGTTCAGGACTCCAGTACAGACTCCTATTGCAACAGCCCTTTCCATTGGCCAAAGCTGGAGGTCGGTATTGGAGCTGAACAGCTCCTCCTCCCACTGTTCACAGGAAGGGTACAGGATTTTAGCAATCTGAGCACCGATTAAAGAACTGTGCATGTGCACCGTTAAAGCATATTTTTTCGAGCCACCAAAAAGCAGGATGCAGGACCGGTGAAAGGTCAGGCTTAAATCTCATTCTTGAAGGATACCAAATAAGGATCCTACTTAAATGTATAGCAGAGTGTTCTATACATTCAGATGACACTAAAACATTGTAGTGAATTTACTGAGAGGTGAAACATGGAAGGTTTCATTTAGAGCCTCTGTGTGAGACTGCTCTAGTAAGAGAGCTTAGCTAGACTAAACAATAATTGCTCTAAATTATCACCAAACCAGGATCAATATTACCCTCACTACAATGCAAGCCTCATTACAACACAACTGAGTAGAGTGGAGGGTGTGTTGCTGCTGGTTGGTGATATCCATGCTTTTAGTCTCCTAGGGACTTTAAGATGACCAAAGAAAGCACTCTCATGGCAGAGGTGACAAAATATGAACTGCATGATGGCACGTAGCATTGGCGGTGACAAGTATGTAAACGGGAAATTAGCGTCTCCACTGTAGGCGTCACTACGAAAATCGGCTGCTGCAGCTTCTCATCTCCGTGTGGCAGAATGCGCAAATCACATTACCCAGGCGAACGTAAGAATAAATTATTCCGCGTTGTATGCATTTGTCGTCTAAAGTGGTGATAGACGGAAACCAGACTGGGCACCAATACAGAGCCGTAAAGCTTTCTCTTTGCAAGGGGCTGAAATTGACGCGTGGCAGCACAGTGCAGACCCAAAGGCATGCAAAGCAGCATGATGTGGGTTCAAAAGGACACGAAGTTACAATATTCAGGACTGACACAACTAAAAAGAGTCTTCAACATATCAATATGCCCCTCCGACACAACACTTCCAATTAATCAACGCATCCATAGTTTCCGAGCAGAGAAATGCACTGCAAATCAAATTTTATGAAATGCATGTGCCCAAACTGCTTGTACCCAACTGCACTGCTGTTAAAAGCTCTCCCTCTCTTATGCCACACAAATGCAGCACTTGGTGTCCGTTATCTTTCAACATGCACCGTACGTTTTTAAGGGGTACTGACACCAACTTTCGGCGTTAGTATTATTGCACAGTTCGCTTCCTTTACTCAACAGAATACCCTGGCTGAAATATGAGTGGCCTGCGACGCGAAGAACATACTTTAATTGGATCTCGTTTGTCGCGCCGACGGAACAGCACATGGAGTGGCACTCAGCAAATGGACATCAGCATGACATCATCCCGTGCTAGCCAAAAGAAGTGACGCGACACCGCTCGTCAAAAAAAAAAAGCGGCGACTGGGCGCCGGCGCATTCACAAACAGGTGCACGTAGCCAGAGCTCCAGGCATAACCGCTGCCCAGAAAGACACTGTTGGCAAAAATAAAGTTCCACACTCGGAAAAGGAAGCTATAAAATAGTCCAGAATCGCAATAGAAGTCCCTATCAGGATTTTTATTGAAAGTGGTCATCGAATTTCCGCCGCAATGTTAAGCCTAGAAGCTTCAGACAGCTCAGCTGTTCAGCTCTGGCGGCGGCGTGGTCAAAACAACGCTCCCACCGGCCTCTGCAGTGTTTTGACGTCCGCACAAAGCGGTGAGGTCATGCCGGGATTCTGTCATATGCTCCTTTCAGGCTGAAAGCACGAGAAATCGAAACAAACGCTTTTCAGGACATTCAATGTAATTAATTATAGCGCGCTGAAGTATTTGAAGTGCTGTTTCAGGTTCCCCAGACCATTAAGCATCGATAAAAGCAATAAAAACGGAACATTTGATTGATTGTAGGGTTTAACGTGCCGACGCAACGCAGGCGATGAGGCGCGCCGTAGTGGAGGGCTCCGGATTAATTTTGACCACATGGGGATCTTTAACGTGCGCCGAAATATCGTACACACGGGCGTTTTTGCTTTTCGCCTCCATCAGAAAAGCGGCCACCGCGGCCGGGAATCGAACCCGCGACCTCGTGCTCAGCAGCGCAACGCCTTAGCCACTGAGCCACCGCGGCGGGTAATAAAAACGGAACATGAAATTTTCGTGTCAGTACTCCTTTCAGGTCATGCCGGTGTTCAACAACTAAGGCTTCGAAGTTTGCCGTGAACAGGTAACTTCCCATGTAAGTTGTATTCACTTGCGTGGCAGGCATGCAGGCTACCATGTGTGTGCACCATCACTGGTTACGTCGGGCTCCGCAAGATGGCGGTATTTGTCCGTGCTAAGCACACGACGTGTGTTGATTTTTCCAAACTGACCCCCACCAAAAGCAAAATATTGTGAGTGCGATTAATAACATATCTGTTAATACCACTATTGAGAATCGGGTTGAGACGGGGCAGACGATGAATGCCGGTGTTTTCTTTACTTTTTTTTTTTCTGCGAGACGTGGGCGCAATGGCCCAAGCCGTTCCATGACTGTGCCGAAGTGGCATGTACATGGCCATTTCTAGTGCTGCCAAGTGAAGAAATTGAAAGCTACACTTTTCAGTGAATACCATCTATAAAAATGATCCTGCTACATGAAAGACTTATTCCTAATGAGGAACTTCAAAACACTTAAACACCCTCATTTTTTTTTCTTTAGCATAATAGAGACACTCCAAGTATTACCCAAAGTTTTGGGGAAAACGTGCAGCTATTACAAGAACAAATACGGCGCATCTAATTTATTAGGAAGAAGACAGTAATGTCACCGCATCTGAACAGCTCATGCAAGTAAGAACAAAATGAGGGGAGGTCATCGCGTGATAGGGTGCACAAGCTGCAAGGCACAAGCAGGAATTTATTTATTTATTTATTTATTCAAAAATACCCCTAAAGGCCCTCACTAGGAGGGTATTACATAGGGGGCAGGATACATTGAGAACGAAAAAAAAAGAATACTAGCAGCACGTTAATAGGCAAACAAATAAATACAAGTGGGTGTGAGGCAAAAAAAAAAAGCAAGAAAGAAGGAAAACAAACAAAAAATCTTGAAGGAACTCTAGAACCTATAAAAGCACTTTTTAGCAAAGTTAACATACGAAGTAAGTGTGTAAAAGTTCTTGGAATTTGGTCGGATCTGTAAAATTTACAATGTGAGATGGTAGGGTATTCCAATCCACAATCCACAATAGAGAGCACATCCTCATTGGTCCACCTCCCCAATTCGTATTCATGTTCTTTGCTTCCTATCATCAAAATGCAAAAGTTCCCCGGAATTTCTGTTGCTTTTCCAGACTCAGTAAATTCCGTGAGGACCCGCCGCGGTGGCTCAGTGGCTAAGGCGTTGCGCTGCTGAGCACGAGGTCGCGGGTTCGATTCCCGGCCGCGGCGGCTGCTTTTCTGATGGAGGCGAAAAGCAAAAACGCCCATGTGTGCGAGATTTCGGCGCACGTTAAAGATCCCCGGGTGGTCAAAATTAATCCGGAGCCCTCCACTACGGCACGCCTCATCGCCTGCGTTGCGTCGGCGCGTTAAACCCTACAATCAATCAATCAATCAATCAAATTCCGTGAGGATTCCTCGTTTTTACGGTGTTAAGGATGCATACGTTGAAGCGACGGCACTGTGGGTATTTGCTGTGTCTGATTTAAGAATCTTCTATATGGCATGCAAAGAGGATAGTTTTTGTTGCAATTGAATAAGGAGCACCAATCGGTTGAGTGCCGAACATTTCGACCGCATTCAAAAAGAATCAGTAGCTTGTACCAAGTGATTATTAGAAAGCAAAACTTCGGCACTTCCTCCCAATTTTTTCTTTGAAAAATTCACAGGGAAGCTCCCCCTGTGACAAATGACTTTTTCCATGCACCCTGGGAATTTCGCTGCACTGGAATTCAATTGTACACGGTGTTGCCCCCATTACTCAAAAGCAACTGGACACTTGTGCCAACCGTGTCACACCATCACCAAGCCCTACCTGCCCCGTGAGCTCTTCTCTCTCTATGTCAACATCCTCGCTCCAGTATGTCATGTCATTTTCGGTCTTCTGGGTCAACGTGATCACCGTCAGGGGGTCGCCCAAGATGTTCCTAGCAGGAAACAGATCCTGGAAATCTGGAACGAAAGTCACAGCTGGTTGAGCACATAGTTGGAACGAATGGGACAGCAAACGTTAAAATCAATATAAATCAGCGCCAAGCACCACGACTGGCTTAATGAGTGACAGTTGAATTCAATACAAACTAGATTTATTGTAGCATACAACTAACACATACTTCTGGTGCTAACTTACAGAGCAGAAATTTGAAGCCTTAGTGAGAACCCAAGCAGAAACTTAGGTCAGCACAAAGAAACCCCCCCCCCACAGTGGCTGCTAAGCCCAAGGAGGCAGGTTCGATCCCGGTCTCAGTGGCTGCTTTTCTGATGGAGGTGAAAAGCGAGAACTCCTGTGTGTTGAGATTTCAGCAGACATTAAAGGGACACTGAAGTTAAAATACAAGTTGCTCTAGACCGATAGATTAGCTCACCAAGAACACGAATATACCACTCTAATGCACAGCTTTTTTTAAAATGAGGTAGAAAATAGTGAATTGTCAACACACGTCCAGCCCCCACAGGCTATACTGCGCACCTTGCACCGGAAGTGCTTAAATCGTCTGTTGTGTGCAACGTCTTTCCAGTCTGTCACTGCATGAGGCTAGTTGGCCATACTTGGGGCGGAGGTACCGCTTTTCAAGGAAGCCTGTGAGCTACGCAGCTACACATGAGCGGTTGGTTCAATGCAACATTCGCGGGGTCTCAAAAAGACAATATGTTGTCTTCAATTAAGCACCAATGGGACCTGTCAACTGATGACGGGTCCCACGAAGGAACATTTTGGTTAGTAGTCCGGAGCTGCAAAGGATGTGGGAGGTCAGGCAAACAACACCAGGCTGGCCAAAAATGGCCAACCCGCTTGGTACACAGTAGCAGTGTGTTTGGTTGCTTCTATAGCACTATACATCACCGCTGCCTCGCTTGCTTCCTACCTCTCTATCGTGACGGAAACAGTTCCAGGCAGTCGCTGTTTGCGTCACGTTTGATCAGCGTTTGATTAGCGATTTCTCAGCAATTAAGGCATCTTTCAGCACTGAATCAATGCTAAAATGGCTATGGTAAGGTCAGACTTTCATTTGACACCAACTTGCTGGTTGCCTTCAGCCTCTGCTTAAGGATCCCCAAGTGGTAAAATTAATCCAGAGCCCTCCACTACAGCGCGTCTCATGCCCCAAGTGCACCTTCAGCACATTAAACTCCATAATTTGAATTTGAAGTGAGCACAAGGGAAGCATGTGACAATTAGGAAACGGAAGCAGGCATCCTAGGTTAGGGAACCAACTTGCACAAAAACACCCTAGCCCAATAACAACAGCCCGACAAGGGCTAGTTGGTTGAACATACAAAAACTATAAAGCACTAAACAACGGTAACCAGAAGAAACACGAAGAAACGGACACGACACCACTTCCAACTAAACTTCATTCGTAAAAACCCTTGGTTAAATACACTCTTTTGACGTCATCAAATCGTCACACCAATGTGTGCAAACCTACACGTACTCATGTAAGAACACGATTTCCTCACGTTCTTAGATGGACACGTGTAGGTCTGCACACGTTGTTGGTGTGACAATTTGATGACGTTAAAACAGCGTATTTAACCAAGGGTTTTTACGAATGAAGTTTATTTGGAAGTGGCGCCATGTCTGTTTCTTCGTGTTCCTTTTGGTCCACATTGTTTAGCGCATTAGTCTTCAGTATACCCTAGCCCAGACTGAAAGAAAAAAAAAGCAGAGTTCGGCAGGCCCATGAAAAAAAGCACACAATAGGTGAGCCATCTGAATAACAAAATTCTTATCAAGGAACAAGGTGAAAAGAAAGCACAGACAGTGAACCGAGTGAAAGGATGACATCATCACCATCAGCCTATTTATGGCCACTGCAGGACAAAGGCCTCTCCTATGCCTTCTAACCGCCCTAATCTTACAATGCCCGAATCCATTCTTGCCCGAAATTTCCTTATCTCATGCCTCCACTAAGTTACCTGTCTTCCCCCACTTCTAGACCCACCAATTGATATCCATTCTGTTAACCTGGTGGACCACCGGTGGCCAGCTCTCTCCATCACACGCCCAGCCCGAGTGCACTGCTTCCACCCAAGCATCTCCTTAATCTAAGATACTCATTTCCCATCTGATCCAAGCATCACTCCCATCAGCCTTCTTTCCACAGCTAGTTGCTGATCAAAGTGCTCTTTCAAGGTGTTCAAAGCAACAAATTTCTGCACAATAAGACATCACCGACGTGTGTATTCATTGTGTATCACTTATTTCAAATACAGGGGTAGCCTACTACTCATTATTTAAGAGTGCTTTCCAAATGCCCCCGAGTCCCCACTAATTCTACTGCCTGTCCAGGTTGGGATAAAAAAAATTCAACATGCGAGCCCAAAGCCTCAGCTCAGCTGGGACAGTATGGGAACAGAAGTGGAAATCAGCAGGCTTACGACGATATTACATACAGTAAGCCTCGTCACAACGAAGGACAAAGAGGGGCAAAAGTTACTTTGTTATAACCATTCCTGTATTATAACCATTGCCTACATCAATAAAACAAAGGAAAAATGCAATCACTTTCTTATATGCATTACTTCATAATAATGTATGTGTGTGCGCGTGTGAACATGCGATACATTAGGGCTCCTTCCATGAACAGGGAGAATGTTGCTCTTTGCTTGCTCGAATGTAAAAATAGATCAACGGACAATTTGCACATGTCCAGCCTTCGCGTGCTTTGTGCTTCCACGTCTTTGTGGTCAGCAGTCAGCCCATTTTCAGTCTTCGGCAGTAGCTAGACACTAATAATGCATTACATGTAACTAGTTGCATGTCCAGGTAACCTGTAACTTACGGTACTATGCAATAATGCTATGCAACCAGGTGAACTGGAACTAACTATATGGTATGAAAAAAAAAATGAATGCAAATAATAGTATTCAATGCTTTAAGGTCAGCCTTTTCAAGAGATACTAATATGGTCAATCATTCTGAGAAACCTGTCCGAACAGTCCCCAGAAGGCCCAATTTATTACAAGGCTCTTATACGAAACACCTGGAAGGAGTCTAGCTTCACTCCCCAGCCTGGAACTATGTAGAAGGCATGGCCAAAGTACTCGGCACCATGCACTAAGCATAGAGGTTTAGAAGTGTCAGTCTTGTTTCAAGCAACTAAAGCTATACACCATGTTATAGGGGCCACCTTATTAAGAATGTAGCAGTACTACCACATTTGCAACAAAGTGTTACGAATACCGGAAGTATGTTGAGACTGACCTCTCTTCAGGAGATCTGGGCAGTCCTGAGCAGCACACTCGAGAACGGTAGGTGGTCCAGGCACACCGCCAAACGCCTCGCTCAACAGCTGCAACAAAAATGGATCATAATGTAGTGAATGCAAGTGATCACTTCGAACAAACCTGGTGGTCCCAGAGGGGTCCCTTGCTCATATCATAAGTGCCATCTTCTTCCATTTCCTGAGCGCTTACATACTCTATCCAAGAATCACGGAAGTCACAACCCAATTCTGCATCGCTCCCAACTCAAAGAAAACCTCTGAATTAGCACTTTTTTTTTTTTTTCCCCAAACACCATGCAGGGAACTACTGATTCAAACCAGCGCACTGCCGCTATATTCAATGTCCAGTGCCACCAGCAGAGTGAGAAAAAGGCTGCGTTGAAAGAGTAGCATTTATGCAAGCTCTATGCATCATCTGGTGTTTTTTCCAACAAGCACAGAATAGCAGTTGAGTGCTAGCCGTTTTTTACAGTGGATTACCAATCTACATTATTTTCGACAAACTGTTCCAGCCTCCTAATTTTGTTTAAATAAATGCCTGATGAGCTGGGCTCATCGCAATGTATGAAGAAGTAAACCCTTCCTGGTCAGGTAAAACTTTTGATCTGACTACCGTTCCTGTCACTATTTTTTTGGACCTTTTAGCAGGCCATGAAAAAAAGAAAGCTCCATGGGACGATGTGGTTATTGCGATGAGCCCAGCTCATCAGGCATTTATTTAAACAAAATTAGGAGGCTGGAACAGTTTGTCGAAAATAATGTAGATTGGTAATCCAATGTAAAGAACGGCTAGCACTCAACTGCTATTCTGCGCTTGTTGGAAAAAACACCAGATGATGCATAGAGCTTGCATAAATGCAACTCTTTCAACGCAGCCTTTTTCTCACTCTGCTGGTGGCACTGGACATTTACTTACAGCTTCAGTGAGTCTTAGGAAGGACTTGTTGAAAGTGTTGCACCTCTCAAAACCCTCACCAAAGTGCAGGCCAGGCTCCTCACATCATGCCATACAATCAAAGACCATTTTTTTATTTTTGGACCTTCCTATCAAGAATTGACAACTGTTCCACCAAAGGGAGTACAACGTTTGCACTGCCACTGAAGTAGTCTCTGCTTTCTGCAAAATCTCAGCCAACTTCTAATAACAGGAAGTCATCTGGCAATGTTTTCACGCTGGTTATGAGTATCCAAAACCACGTGATCAAAATATTTCTCTGCTGTTATGGTGCAGCCTTCCCTCAGGGCGAAATAAAAATAGTCGAGCTACAAGTAGGAACCATTTCAGGCAGACAGTCCCCAGTTTTCTGTAACTGAAAGCATAGGCAAAAGGCCTTGCCAAGCCATGCCTGACCACCACAAACCAGGGGCAGTTTTTCCTGGTCGTCTAATGTGTGACAGATGACCGGAAAGAGGAGTCACTGAAGTGAATTTGTCGAAGTCTCATTTGTGGCTGGTGCAGTTTAGCCCACTTAATCCATTATTTGGCTATTAAATAGAAGTCTAGCACCTTAGTAATCTGTAATTGGTGGCAGAACAAAAAACACAGTACACTTTCGTGGCCTCTGCACCGACTAACATAATGAAGGCCCACTGGTTTGCAACGTGTTTTAAGCTACGCGAGTCTTTAACATTTCCGTTTTCCTACCATTCAATAGTTAACGTAAACGTTATGTTTGTTAAAATGCCAGTTGTGCATGTATAACATGCCAGTGGTTCACTCAGTTTAGCCTTGTGGACTAGCCAGTGTGTCAGAGCCAACACCCCTGTTCAACAAATCGACGGAGAAGGCAACGTGTGAGAAACTGTGCTTTTGAACACACTTTTCTCACTAAATAAAGTGAGCAACTTGGTCGGAAGAACTCACAAGGTGGCCTTTACATTCCAAACTTCAATCGGGTAAGGTAATCAGACAGTGATTGCAAATTATTTCCGTGTTCCTGTCAAGCAATCCAATTTGGAAACAACAAACTTCCAGTAACCAAGAACAGACACAAAATACATGCATAGAGCTAGCTTGTAACTTTTAAACAAGCAGTGCTTGTTTGGGACAAAGATAAGAGGGGCAAAACATACACTGCACTGCGAACATTTCACAACTTCATGCTGCTAATTGGAAAAGACAAATTTGTTTGGTTAGTGCTGTTGACGGTTGCGACACGCCCCGAGTGCTTTATGGCAATGCCATTGTGCTACTGATGGCTTTCTCGATGCACACAATCTGGCTATGGCAAGCTGCGGACGTTTGTGTTCTGTGCACTGTGATGGTGGAGCACACCACGGAAGATCCAAATGGGCAACTAACTTTACTCGCGCTTGCACTGCTCAATATGTACGAAGCTCTGGTATGGTGTGTCACCTTAAAGAATGAGATAAATTCCGTGCATTCTCAACCTAGTGACAGTGTAGCAGAAACACTTGTAACATTACCTCTGAGCACTACATAGTGCTTAGCAGTTCCCAGCTCTTATGGGACAGCTAGCTTTGGGGAAAGTCACATTTTACAGCATATTCAAGGCAAAATGGCAATGAGAATCTAATTAAACAAGTGTACTTAAATATGTGTGCTTAATTTTATTAAGCCATTATAGTCATAACGCCCTTTTAACACTCACATAGCTGGTGCACTATCGGCCAACTCTTGCTGAAGCCTTATACAATTGCGTACACATCTTTTTACCTCACCCAAATTTGCTCTTCTTTATGAGCCCCATTAGGCACCACATTGATAACGACGACACCAATGACCAGGTTTCGTGCCCCTTTTTCAAACTTTATTTTATTGCATCAAAAAATGATTATGGTGAATACGGTGATTGCAAGAAAATTATGTTGAGGGCACAGACGATTAAATGGGGCAGACTAAAAATTGCAAGTGTGCCAATCATATGCACACTGCTTGATAACAAAACAAAACAAATTTTTCGGGGTATTTAAAGGGGCCACGAAGACAAAACACAAGTTTGCTTTATTCGAAAGATTTGGTGTTTTATAGTAACCTTAGCCCTTGTATGGCAGCAAACCATGCTTTATTCCCTGGGAAATTAAACATTTTAAGCCAAAATTTCAATTCTCCCACTAAATCGCATGTTTCGTGACGATGGCAATTACGTATTCAGGGCAGGGCCTTAAAACTAAAGATAGTATGCTCCCCAGGCCTGCTACCATCTCCCAGGTTTGTTTACCTTGTTTATCTCCCGCTTTCATAGATGGTGCCGCAATACCGCTAAATTACGAGTGTTCGCACTTTGCTTCTGACCGCACTTCTATACCTGTCGTATTTTTATTACAGTCAATAGTAATAGTTTCCTAAAACATAAACTACGACACAACAAACATGGTCCTGTAAGTGGCTGTGTCGCTTATGTCGGTTGGCAAGTGAGACAAGCCCAATGCATCCGACGGTTGTATTAAGCAGTACCAGCCGTCAAAGTACTGCACTAACTTGTTTGATGTTTACAAGTTTGTTCGTAACTTTCATTGTTAACCCCACCATTTTTACTGCTATAAGATGAACATACATTACATTTAAGCGGAAATAGCTTGTTCTGCAAGCTTGTAAGCTCTTAATAACTTGCGTTTGCTTTTGCCGGCCTCAGCCAATTGCACAGCTGTCCATAATACGTCATAGGGTCTAGTGTGGCAAATGAGCTAGTGGGTTGCATAGTCATTTGCTTTTTTCCTAAGTGAAGCTTGCGTTAAAAGTGGTGTCAGTGTTACTCTAACAAGGCAATCTTTTGAATGAGCCAAACTTGCATTCTGCCTTCATGGCCCCGTTAAGTCTGCTTATGTGCTTTGAAGGTGAAAGCATTATGGCCCCCTTGGCGATACTAACCAAAGACTTCGTTACTGCAACCTCACCTTCGCTTTCACTTTTTCACCTTCTGGAGTGAATAACTTCGACAGGCAAACTGGCGACACTTCACACCGCAGCTTTCCCCAAATCAGTGTTCTTTGTGGCTGTGGTGCACCTGTACTACTTGTGTATCGTCGCATTCCCCTGTCACACAATATGACAGCACTGCACTCTTGTTCGCTGCTGGCAACGTGCTGAAGTGGTAACACACTCGGCTCCTACCCTGAAAACCCGAATTCAATTCCGATACGAACTAAAATGTGTTTTTTACTCACCACAGCATCAGCCATTTCATGCAAGAAACAACAACGTCAGATTTTAAATGAGAGGATTCAGCACTGGCATGCAGGGGTATCTGACTTGCCTCTTCCGGGGGACTCAAGAACTGGGCCAGGATGTTCTGGTACCGCTCGCAGCTGGTCTCCGTCGACAGCACATCGCAAGCCTGAGGGGGAGGCTGTGGCACTGGTGCATTCGAGCCAAAGTCAACCGGCACCACGCCTACATTCCCTGGAAGGGGCACCCGCAGGTCCCTGGGCCCGAATAGCGATATCTCGCGCCCACTGCGGATGGTCTGGGTTCCCTGGTCCTCTGCCAAAGAAACGAAGAAAGCACTCGCCCCTCAGCACAACACTCAGCAGTAGAGCTGTTAGGTTTGGGCAGGGCTACAAGATTAGCAAAACGCTAGCAATGTAACGGATAACGTGTTCATAAAAGTTCGATGAAAATGAAAGCAAAGATACATCAAATGGTATTAATACCCGTGCCACACGTACACGAAAAATGACATTAAATGCTTAATGCCTTAAGTTTTAATGCCATTAATTTGCTGCTACACGCAAAAATCTAATGCCATTCGCTTTAATGTAATTTTGGTTTAAGGAGTACCGCACAACTCATTTACCTTCGCGAACGCCTTAAATCTGCCTACTCTCGAACGTGATGAGCACCAAATGAAGCCACCGAAACTCTCAGCACCAGAGTGTTGACGCGGAAATGTAGCTGAACTTCGAAATATGACAATTTTTTGTGCACAATTGGTGGCGAAGTTTTGAAGAAGACGAAGTTCACTAGAACAGAGGCAAAAGTAAGAACATCGCGTTACTCTTCGTGTTATTCGGATTTGGCTACCGCTGGCCGGCGACGGCATGCTTGCAGCCACTTTTAGAAACGGCTCCCACCATATTTAAGAAAACACTATTTCTTATAAAATTTCCTTTCGCAAAAAACAGTTTTAACGCTTCTAAGGCGTGAGTGAATTGAGTGAATATGAGTGAATATGAGTGAATTTCTCTTTTGGGTCATGATCACCATCATGCCTAACACATTTAATGCCTTTGCGTTTTCGCGTGTAGCACGGTCCGCCCAATTAATGACATTTGTTATCTTAAGGCCTTAAACACTTAATGTCATTTTTTGTGTACGTGTGGCACGGGTATTATAAGTCATTAGATCAGCAGTATTGCCAGATAAGCATGCTGCTCAGCCTCGAACAGCACCTTTCCTCATTGTGAAGTTATCAGTGATTTCGCTGATGAACAGCACATTATCCTTATGGTCCGCATGCCTCCCCCCCTCCTTCCTCAGCTTAAATAATTATTCTTTGTTACTTTTTATACCTTAAATAACAATCACCCAGCATAAAAAATGCCCACCTATAGGCCTGAATTTGTGCTTTGGCAACAGGGTGCTAAACAACCACTTGGGTGAGCGAAATGACTGTGTTTGTAAAACATGAATTGCAGGTCATACCATTGGTCTCATTCCCAACTGTTTTAGTGGCGAAGGAACTGGAAGACGAACTGGACGAAAACCTCTTGTGATTCTGAACCCTCAGAGAACTTCGGTACTGCCGATAAACAGCACTCCGCGGTAGCCGATGCATCTGTAAGCGAAAAAGGAGCACATTTCTAAAAAAGTGCGCATAAAATAACGAAAAAAACAACGTCGTAAAAGGGCCAGGTTGCAGCACTCAAAAGAATGAAACTTGCGATGTGAGCCGCGCCAGCATACCTTTCGTTTTAAGGATGAACCACTTTACGTCGTATGCTGCAAATATAAGAAAAAGATAACAATTATGAGCACCATTTTTGCCACACAATGCTGGGAGTAGAGCTCAGCTTAGTATTACGCGTCAGACTTCCCTAAGACATCCTACACTTTCCGTCTCACAAGGCCGTCCCGCGATCTAGAAGCGTCACCGCTTACGTACCGGATTAGCGTAACATTTTTTAACCTCCCTGATGAATTTATCGCGCAACGGACGCTGACCAAGGAGCAATTGATGATGACAGACACTATTTTGGAGGCGACAGGGGTCTATGCACTGCAGTAGCAAAAGCAGAAGCCACTAAGCTCACAGCGAGGTCGTGCCCTCGGAAGCTGCTTTTAGATGCCGACCCCTACTGCAACTGCATAAACGTTCGCTACAACAAAAGACAGCAAGGATTTTGGACGCGAACTTGCGTCACCTGCGACATCGGTGAAGATACTTACCGATAAACACGCTTCAGCAATCACGTAGGCAAACCGCAGACCTCCGACGTCCTTACGACATCAAAGGCTACGTCTGCAACACCCCGAATTTCCATCAGCACTGCTAGTGCGGCTTCAAACCTGAAGGTGGCGCTTCATACATTACCCATAATTGATTCTGAATAGATAAATATCATGTTTTACAGTAATCATATAACATTTTCATTGAAAAATTAATTATTTTAAATTACATTTGAAAGCAGTCAAACGAAATTTTTGCGGTGAAGCTATTATGACGGTGAGTTCGTGCTGCCATCGGCGCGCAGTTTAAACGCGCATGCGAGGTTCAGAAGTAGTAGTGCTAAAGTAGTGAGATTCTGGCCGCTAAAGTAAAATAAAGGGGCTGCCTTTAGGAAACATACGCAGACCACGGTCTGTGGTTGCCATTTGGCCGGTTTTCTACTGGCAAGACCAGTTCTGTGCACGCATTTCGAAATTCCGTCTTTTCGTCAGTGAATGACAAAACACTTTAAATAACTGCGCATCGCGCTGTTACAATTCATAATTACGTACAACGCGTACTCCCCTATGTCAGTCCCACCGCTGTTTTCTACGGCCATTACTTGGCACTTCAGTATTGAGTTTACTTCCCCACCCGAAGATGGGACAAATGAAAGGGCATAAAGAGCGAGGTCGTGTAATGTTATGTTTGATTATACCCCCCCCCCCCCCCCAACTCCATCCTCGAATTTGTGGGCAAAATTTAATCATTTCGTTCCACTATCTCGTGCACGTTTTCTTTTTATTGAAAACTGGCAACCCTAAAACTACCGTTACCATCCCTAGAACATACTAGGGAGTCGGGACCATATTACCGTTGCCTGGCTATACGGGCATGACGAAAGAACTAGCCTTGCTGCATAGTCCTGAAATAATTTTATTGCATCATTTACATTTTTATTGGTGTTTAGCTACACCTTAGCTAGGTGCGCCGTAGTGGAGGGCTACGGATCGATTTCGGCTACGGATAAGTATCGACACACGGTCTTTTTTTTCGCTTATAATTAACGAGAGATGGGTATGCAAGTCGCGGCGCATGTTCAGGAACATGGCGTGGGTGTTGTTGGAAGATAACGTAACGATGGTAAGATGTGCCGTCCAATATAGTTGTTACGATTCAGCGCGCCGCTACACTGTTCGCGCGTACTACAAGTTGGTGTAGTGTGGCGAAGTACTCCTGTGTTGTGCAAGAAAGCCCGCCTTCCTCGGACGGGCAACAACATGCCGGAGAACGTCCGCCGCACGGGCCCCTCGCTGGCGGTGACTCAAGCCGTTGCAGCTACAAAATACAAAAACAATCTGTTTATACAGAGACATGCATCCATAGGTGAAAAGTTTTCATTTTCCCGGGGGCAGGGGGAGGGGGGGGGATGAAAACTTCCACCCTATAAAAAATTCACCATAAAATTCAAATGCAATGAGAACTCCTTAATTCGACCTTCAATAATTAAAATTTCTGGATAATTCGAGGTGTAAAATTTGGTCCGGCTAAGCCCCCACAGAAGCCTGTGTATAACAAAGCCGCGATCGCGATTAGGTTCGACCGCGAGTAGGTCTTGCTACAGATGATTCCAACTACGTGCCACCGTACCGGTTCCTTGGCGCCCGACAAACGGCGAGAGAAATCCACCCGCTGCCTACACACGAAGCATCGCTGCCTACGGAACGTGGAAAAGAACAGAGAAAGAAGGTGAAATAGGGTAAAATCAAACTTAAACCCTAATGGTGCACGTTATGGGAGACGCATTTTATGCGGGCTACGTCACTGTGGACGCGAGTGCAGTGGTATGTGGTGCTTTGAGAGATGAGGTCATCATACCTCAGTGCTTGCGTTTTCACGGAAGCCTATGCAGGCCTACGCTATGTAAATTTATGGCGAAAGGGTCTCTTATGTGAAATACCATAAGTTTCTCGGCGTGACTGTCGATAGAGACCTTTCTTGGAGCCCCCACGTACGTTGTAAAAAAAAAAGCAGCTGTCTGCAGTAACCCATAATCTGCAGTTCAATGGCGGCAAGACGTGGGGAACACCCATGCATGAAATCAATGTTGCAGCAATATAATGCACTATACTTGGGCTCGGCCTGCCTGTACTTTCAGTTAAATGCCGCACAAACATTCAGGAAGTGCAAGGAATGTATACAAGCGCAGGCCCTCCGAACTTGCCTTGGCCTACCACGGTGCACGTCAACAGCTGCAACCATTGCTGTGGCTCGTGATCACCCTTTGTCCACCTATGGGAAAACTGATATACTCGGGGCGCACTTTAGTCACTTAACCAGACTGCCTGATCACCACCTTGCGAGTATGCCATCGGAACGCCCCCATGCATATTTTACAAAGGTTGTAACTGCCCACATCACTAGCATGCCATCCAACTATACGCCTGCGACGAGGCCGCTGCTCCTACTTTGGTGTAAGATGTAGCCACGAGCATGGCTTACTATCCCAGGCTTAATGAAGAAGAGACATTATACAGCATGTAACTCATTTATTTACACGAGAGATACAGTGAGCGCACCCGTATTTACACCGATGGCTCGGTAACAACATCTGGTTCTGCCGGAGCCATGGTTATGCCACAATTTTCGATGTCCACAGAACTCAAGATGGCCCACCCCACTACTTCTATGGCTACAAAACTTACCACTATCCGCAGCGCCCTTCGCACCGTTGAAGTAGCTTCATGCCGAAGATTGGCGCCGGCCGCCGATCGCGGAGGCCACGTGTATAGGACTTCACGCACCGGACTCCAAATATATATCTTGCCATTGTATGGTTTAAAAAAAAGCGTAAATGGATATGTTAGGGATGCAATTACCAAAAGAAAACGCAGATATAGCACCAACAAAGCACATTCTTGAATGAAATCAGTGGTTAAGCACGTACTATTAAAGTAAAGTTTCAAACAAGATCGTCTTGATATATTGAGCTGCCTTTTTTATTCTATGCAAAATCGCGAACACACAGTTCAATTTTATTCAAGAGTTTAGAGATTGCGACCAGGCTAGGAACGGGGATTTGAACCTGAGGCAACCTGCCCCATTGGGAGCACAGTTGGAAATACCGCATGCGCCGAAGCTACTAATTAACGCAACGGCTGGATCCCAATTAAATTTTCGGTGCTCTATATTTTTGCGAATCAGTAATGATTGGTGCAATACTTATTAATTGATTCGGGCATCTTATATGCATGAAGACAATAAAAAAACTGCGGCTGATTCCTCTGTCATAGGAATCAGTAGAACACGAAAGGGAAATGTGCAGCAAAATCTGCAGCTGAGCATGATTCGCGGGTCGGCGGCTGTCTTGTGGGCGTGCTTGGCGAGTGACGTCCTGCTGGCAGGTCGCTTCGGCAAAGGCGTACTGGCGTCATTTCCGTGACGGTATGACGTCAGTGAAATCTTGAGGTATTGCGGCATTAAACACTTTCGTGTTAAAAGAGCTGGCAGCTTATGAAATGAGCACAATGAGCCTAAGCTCAACATGCCTACTTACCGCGTAGGCTCTGCGCCTGTTTTGAAGCAATTTTGAGACGATATTTCGATTGAGTGTTCGCTCTGGTTCTCTGGCACTTGGATAGTACAATAATTGATTTCTCATTATGTTTCTTTACGGATACATCCGTTTATTCAGACGGTATTAAAGGGAATAATATAGTGACCCAATACGGGAAGGAGCCCACTCGTCACAAGCCCACTCGTCATCGGAAAACTCGTCATAGGCCAACTCGTCACACCGGCCTTTTGGTACAGTGCCATCTCGAGATAGGAACTCTCGTGCAAGGCGCCTTTTCGTCGCATGGATTTCGTTACACCGCGGCCGGGTGAACAAAAGAGAGGTCAGCGCGAACTGTGCTTCTTCAAGTGCTGATCGTCAGAGGTGTTGGGTGGGGTACTTCCGTATTTTCGCGCGTATAACCTGCCCTTGCATACAACCCGCACCCCCACTTTCAGTCTGGGAATAAAAAAATAACTCCCGCAAGGCTTGAACCATAGCTAAGCTGGAGGATTTTTTTTTTTCCTATGTAAACACTGAAGGACAGACCACCAGGCACTGCATTAGGTTTGAAATTGCTTATTTTTTTATTTGATTGATTGTGGGGGTTTAACGCGTCGATGCTGCAGGGAATGAGGCGCACTGTAACGGACGCCTGCGAATTCATTTTGAACCCCTTGGGATCTTTAATGTGCGTGCGCCGAAATCTCGAGCACACGGACGTTTTCGCTTTTCAGCACCATCAGAAAAGCGGCCGCCGCGGCCGGGAATCGAACCCGCTTCCTTGGGCTCAACAGCACAACGTCATATCCACTGCGCCACCGCGGCGGGTAATTGTTTAACATGTTCTGTTGTCGCTTTTCACGGTACCAAGATGTCAACGATCGCATCGCAAGAATCCTGGCTGATCACGACAGCGGAGCCCCAGTCAACACGCTTTGAAATATTGCCCGCAACATCCGCTTCTCAACTGATGCACTGAACAACGTCGGAACCCAGCCCTGAAGACGCCTACACAACGAGGCAGCGAGGCAACAGTGCAAATAGTACAACAGTATAAAGCGAGTGCAATTAACATTTTTTTAGGTATTTCATGCACAACCTGTTCACTGCGTCATTCATAACAATTTGTTTACTTTTTCTGCGTGCCATTTAATAAAAATTTGGATGCGATTATCATTTTAATATAATTAACTCGGTATGATGGCATAATTACCTAACTTTCTATGTCAAAAACTTTGAAAGAACACTTGCTCGTCTATATCATTTCTAAATGGGCGACGTATAGCGGCGGAAACATCGCTTTAACGTTCCAAACTAAGCTCGTAATGCGAGTTTTCCGTGTGACGAATATTCCGGCGACACGAGAATTCCTCGAACGAAATGCCCTGTGAAGAGTTGGTATTACTGACCAGTTTACCTGTGACGAGTTGGCCTATGACGAGTGGACTTGTGACGAGTGGGCCTAGACCCACAGAATACATGCATGAGTGAATCTCCCTTACCATAATGCTCTAAGTTCAGTTTACGTCATGAACAAATTTCGTTTTTCTAACCACGAATATGAAACATGTTTTGTTTTATGGTACTATGGTTATTTTTAAGAGCTTTTCCACACTAGCTCTCGAGAAATCCATGGTTGTGAGCGACGGTCGCCGCGCTGCTTGAAGTACGCCTAAACGTTATACTGTAAGTCTGCACAGCTTTCCCCCTTTTAACCCTGAAATAATATAATGCAACAAGCCCTGGCCATGCGCGAGCCTGTGTGCGTTAGTTGGAGCCCAAGCGCCGTGTGCAGGCTAGTGCGCACGTTGCGTGTACGTGCGCTTGGTATGGGCTGTGGGTGTTATGTACATGCGTGTCTGATTGTATTCTACATTGACGGCTGCGCTCTTCACGCACCTATTACGTCACTACATACCACCCATTTTAGGAAAGAAAATTTTCTGTTCATTTTTATCTTATGATGTCATTCATGTAAATAAGAAAATTGACCGCCAGTACATTCAACGGTTGTCGATTGTTGGTCTAAGCAACACATTTTCAGTCACTGCATCTTACAAAAATCAGAGTGAGAGGAAAATTGGTAGTGAGAATTTTACAAGTATGTTTCGCATACCTAGAATCCGCGCGCAGCATATCGTATCTCGAATATTTCTAACCCGACGTGTTTTGATGACATGGACTAGCGTTGTCCCGGCCGGTGGTTGTGGAAGCGAGGGGTGTGCGCTCCCCTGGGTTACCGCTAGGGCATGTAGCACAATGGCCTTCATGTATAGATCGCGTGTGACGCGAAGGCCGGCCTACCAGAGTAAACCACTGTGGCCAAGGTTCCATTGCTAGCTTCTTTTTTTCCTAATACCGACTAATTTGGTAGACTGTTGATGGCATATGAAATGCTTTGCAGCGCAAAACCAGCGCAAAGAAAAAGCTATTATTTTATAAAGACGCAGTGAATCTAGTACGGTTTTAGTGCAGCATTTAAATGAATATTAGGTTTGTTCATTCAAACTTTCTTTTAAACTTACGTTCTTTAATAAAATATTAAGATCAGGTTACCTTTCGCTGCAGGTTGAAGAATACAAAATACAACTAAAGAAGAAAAAAAACTACGAAGTGAACAAAAAATGACCGTTCCACTCTGTGAATTGTGTTTCTCTTGAGCATTGACGTAAGTCAACCCTGAGAAAGGCGTACATACACGCACACTTTTATTTTGATTCTCTTGATCTTGAAAAACGGTTCCTGGTATTTGTAACTAAACTACTCGAAAAAGTGGCTAAGCTTGCAGTAAATCGCGCAAGGTTCGAACCATAGTGAAGCTATGTGAGCACTGAAGGACACATCATCACTCATTGCATCAGGTTGGAAATTGTTTATTTACACCTTCCGTCGTCGCTTTTCAGAGTGGTAGTAGTAGTCATCGTCATATCCACTAATGTTGTCGTCTTCTTCATGCACGACTGGCGGTCCCGGATTGTTTTGTCCACAGGCTTTCACATTTCTCCCAATGTGGAACGCGTCAGCACGCGCTACAATCGAGCTGCCTTGAGCTCACCCCTTGACGCGCGGACGCACGTGAACTGTATCCTTGGTATTTTTGCGAACTCCACGCACAAGCCTAGACGACACCGGGCGCTCCTCGTAAAGCGCGTGCTCACGTGCGCGGTGCCTACTATGCCCCGGGGTATTCTGATGACGCCGCACACCGCACACATTACGGCTAGCAACAAACAACAGCTCCTTTGTTAAAATGTCTATCCAAGCCAATGTTTACAATTCGAGCTCTTGTATGTCTTTGTTTAATACTTTCTCTAGGCTAATACTTTTATTGTGCAGCCAAATGATTGCATTTTTAGCGCTCACGTTTCATTGCATTCTCGGGGAAGGGGAGGGAAGGGCGTTTTTCGAGGTTTGAGGTTTTTCGTAAGTAATTGGGGAGGATTAGCCAGAAAACGCTAAAAAGAATAGCGTCAGTCGTGCGTTGTGCAGTCCCGTGATTTACTGACAAAGGTCAATTGAGGTGTAGAAAAACAATGGCCCCGAAAGAAATGGTCCCGAAGAACGGGTTCCGAGGCTAAGGTAGGAAAAAAAGGATTTCGACCAAATAACAACTTTCTTAAAGTTCAAGTACGTTACCTTTTTGCTAAATGTATTTGTCTATGCTTGCTTTCATGTCGTGCGTTTTATTTTTTTTTACTAACGGCATTAAAAAAAGCAAGGAATCATGTGAAAATAACGTTTACTTTGAGATGACCCGAAGCGAATGCGACCGCGAACGGCAGGAAAGACCAGCCCAGTAGTTCCACCGTGCGTGTTTCAGACCACACGGCTAAAGTCTGAACAGGCGACGTAGAATACAACATGAGTATCAAGAGTTTACCGAGCGACCAAATTTTAAAAGGAGTGAGTCAGATGATATCGAGGTATACATGAGTTGGAAAGGCGGTTTGATGAAACAGCTCTTCATTTACTTGTTTATTAAATTTTTAGCTATGCAACTTAATATTTGCTGCATTGGTGATCACTGCGTTATTTTTGTGTTCACCTGTCACGTGTAGTTTGTTTTTTGTTACGATTGTGGCTGTGAGCAGCTGATATATGGTTAGAAATATACATATATAACTTTTTGATTAATTTTAGCCCTGAAATCACTGTTCTGCGCGGGGGTATGTATGTTTAAGAGTATCGTTTCTTCCGTATTCGCTTAGCTAATGCGTCATTTAACAATTTAAAGAAATCCCGGGCAATCTAGACTGAGGTGAATTCGGGGAGGGGCGAAGCATGCAGTAAATAAGTGTATTCTTGACGTTTTTGCCCACGGAGATGAAACCGTTAGAGGACGAGGTTTGCAACTTTGCTTGAAGAACGAAGCGTTCTAGCGCGGGGCGCTGGAAAACGAGTGTCCCGGTGTGTGTCCTTTTAGTACGCGTTACGTTCTAGCGCGAGGCGTAAACGAGTGTTCCGGTGTTTTAGATACATCCACGATGACGTGAGACGACGACAGACGCATCCGCTAAGGGGCTTCCCCCCTAAGGCCACAAGAGCTTTAGATCTGACTGGAACGGAAACACCTTTGCACAGCAAACTATCACACGTAACACGGATGTAACGGCAGCCACTATCTATTGCGTATACACGTAATAGAGAGCAGCTGCCGCTACATCCTAACCCACTATCCCGGCTAGCCGGCCACCTACGGGTCAACGTGGGTCAAACTGTCAGATTAAAGCCAGTCAAGTGCCCCTCTCCCGCCCCCTCCGCGATATCCATCAAAAAGGAACTGTAGAAGGCTAAGATAGATTAAAGTAAGAAAATATGATCTCTGGGTCAAAATAACTAAAAAACAAAAGCAGCGAAACTGAAGACAGGACAAAAAGGTGGCCCCCTACCCGGTAAAAAACTGGGAGCATATTTTTTTTTTTTTGCGACAAGATGGGAAATGAGAAAAATGGCAGAGGACTTGTGTTAAAATGTACAAACCATTCCAACCACCACCTGCAAACAAACAAAAGGAGAGGACCCAACGAACACTGACGAGGTCAACCGGGGAATAATTATCAGGATAGAAGCCTTTAACTCCCTCCCCGCTTCTCGTCGACATCCACCAAAAAAATGGAACTGGGAGGCGACATTTCCAAGAAAGAGAAGGTCAGCGCAACCACTTTTCCCACTACGAAATCACGGAGAACGAGATGCCCTTTTGCCCAGTTTCCCTGTGACCAGTTTTCCTAGGACGAATTGGCTGCGACGAGTGGGCCTAGCTGTTCCCGCGAAAGATAACAAGGTACGAAGATAACTAAAGGCGTATATGCACGTGTTTCCGGTGTTGCACTTATCCTGACAAATGTTTCGCGGCCCCCCTTCCAGGAATACGGTAGAGCACGTGGTAGTTAATGTTGTAGGGCGTGGTTGATGTGGGGAGAAGCCGAAAGGAATGCGAGAGGTCCGCGTCTCCGCATTTGGTGGAAAGCCAGTCATGGGTTGCTTGGGGCAACAGGGCAAGCAGTCTGTCTGTCCGACTCAGTCCGATCGCCCCAAGGTGCCAAAAAGCATGAAAGCCGCAGAGGATGGTGCCGGTCACCGCTGGGCAGCTGCAAGCATTTCCGGCATGAGAAGCATTTGCACGCGCCGAAAAAAGACGGCAAGGGAGTCCTTGGCCATCGTTTTGCTCTTGGCACAGTCGTAGCAGAACCACAACAAAAAAGGATGGCATAAAAAAGAAACTAGAGTTATTCCTGTTCGTATGTGATTTTTGTGCAAAAATTTCACGACCCTAATGCAAGACTTAGAGGTCTTGAAGTGGTACTGGGTAAGAGTTCCAACATGTTTCCCCATGAGGTTCTTGATCGTCCGTAGTGCGACGCTAAACCAAGTGCAGCCGATTTCGTGAGCGAGAGATTTCTTTACGAATTTTTTTATGTTTTTACAGATTTATACAAAAGCTATGAGCGAAATTTTAACCATGTCAATACCTTACAGTCACATTTATCATAGCTAAAGTTACGGCGTAGTTAGCGAGAGAAAAAAAAAATATCCGTAGTCGCTAGTTGTTGGCCTCGGATAAGGTCCGTCGTCGCCATGGCGTTTCGGCATAGGGCGGTTGAAACTTGAATATGCCGATTCGTAACCAGGGAACATTCGGCAGAGTCTGGTTCAACAAATGAGAAAATAAATATCCAAGCACGGCGGCTTCAGTGTCAGTGTCCGATCTATACTGGTGGAAAAATGGGCAGACCTAAGAAAAGCCAAGTTGAAGCTGGTGTGAAGACCGCCGGCGCCGCTGTTTCCTCACTCTTCGCAACCCAGTTGCGAAGATGGCCTACCATAATTATTTACTCGAAATACCGGTTCTTTAATAGGCGTGGCACATTACTAAAGTGAATATCAAAAGATTAGGCCAGATATTAAAGGGAACGTCACAGCCTCTTTCTCATTCGGTCCTTACGTCATCTAGAGACTACATAAAGCCACCGCCACGACACGCGACTGCGGGATTAATTGGTGCCCCTAGATCCGTTTTATTGTATCGCGTGCTTAAAGAGGCACTGACACAAAAATTTTGCGACTTGTTTTTTTTTTATTATTGCGGTAAGTAGCTAATGACCTATTTATCAAGTGTAAAAACCTCATTTGCTTCAGCGCGCGACGGTTGTTCAATTAAAGACGTTTTTAATGCGGCCAGTCGCAGTTTCCGTTTCAGCGGGTGCCGCGAACAAGGCTGCCCAAGTGACTGTCGGACGAAAGTTGCAGTTGTGACTATAATATACTCTGTGTTCATTTTAACCCTATAATCAATCAGGTTTCTTTGAGACGCTGTCAGATTAAGAATGTGTGCGAGCGATTTGTGTTTGGGTGCCCCATGGGATGAGGTGTACCCTTGAACACTCCAAGCCTCCGATAAGCCATGGCAGCGTGCTGAGCGTACGCTTAATTCTTGAGTGTGCTGTCTTTGTCTGGATCCTGCGGACACTGCCGGTATTATGAATAAATTGGAGGCAATTCAAAATCTTTCTGCGCGCTTTGTTGCTAAATCGCATAGTTTCCATATTAGCGTGGCAAGTTTAAAATGCTCTGTCTCGTGGGACAGGCTCGATGTCCGGCACATCTCTTCTACGTGTTTATTCTTAAATTGTATGTGAGGATGAACCACGGGTTCGACGTCAGCACAGACTGCCACGCATGTACTCAGACGAAAGGATAACAGCAGGAAGCTTGAATACTCATCCTGCCTATCTGTGCTACAGGGTTTTTTCAGTCAATACTTTGCGTGGAAAGCCCAGCCGGACACTTGTTACGCCTGTTCTGAAATGAAATTCGCGCTACGCTCTGGCAGCACTTGCGTACAAGCGCAATATAATTTGTATCCGCTTCCATTGAATTTGTGCTTCAATCTATGCTTGATTCTGTAATCACGCAAACATTCTATTTTCTATTTTTTCCTCTTCTTCTTTAGTATTTTTCGTGTTTCTGAATTGTTCGTGGTTATTTCTTAATAACGCCCCTTCACAACAACACCTAGGGAGAATGTTGGCGTGGTAATAAATGACTAAATAAACAAATTAAAATAACAAACAAATAAACATTGCCACGACGTCTGCTTCGCAGCCAGCAGCGCTTACGCGGAGAGCTAAGCGCTGAAGGACAACAGGCGGGGAAGAACGCAGCAAGTTTGCCGAATGAGGCAAAGCGCTGCAGAGATAAAATACGATTTTACGCCCGCGAGCCGGCGCAATGCCCCAACTCACTCCATGGAAGTTGGAATGAATGCGGGGGGATCCGGACAGTTTATCGAACGCCGTTTTATCGAACGCCGTTTTATCGAAGTCGTTTTATCGAACGCCGTTTTATCGAACGCCGTTTTATCGAAAGTGTTTTTCTCGGCCTTTTCGAGTAACATAATTTGCAGTACGATTTTTTAATTTCCTCCTCGCTATGTAATTTGCAAATCTTGTCTCCACAGCAGGCCTATTTAAAAACATTTATAGTCTGTCTTCTAGTTGACTTTTATTTCCTGCGTGTTTTTTTTGTTTGTTTTTGTGATGCGCAAAATATGTCACCAGAATTTTTTGCTGTGTTCATTGCGCAACTGGTACTGCCATAACGAATCTCCTTGTGTCTCTATCCCCTCTGATCCGAAGCATATCACGGCATTGTGGCGTATTGATTAAAATGCCTCGATATGCTTCGTACCTTTTTGTATAAACCGCTTTTGTGTCGACACATAATCTAATTATTTCGCCGCGTATGTTGTACATAAGTCCGGCACTTCTTGGCGCTTGAGAGTCCAATGTCAAAAACCTAACTGGAACGCTAGCAAAAGTCTCTCCCGATTTCTGCATTCCTAATTCTTAATGGGATCTGAGTTCAGTTGCTAAGAGGTTACCAAGCCTTGTACTACTGTTCTCGTTGCCTTGCATGAACTAACGAGAAAAACGTGAGGCACAAAATTGTCACCGTACTGCAGGTTGGTTCGTTTTCATCTCCCTCTGGTTGCACCCCAGCATGTCTGCTGGGGTGCATGCTCTTGCCTTTTTATCAGAAGGCATAAAAACAGTACGATCAAAATAGTAAACACCGAAAATGGAGAAACCATGAAGGTCTACTCAAAATACAGCGTCGTGACCCGATTACCTCTAAATAAAAATGGAAAAATTAAAAAAATGAGAACGAGCAATACTATGGCCCGTGCGATTATACCTGAACAAGGCACACAAAAAACCAACAAAATGCGGTGCCTGGTCGGGTGTGTTCCTCCAAGGCCACCACGAAAACGTAAGGTTGGTGAATCAAAAGAGGGGCTAAGAGTGCTGACTCAAAAGTAGAAAATTATACGAAATCCTGTATTTTTTTTTATTTGAGCATGATTAACAAAAAACGTAAATTGTGATGGGATGGGCAATTGTCCAGCTGTACTAGCTTACGAGTTTCTCTAGTGCGAGATGACCTCTGACGACTTGTCCTACTTGACGAGTTCACCTATGACGAGTTGGCTGTGACAGGTTCCCTTGTGACGATTCTCCTAGACTCCACCACCTCTGTTGGGGTCTCACTATCACTGTCGGAACCCCCCTGTTCCAGTCACATAGCACTAATCTTTCAGAAGTTCTTGGCCCAACATTTCTCCAGATGCAAACAGTGTGACCCCAAGGTCCGAGTAGGAGTCGCGGGTAAACCACAAGTCGCGGATAAACCACAATTGTGGGGTACAAGACTCTGGATCACGTAATGATGAACCATGGCGCAAGGGATATATTTTTCAACACTAACCTAAACACGCCGATACACATCTAAGGAATATTGCGCACGGGGTTCGGGTTGGTACTATAGGGGCAAATTCTGTAATATAAACAAGGGGGTCATACATGCTTGAGTCAAATCAATAAAGACTCGAAAAATAAAAATAATTTAATAAAACAAAGGTTATCGAAAACACTGTAAAGGCGCGTCAACATATATAGATAGGTTTTTTATGTAATGCACGTCAGAGAGAATGTAGGAGGAATGTTACTGCAGGTTAGGTTAATGCGATGGCCAGTTAAACAAAATAAACCCCGAAAATTACAATGCAAGCCGCAAAACCGCACTTTCGATAAAACGGACGTAGGTGGTTCGATAAAACGGCATTCGATAAAACGGCGTTCGATAAAACGGGCATTTTTTCGATAAAACGGCGTTCGATAAAACGGCGTTCGATAAACTGTCTGGGAACCAATGCGGGAAAACCTAAACTTTTCACTCAAACCGAAGCGTTTTTTTTTGTTTAGTTTTTGAACGAAATAATTAATAATGTGCCGGTTGCGTTTTCGCTCTGGCCAAAACGTCGTTGTTTTTGTGTTTCGGTTCCGGTTTTCTATCTGTTCCGTTACCTTGACGCAGAACGCTGGGATGCTTCGCGTGCAGAAGTGAAGAAGCCTCAACGAGCCACTAAATAAGCTTACCGTAAAAACCCGCGTATAATACGGACCCGCGTATTATACGAGGTGTAATTCGGGGACAGCAAAATCAGAAAAAAAACTTTTCATCCGCATATAATACGAGGTAAAGAGCACCGAAAACATTTATTTGCACTGCAGTTACCCTTCAGTCATTGCGAGTTTTTGCTGGCACTGTCTCCCGACGTTCGTTCAGTCATCGTCAGGTTCGTTGCCGCTGTCTCCTGAAGTCGCCTTGTTGGAAATGTTTTTCCACAGAAAGTGGTCCTCAGTGCCATCAAGGGCGTTCGAGATGCCGCATTTCTTAAAAGAGCGACTGACGAGCTCCTCTGGGATGCTGGCCCACGCATCAGCGATCCAGCCACAAAGCACCGCTGGAGAAGCCCGCGTCAGCCATCCGGTAGCTGTCACTTACGGGTCTCCTGACCTCATCCACTCTTGGTAGCAGGACCTGTTGCAGTCTTTGAAAGGCTTGTTGATGCAAACGTCTAGCGTTTGCAGCTGCGATGTCATTCCTCCTGGAATGGCAATGAGTTCGATGCGGGGTTCGCGCAACAACTTCTTCACGGAATCGGCCAGGTGGCAGCGAAAGGCGCCCAACACGAGCACTGACGGGAGCCCCCAACAGTGCTCCAGGTCGCCGACACCACACAGACTTCATCCAGTCAAGCACCAGTTGCTTTCTCCCCCCGAGAATGCGGCCTGCGGTGACGCCGAACTGCCGTCCTGCGGCGCAATTCCTGAAGGTCTCGGTACATAAAATAACTTTTCTTTTAATTGCCGCTGAATACTGCCTTCGTGCACCCGACATCGTAATAGACTTGCGGTGGACCTGCCGATCCTTCGCTTGGTTAAAACAATCAAAATGGCGCCGGCTGAGAGAAGCAGCAGCCAGCTAACGCCACCGCAAGATGGCCCACCCTCCGCTGAAACCGAAACCAAAAGTGCAAATTCTCGGCTAAAAACTTTGGGATCCACATATAATACGGGGCACAAATTTTACGTAGTAAAATTTGGAAAAAAAACCTCGTATTATACGCGGGTTTTTACGGGTATTTAGTGGCTATAACGCAGTCTAACCCCAAAAATCCGCCACCTCGACCCGAGGACTGAATGAGGCCAGACAACGCGCTCGGCACACGTACAGTCTATGTCAAAGTTTTCTAGGCCGAGCCAAAGGCTCCTGGACCACAAAGAATTCGAAGAATGAGATTAACCAGTAACCGTGGCTACATTATTTTATCTCAATAAGAAAGAAAGGCGCTTTCTCAATATTTCTGGAAGAAAACGCTTCACGCCCTCCCTCCCTAACCCGAGACTTGAGCTCGTACATTGAATTTTTTGCGGCCAATGCACCTTCGGCATGGCCTATAAAATTTTGACAAAGACTGGACGTTGTGGCGCGTCGTAATTAACCGAATCCTTTAATCCTGCGGCCTCAAGCCACCCTTCAAATAAAGTCATAAAGGCTTGTCTGCCTGTCTTCCCACCAAAAATTCCCCTCACACTAGTCATCCCGTATGGTACACGCTGGCCCCTCCTTGCACTGCTTCCTGGAACGGTCGACTGGTGCGGACTCTTCCCAACGGAAGCTGCCGTCACGCGTAGTCAGTCGAAGCCGCTCGTTTTTTTTTTTTTTTTTCCCTCGAGATGGGCAGGTGGAGATATCCCTGATTCTTGGGTTTCAGTGGCAGGGCACCATTCCGTCTTCTGCAGGGTGCACGTCCGCGACACGTGCTTGAAACAGCTCAACGACCTCCCCGACAGGAGCAAAATTAGTCACGAAGTTAGTAACCGCCTCTACCTCCACCCTTTCCTCCAACTAAGCACCTAAACATATCACGTTACTTCAGCCCATGCACTTCAATTTTATCTTTCCAGACAACGTGTTTTCGGTTGATTCACTCTCTTCGATATCGCTATTCACCGGGCTGCCGTCCTGAGTGAGAACTGCACTTCCAGGAACAGGCGCATGGCAACAAGCGAGTCCTCGCGTGATCGTGCGCAAGAGCCAATTTCTGGATGACAAGTCGGATACACACTATCGATGGCAATGGACCGAACCTGCACCGCTTGGACATGAGCCGTGTGCAATAAAGTTCTCTCTCTCTCTTCCTAGCCACGGCTGCAATGAATCAACGAAAACTGCCGGACAGGTAAATGCTGCAAATACCGCGGAAATTTGATAATCTAAAACATTAAAACATACAAATTCACTTCAAAAGCGAGAATCTAAATGGAGAGGTCACCTTGAGAAACATCTCCATATCATAAAATCTGTATATTACGTTAGCGGAATGAAAAAAAAAAAAAACTAAATAAGGAACTCAAAATGGCTACGAAAGCAACGAAACCTCTATTTTAATGAAGAACGCAAATGGTTTTATGAACCATGGCTCGATGAAACGGGTATTTTTCATTCGATAAGATGGCGTCGCTCGATTCGCGAAAATTTAACACCACCGAGTTCCCGCGCAACGAGGACAGGGGTACGTGTCCAGCAGGTTATGAATGTCTCTTGAGACAGACGAGTTGCAGGCTACACGTCGCGAAAGCCCGTTTTTTCTCGTGAATGGTTATCATGAGCCAGGACAAGCATTACGGCGCGGTTTCTCGCGTCGTCGCTGAGAGCTTCTCTTTATTTTTGGTGGAGTTACAGTGGGCAGCAACGGCACGAACAACTGGAAAGCATGCTCTTTTAGCACAATTGACACAAACATCGGCCACCCTTAGGCGCCAAAACTGACCACCTGTACATTTCCCCCCCAGTAAAGTATCAAATAGGGACGCCGCAATTAAGCAGCATTGCAGGACATCACTCCAATATCAGCAGGCGTCACAGCAGTGTTAAGGCCCCGTCCTTGTTCTCGTCATTCCGTAAATCAAACCATGAAAGGGTGGCACAAATATGCCCCGCAACCGCAAGAATTCTTGATTGGTTATGAGGTTTAACGTGCCGACGCTGCGCAGGCGATGAGGCGCGCCGTAGTGGAGGGCTCCGGATTAATTTTGACCCCCTGGGGATCTTTAAACTGAAAGAATGCTATTCGCATGACATCAGCCAGTTGGCAATGTCCACGCTGCACAAATATTATTTAGCCTTTCAAGAGATTACGGTTCAGAAGCCATTCAGGCGCCGGCGACCTCGAGGTCCTGATAGCCAACGATGGCTTTTCATTCCTTCTTTGCTAGCAGTGTGCATTTTTTTTTTTTTTTACGAGAAGTGACTACGTACAATGAGAGGAACGCGGCTGGCTCCACCTTCGTAGAAAACGAGAAGGAGCGGCGGTGGCTAGTACAGGCCATTGATTACTTCCTGGAGGTCCAGCAAGGAGGACACCAGGACACACCCAGGCACAGCTGCGTTATCCGCATGATTCCCTTATCTTCCAACTCCTACCTGCTCTCTCCCCTCCCAGGTTCAGCCGATCCAAGGTCGTTGCCGCTGGCAGAGGGGGGGAGTCGCTGGATCATGTGACGACTACAGGAGGGTACTTTTCCGTCTACTTCACGCTGCCGGTCCCTGCTTCCCCAATGCGGTTCTGTCCAATCATGGACGCAGAGGCTGCGAGTAGTACAGCAAGAAAGGTTCATTTTTCAACAGTACGATTAACGAGAGGGAAGGGGCCTGCACAAGTTATCTCCCCCCTGACTTCCTTACCTGGAAGACGTCTTGAGGCCCCCTTTTCCTCAAGTCCTTGCCAGACCATCTGCAAGCCAATCACACAGTCATTATCGCCTCTTACCCTTGAAAGAGGGGGAGCGAAACGACTGCCTTGACCAATACGTGGCGCCCCTTGCATGCACCTGGTAAGATGGAGGGAAAGAGAGAGAGAGAGAAATAAACCCGGAGCAGTCAGCAGGAACGAACCAGTACGATTCCTCCTGCCGGCACTGCCGACCACATCAACGGCCTTAGTGTGCAGCTGCTGTAGTCGAGTCATCCGGACGCCAGCCCGACATCCCGCTCGTGGAGAGTAAACCTTCCGAAGGTAGACATGTCGCTGTCCCGCTTGCAACCTCTGCAGTTGCCTGCCCGCCAATGGTACCTCACCTTGGTCAGGCGATCTGCCATCCTCGTCGAGGCTGCACCGAGCGTCACGCCCGGCACCATGTGTAAGGCCTGTGGCTACTGCTACACCTGTATGGAAGTTCCGAGCGTCATCAGGGTGCTCCCGTCTGGCACCGTCCTGTGTGGTGTCTGTGTTCATTCGAGCGCGTCCGAGAGGCCCGACTCCCCGCCGAGCAGCAGTCATGTACGGTACCCCGACCAGGAACTGCTGGATCCCTTCGACGCGGCCCCGAGGCTCGACGGAGGATACGCCCTGCGCCCCGTGTCCTGCGCCAGAACCTCGAACGGCTGCGACGCCAACGCCTACACGCCCGCATGCAAGGAGCGTCCTCCTTACCCGGCAAAAAAAATGAGGACCTGCAATCTGTGCAAGCGTGAAGATATTCCTGAGGAAGATATCTGCGAACATGTTCTGCATTGCGACGTGCCGACCGACCCCGATTCGGACTCCAGTTCGGACCTCTACACCGAGTCAGATTCTGAATATGAACCTGACTCCAGTTCGGACCTCTACACTGAGTCAGATTCTGAATTTGACACTGACTCCAGTTCCGACCATGGCCTCCGTGAAAAGAAACCGAGGTGCTGTAACCTGTGCAAGCGTGACGACATCCCCGAGGAAGATCTCGGCGAGCATGTTCTGCACTGCGACGTGCCGACCGACCCCAGTTCCGATAGCGACGACGATTATGCCTCCGAAGATACCTCCGACGAGGCCGATGCCTAAACGCTACCGAGTTGAGGCGGAGCCATAGTAACCTGGGTCATTGGCTCCTTCAAGGCAAGAGACGGAGGCCGCGTGCCGAAGCCACAGCTACCGACGAGTACGGCAACTGCGTCCACTGGCCGCCCATTGATCAAGGGTGAAGGTTACCGACTTTTCTCGTAGTGTTGATTAGGCGAGTGCGTGCTTTGGGCCTCACCTGGTGATATTTCGGTTGCCTCTAGCTTTTTATCTTTCACATGCTATATCCCTACCTTCGCTTTATCTCTAACGTGCTAGATCCCTAACTCCGCTTAATCTCTAACGTGCTGTATCCCTACCCCCGCTTTATCTCTCACGTGCTGTATATCCCTAACTCCGCTTAATCTCTCCCGTGCTGTACGCTATATCTTAGGCTGCCTAACGTCGGCTCAGCAGTTGCTGCCGCGATGCGCATAGATGACCTGAAATAAAGTGTCATTGTCTCGCATTTGGGAATTTCTCTGTGTGAGTTATTCGTGTGTTTGTGATACCTTACGTGCTAGTGTGTTTGTGTTCCAGCTAGATGGCGGTGTTTAAAAATTTCTCCTTTATCAGCAGATTTTAATCGATTATCTATCTGGCTTCGTCGACCCTTAACGATGACATTAAAATTACAGGGGCTTCATTACTTGTCTAAGCAGTGAAGCTATGGCATTCAGAGGTGAATACCCTCGATGCGGCTACCAGACGTTCACATTCTCCAACCGTGATGGAAGGTAAATCACCACTTTCAACGATGTCTGGGGGGTTTTTCGGTGCTCTTGCCGGCATTGCAAGAGATCCCAATCATCGCCTGAAGATTGCTTATGTTAAAGGGAGAGTGCTTGTTGCATTTGCAAGCAAAAAAAACAGCAGCCATGGACGTCAGTAATGACTATGGTGAGCTATTGCATTGCGATTTCGCTGAGTTAAAGGCCAACAACACTCTAATTTTCAACCTCTTGAAAACGTTATTTTGGTATAGTCTGCAAGTAAAGCAGGCACTACGCGCACCGAAGTCGCTCGTTTCCGGTCTTCAGCAGTTTCCCTAGACGCATGTCACTCTGTGTAGCCGTTTCGTGAGCCGAACCACTCGTTTCAACAGCCGCAGTTAATTTACACGATTCGCGTGGAATCGACTGCATGGTTAGTCTCACCGAAATTGTCCGCAACATGCCGCTGCGCAATAATTTGGCTGATGCACGTGCGCCCATATGGTTTTATTAAGCTCCCGTTTTGAAACTTTGTGCTCTGGTTCGGTAGGACTATGGTCTCGTGCAGTCCATTTACAAGAGAGCACACAGCCCCACCGTTCAGGCGCGGCTGTGCAATTTTCGCCTGCATTGGAAATAAAATATCCGAGTACACCGAGGCACGTTTGCGGGTTGTTTTAATCGGACATCATGATTCCCAGTTAAACACGTGCGACGCCATGTTTCGCCTCGCATATTTTGTGGAAGAGCTCTGGCATCTTGCCACTGGAGGAGCGTTTTGCTTTCGAATGGCTTTGCTTTTGAATGGCAACCCGACGCACCGCTTCTCGTTTATGCCACCGTGTAATGAGGAAGCTGACGACGATGGTGAATTTTCATGGATGTTCTTCCCCTACCTTCATCTCCTATTTACTGGCGGGGCGACCACCCCTCACTAGCAACTACTGCCAAGTTTAAGTTCACACTGTGGAAGGCCTCGTGAAGGGGCCGTTTTTATATCATAGGCGGAAACGCCACACGTTGGGGTTTTAGCTTAAGCTCGCGTCTTGGAACGTCTCGTAAAACATGTAGCTTGCCCATAACGACACCATCGCACTTTTTGGTCGATATATGTCAGCTTCGTCAACGCTGTTTGAGACAAGAGCTGCAGATTTCCACTGTGCAACCGAGGCACCAACACGGCAATAAAGCGACGTCAGTGCAAGCTATCACGCCTCCGAAAAACGAGTCTGCAACCTTTGTTTTCGAGTTCACACAGCACGGAATAGCAGTTGGATAGTGCTGTAACGGCACAGGCAGCACAGGTACAGGCAGCAACTCCAAGCACAGGCAGCAAATGGGTGCACTGCGGCAGTCGACTGCGAGCGGTACCCACTCCACGCGCCCCCCCCCCCCCCCCCCCCCCGCACGCACGCACACACTGTTGGGACTGGGTCATCCCAGCTCAGTCTGCAACGTTGCCCTGCTCAGTCCGCTATCGAAACGGCGCAGAGTAGAGCGATGAAGTAGTCGAGTAGACGGTGATTGAAGTAGTCGAGTAAACATCACGACGCGTAGCGCCCCTGTCCTGTCCCTTTCCAGCGGCGGGACCTCCCTCTTGGGCTTCTCGCGCGCTAGCCCAATGTCGTTTTTGTGTTTATCTCTTATTTAGCGGGCTGGTGGCGGCGGCGAGGGGTATGGTTGCGCAATGTTCGCAGTATGCGGTATAGTGGTGGCCGCGTCTCTATGCAGCTAATTTTAAAGGAGATAGTATTTCTTTGGCTACTCGAGCGCGACAATGTTGGCCTGTCTGTCTGTCTCTTAGTGTCTGTCATAAAGATAATTTATTATTGCAACTTATATCCCGCCCCGCTGTATACATGGCAGCTTCCTACTCCGTACGTTTTTCTTGCAGTACTTGCAGCGATAGGTCACGTTGCAAAAATCCTTGCTAGTGCCGATGTAATCATAGTGGTTCAAACTCTCTCATAGTGTTCATAGTGGTTCAAACTCAAAGTGGTTCAAGTTCAAACTCTCTGGCACACTAAATCCTTGCGCTATCACTAGGTCGTCCGCTGAGTGCGTGTTTCAGGCAACCATTGCATACAGACAATCGCCAGCGCAACACTTTTTCACTGACCTCCACGGTCCGAATCCGCATACTGCGCATACCTCAAATTGTGGGCCTTTTATACCAAGGTGACCACTCTTTCCTTCTTTTTGTTACAGCTTCTCCTCCGGAAATTTGTTCCGTTTCTTCCTCCCGCGCAAAAGAACAACACCAAATGGAACACAAGGCCACGTTAATCGTACAATGATCACTTATCGTTTTTCGGCTTGAATAATGCCATTTAATGGCAGTGGTCATCTTCTACAGGGTGTCAGAGGAGTCATTTTGAAGTCTTAGAAAGAGGGCTCACCAATCAGTCACTCGGAAGGACTACTTGCCTAGCAGGTGTTGCGAAGAGCTACTGAGGATGATGCAACATTGCATGATGCAACATTGCGTCAGCTGTACCACTTCGCATGACGCAACATTGCGTCAACTGTAACTGAGGCTATTGGTTGGATGCAGCCGATACGGTCGACGGAGCATCGTGTCCTACTGTTATTTATTCCCTACAGCGTGCATCCAGGCTTGGTTTGACCTCGCAAGACAGATGAAAACTTATTCTCACTGTTACGAATCGGCCCGCCGCCATACTTTCCTGCAACACTCCTCGGCTGTGCGGCGAAGCCTCCAGTGCGTGCGCCTTTCCAGCAGGGCCCCCCGTGTCGGTGACTCATGCTTTCACATCTCGACAAGCCTGGGTCTCTGGCGCCTATCTTTCGGCGCGTTTCAAACTTCGGCGGTTGCCGACGAGGCAGGCTTCAACGCGTCCCAAGGACACAGAGGCCCCGCGTCCGCAGCGGAGTCCTCCGCTCTCCCGTCTCTCGCACTCAGTGTGCGCCGCTACCGCTACTACCGACTGCTCACAAACTCTGGAAAGAGTGTTGTGTGTGTCTGTGACGTTCGTGGCGTGTGCACAATCTAGAGGGAACGCTTGTTTTGACCTTTAGCGCTTTGGGTATAAATATACCCTGCCCAAGCGCTGTAGTTTCATTCCTGTTTGAGCAGTGAATCAATGCTGTCAATATGCTCGAGTCCTGTTCTGTAACCTCGCCCGCCGGGGCATTGTTCTTTGGCTTCGGCTCATGTCTCGCTGTGAAGTAAACAGTTACGTTAGCCTATGGCTTCTGGACTTCTTCACGGCTGCAACAGGGGTTGGCCGCTCGCTTCAAACCACGCTACCAACACGTATGTCGGAGGCGACGGAGCTCGGCTCGGGTCGGCCTTCTCGGTCGCAACACCACTATAAAGGAATTTTCTACACCATATTTTAATCAAATGCAAACAATGACAATAGTAGAAAGAAACACTGACGGATGTTGAGCGACACGATGTGCCTCGAGAGCGCTAAAATATTTGGCAACTTTGGTCCCCTGTTCAACACTACCGTTGTCTTAAAGGGGCACTGACACAAAAAATTTGCATCTTGTTTTTTTTTTTTTTGCGATAAGTAGCTAGTGACCTACTTATAACCTGTAGAAACCTCATTTGCTTCAGCGTGCGACGGTTGTTTAATTAGAGGCATTTTCAATGCGGCCAGTTGCAGTTTCGGTCTCAGCGAGTGCCGCGAAACGATGGATTTTATGGATTTTGTGTGAACAAAGCTGACCACGTGACCGTCGGAGGGATATCACAGAGCAGAGCCGCCGTAGCACTGTCGAATCCGCATCGACGGCAGTTTCTGCAAATGCCCCCCCGTACTGATCTCGTGAGGCGCTTAATTAAAAAGCGACCGTGGATGTGACGCATGCGCTGCGAGTGCAAATGCTACCGCGGCTAAAGAACGACGCGCGACGCTCGAGACGGTGGGTGGCAAGACGCGCGCTGGGAGCAGCCGGCCGGTCTGCCTACAGGTCCGCCTACAGATGTGTTCGGCTTAGCACTGCGACGGATATTCGAGTGCCGCTCTCGTAAGCGGTGCAGATGACAATTTTCAATGCAACCCGCCATCGCATCATTAACTCCTTTCTCATGTAAGCCACCATGGTCGGGACTTGGGGACAATTTCGTGCAGCGGTAACAAGCTATCACTCGAGCTACCTGCGCCGGCCTGGGCCACTTCGCGGCCGTGGACGCCGCCTGCACAGTGACCGTGCGGCTAGCTCAGTGGGCTTTTCGTGCCTCCGGCGCGTTTTCGCATCCAATGGTAATAGACAGTAATAGAAACAGAGTGCCTGGAATCGCTGTAGAACTTTGGTCGCGGCCAGCTGCCCGATGAGCTGACGAAATCACGGCGCCTCCGCCGCCAACGATCGGGTCGTTCGTTCTCGAGAGCAGAAGCTCCGCCTCCGGTCCTCCGATTGGAGCGGCGAGCCGGGCGAGCCGGCGAAAAACGCCGGGAGTGCGGAAGCGGCAAACACAAACTCGTGACGTGCTTGGATGTTGTTTATTTACACATTATCCTCGCGATGTCGATTGCGCGTGGTCCTCTGCTGGCTGCTCGGTTGCGTTTCGCACACTTTAAAATTGATTTTAAATATGCCCTAGGCTGTATTCGCCGCTGATATTTTGCAGATGATGTATATGTGTTCCCACCAATCTATCTCCGAAGTTATCTCGCCTTCAAAATTTTGTGTCAGTGCCCCTTTAATAAGCATTGGTGGAGTTTATTCGCACTGCACCAAATGGTAACGATGATATTGGTACAATGATATTTAACGATGACAATGATGATATCTGTGTAACGAAGATATAATTTACCAATTTACCAAATATAATTTACCTTGCATAATTTACCAATTTAGTAGAAACCTTGTTGAATACGATCAAATATTAGTGCAGATTATGTACAAGGAAATACAGGTGAGTACAGATTGAGTAGAAGTGAGTACTGTCAGTAAGCTCCGATGATTTCGAGAATTTCAGCGCACCGAGAAACGAAAACGGACGAGGAAAGCTGCCGCCGGAAGACGCGCAGAAAACCGCAATTTACGGCCACGGCAGCGCCGAGAAGCCCCGATTCCCAAAAGAGCACGACGCGCCCCAGACTCCAGTGCTTTATTGGTGAGAACACGAGGAGAAGCCAGACGCAACGCGAGTGTTTACGTTACGTTTCACTCTCTCCCGTGTAAGCGCGTTCGCGTAGTGCGCCGCCCTACGACAGTGCACAGTGTAAGACGTTTTCTTCCCGTGCTCCTTTGTCCTGATGTATAGTAACCTCAGTATTTCTGATTAGTTAAACATTTAAAAAATTTTCTTGTTTAGCCTTTCATTCGAGCCACGACCTAGCAAACATCCTGCAGTGGACAGGATCAGGATTTGATACCACGGTAGGACGAAAGGATGAACACAGAAGCGACGTGGACGAACCGCATACAGACGTGGGGCACCGACCGAGCCCACGTCAACGGTCGTCGATGCTGACTTCAACGGAACGCTAGGTCCTATGTTCAACGAAGAAACAGGAGTTCGTGAGCGCACGACGATTGCGAGGGCTGCCCTGCTCTGGCCGTATGGACAACTTCGTCTCGCGTCTTCTAGTGGACAACGAGCAACCTCGCCAGCTCTCCAAACGAGCGAATGTGCCAGCGATACTTGAGGCTGCTAACGAAGACAAACGGCAGAGGAAATTGCATGCGGCGCTGTTTATGAGGAGGATGCTACGTGAAGAACAAGAAAGTTTTCTGAGACAACTGGCGAGAGTTAGCCGCACTTTTGCCACAGTGCCTGAACTGCACGATATCCGGACACAGGCTGCATGCACGGCTCGCACACGAACGAGACGGCGTATGCAAAACTGTGATTGCCTGCTCACCGGACCTCCCCCAGGTAATGGCGAGATCACGAACACACGCCGATCTGACACCGGGCCAATCAACGAGCTACATCGCCCGCGCGCAGGTCTTTCCAGCAACGAGAAACGAGGCGCGCAACGTACGCAGCTCGCACGAGCCAGAAAGCACCACGTGCCTGGCACCCGCTCTTCCGGTCCAGACGTACACGAACGAAACGCTGGAAGCGCGGAACGCGATTGGGCCAGTACGTTCATTTTCCGCACGTCCTGTCCTGGCCCCGGTCCGCGCAACCAACGACATCGCATCCGGATTGGTGGATAGGCAACGACGAGCTTGACGCACGGCGCAAGGAACGCACCAGAGACATCCAACTTGGACCGGTGGAGCTGACCACGGCGAACGAAATGCAAAGCGCACGGAACGCGACCAAGCCAGCACACACGCAGGAAACCGCTGTTTGCGACTTCCTCCGCTTCCGTTGCCGCTATCCGGACTTGGCCAGCGAATGTCACAACCGCAGAAATCAACCTTGCCACAACCAACAAATAACCGAGCGCACACGATTCAACCCTACCGGAACGTACGAGCTCTTTGGCACCCGCTGCTTCAACCCGAATCCAGTGAGCGAATGACATTACACTCGTGCAGGTAGGTCCGTCAACGAGCAGCGACACGGCCAGCACTTGCGGCACGTCCTAGCCGGAACGTACGAGGTCACCGGCACCCGCTGCTCCGATCGAGACTCACACGAAAAACCCGACAAATCGCGAGCATGTGGACTCGGGACAAACGGAACGCTTTCGAGCCTTCTTGTACGGGAGAGATAGCGATTTTAGCATTCTCGAAACAACGGGCAAAGGAGGACAGCTTGAGTGACGACACGTACACGGCAAGAATGCCAGCGAATGAGCCCGATCCAGACGAAGGCATCGAACGCCCTACCGATGAAGTGACGCTTACGACGCCAAGGAATGTGGGCCGAACGGACGAAACGAACTACGCCCGCTTACCCACCACAACGGTTTCACTTTCGAAGCAACCACGGCGAGTCCAGTCAACTCGGAGGCAGGGGGTGGGTTAGCTCGCTCGTCGGGCTGAGTCGGCGGGCCGCGGGGAGCAGAATACCGCATTTGCGCGGTTCTAACGCGCCCCCTTGTTATGCAGCGATGGCGTAGAGGTGGAACACCCGCCTCGCGTGCAGAAGGACTGTGGTTCGAATCCCGGTGCCGGACAATTCCCACCGGAATAAAAAAAAATCCGCGTATTGATGGAATTGCACAAAGGGGCTTGGGGTGCGGCCTGACCCCGGCGACCATTGCCGGTAATGCACTCCCTCACCAGAGCAGGATTGGCCACCCTGGTGTAGTAACGGCCACAACCTCCCATGAATACGCCAATTAACCCTCGGCCCTCAGTCCCCAGCGGCTGCGAAGCAACTGACCACGGCGGCGGTCAGACCTGTGACGCAGCAGAGGGTGCTAAGAATCCCTGGATCCGGACAGGCCGCCAATGGAATCTGAACCTGGCAACGTTTAACGCGCGAACCTTATCTAGCGAAGCAAGTCTTTGAGGAATTAGAGGGCATTAAATGGGATGTAATAGGGCTTAGCGAGGTTAGGAGGGCAGGCGAAGCCTTTACGGTGCTGAGAAATGGACACGTCCTATGTTACCGGGGTCTAGAGGACAGAAGAGAGCTGGGAGTGGGATTTATAGTCAATAAAAGCATAGCTGGCAACATAGACGAATACTATAGCATTAACGAAAGGGCAGCAGGTCTTGTAATTAGGCTCAATAAGAGGTACAAGCTCAAGGTGGTGCAGGGCTACGCGCCCACTTCCAGCCACGACGACCAAGTAGTGGAACGCTTCTATGAAGATGTGGAATCGGCAATGGCTAAAGTAAAAACACAGTATACCGTAGTTATGGGGGACTTCAATGCTAAAGTAGGCAAGAATCAGGCTGGAGACAAGGCAGTTGGGAACTATGGTCTGGGCTGTAGAAATAGCAGGGGGGACCTACTAGTTGAGTTTGCAGAACGGAATAACCTACACATAATGAATACCTTCTACTGTAAACGGGAAAGTCGGAAGTGGACCTGGAGGAGCCCGAATGGGGAGCACAAAAATGAAATAGACTTCATATTATGCGATAATCCTGGCGTCGTGCAGGATGTGGAAGTGCTCGGAAGGGTAAGGTGTAGTGACCACCGTATGGTAAGATCTCGAATTAGGCTAGATTTGAAGAGGGACCGCAACAAGCTAATACGAAAGAAGCCGTTAAATGAGCTAACAGTAAAACGTAAAGTAGAAGAATTCAGGATCGCGCTGCAGAACCGATATTCCGCCCTTAACGAGGAAGCTGAGCTTACGACACAGGAAGCCAGCGACAACCTTACACGCGTTATCACGGAGTGTGCAGTAGAAGTCGGGGGCACTATGGCTAGACAGGATACTGGTAAACTTTCACAGGAGACGAAAGATCTAATCAAGAAACGGCAAACCATGAGAATCTCTACCGCAGCTGACAGAATAGAACTAGCCGAGCTCTCGAAGTTAATCAATAAGCGTAAGACAGCTGACATACGGAAGTATAATATGGAGAGGATCGAATACGCTGTAAAGAACGGAGGTAGCCTGAAAGCAGTGAAGAGACGTCTTGGCGTGGGGAAAAATCAGATGTATGCGCTTAAGGATAAGCAAGGCAATGTCATCACAAATAGGGATAAAATAGTCACAGTGGCCGAGGAGTTCTATAGGGATCTGTACAGCAGCCGGGACATACAGGACAATGCCGAACGAGACAGTAGTTCAGAGGAGATAGACATCCCACCATTAACGACCGAAGAAGTAAGGAAGGCTTTGAAAGAAATGAAAGGGGGCAAAGCACCTGGTGAGGATCAGATAACAGCAGACCTCTTGAAGGATGGCGGAGAAATTGTACTTGAAAAACTGGCAAACCTGTATACGCAATGCCTAATGACCGCAATGGTACCGGAATCTTGGAAGAACGCGAACATCATCCTAATCCATAAGAAAGGCGACATGAAGGACTTGAAAAATTATAGGCCGATCAGCTTACTGTCAGTCGTCTACAAGGTATTTACAAAGGTAATCGCTAACCGAATCTCTGCAACATTAGATTTCAGTCAACCTAAAGAACAAGCAGGGTTCCGTAAAGGTTATTCAACAATGGACCATATTCACACGATCAATCACGTGATAGAAAATTGCGCTGAGTATACCGAACCCCTATATATAGCCTTCATAGATTATGAGAAAGCATTTGACTCGGTCGAAACCCTAGCAGTCATTCAGGCATTACGGAACCAGGGGGTAGATGAGCATTATGTAAGAATACTAGAGGATATCTACAATGGGTCTACAGCTACCATCATCCTCCATAGGGAGAGCAGTAAAATACCTATAAGGAAGGGTGTCAGACAAGGAGACACAATCTCTCCAATGTTATTCACAGCATGCATACAAGAAGTATTTAGAACGTTGGATTGGGAACAGGTGGGAGTGAGGGTTAATGGAGAATACCTCAGTAACCTCAGATTTGCTGATGACGTTGCCTTGCTAAGTAACTCGGGGGACGAATTGCAAAGCATGCTTTCCGCACTGGGCGAACAGAGTAGAACCGTGGGCCTGAAAATTAATATGCAGAAAACTAAAGTAATGATCAATAACCTCGGGATAGCACAGCAGTTTGAGATAGGTGGCGAGGCAGTGGAAGTGGTAAGCGAATATGTCTACTTAGGCCAAGTTGTGACCCCAGATCCCAACCATGAGGCAGAGATAATTAGAAGGATCAGAATGGGGTGGGGGGCATATGGCAGACATTATCAAATAATGAATAGCAGCCTACCATTGTCGTTGAAGAAGAAAGTGTATGACAGCTGCATCTTACCGGTACTCACCTACGGGGCAGAAACTTGGAGGCTCACTAAGAGGGTTCAACTTAAATTGAGAACGACTCAGCGGGCAATGGAGCGGAAAATGATAGGTGTAACATTAAGGGACAAGAAGAGAGCGGAGTGGGTCAGGGAGCAAACTGGTGTTAAAGACGGTAGAAATTAAGAAGAAATGGACGTGGGCAGGGCATGTAATGCGAAGGCAAGATAACCGCTGGTCATTAAGGGTAACAGAGTGGATCCCTAGAGAAGGCAAGCGTTGCAGGGGGCGGCAGAAAGTTAGATGGGCAGATGAGATCAAGAAGTTTGCGGGGATAAATTGGTCACAGTTGGCACAGGACCGAGATAACTGGATAATAATGGGAGAGGCCTTTGCCCTGCAGTGGGCGTAGATAGGCTGGTGATGATGATGATGATGAACGCGCCCCCAATCGTAACGCGCGGGTAAGTTCGCGCAGGACTCAACTCAACTCGCCCCCGTCGCGTCCATGTACACGGGGCTTATGGCTCTCCAGGAGCCACGCGAAACGGTTCAACCTCGGCCAGTGTAGCTCACGCCACAAAAAAGCAAAGGAGGAGAGTGTCGCGAAATTGTGAGGGAAGGGCGGTTCGCCGTGGCGGCGCGAGAGCTTTCCGAACGTGTGCGGTGGGGTAGGGGAGGGGGGGGGGGGGGGGTCATGCTGTGCCCGCACGAGGTGCTCGTCTGCGCGACGCTGACGAAAACATCAGGGGGGCGTGCGCGTGACGATGGTGTGCGTTCCCTGCCTGACACGCACTTCGCGCCGCCGACGCACAGGCTCATCATCGCGGCCGTCGATACAGCCCACGAGTGAGTGCTGCCTCAGCTCACTGCTGTTGCGCGCGAATATCGCATTAGGGAGTATCGTAATCGCCAGCCAATATTTTTTCCTTGGTACTTGTTTTCTGAGCGAGCATCGCTCGCGCATTGAATGGCTGCGATGGCGGAAAAGGCGGCATATCCCGAGATCGGAGTAACTATGGCCACTATAAGCTACGCTAGGAGTGCAAACAGCGTCGCAGGAACATTTCGGCGACATTCTGCCTGGAGGGCTTATTAACAAAACCGGTAAGGAGCGATTCGAAAAAGGTTTCCTCGAGACACCATTCCCGCAACCGAAACCCCTGGGAGGGTCGGTTTAAAAACTCCCACCTCCCCTCGCGGGAACCCCTGTGTAGATGCGACGCATAGGCGGAGCGGCGAAGGAAACGCGTTTTATAGCGCGCATAACGTTGAGGGGACTGCGTAAGCTGGTCCCAGTCGATGACGACGTTGGCGTACTTGTAAAGCGGCGTGGACTCTAGGTGTTTGAGCAAAGCGTGGATTTTGCTTCGCCGGAGAACGGCACACCGGTTATATGCGCAGCGCGCCCGAAGGAGAGGAAACCGCGGAAGAGAGAGTACTGCACATGCGCCGGCCCCAGCGCGTCTGCCGCGGCTAGGACGCAACGTGCCGCGGCTATGACGCAACACAATCCACTTTAATCCAATCCAATCCAAATCCAATCCAACCGAATCCAAGCCAAGCCAAGCCAAGCCAATCCAGTCCAATCCAATCCAATACAATGCCCCTCGCGAGAGAGTGTTCGTTATCGGAGAGGAGAGGGGGTGAGCGGCGGAGAGCGCAGCTCGCGCGGCGAGGAGAATGGCAGAGGGGTGGACAACGCCGACAACAACGACGACGACGCCGGAGGCAACGTTTATAGAACCAAGGTTGGCCGGAGGGACAAGGCGAGTGAATCAGACGCTCTGCATCTAAAAAATTAGGCAGTGGCTATTCTGCCGGCGCCGGCCGAATAATTTCCCTCAAATTCTACTGACGGTCCCCTCCCATGGGCGGCAAAATAAAGAAATTGTTATTTTACCAGTGCCAGTCGAGTAGTTTTTCCAGATTCTTCCTTTGCTTTGATTTTGCGAGCCGTTTCTAGGTCTAGGTCATAACTGGCCTAACCTTTGCAATATGCCCTTTAGAACAAACGGGCACAGTCTGGACAACAGTATTGAACACAGCGCAGAAATTGTTTTGGTGCAATATGACGCGTCCCACAGAGACGCCACGGTCAACTAAGCTGGTTCTGTTCTGACAAAGGCAACTGGACGCTTTTCCCCCGAGGTCATAACGGCGTGAGTGGTGATAAAACACGCGCAACGTGTTTTGCCTCACCTAACAAAGGTACGTCCTCACTTGCGGCAATTAGCGCGCGCCTCAAAACGCACTTTCGCGGCAAGATTCCTGCGTGGCGTGCGGGGCGGCACATACGTGGGCCGGCGTAAAAGAATAGCCAGTTAATTATCGCATATGTAACTCTATACCAATTCAGAGTGTCCGGGTGGTGAGACTTCGAGAATCGACAATTTCTAAGCATATCGTAGCACTATTCAGACCAAGGTGTCTCTCGATGGGGTGTTTCCGCAGGAATCGAATAAAAAAAGGGTGTCTCAGGCTTTTTTTTTTTTTTTGGATGGGTGGGGGGGGGGGGGGGGGGGGCGGGTTGTTTGATTTAATTTGGTGCCTCGAACCATGCACATCCCTTCCTTTATCTCTTCACCTGACGTCCACTGCAGCTATGAGGCTTCATATTTTCAGAGAAATTTGGTCCCTCGTTGAAATTAAAGCCCCTTAGAATAAAATGGACAGGTGCGTATTTTCTCTTCCTGTCTCGATTTAGATAGTAGCTTGGTATTTCGCTCCTCCTTTTATTGGGGCTTGCCCAAACTGCCAAGACGTTTTATACAAGAATTGACATGAGTAAAATTTAGAGATTCAAGGGGGGTGTCCAGAAAAACTAGGGGGGTCTACACACCAACTACGGGGTGTGTAGGGAAATCACTGGTCTCGATACTCGTGAAAGTCCATTGTATCGCGGCGTGTTGTATTAAGTTCGGCACAAACGCAAAACAATGCAAATTTCGCGAAATGCAAAATTACTGGTAAGTGGTTTGCACGCGATCAGGATATCAAACCTCTTTAGCCAGGCATGTCACATTCACGAGCTGTCACTAACTGAAGACGATTGTTGCTTTGCACATGCGTGTGATGCGTTATTACGTGTCTTGCTAATTCCATACGTCAAAATTGCAGCCTCCCACGAACTTTGAATAGCCGCGTGTTTCCGTCATCTCGCCCTGTATGCGGAAAGAAAAAATAAACTTCAACTTCAAACTGACGCGTCCTCCAGCCGTGCGTAATTACCGCATGCGCACACGCACGCTTGGTAACATTTGCAGTCCGTGACGTTGAAATAATACGCAAGACCGCTAGCGAAAAACGCAGCAAAGGATCTGTATCAGTTCGCATTAGTAAACAGGCCATAAACAGCATCTTGGCAAGCTCTTCATTCCATCCTAGACAAGTTATGCAAGCTTCCGAAGGTTTGCATGTTTGTTTTTGACTGAATTTTCGCTTGTTTACATACTTGTGTCATTCGCATAGGTGTAATAGAGAGAGAAAGAGAGAGAGACATATCTCTTTATTAGATGAAAGCAGAGAGTTTTGCCGGTATGTTCCCGCCTACATGCTACTCTGCGGGGATGGGGAGAAGAGAGTAAAGACCCTAAAATAATTAGTGCGCAAGAGAGGGGAAAAAGGAGAGGTTAAAAGAAAAAGCGAACACGAAGCGAAGCGTAATTTTGGCGACATCTTACGGCCTCGCTTTTTGCCTTCACCCCCAGCTATTATTACACTATTATCCCCAGCATGCTTCCTGTGGGTCACGTTGATCAGTAAGGCCGCCAGTATTGCCCAGGATAGCCGAGGTGCCCACCTAACCCACCGCCATTTTTCCCACCTACTCCCAGCCCAAGTAAGTTTCCAGGATTGATCACCATGCCCACGTAATTTCCCACGATGCCCACCTGATTTCCCAGCAGAATTTATGCTGGGATTTGCGATCGGGTCCTGTCAAATCACCTTTTCCCGTGGGCACCAGGGAGAATGGAAGAGAGCGAAAGCAGCGGACAATTTTTGCCGGTGATAGCTGAGTGCGCGAAGAGACAAGCGGAGGAAGGCACAGCGCAAGCATGAGGATGAAAGCGAAGAAGAATGGCGAAAGAGCAAGCGTTGCATGAACGGAGTTGTCTGACAGTAGCGGCTGAGAGACGCCGCCATAGTAGCGTGACGTGTCCCGTTCGCCAATCGGAGGCTTGTCTGGGGCGACTGCTGTGAAACGCGCTCACGCATCACCCACGAGCTCCTTACCGCGGTCTCCTGAATGGCGAGGAAGTTGCGCAGCACTACACCTAGTGTCACTAGGTAAGGTTATCTAGTGACACTAACTACACCCATCGCAATAAGCCTGCTATTGTTTTTGCGTTCAAGCCGAGCTTTAGGGAGTACCGTAACCGTCGGCGAATTTGTTCGTGGGCCGTTTGATAACAGTTGATCCGTTTGCGCGGCTCTATACCCGGGTGACAGGCACGAACTACCTGTTGCGTACCCTTAGCTCTCTTCATTGTTTGCACTCGCGGCGTCTTGGCACCGGTCCGGCTCCATCCTGAAATGCCTGTCAACACAGTGTAGTGGATGCATCATTTCTGTGAGGTCCCGCATAACAGCTTTCTCGTCGCATATGTCTGCGCTAGACGGGAGCTATCCAGGGATTTCCCCCTGAAACGATTCGTGTTAGCTTTCGTTTGACTCTCAGCTTTATTTACTAACTTTCTTTGGACCAACTTCCCGGGTTCCGTTTTCTCTCATCACAGGAGACACGCCCGCCGATTTTCTCAGTTTCTAGCCCTGTTCTATCTCTGTACGACGTGATCGCCGTAGCGGCCAGTGCCCGAGCGTTTTCGCAATCGTCTACTCTACGCGATGCATCCCTTGCTGGCCGTCCAGTCTGAGGGCCCAAGAGTAACGACGAAAGCGAGACCGCCTCCTCCTCGCGAGGCATAACGTGGTCATTTGGAGACGGTCTTTGCCGCAAGCGACGGCAGTTGAATGCGTGGGAGGGGCGGTCCGGGCAACAATGGCCAAAAGAGGGGAATATGAACCGCTTTTAGCGGCCGAGGTCCGCGCCGTATTCGAGCCATGCATGGAAGCCAGAAGCGGACGAGTCTCCGACGAAGTGATAACCATGCGGACCCCGTTCTTCAAGCCGTGCTCCAGGTTTGCCCTAAACTCGTACTCGTTTTTTTTCCTCTGGGAAAGTTAACTATACTTATTTCTCTGCTTTCGACTCTTTGCACATTTTTCTTGTTGTTTATATGTAATTTGTGGGTGCGTGTTCTAAACTCATAACGTAAATGATGGAATTAATAGCGCATGCTTTTACCCCGCCTACACAAAGCGTTTTAAGGAGGGCAGTTCAGTCGGTCATGGCGATAGCAATGTGGATGTTCTCGATCGTTGTCCTCACATTCGGTGCGTTCTTTTTGGTGCTTGAAATGCGACATATCAACCAGCTGTAGGGTTTAGTATGGCGTACTTCATGAATGCTCTACAATCAAATGTTGTATGCGTTAGCTCGCGACTATAAATAACGGGAGTTTTTTCGTAGGTTCACATGGTGGAATTTAGAGTGTAAGCGCATGATGCATGTCCTTTGCGAGAAATCCCGCCATATATGTGTGAACTTGCGGAATGACAACCCAATTTTGGGTGTCGCTGTTGCTTCGACTAACCTTTCCCGATCTCTCGCAAGCGGCCCCAACCCCTCCAACAAAACCTCCATGTTTTGTTGGAGGGGGTGAGTTAGTGTCCTGCAAACACTATCATGTTCTTCCGCGACACCGAGCAAAAAAAAAAATAGCAGTGGCTTAGCTCGGCTATGCCAGGATATACGTAGCTTGAGCTGAGGTTCAGCTGGTTATTCTTAGGTTTCCTGGTTGCCTAGGATGAGCTGATTATCATTCTTACTGCTGCTAAAACGATTTCCAATACAATCCAATACAGTTTAATCCAATCCAATTCAATCCAATCCAGTCGCAGCGGCGGCGGCGGCTTCGGCGCGCCAGCTGTTCGCCGTGAGATGTCACTGCTGCTCGCGCATGCGCAGCACAGCTCTCCAGGAGCCACGCGTAACTGCTCAACCTCGGCCAGTGTAGCTCACGCTACAAAAATGTAAGCGTTTCTCAAAATATAACGTTGCCGACTGCTTTCCGCGGGCCGTAATCAACTCGCGCATTTTAATATGTGCTCACGCATCAATACTGATATGCCCCAAATTCCTCTCAAATTCTAACCATGTGCCGCGCTTAGTTTTTCCGGGGTAGCGGGCCAACATCATGCACCCTAAATCTGCAATTATAGGGCGAAATGCTCCATAAAAGCCCTAATTAGCCCACAGCACTGAAACTTCGCCGGCACATCAACTCCGACATGTCTCCTGTTGCCTTCAAATTTAAACTCTGCGTTGCGCCTAGATCTCCCACGACAGCAGAAAACGTCAATATTACGCTCTAGGTATATACTCATGCACTAGTATGCCCCCCCCCCCCCCCCTTCAACAACATCACCACCACCAACAACAACAAAAAAGAAACAGTAATGAACCCGTGCACTATAAACTTAGCCTAAATATTACCCCTCGTGTTGTGCCCCACATTTTCTGCAAACCTAAACTCATTTCTCTTGGGACAGCGAGTTCTACATAGTTGCCGATATGGGTACCGATCAAAATAGGTACTGAATGGTGACGTTTTGACGGCACTACGAAAATATTCTGATGATATTACCTTATTATTGCGATGATATATTACGCTTCACTGCGATGCTATTTTTTGTGATTTTTACTGCGAAGCTGTATACCTCTAACCAGGCAAGGAAAGTTTAGTGTCCGCGTCAGCGGAAAACTCCCAGGCTACTACTGCAGCTACACCAACAAGCATCCCAGGCTGCTACTGGATGATGTCTACACCCAGGCCACACAAACAAACTGCGTCAGGGATCGAACTCGGCCCGAATGGAGGAGCGGAGCGACAGCCCGTCGTCTTGCCGACGAATCTACGCCCACTTTTGTTTTACACATACAAATTAGTTGGTTACGTACACATATAGATGAGTTGATTACAAGCTGAAAAACAAAACTAAACACAACAAACAATTATGTACTCTTAGTTTAAAACGGGGGCTCCCGTGAACAACTAATGAGGAGGGGATACCAATTAGGGCGAGAATAATTTTGGTCATGGACGTCTTTAAAATTAATTATCATTTGGCAGAAGTGTGCTCTGGAAGAAACCATATATGCTCAGCGTGCCTATCCAGCATTCGCGTTTTCCATAAAATATGCAGAGCGATTCCGCACGTGGAGACTGGGAGACAGACGGTGGTTTGGATTCAGCGACTGGAGAGGGGGGAGAGCGCTTTTTGGGGGCGACACATGAAACAAGAGTGGAAGAAAGGAGCCCGAAGCCGCGCGCGTCGTCAAGAAAACATAACTGTATTTCAATCAGACTGAATTCGTGCTACTATACAAACATGGTGTCCGAGAGTTCGTCTTCCTCGACGATTCTTCTCTGGAGGGACTCCTAGAGGCGTACAACCGGGTTCGGCTCACGTGTACGATCCCCCCGGCCTGGCTTCAAGCGGATGTGATCCCTATCCCGAAACTCGGTAAACCGAGCACAGATATCCGCCACCTCCGACCAATAGCACTCACGGCGACCGTTTGGAAACTGTTGGAACGGATGATCGCCACACGCCTTCAGTGGTGGCTCGACGAGCACCACCCATGCCAAATTGGATTTCGTCCCCACCTTGGTGCAGAGGATGGTCTGGGGCATCTCTCCGAGATGATCCTTATTGGCGGCCGATCCCACCGTGTTCGCGCTGTGCTGGGCATGGACGTTCACAAAGCGTTCACCTTGGCCACACCGCCGTCATTGCAGTACTTCATCTCCTTCACTTGCCATCCCGCCTATGTGATTTCATTTCCTTCTACCTACGGAACCGCACCTTCTCCATCCATCTCAACGGATCTCCCATAGGTTCCTTCCAGCCCCGCCATGGTGTGCCTCAGGGATCTGTCCTGGCCCCCTTGCTTTTTAACATGGCCATGATACCTCTTGCCTGGCGACTTGGTGCTGTTCCACACATCTATACAATCATCTATGCAGACGATATCACGGTATGGTCTGTTCACCAGGACCTTCACGTCCAAAGTGTCCGCCTGCAACAAGTTCTAGATGAAACCAATCCTCGGTGCAGGTATCTTGGCCTCACGCTCTCTCCTAACAAAACAGCCCTTCTCACCGTGGCCAACGCATGGGGCCGTCGGCGCTTGGCAACCTCCCCTATCCGTCTTTCGGTTCAAGGCACGCCTATCCCAACAGCATCTACCCTACGGCATCTACCCAACAGCATCTACCCAACAGCATCTACCCAGCATCTATATTACGGCCACTGGTTCTGCAAAACCTTGGATTCGCTCTGCAAAGCATCAAGCTTCACAATGGCTGCATCTGTTCCGTCGCATGTCTCAAAAAGCCGTTGGTGCGGCCTCCAAGATGGCCCGCATGCTTGTCCGAGACATTCTTCAGCCTCGCATAGTTTATCAAGCGCAATTCCACTTTCTTACAAAGTCAGCCAGGGCACTACTCGAATCAATAAACAATTCGGCTATGCGAGCTATAACTGGTCTTCCAGCCCTCACCCCCGTCCCTATTCTCCAACAGGAAGCAGCTCAACACGCTTGATGAGCTAGTGCATCAGCGTCGACAAGCCCGCCTCCGAAAACAAGCCCTTGACCCAGATTCCGCCGCTCTTGCAGCGCACATGACCCACCACTATCAAACACCAATATACAGCCCCCATAGAAGTTCCACCAATTAACGGATACACGACCTGTTGCCCGTATTCATCCCCGAACAGTTGGTGCTCCGATTCCGCCTTCTATGGACATTGCCAGCCCTTCCTCTACGCTGATGTTTGTCGACACCAGTGCTTCCGATACCTTACTTCACACCGCTCTACTTTGCCCGACTGTGGCTCCCGATCCAGTGACGTGCACTTACATAACAACGGAGAAGTGGCCATCAACGCCGGCAGAACTCCTTGCAGTTCGGGATGCTCTGCTACACACATCGTTGATAATCAACCACTCTTCACCACAGTGTACAATTTACACTGATTCATCGGCAGCTGTGCGAGAGCTTCGTAAAACTCTCACGTCCAACGAACTTCTGCTCGAAATCCAGAACATAGTGGACACTTACCCATGTCGTGTGCGCGTGTCATGGCGCCAACGGAACAGCCACCCCGCAATGCAGGCTGCAGATGCCGGAACACACCCTGTGCGTGTGCAATATCCAGCTCCTCTTGCACCTTCGTCAAACGGTGTTCGCCTTGCCAGTGCAAAAGAACGTCTACGGCGCACCGCGCGCGCTCTCATACCCGCTACCCCCGCGCGGTACGGATCTCCCTGGTGGGTTGTCTCGCCAAGATGAGGTCCTGCTCAGACGTCTTCGCCTGGGAGTCGCCCTCACGCCAGCTGTGACGAGGTCCTGGCCACCTCAATACGATACCTCGATCAACCCCACGTGCCCCTTTTGCCCCGCTCCAGTTGACCAGGCTACAGCAGAGCACCTGGTGTGGAGTTGTCCTGCTCTGCGAAACCTACGCGCTGTGCACATCGCCACCTGCGGCCAGCGCCCCGGACGTCCGCCAGATTTCACGGCATGGATACAAGGTCCACGTCATGGCCCCCTGCTCCAATTCCTTCGGGAATCCGGAGTGTATCTGTGCATGTAATTTCCCGTTATGCTGAATAGCAAACTTCTGAAAAAAAAAAAAAAAAGAGAGTTCGTCTTCTTCATTCTCTTTCTTCTTTCAATCCATAGCTTCCACGTGATTGATCCTCTTCTTCATTTCCGCATTTTGCTGTGTCCGACAGAATAAAATACAACAGGGGGAAGCAGTGAGGAAGATGATGCCATAGCCGCGCGTGCCGCCCCCTTCCTCATCCTTCGAAAGACGCTCCTCTCCATTTTATTTCTGCCGGCGCTGCTGCGTTCGGGACGCCGCCTTGGCGAATCCCATGTAACGGCTGGCAGAATGTCTGGTTTCACTCTTTGTAGAGACATGTGGGTGAAATCAAGTAACGCCGCATGGGTAATCGTAGTGGGTGTCGTTTACAGCTTCGCAGTTCAACCTTCACAGCGTGGATTGGAGCCGTTCAGAGAAAATACAGAGAAAATGCCGAGAGCCGTGCACGCGTGCCTCGAGCGCACGTTCGTCAAGCTAAGCATACCCTCTTAGGAGATTGGCCCATATTGACAAAAAAAAAAGGATTCCAGCGTTCGCCGCGTGCCTTGAGCGCACTTTCGTCAAGCCAAGCAGACCCACTTAGGGAGATCGGCCAAAATCGGCCACACACACACAAAAATTAAAAACACTCCAGGTTTCGCCGTATCGTGGCGAGGAGCGTACGCTCCGCGTTCGTTCGTCCTCGTGTCGTCGTGCGCATGCGCTCTGTACCTTAGAAGAGCCGCGCCTTGAATGTTGAAGCTGCTGTAAGACGGTGTAGGTGATCATTGCTCCACATGGCACGGTCACGGATAGTTCCACGGCCGAGGAAGAAGCCGCGCTTCGAGAGGCTCGGCGTGCAAAGCTATAGAGACGATAAGTCGCGCTTGAAGAGTGGCGTCCGGAAACGACGAGCTCACTCTGGCCTTGCTCAACATAGGTTCATTGATATGCCGTGCCGCCGACGTCAACCACGGCACCACAACGATACTATTACTCAGCTTTCTGTCCGTCAATGATCACATATACAACAGCTTCGCCATTCAAGTCTTGCACGTGAGTGCAAACTCTCCAGAATTTTTTCTGTGGCCCCAACAGAAAGATTTTTCTGTCGTACCATCTTGTTCCTTCACCCGCTTTGATTGTCGACGAATGCGTTCGACTTATGTTTATTAGTATAATACGTTGGCTTCGGCCTCCTTATGTCGTGCGATTATTGCGGGACCCTTCCGTCTCTGTCACGAGCACGCCATCGCTCACGTGTCGCCACGTCGCTGAATCTTTTTCAAGGAGACACCGGAAATGAAACTACGGCCTAGCATTCCAACTACGCTTCCCTCTCCACCAGGATTAGGCAGCAGCAGCCAGGCGACCATGAAAAATGGTTGGATAGCTGCATACGAATGAAATGCTAGAATTATAACTCTTGTGCCATTTTCTACAAAAAGTATGAGCTCAACCCAAACTCCGAAAGCTTGATATAAACCCATTGCAGCGCAATAGAAACGTTCTAGGGCGGAATTCTGAGTTGTGTCTCTTTCAAGAATGTCCATTTAGCGTCAGCTTCAAGACGACCCACCTTGCTCGTCTTACGTCCCACCCGCTTCGTCTGCTACCGTCTAATTAGAGTTCGCTCACTATGAAACATACATGAAATGGACAAAACTCAGAATTCCTCTCGCGCGCGAGACTGCGACCTTACAGAATGGCAATCCTGTAAAGATTGGATTGTGATCCTCTAACGTTGTACTCACATTGTCACACAAGTCTGCTGTTATTTCTTTGGTAAACAGTGAGTATCTCGCGTGACAGCGAAGCCTTCGTTTTGCATTGCGATCCGACAAAGCAGGCCCGCGTGGTGCCGAAAGCAGAAGCATCCTGCAGCAAGTGCAGAAAAGTTCGAAGACGGGAGCGGTCGGCCGGGGGTGACCGCTGTTTCGTGGTCGGTCGTTGACACCGACGCGCTGGTATCGTGTGTTGAAACCGCGACGCTTTCTCAAAGCCTTACCTTAAAGCCATTAATTACGTAAATACATCACGCCCCCGTTGCCTTCTGCGCCGAGCGGGAAAGCAATTAATGACCGACGAGCCCGAGTGTTTTCTGATCTATGGACACAGTCACCTCATTTACTATATCCACGGAATTTCGCCACCCGAGTAACGGAAGGCGGTATTTCCTGATGCCGCAATATGAGGAACACTTGTCTTGTATGTTCTGTATTTTTTTTGTCTAGTGTGTTCGCATGCGTGCACGCCTGCGGACTACTCCCGGCGAGCTGAGGCCAGCCGAAACTCGATCCCTTCGAGCAGTTCGTGAAGAAATTTAATCTCCGGCTCCCTGCGGGGCGATCCTGTCGTGTTACGTGCATAACTATCCGTTCGCCTCCCGCTGTTCGAGCCCAAGTTCGGTTGCCGCCTTCGTGTCAGAAATACATTTTCACTGCAATCTATTACGGCGTTGAACTTTGCATCCTACGCTTTGCGTTATATGAAAGCGGTCGCTTTTTGTTTTCGCCCACAAAAGAGAAATGATTTAATCGCTAGGCTGTTGCTGACTTTCCCGCGAGCTCGCTGGGCGCACGGGGCGCGCATAGTCGAGCTTCCGGGTTCAGGTTTGGGAGCGCCGTCGATCTGGATGCGGCGAAAACTTTCGTGCCGCGACCGTTACGCCCTGGTGAACCCGCCACTCGAACCGCCGACGCGATCACATAGTATGTATGCGACATCGTTGGTGCAGCCGCTATTTACTGTTGAGACAGGCGCGATTTCAGAAACGCCACCATGACACAGGATGACTCTTGCATAAATTTCAATAATACTGCGAATCGGCTTCAATGGCTACCTGACGTCTCGCGGAGAACGATCACATGTAGGCAGAGCGAGCGAAAATGTCGCAACGGCGTGGGCGAAGTTAACGTAAACCAAGCAAGCATGGATGCGGATGCTGACAACGATACTACCAGGAAGGAGAGCTGCGCACATTATCGTTTTTTTTTTTTCTTCTGCAACACTGTAATGTAGACCATCCGCTTGACTATACAAAGGCGTCAGTACCAGCGTCTAGCTTTTCATACCTTTCAACAATAGATGACTACAGCAGTGAAGCTGAGAATGAGAAAGAAACTAGCGATGCTTGCACTCAGTATAAGTCACGCAAGGCTTGAACCATAGCGAAGATGCAGGATTTCTTTCTACGTGAGCACTAAACGACATATCACCAGTATATGTACAAGTTTGAAATTGTTTTTCACATATTCGATCCGTCGTCGCTTTGCACTGTGCTAGTAGTAGTCATCGCCATATGCATCGATATCGTCGTGTTCCTCATGCCAAGCATTACATGCGCGGTAGCGCTTGACGACAGCTGGGGCGCAGCGGCGGCGTATACGTGCACGACGCATGCGCGGCGTTGTGGAGTCGCGTCGAGGTTCCGTGGAGCAGGTGTTGCGCCAGTTGTGGCATTGTTGGTTGCTAGGCAAAGCGAAACACTCCTGAGGGTTTTCCCCTTTTTCTTCTTTTTTTTTTTTGCTCAAGCCGCTGCGCGAGCCTGGGGCGCTCAGCGGCCGCCGCGAAGCACGCGCTCACGAGCGCTCGGCATTTTCTTGGTATTTTTAACGCGTTACGCGCTACACTTCACGGCCAGCTACAACAGCTCCGCTGTTAAAAGAAGCTAATTTCTACTGATTTATTTCTCGCCCTCCATGAAATATAGAACTTCGTGTAAAATCTCCTCAAAGCACTTAAGTCTACTTACGGTGCTTTAAAGGCGAAAACATTATGACTACTCCTGGCAACACTTATCAAAGGCTTGTTTACAGCATTGTGTTTGCGTCTCTTTATTTGCTTTCGGTTCTTCGTATTTTGTCGCGAACTGCTTTGACAGGTAGACTGGCACCACTTACACGCCCATAACTAATGCAGAATCATAGTTCTCCGTGGCGGGCTTGCATCTGTTCTACTCGCGTGCCGTCGCGTTCACCTGTCACGTAATATGACGTAAGCTCTGCACGCCCTCGCTAGCTTGTTTCTATGCATGCTGAGGTAGCGCTGCGGTGACGCACTTGGCCCTGGTTCAATTCCAATAGGAACTCAAATGTGCCTTTTGTTACCCGCCGCGGTGGCTCAGTGGCTATAGCGTTGTACTGCTGAGCTCAAGGACGCGGTTCGATTCCCGGCCGCGGCGGCCGCTTTTCTGATGGAGGCGAAAAGCGAAAACTCCCGTGTGTTCGAGATTTCGGCACACGTAAACGATCCCCAGGTGGTCAAAATCAATCCGGAGCCCTCCACTGCGGCGCGCCTCATCGTCTGCGTTGCGTCGGCGCGTTGAACCCCACAATCAATCAATCAATCAATCAATCAATCAATCAATCAATCAATCAATCAATCAATCAATCAATCAATCAATCAATCAATCAATCAATCAATCAATCAATCAATCGTGTCTTTTATTTACTGTTTACAGCGCCAGTTATTTTCTGCACCTGACAACAACAACGCTGGTTGTTCCCAAAATGGGGCCGGTAAGTGTCGCGCCGTAAAGGAGGAGGAGGAATAAATTTTTACTTGACGAGCGTTAGCGCTGCTGTTAGGACACCCGCCCGGGGTGGGTGGGGGGTGAGGGGGATGGCCTTGGCTGGCAGTCCAGGTCCTCTTCACCAGTACGCGCCGTAAAAAAAATAAAGGTGACATTAAATAGTGTATCGCCAGGTTGGACGGTCGCCCATAGCTTCCGCTTTCGTACTGAACCGTATTCCTTGTCAGGGAGGAAGGCGAGAGTTCACGACGGCAGCTAGGACAGAAACTGCGGTCTCTGCTCCTATATCGGGTTCACCCGCAGTAATAAAACAGGTTCCCCCGGGTTTGTAACGGCGCGATTTTATTTTCGGCGAGGGGCGACAGGAACCCGGCGGAACGTCGTCGATATATATCTGCAGAGAAGCCGCTGACAAACTGGATCGGTTACGCGTGCCTTGTCACCATCGAATCACCCCGTTAGGCGTTCCCGGGCCCGAATAAAACGGCTCTTTGAGCCATGGCTCGTCAGACCGCGCTGCTGCGCACTGAGGCGCGCCTGCGCGATGTCCTGCGGAGATGCACTTCCTAGCGGAGCGTGCTGTAGTGCCGGACCTCCTTCTTTCAGGAGCACCTACGAGCGGTCCACGGGAACATTTCGTGCCGTGGGAACGAGCAGAGCGGCTGGGAAGAAGACGAAGTGCTGGCTGCCGCTGCTGGTCGTCGTCGCTGTGACCGCGATGTGTCCCGCCGCTGTGGGACTCAGCATTGCCGGTACGTATATAAGTACGTGCGTGCATAATATTATGGCTGTAGCGATACCATGGGATGAATGAACAAATAAGTCGTGTTGACATCTCTTGGTTGTTATTCTTGGCGTGGAGTATTTTCTCCCTGATGATGCACCGCTGCCTTTACGTCGTAAGCGACGGAAATTTATAAAATGGAAGCGTATTACTCTATTTGAGTGTAAAGACTCTGCTTCGCCCCCTCGCCCGCCTACTCAACGAATTTCCTGCAAACATTCATGCACAAGCGCTCTCATGTATCGTGCTGTAAACACTCCATATAGTCAAGTAAGTATACGGTCATCCCAAAGCTGTTAGCTTGCGTGTCGCGAGTTCACGTGCGTGTCCTTATATACGTAATTAGCTGGTATGTTTATCCTTCTCCGCTTTTATAAACTGCACCTGTAGAACGCACTATTCAGTTTACGTCCAGCTTTTTCATTGACTTTTTGGCAGGGTGTGTGTGACATGTTCTGTTTGCAAACACCATCGACGGCGTTGTCGCCACGAAGGTGGCTTTCCCTCAGTGCGCACGTGCTTGAGGACGAGCATTCTCTACAGGCTTTCCAGTGTGAACGTAACGATGGAAGGCTGCAGGTACGTAAGGGTGGGCGAGTTGGTGCATGATTACAAAGAGGGGAACAGCGCAACGGTTGTCCCTTTCTTCTTGTTGTGTTTCGTCTGTGTTGCGCTGTTCCCCTATTTGTGCAGGTACGTGTTCATGTAAGCGCAATCGCTGTAGCATCACTTGCTTGCAGCTCGCTCCTTCTGCAGCATAAATTATTGTTGCGTTATTGGGATATGAGATGATCTTTAGGTGGGTTCATAGAGAGCCTACCAACCGCACACGCAAAGGGGTGACGTCACGCCGAGGTTGCGGCGGCGTTGGGCGCAGTGGCGTTGCCTTCGCGCAAGTGCTAGGGAGTCCGCATGTGGCGCGTCCTAGCGTCACTTAGATCATTTAGTGACGCTAGCGCATGGCCTCCGAGATTCCCCCGCGTGCGCATGGGAATCATGGCTAGCGCGCCCCATGTAGCCTCCCTGTGATCTGTCGCCGCTGTCGCCGCTGGTCTAGCTGGTGCCTCTGAATGACGTCGAGTCGTGGCGGCGGCGACGGTTCGCTGTTCTTGTGGGGTGTTGCATGAGAATGGCAAGACACGTTGAAATGAAATCAAGAGTTGGACGGAATCCCGCCTGGTCGGGAAAACGCATGACAACAATTAAAAACTCACACGGACCACAAATGTTCATGAAAACCAAAAAGACGTTTCCGCTTCAGTGCGGAATTGTGAACAGGGCTCCCGTGCGGGAGCCGAAACGTCTTTTTGGTTTTCATAAACACTCATGGTCGGTGTGGTACACGTTGATGCATAGCGTTAAATGGAGTGCGGAAAAAGTGCAGGGCCGAACAGGCGGAAAAATAGGGTGGAACTGGAATGACAGCGACGGAATGTCGAGACTGATCAAAAACCAAAGCAGCGACGGTTAGACAGACACTGCCACCGCTAAAGCGAGCAAACTGGGTCACTGGGACGGGAAAAACACAAAGCACGGTTGGCACAGCGTGCGGATGCGGCTGGTAAGCGACGTGCGAGAAACACCGTGTCGCCGGCTTCTGAAGCGGGAGCAAAGAGTACGCACCGGGCCCATTCCCAGGAGAGGGATCAATGCTATCTTCCGTTTAATTTTGTTATAAGTAATGTTTCCCCGGGATAACTGCTTTGCTCAAAACCTACACCACAGCATAGGTGTGCTTGCTGTGGGGCACCCTTTACAGGCAAGGATGAATGGTGCCATGGGCGTCGGCAACAAGCCACACCAGAACTGCCTTCTCCCCCGCCCCCTGCAAAACAATGGGTTTGCCCCAGTCAAGACAAAACACTGCCGACGTTCATGAACGGTGCTGACATCTTTCGTGCAAAAGCCAAGGCTACCACTCACCGAATGTCCGCACTGCATGCCCTAAGCGGACTGGACGAAGCACTTTTAGTTTGTCCGTGCCGCAGCATGCAAGTCCGCAAGGGCTTAAAAAAGGGGGGTTGCTAGCTCAGGGTCAAAGTGCTCTTGAGTGTAGCTCAATCTCGGTTGGTTTCAACGACTTTGCGCCTTCATTATTATACTAGCTTTTAATGGAGGCAAACGATGAGACTAACCAGGGTGTACGAGATCACAGTGAATCCGTAGCCCTCTTATACCGCGTGTAGGAGTAGAAATCAGGTGTAGCCTTGGCATGTAATACCCCGATTGTCCGATTACATTTTCTACGTTGTGAATAGTTATTATTACCAGTGGCTACAAAGTGGTGACGAGCTACTGAGCAGAGGAGGGACAGTTCTTTTTAAGAGTCGGCTGGGTTCTACAGTTCATCTGGACGTCTCTTGGTAGGAACGATCGAGGCTCCAGCCATGAGGCCTCGCGAGCACTTTCAATCCTCGGTTAGAATTTTCTGGGATTTGATTTTAAAACTGATATTATTTACTTTAAATATATATATAGTTTGGACTTTACTGTATCTTCCTGACGTGAACACTCTCTCCGCAGAAACGGAAGCCCCCATCGCCAGGCCTAGCGAGGACTTCCTCTTTTCGGACCCAGTGCTGCCACATTATCCCGCCAGAACGACACGGGAACCAACTTCGATCACCACCGCATCTTCGACTGTGTCAACCGCGACACCAGTACAGTCACCGTCGGCTTGCACAACCGGCAAACCCTTCGCCGACCCCGAGACCTGCGTCCGCTTCTTCGTTTGCGTTGAAGGACGCCCATTCACGATGCAGTGTCCCGGCCCATTGCTGTTCGACGACAAAAAAGGCATATGCGACTGGCCGAGAAACGTGCGCTGCGACGCCAACAGACCCGTGACTGCGCGTGCGCAGGGCGTCGCGTCAGACCGCTGGGGAAGAGTGAGCTGTGTGGCCAGCGAGGGCTTCTACGCCAGTCCCCGCGACTGCGCCGAGTTCTTCCGCTGCCACCGGGGCAGGGCGCACCGCTTCGTGTGCTCGCCGGGACTGGTGTTCAACGACCTGTACAAGACGTGCGACTGGCCCTGGAACGTCAAGGACAAGGGCGTTAGTCGCGGATTTCGAGCGTGCAAGTTCGGCAAGCGATGGCTGGTAGTGAACAATTTCACTACCTGATCTAAGCAGGCTGAACGCACAGCTGATACCTGAGCTCGCCTGAAAACGCGACATTTTAACCAGTAAGCAGTGATGCGCTATTGGAGGATAGATCAAGGGGGTAATTTTTCTAAAAATGAACAGGGTAGGGTGGAAAATACACCAGTGCTTGGTCAGCTTTGATTATTTAGCGAGCTGAAACGTACGTGAGGTGCACAATGGTTGCCAGGTTCGTAGGTCGCCTGTGCATAAGCAGACCTATACAACTGCAAGCAAGCTGGTGCCTTGGAAAATCTTTCAGAACTGTTCTGTATTTCTTTCACGATAATGAGAGGCTCCTACTGGTTCACTCCAAAAAGAACTGTTCCGGTTTACTGCATGCGTATGCTGAAATTACAATAAACATTTAGTTTCTAATCAGTGTAGGCACTCAGTTTTCTTGTTTTTTTTTTTTTCAGTTTTATGTCATTCGCGTGGAATGAAATCCCACCAACAGCCCAGCTGGCATGATCTTTTGTCTCATGGCAGCATGTCACATGCTAGGTTGGCCCCACGAAGATGCTTGCAGAGTCAAAAACAACATCTGGTTACTTTTACTGCCAAGCAGCAATGCTGTTTATTACATTACCGCATAATACTTCAAACGAAAACTCGCCGAGAAACATGGAAAGTCGATACCACATTCCCCAGCCTGGAGTGCAACCTGGTCTGGTAGGAATCAATACCCTCGATACAGGTGAGGTTGTGCGTGATACTAGGAAGGCTCCATAGTGCATAGCAATTCCTCATTGGAACAGGCTCTGGCCATTGTGGTGTATAGCATTCAGTTACATCCTCCCAACAAACCAACGACCAAGCTCAAGGGCCTCAGACCTGAACAGCTCATGGTCACTAACACATGCATCCAGCAACTGTAAAGCCCCTGACCATGGCGGTGGTCAGTGATAAAGCAGAGAGCACTGAGAATCTCTTCAGGACAAGCTACTTCTTGAACATGAACTCGGCAACGTTCAACACTCAAACCTATGCATCCAGCCAGGACAGCAGAGCTGGGCTATTAGAGGAGCTCTCAGGCATTATGAGATGTCGTTGGATTAAAGGGACAGACAACCGATTTTTGTCCAGCATATATTCTCTATCCCAAATGAAAGGGCATCACTTAAAGCCCCTAGACGAGAAACGGTTGTCAGTGATAAAGCAGAGAGCACTGAGAATCTCTTCAGGACAAGCTACTTCTTGAACATGAACTCGGCAACGTTCAACACTCAAACCTATGCATCCAGCCAGGACAGCAGAGCTGGGCTATTAGAGGAGCTCTCAGGCATTATGAGATGTCGTTGGATTAAAGGGACAGACAACCGATTTTTGTCCAGCATATATTCTCTATCCCAAATGAAAGGGCATCACTTAAAGCCCCTAGACGAGAAACGGTTGTCAGTGATAAAGCAGAGAGCACTGAGAATCTCTTCAGGACAAGCTACTTCTTGAACATGAACTCGGCAACGTTCAACACTCAAACCTATGCATCCAGCCAGGACAGCAGAGCTGGGCTATTAGAGGAGCTCTCAGGCATTATGAGATGTCGTTGGATTAAAGGGACAGACAACCGATTTTTGTCCAGCATATATTCTCTATCCCAAATGAAAGGGCATCACTTAAAGCCCCTAGACGAGAAACGGTTGTCAGTGATAAAGCAGAGAGCACTGAGAATCTCTTCAGGACAAGCTACTTCTTGAACATGAACTCGGCAACGTACAACACTCAAACCTATGCATCCAGCCAGGACAGCAGAGCTGGGCTATTAGAGGAGCTCTCAGGCATTATGAGATGTCGTTGGATTAAAGGGACAGACAACCGATTTTTGTCCAGCATATATTCTCTATCCCAAATGAAAGGGCATCACTTAAAGCCCCTAGACGAGAAACGGTTTTGCTGATAACGCCCTAGAATTTTTTAAAACGAATTTTTTAGATCTACGAGCCGTATGTGTCCCTCGCAAAACTAATGCTGGCAACCATGACATAGAGTAGCTCGGCAACATACTTTTGTCTGTATGCGAAATAAAAAACAATATTTAAAAACTTGTTCCCAGCTAAAAAAGTTTGAATGGCAGGCTATCCTGTTCCTTTAGTGTTTTTTTAATGCAAGGGTCTATTTTGCACGAATGCGCCATCTGTTGGGATAGACGATAGGTAGAATCTGGCTTCACGTCGTGGAGGCGGGAAGTTCGATTCTCCCCGGGCGCGACGTTTTTCTTTTTTTTAGCTGCCGTTGGCATATTTGGAGACCGAAATAAAATATTTTGGCAGAACAAACGCCCCTGACTCAGACAGAATCGTCAAAGCTCCTTCGCTGGGTCTGTTTGCTGAACGCTGCCGTTGATTCTGGGCATGGTGGCTCAGTTAGCCACACTGAGAGCAACCCAGCGGCGGCGGGCGGCGTGTCTTTAGAATTTTCAAAGTAATGTTTAGAAATACATATACTATTTAAGCTTGTACAAATACTTGTGTTAAAAGGTTTTCAGTACGTAAATAAACGTTTCAGCAGTTACAGTAGCTGGTAGGTTTGCAGGTCACGTGACAGGGACACATATTGTAGTGTCAAGTTTCGACACTACGAACCGCCACCCTTCCGATTTCAGGAATTTTGCTGCCAAATTAAAATTATTTCCGCCAGTTTGTTTAAAAATTGCTTGTTGTTACCGGGCTATATAAAACGCTGGCTTTCATATGAGCTAGAGAACATATGCGCGAAAAAAATCGGTTGTCTGTCCCTTTAAGGGAGGTTAGAAGAACAGGTGAAAGCTCTCAGGTGTTGAAAAGAGGGTACTTTTTGTGCTATTGAGGCCACAGAAAAAGGAGGGAGTATGGGGCTGAATTCGTGACCCACAAAAAGATAGCAGGTAGATGAATTTTCAAGAGTTAGCGGAAGAGTTGAAGCTGTTGTGATCAAGCTGAACGGGAAGTGCGGATTAAATGTAGTACAAGCCTATGCACCAACCTCTAGATACGGAGATGAGGCTGTTGGCAGTATCTACAAAGATGGTAGTCATTAACGCAGGAGTAGAAGGAAAACAAATAGGCGAGTGGGAAGGGCTCAACTTTGGAATAGGTAGTTGGAATTGTTGATACATTGGCTGGATTAGCAGGCAGAAATAACCCGAGGATGAAGGACACATTCTTCTACAAATGAAGGAATAGGAAATGGACATGAAGACTCGCAAGTGAAACTAAAAATGAAATCACTTCATTTTAGGCGCCAATCCAGGCATTGGGTAAGAAGTTGAGGGGCTCCGCAAGATAAGATGCAGTGATCAGAAGCTTGTGAGGAGTAGAATAAGTCCAGATCTCAAATGAGAGAGGATGAAACTAGCAAAAGAAGGAAACACAACTTTCGGTCGGTAACCAACCGGGCGCCGGATTTTAAGAAGATGCTTCAGAACAAATTCATGGTCTCAATTACAGAAAGTGAAGATGGTACCATGTACTGAATGAAAACTTGGCAACAATAACCAGAGTCAGCAGTAGCTGTCAGAGCAGAAAGGTTGAGACAAGAAGACGGTAAGCTATCTCGGGTAAAAAGAAACCTATTGCAGAGAGCAAAATATGAAAGCGTCAAGTACAAAGGAGCAAATCTAAATGGTGGAGCTGTCAAAAGTGATGAACAGAAGCAAAGTAATAAGTGACATATATATATAAAACAAACCATACATTAAAAAAACGTTAAAAAGAAAGAAGCTTAAGAAGACTGCCCTGGCAAAATTAGAATGAATGCATGAATGAATGAGAGATGAACGAGCTAACATTAAACACAGCATGGATGAGATAATGAAAGTAACGGAAAAGTTCCATGCTGAGCTCACAATGTTGGCTAGGAGACAGCTCTCAAATGACTAATTGGGTTTGCGAGGTTATAACAGTAACTAAAGACAAGGTGGAAAAGGCACTCAAGGGAATGATGAGAAAAAAGCTACCGGAGACAATGGTAAACCCATGGGTAACCTAAAGGATGGAGGAGACATTCTACTAGAAATGCTTGCAAAATTATCTTCAGGTTGACCCTGGACATAAAACGTACCTCTAGCCCGGAAAAATGGCAACATAATTCTGATCCACAAGAAGGCTGATGTTAAGGAGCCTAAGAATTACAGACACACCAGCCTACTTTCTGTAATATACAAGTCGTATAATAGTTCACAGCATAAGTGACAGCTTACATTTCCAATAACCACAAGAACATGCTCATTCATGCCATAAATCAGGCAACTAAGAAATCCGCAGAGTATCCCTCTCTTTACATGGCATTCATGAATTATAAAAAGTGTCAGATTCTGTAGGGAGTAGAGGAGACTAACATAAGGCTCTTGAAGAATGTACCTATATAAGGAATACACGGAACACTGAAATGTTCCCGAGCAGCTACGTAAGTTAGGCGATGCTGTCCAGTGGTATTCAATAACATGCCTTTGCAAGAATCTTTGACTATAATCAATGCTCTGCAACCTTCAACAAGATGAAAGGGCAGCTTTAAATGATTAACTCAGACGTGGCACCTTTGCTTGCATATGCAACTGATCTCCATGTTACATGCTTCTTTAGCGTAAATGCCTCACACAATTTTCTATGCTCATTTCCTCCGTCATTTGTAAAGAAATTTCATTTCGTGCGTGATAAAAAAAAAGTGATCCAATTACTGCCTTTTAATATCAAAATGTAGGCCAAAACAACCGTTCAAAGCTCAGCAGTACTTAAATCTTTCCTGGAAGCTTTCATGGAAAGATAGCATTCCATGGTACTATGGAAATGAATTAGCTGCCCTGTTGAAGTAGTTCATTGGGAAATCAACCATACGGAATGTGTGAGTGCAAGATTGGCCCTAATTCAAGCCAAAGCAATACTCTGGCATTGTATAAACTTGGTTTTCAGAAGTGTAGGGCCCTGTAACCACAAGTCCAACTTAAAAAAAAAAAATCTATTCACTCCGCAGTTTTTTCAGAAGTAGAGTTGGGAATGGTAACAAGCTCTAATTGTAAGTTTTTGGAATAGCTTGTTCAGGACTAATAAGCTATGTTTCTATGTAGTAACAGTTCCGAGCATCTACAAGCACATGCTGCCAGCATGCAGTTTGAAATCCCTCTGCACGTGTGAACGCATATGCAGCAACCTCAATCTACTACATGGTACTTGTCGCAGAACATACTGAATGCGATATTCCGAAATTTCAAGAAAAAAATAGCATAAGCCTTCAACAGCATCCATCCAGCCAGCCTTCCAAACACTTTGAGTGTCTCTGTGTGCACATACAGGTGACTCCCAGTGATAAAAAGCCCACAAGGACTGCAATCAAACAAAAAACACAAGTACAGCATTGTTACTATGTAGTCCGCAACCCATCTCCCTTCTTGATTTTGTTCATAATCCCGACATTCGTCGCCAGGTCGAGAATACAGCTCGGGTTGCTTTGATAGTCGAGACATCGCTAAAATCAAAGCCTGAAACGTCCACCACCCAATCTGCTCACACGGCGCTGTGTGCAACAACAAAAAACATGAAAAATTTAAGAGAGAGAGATGCATACGCAGGCGGGAGTCTCAACTGGCCTGCCCTAATTTATCAGCCCTGTGCTACACCTCTGTTGTGATGGCGCCAACATCAGTACAGAACAAAGCACTGTTTTTGTGCCTCAAACTTTCTGAATTTTATCGAGAAATGGCGGCCACCTCGATGCTTTTCATTTGAAATAACTTCCAAAAAACCCATGGCATGGATTTTAGCTTTGAATGATCAATTTCTGCCATTGTATAGCTTGTAAAATTGCCGGGGCCAGCAGATCACTTCCAATTACCCAAAAATTCAAATTAAAGGGACCCTGCAACACTCTTTAAGCAGTGCAAACCTGTGCGATGTTTAGATTACCTTGCCAGGAATACCTGAGCCAAATATTACATGTGCACGTGAAGCGGCGAGTGCGCGAATTGCTGTGAAAGACGCAGAAAAGCCAACCGTGTTTTCTTCAATTTTCTTCATTATGCACACCTGGCATGGCCTAAACGACGTCACTGCGACCATGGCTGTCCTATTGGCTGCCGCTGGTCAACTTCGCGGCTTATTTCTCAGATTTCCTGTGACGACCGGTATTCGTCGGCACTGTGTGCCAACCTCTTTTATGCCTGAACCTGTATGCACAGCTTTGGCATTTCTTTTGTGTTTTGAGTGCGTGCAGAGTTTGAGTGACGAACTCAATACTCCCTTTTCAACGGGACAACTCAACAACAAACATTATTGCTTCAAAAACACCCTATCAGCCTGAGCGCGTGCTTGCGAGCAGGCAGCCATGCCTGCTTTTTTGTGGCGCCAGACTGGAAATATACCCCTCCACGTTTTGGAGAAAAGGAGAAAACTCCCCGGTGTGTGATATATCGAAGGCCACCGAGGAGAGCGCTGCTTGCCACCCCCTTCTCCGGGAGAGCGTCGTGTTGTCCACGGTCGAGTTGAGAGGAAATAATTATGCGAGATTTCTCATCGCACGTAGTTTCGGTGATAGTGAACGGATTTTCATAATTCTTGCGGGAGGAGGTTGCTGGGACAATAGATTCTACCCCAAAATACATTACGAGTAGTCGATGGTAAGTGCTGCAGGGTCCCTTTAAGCAACTTCGAAATATCGAGAGTCGTCTGTAACACAGAATCCGCCAGCGCAGCTTGTCTGTACCTGAAAAAATAAAAATAAAGAACCGTGTATGCAGCCAAAGCAACGGCTAAAGCTCTGCTGCGAATAAAAACGCATCCAATCTTTGCTGCTGCATCATTTATTGTTTCACTGTGAGCCACCGCTACAGAAAGAGAGGCACATGGTGATGGCAGTATATGCAGAGATGTAGATCACAGGATCGACTGCTGTCTCAGGATATATATCGCTCTTCATTTGGCTTCTTTTCCCTCCCTTTTCTCCACAAACCATCCGCAGCTTTGATTGTTCACAAACTCCACGCAAATAACAACGCGCCCGGCAAAAAGCGAGTAACACAAACACACGCGTAAAAAAAAAAGCTGTTGGCTCATTTAAATGAATAAATAAAAAAAACTGAACAATGGCCTCCACTTATTGGCGACAACTCGCCATCTGTCGCAGACCTCCCTTTTACCTTGCCTACAAAAAGGTATGAATGTTTTTGCAGAGGCAAAGCGCAAGAAAACACAGTTCAACCTCACACTATCAATTGACGAAATGTACATATATACAGTGAGCTGACCCCAACAGCAAGCCAACGCCAGCAATTGCGGAAAAATGTGCGAAGTGCTATTCCGTGGTCGAGTTTTGATAATGTTCTGAAGTAAAACTTTTTCGTTATTAGTTAGTTTGACCAGTCTCAGAGTATGCAGCATAAAAAAAAGGTTAAGCATAATGTAATAAAATGGCGCCAAACTTGACTTGGTTCAAGGTTTTTTTCTGACGATGTAGGAATTTTTGTTGATTTCTCTAATATTTGTGCAAAGTGATAAATTGTACAACCATACCAGTCACAACATAAAATTTCTACAGAAGGAAAAATCATAAGGAGGATGGGTTATTGCACGCTGAGACAAAAAGCCACCAGAAAAATCCAAAAGCTCGGCAAGGTCTTCGAGCGCCCGCACACTGCAAAGATAGCTGCCCCTTAGTACGAGATACAAACCCAACAGTAGAAATTCCCTCAACCGCACAAACAAAACAGCAAATATCATGCTTCCCTAATTTCTACTTTGTAGAGACAGACGAGTAATGGTAAAGGGGAAACAAAAAAAAAATTCAGAGAAAAGGGGAGGTAACACTGCATATATTTTGGCCTACAGGTCTAGAGTTAAACCAACACCACGACTGCAACTAAACATATAGACATTTTTTGTTTAAACTCGGGAGGACTAGAAGCTCCAAGATTGTTCAGCACACTTCCCACCACTGAAAGCTCACAGAAAGCCACAAGGCATGCGCGTCCAATCAAAACTGGCTTTTGAGGCCAGACATGTCAACAGCAGGCATCAGGCTGCTTCCACGAGACCCAGACGTGAGATGCACTCAGCATAGGGCTGCCCTGCATGTAATACTCAACACTGCATTTGGTCTGGGGGGGATAAAACAAAAAGCGGGGGGAAAAGGGAAACGGGCGTTTATTTACACGTACGCAGCAGTCATGACTTTGGTACACGTCTATCCGCAAGCAATGGTATCGGCGTACACCAAGTGGAAAGAAGCTCAGTAAAGGCACGTTTGTACACCCAGGCGTGGAGGAAGACAGCTTTGTACATTGCTCTGTCAATCTTCAAGGCACCCTCAAACACCAGCAGTGGCACTGCAAAACCGGTTCTAGAAGCTCTGACGGCAGCCAAGAGATCACCACTTCGCACAGCATGCCAACCGCCTCAGCGGCACAGGTGTGCAGCGCTCTTCCACACGCGGACAGACACACAAACAAAGGGGTGGGGGGGAGGGGGAGGGGGGTGGACACGGTAATAACTTAAGCGACATCCCAAATCTAATCCAAGGTCGCCGACAGTCCTAGCTCGCTCGTCACAAGTCGCTGGGGGGAGAGAGAACACGCATTCTACAGAACATGCTGGAGGATGGGGGAGGCTGTGGAGGGCTCCGCTCGCACAGGCCGAGGACAGTTCAGTACACGATGCCCACTCGCTCGTCGACGATGATTTCGTCCGTGAAGATGAGGCGCTTGCCGTTGAGCGCGATACCGTCCAGCTCCACCATGACCGACTCGACCTCCTGGACGTGGCGGATGGAGGCCCCCCTGCGCTCGGTCGTGGTGACTGTCGTGGCGCTCTGCGTCCTCTGCCGCTTGAAGCGCGGAGGCACAGCAATCTGCAGGGTGCTGCTCTGCGTCTTCTTTGGCAGGCTGGCCCCGAGGGCTGCTCCGTTAGTGCGGTCCTTGAGGATCACCTTCACGGGGCTGGAAGAGATCTTGGGCGGCGGCGAGAGCGGCAGCGGCGGAGGCTGGATGAGATCGGTGTCGTCATCGTCGTCGTCATCGTCAACGTTGTGGTAAAAACGGATGCTCGGTCGGAGGGTCGGTGGGGTGGACTTTGGCAGGGCCGGCTTGGAACTGGGCGCCTCATCACTGTCCTCGGAGGCGGACGACTCAGAACTCGCAGAGCCAAAGGCTGAGCCGGAAGCCAGGGGCTGGCTGATGGCCTTGGGAGGAGACGGCACCATGGAGGGCTTGCAACAGGCCAGCCAGGGATGGTTCAGACACTCCTTCGCAGTGAGCCGCTTGCTGCAGAAATGAAAAAAGAATAGTGTGTTAGGTCACATGGAGTCTTGATGAAACGGTCTGTGTTTCCTACCCTTGAGGTGTGAGAAGTAAATCAAAAGTATAAGGACGAGGTTGAGAATGGTTGCTACCACAGGGATTGAGAAAATGTGTGCACTAAGCAAAACACTGTTTAGATGGAACTAAATGAAACTCACGGCACTGCCTGCATTCTTCTTTTCACAGAACATCTTAAATTTTTCGTTAACCTTGACAACAACATAGCAGGACAACAACAATCTAAGACCCCCGAGATTAACACTCGTGCAGAACTAAGTTTCCTGGTAAGACATTTTCAATGTCTGGAGCAGTTCGCAACATTTTGCCTTTCCTAGAAGCTTTGGTGATAGTCTCTCGTGTGCCTTTGAAGTGCCCACAATATGACGGCTATAAAGAATGCTCCTCACACCAGAACTCTGCAATTCCCTTGCAGATTCACACTGCGTAGTATCAGTGTTCCTGCTACTACACTTGCACCTGCTGAAAGTGAGAGTTGCATTTAGAGGCCAAGACTGCAGTGCAAGGACCCCATTCATGTGCGACATCATGAGACTGCCTCCCAGTGCTATGCTGCAAATCAGACACTGCCTGGCACACAGTTCCTGAATCCATGAGGCCATGATTCAGCACACTAGTGCCACAAGCCAGAAATTATTTTACTATATATTGTGCAGCTCAGAAACTATGCCACCGATACACGCGTTGCTATCGATGAATTTTGCACGTGCTACTGGAGAAATCACAAGAAGCTAAAGGCAAGACGCGCCGAGCCCTCCGCGGAACAAAGGCTGGTCACTTCCCACATGCTGAAGTGGCACTACTGGAGAACATCAAAGCTCTCTGTGTAAAGAGGTGTGCTGTGTCAATTGAACTGATACAGAACCAGTTTTACATAATAGTAAGGAGTGCTATACCCGCTCGAGCTAGCTGCGCAACAGGTGGGCTGCACAACTTATGCTGCACACTAAAAAATGATAATTTTGCCAGGGGTTAGCAGAGGTTAGCAAAAAAGCCCTGACCAGTGATGGCAGAGTTGACCGAGACTGAGTAGGCAGGGTTTCAGTGCCGATACTTCAGGATCAGAATTTGTCAGCGTTGACGCAGTTGCAATGCATGCAAGTCAGTGTAAAAGACCTTTCCACGTGTGCCCCCTCAACGTGTGTTGGATTCATCCTCTCGTTGACAACACTGTGCATCATTTCTTGAAAGGCCACCTGCTGCTCCTGTTCTTCGGAATTTTCACAACTCTGTGGTCAAGCCCTGGAGTGCAGCTCGTTATCGTGTTCTGTGTCAACACTACTGAGCAGATATGAGTTCTTCAAACACATTCTGGAAGAAAATCTAGTGATAGCTAGAAAGAGAGGCTCAGTGATAGAGAAGGATAATTTCAGACTTTAAACTGTTCACAGACTTATGCAGTACGAAAAATAATGTCCCCAATATCTTTGTATCCTTATCATATCGGGCCAGCTCTGTCGCAGCGTTTGAAGTCCACTGTGCTTTTAAGCAGCATGGTAGTATCAGTGCACTTTTGTTCCTTCTTTCCACAGCCAATATAAATAGATGATGTGCCATACTTTCTCAGGCCCAAGTGCCTCTTGAATAAGCAATATGGAAGCGTATGGAAGGATTATACGCTCTTTCCAGAACCGGAAAATGCTGTACCTAAATGGTGAAATGGAATTGCATTTTAGCTGGTACGGGGACTGTCCACAGTCCAGATGCTTTCCACACAAACTGCTTTGTATGTTAAAGTACTGTTTGTTTGCTTGGTAAAGAGAAGTTGTAAAAGGCAACCCAGGAGGCTTCCCTGTGGCAGATTTAAAATACTGGTTATACTTTTTCGGTGGCTATGGGTAAGCAATAGATACACACAACCGGCTTTACAGATAACGACCTGCCCATGCTTGGCGATCCCGGTGTGTTTTGTTTGCGTAAGTAACGAATGCAGTGCAAGCAGGCAGGTGTCAGAAAGAACCAAAAAAAGCCAAACAAGCTGTTTCTTTTTCGTCTGCTATTCGTTGACTATGCCCACTTGCCCAGACTGCCACCATTTTTTCTTTCAATCATTTCTTTGAGTCACTGACCTTAAGTCTTGGCCGCTTCACCATGGGGCCATGCACGCATGTTGTGTGCTTGACTGCACGTTTAAATAAATAGTTTATTTTTTTTTTGTACTGTACTTTTAGTGAGCACATTATTGTGCGCAATGGTTTTTTGTTGTGTACCGCTGTTCAATACCAGCAGCTGCAAGGCAAAAGGAGCTGCTTCCTTGCACGAGTTCCCCACCGCTTCGTTATGTAACCAGTGGCTGAAGAGAATTCCTGTCACATGCACTTGCAGGGGTTGGCTGTCATACCCAACTTGTCACTTCTGGGCCTGCGAGCCAACTCGAGTGAGCTACTGCGAGTGCTGCTCCCATTCCAGTGTAGGAGCTACAGCAGTTGAAGATGTTGGTGTTTCTAGTGTTCCTTTCACTAACAAAAAAATGCTCTGTTTTGTGTAAAAATGGTGGGGCTGCCACACAGAAAAATGGCCCTGTTGGAGCTGCTTCCAGGCAAATTCATGAGGCTACCTGCAAAATTTTACACGTGGGCTGACAAAGCTGAACACAAAAAGAAACCTGAGAAATGTTCTGAAAGTTTGAATGAACAAAAATTCTCAAGAATAAAATACGCTAACAAAGCCGACAAATGTGGCACCAGTGATGATGATGATGTTAAGATTTTTATGGCGCAAGGCCAACCGAGGCCAAAGAGCGCCAAAGGATGGTTAGTTCATTAGAGTGACATGAATGTAAAAGTAAACCATTTCAGTAAAAATAAATGAAGTAAAACTCAAGGTAATGAAGATGACTGGTGTAAAGGGCCAGGTTGTCATGATGCATGGTAAGAAATGAGATGTAAAAACTTGACATCAGTGAAAAACTTACAAACACGCTTGATGGAAAACATGGGCTCGTCTCCCAAAAGGTATGATGGGTGTAGTGGAATGTGTTGTCTGTATAGTTGTGGGAAGTGTTTGCGTCGTGTTGTGTCAAGTGCCTTGCATTGGATAAGCATGTGGATTACGGATAGGGCCTCTCCACACCCGCTGCACATGGGTCTTGGCGATCCAGTGAGCAGGTGGGAGTGTGTTACAAGTGAGCGGCCTATCCGTAACCTTGCCAAGGTCACTTCGGTGTGTCTGTTGTGTGAGTCAGTTGTGTATCGTCCCAAGTGTGGCTTTATTACATGTAGTTTGTTGTCTGACTGTTCACTCCAGTGTGTTTGCCATGTTTTACATAGGTGTTGTCTGATGAGTGGCTTGAGGTCAGTGTAGGGTACTGCTGCTATGTCTAGAGTGTTTCCGAGTCCAGCAGCAGCGGCCCTTTCATCAGCCAACTGATTGCCAGCAATCCCAGCGTGGCCTGGAACCCAGCAGACGGTCACATTCAGATTTGAGGCACACGCTGACATCAAAGATTTAGAAACCAGACTGACAACATAATTTTTGCAAGACCTTTGAGATGATTCTGTACGCACGAGGTTTTAATGAACAAAAATGCTGAAGAATAAAATACGCTAACAACAAAGCAGACGAGTGTGGCACCAGTGCTGTTTATTTTGTACATTGACAGTTATATAGCTAAGAACCGGATCCTGACTGACCAGTATGTACTAAGTTCTGATCTATACAGTTGGTACGACTGCCACAACCACTACATTTTATGCGATCAGTAGCAGGTCACTCCACGAGTGAAACAAAGCTGGCGAAGTTCAGGACTAAGTTTAGTGTCACCTGACAGCACATGCCATCCCTACCCAGCAATTTCTTGGCTAGCGGGTTCCCGTAGGCGCTGGTTGCATGAACAGGTCGCTATCTATAAAGCCGGTCATGGAACCACCTCCACTGGCCCTCCAAGAGAGAAAGACCACAACTTCACTCCCAACGATAGATGTTTGTAAGGATGTATTGCAACAAAAGGGATAGTTGGGAGAGTTTGTGGGTACTGATGTTGAAATGTTATGGTGACTTAGAGTCAGCACCTGCCTTGTGCATTCTTCTACGTCCTTCGTCCGTTTGCACTGTAACACTTCAACATGTTTGTAAGGGAAAGTTTGCGGGTGTTTGTGCGTATCTAAATGAATCCGTCATCAATCCTCTTTTGCCTACGTTCTTGCAATTCTATCGCGAGAAGGATTAATTCCGAATTTTTCAGTTCTCTTTTTTATGGCTTGGAACAAACGTAAATATGCATTGATGTTGAGAAAGAACTCACCTTGCATCGCGGACAATGAGACGGCTCATGAAGTCTTTGGCAGAGCTTGACACATCTCCGAAGAGTTCCTCAGGGAAGTCCAGGCTGCCGTTGGTGATGTTGCAGAAGGTCTCCTGCTTTGTGTCCCCTCCAAAGGGCGAGTGGCCAGACAGCAGCACGTAGGTCAGGACACCTAGGCTCCTGCACAGAACAAACCAGGCGACATGGCATACAGTGAAAAGGCCGTCCTCACTGATACGGAGCTCGCAAAACAGGGCCAACGGCGAATTAAAAGTTTCAGCCGCAACAACACAGTCGCATTAGAACCCACAACACATCCAGAAACCTAACATTAAAATTCCTCAGGGAACACAAGTCTGCTTACATGCTACGAGGGCGAAAGCCTGGCGAGACTTATTATTAACATCTTCACTGCTACATCGTATTTGTGTCGTATTTCATCGCAGTTGCTTCTTTCTCTTTTGGCACAAAATACTTTGCCGGCTTCTTCTCTGCTACACTGTGTTTATGGTATTTTTTTTAGTTTTGTTTCTTCGTCTTACGGCATGAATCACGTTAGCAAGCAGACTGGTACACGCCACAGCTTCCACTGGGCTGAGACGGCTGGACGGTCCAATGGGGCCCTGGCACGGCCGTACCCAGAGGGGGGGTTTGGGGGTTCGAACCCCTCCCGAAATATTTTTCAGGCAGCACGTAAGCAATACTTACTGTTGCTTTCAGCAAAACTACCCCCTTCCCAAAATCCATACCCCGCTTCCCCCCGAAAAAAATTTCTGGCTACGGCCCTGGGTCCTGGACTGAGGAAACCGACCACTTGGCTCCTTTCCTTTAATAAAGTTTACTCTCTCTCTCTCTCTCTCTTTCTAGAATCAGGGTTCTGCACGGCTGGTGTGCACCATTTGTACTCGTGTGCCGCGACGTTAAGGTGTTCTGCGGCATGCACTGTTCTTTACTTTTCAAATTCACGGCACCGTGAATTTTTTGAAGCGAACAAATTAGCACCTCCTCAAAGCTCTTCATTCCCGGCCAATCTCCTGCGCAAGTATGTGCTACGAAGAAAGGAACAACAACGACAACAACTTTCGTTCTGCGCTCGCAATGTGAGGAGATGGTACAACTGGTAGAGCACTGGTCTGCTACTATGCACACCCTGGTTCAAATCCCATTCCCATCGGATCACAAATGTGTTTTGTTTACTCTTTACTGTGGCGGTCATTTCCTTGACTGGACAACAACAACAAACAACAACACTTTTTTGCACAATGCGGCACTTACGACTTTCACCTGAAAAACATTGACAAGACAAGACCACTACAATTAATTCAAATACAGTGGCACAGGGTGTTGTCTAAGTTCCTTTGCCAGAGTTATTTGTTTTGGATACTGCCAGGCCATAGTGGGCTGGTACTTTGACCAGGGTTCATAGCAGCTATGAAGAAAAAAATTTCAAGGTTTTTAAGGTCTTTCAATGCCCAACATAAAAATTTCAGAGACTTCAAGCAATGTGTTTAGTAGCTTGGACAGCAAATGACTTCTTCAACAACAAAATCGTTCATTTTATTTGAGACATAAAAAAAAAAATGAAATTAACATTAACCTTGCCTTCAATCACACACTACCTCGAGGCACACACAAGAAAGTATCTCAAGAGAGTGTGTAAGTTTTTGAGCAATAGCACAATCAAATGCTTGGACCGCTTGTACGTTTTCTTTTGCAGTTTTTGAAAGACTGATTTCACATTGCATCTGAAGTCATGACCTGCATCAGCTTTTTGAGCATAATTGTCACCAGCTGTTGTGACGTCAGCAGTCATCTTTTCGAATTTCTTATTCTTGTGTCTGTTGCTCTCAATTTCCTCTTCAATAAGGCTTCTCTTCGAATATGTTAACTATTCAGCTTCCTTCTTCTGTTCCTCTGAGTAAACTTGGTACCAATTCTATGCTGTGAACTTAGTTCACATTTGACGTTCTCTAGAAATCTATGTGCGCTGTAACGCTGCATATTATGTCGTGGTCGACTCAGGACACAAGAGTTGGCACGTGTCCCAAGTGCTGACTTTCCCACAGCGGACATTTCATGCCAAAGCTCAAAGACCTGCACTCAGCACGACGAGAGAACACAGGGTTCGGAACTAACCAGTGCTTATAACTGTCATAATCCGGCCAGGCCCGCTGAAAATTGAAATTCTGTGCCATATCAGACAACTTGAAGCTTGTTTACAACCAGTGAAACGTATTGACAGCCACATAGTCAGGGCATGGCAAGGGCTAGTGGGCAGACTGCAGCAGCCAACAAAGCTACAAGCGAAAGGAACGCACACGGGATTAGACTGGCTCGGATTAGCTGTTGAACGTGGCCAGACACTCAGTAAAATTGGCTAAGCCAAGCTGAGCGTATAAAATTCAAGAACTGTCCAGGACGTCTAAAAAATAAAGTGTCTTTCAAGGCCTCGAAAATGGCATTTCCAAAATCAAGGGTTTTTTTCACAAGGTTTTCAAGGACCGCTATGAACCCTGGTTTGATTTCTGAACAACAACAATAGATAAAAACTCGCGAGTTTTTCGACTGGCTGGTGCGCCTAAATGCTTGAGCTGCATAACTTTACTTGCTGGCTTAGACCCATGTGCCTTTGATGCGAACAACTCCATTCTCGAACCTGTGGTGCGAACACAATCATTCTTTACCTGAACAAACTTCCCTTTGTGACAGGTGTTAGAAAGTGCCTCTGCCTCCTAAACGCGGAAGCAAGGTAATTTTGAAGGACCAGTCTATATGAAAAATCTAAAAGTAAAAGTTTCTGAATGTAAAAGTTTACAACCGACCAAAAAGCAGGTGTATGGCTTTAAAGGAAACCTCGACATACTTCTCAGAAAACCTGCGCAGTTGAAGAAACCTTCATCCTGGTCCAAGCTTTGAACCCGGGACCACCACCTATCTGGGGCAGTCGCTCTACCAACTAAGCCAGACAGGGGAATGGCCATGTGTAATGGCCATGTGTAATACATTAGTGAATTAATGGGTAAGTGTAAGGCGACCAATTCTAGCGGGAATTGCCAAGATAGGGCAAGTTTCCACACACAAAAAAAGGAATTCGCATTTTTAACAACAGCAGCTGCAGCTTGTCCCAAAGTAACTTTTTAACAAAGGGCCGATATCGGCAACTTACCAGATATCTGTTTCAAGTGAAATAGGCTCGTACTGCAGGATCTCTGGAGCTGCAGGGAACAAAAACACTACAGGTCAGTCATTTTTCACTGGCACTAATTAATACAGCATATCACAGACTACTGATACAGCAGAAACATAGTACATGCCAGCAGTAATACAGCGATGCCAGGCATTAACATTGGCAAATAAAAAAGCCCACAGACAATCTGCGACTGCTCAGACCTTTGCAAAAAACTTAAAAAGAAAAACCAGGCCAACGTCCTATCACAGTACACATATGTCTATGCCTGCCAATAAAAACTGAAGGCAAGGCAAAAGCTATAATATAACAACTGTTCTGTTTGTTCTCTGTTACCAGTTTGTTGGCTCTGTTCAGTAGTGTTGATTTCTGCGAGAGGACATACTCTATGCTGCCCAACTCTTTCTTTTTTGTTTGTTCCACAAGCTTTAAGCTGGAAACAGGTCCTGCTTAACTGTACTATCAACACTGAAAACAGCATTATGTTTACAAATACTCTCCTGCCACTCTCTTTTTACATGCTAACACACGCAGCAGAAAGCGAACCACCTAGAGTTCATTTTGTTTGCACTGCCCCAACAGCAAGGCCACGCTATCATCACAATCACCTAATTGTAATGTTTTATCAACTCTCTCTCTCTCTCTCTCTCTCTCTCTCTCTCTCTCTCTCTCTCTCTCTCTCTCTCTCTCTCTCTCTCTCTCTCTCTGGTGTGTGTGTGTGTGTGTGTGTGTGTGTGTGTGTGTGTGTGTGTGTGTGTGTGTGTGTGTGCGTGCGTGCGTGCGTGCGTGTGTGCGCGTGCGTGCGTGCGCACGCGCACGTGAGTGAGTGAGTGAGTGAGTGATATATAAATACCTAAATAAACTGTGGCTGCGCTGCTGAGTGATGGCGAAAGCAGCCAGGCATGTCACTGGTAGCTGCTTATTTCAGTAGGCTGTAGCAATTATGAACCACCTTCAGCAATCAATTGTGGCCCTTACGAAATGGTTGGTTGTTGCACTTAATAGCTCCTTTTCTTTCTCTTTCTATTTTTGCCACACACTTTCATGCTTGCACATCAAAGTTCACTCAATGCAAACACATTGAGCTCCAGCTGCTTTTGTTTTTTTACAAAGACCCTGCAGTCACCCAGGCACCCCCCCCTCATGCATTCCCAGGGAGGGTGCCCGCATGGGGAAGTGTCCGCAAACAGAATGCGTCCGCAAGCAGAAACCCGGGGAGAGGGAGCGCGGCGCGTGGCTGCTGCAGCCGGTAAGGCCAAGGCGCCGGAGAGGGTGGAGAGCGCTCCACAGCGCCGCGAAAACGGAGCGGCGCGGCAGCAGCTGAGGAACGGAAAAGGATGGAGAGAGAGAGAGATGTCGGCGGTCGACCACTGAGGGTCGGGCACAGCAGCGTTCGCGGAAACGCGGGGGGGATGTATCAGAGTGCAGTGTGCCGTCGAACGCGACACAACCGCTCCCGCCGCCAATCAAACAGACACCGCCGGTCGGTAAGGCGCAGCTGTTAATGCACCCGTATGGGCTGGGCCCCGTGTCGTAGTGTCAGGTCCCCCATACTTTGATTTGTCGGCCGCCACAGCTAAATTTAACTGTGATGAGCAGTCAAATATATGTATTCAATTCACATAAGTGGGTGCTACATGTACAACTCCCGTAACCGCTTTTCGTTGCTTCCTTTGCATCTTTCGCCCTAGGACAAACCCCTGCCCCCCTTTCACGATGTTGTTTTGCAACACACTTTTGTCAAAGTTGTGAGGTTAGACAACTACGTTAGACCAACTGCCCACACATTTGCAGCTGCTTGTTAAACTTTGCTACATAGCTGTATCAAAACACTTTGTGCGAAATTCATTGGTTTCCTTTGCCACATCACTTTTACGGCAGGGACACCTTATGATACACAGGCTATAGCGATTTCACAGCTTTTCGTGTCAGGTCCCCCACTTCGTTACTTCTAACTCCTTTACTGCGACTTGGCAGCTGCACGCGCCAGCACCCATGATGAGAATGAGACCTTTCGTGCGGCGGGCTTCCGTTCCTTTTAGCGAAGAGGCGCCAGCGTTACGGAACGTCAGCGACAGCTGAGTAGTCGACGCCGCGACGACAGGGCGACAATGCCTGTTCTCTCTCTTGTCGCCTGCTACGTACACGCGAGACAAGGAAGGAGGCGTGGCTGTATTGCGTCACACTCAACGCGTCGTCCTCAGGCTGCCTCGCGACCGTCAACAGGCGGGCAGGAGCGACGCCACGCCAAGGTCCCGAGTGGGCCGCGTAGCCGCATACCGCGCCGGAGTCCGTCACCAACACGGCGCGGACAGGGGCGATCAAGGGGAACGTAGAGCGGTAGAACGGCGGCACACGCCCTCCTGTGCGCTGCTAGCCCTTGAGACTGCTCAATTAAAGGCTCCTCTATCGCCGCCGAAATCGGTGCCTGTGCGCAGCCCACGCGAGCCCGTTGCTCCTGGCTGTGGTGGGCGAGCACCGCCGTCCGTCCGCGCTGGCACGCGCACCGCGACGCATATGGACTGAGACCACAAAGCGCCTCCCTCCAGGGCACGCTAGAAGAACAAACCAGTGCGAGACGAAGGCGTGCCGAGTAATAAAAAAAAAATGCGTTCGTCATTATAATTGCAAACTCATCAACGTACTGCGATTTTCCTCCACGTTTTGACCAGAAAGATTCGCCAACAATGATAAGAACGTATTTCCTCACTCACTGGCCTATCCCCCGCCCCCCATATCATCTCTCCATCTCACGCTACGCTGACTCAAAGTGAAAAAGCGATAGCGAACGCCACCGTGCAAAGATATGAGCAAGAAACGCCGTGATGGCAGTAAAGCCCACGCTTAACGTATCCGCACCCATTTGCACAAGCCGGGTGCGCAGGCTGGGGGCGCGGAAGGGGGAGGAGGCCAGTCACTGCCAGCAGCCGACAACGACGAAAACGCCGGGAGACGTGCGCGTGACGGCAACGACGCACACGCGGTCCGAACGCCCGGCGCCACCACACCGCGCCGTAAACATGCCGGCGTCGTCGTTCGGCGCGAGGCAATAAATAATAAGCGCCGGCCGCGAAACCCAAGACGCGAGTGTGATCAAACGCGCACGCGTCAGAAACAAGGCGAAAAAAACCAGATGAAGAAGAGCCTTTCGAAACATCGCGCCACGTGCCGCCGGTTTGGTTCCGATGCAAGGCGGACGCCACCACCAGCCGACTGAGACTGACACGTACGCCACAGCCTTTGTGGACGGCGCCACAGAGTAGACGAGCCGCGGACAACGAGAGGGACACACGCGGTCACAAGTGGTTAAGCGTTGTTTTCTATCCACTCCGTTCTGCTCCAGTCGTTACAAAACGCTAACCGAATTATTGGGAGCCAGGGCGGAGCAGCGGTCATGACCCGACACGATTCTCAAATGGCGCCACGGAGTCGCCTGCGGAAACGGCGCGACGGTCGTTGCAATTGTGGCACAGCGGCGCAAACGGAGCCCAGGCACCTTCAAGCGGGAGCGTGCAGTTTGCGCAACATGAAAACGGCGGTGCCCTACTGCGCATGCGCGCCTGTCTCCCCGCGTAGGGAAACCCCGTAGGGAAACCCCGTAGGGAAACCACAGCTGTTCTGTGTATTCTTACTTGACTATCGTTTAAAACTCTCGTGTCGTCTGCAAAACCTTTTGGACGTTGAATTCTGGCCGGAAACTCCGGAACTCGGCAAGTAGATCGCCAGTGCATTTCTGGACAGAGCTCGAGAGCTTACTCGGCCAGTTTGAGCGCTCATGTTGTCGCACCTCAGTGTGCTGTAACGGCGTCACGTTCTTCCTACTTCCTCTTAGACATGCGAAACCTCTTGTCGAGACCTGCTGAACTAACCAGCTGGAAAGACGTGATCGTCACCGAACGTTGGAGTTGTTACGATGCGGTCCGTGATATTCTTGTGTCCAGCTAAATGAACTCGGTAACGCTAAGTAACTCTGGGGACGAATTGCAAAGCACAATTACCGCACTGGACAAACAGAGCAGAAACGTGGACCTGAAAATCAACATGCAGAAAACTAAAGTAATGCTTAATAATCTCGGGAGAGCACAGCGGTTTGAGATGGGTGGTGAGGCAGTGGAAGTGGTAAGCGAATATATCTACTTAGGCCAAGTAGTGACCCCGGACCCAACCATAAGGCAGAGATAATTAGAAGGATAAGAATGGGGTTGAGTGCATTTGACAGGCATTCTCAGATAATGAATGGCACCGTATACCATTGTTCCTCAAAAGGAAAGTGTATACCAGCTACATCTTACCGGTACTCACCGACGGGGCAGAAACTTGGAGGCTCACTAAGAGGGTTCAACTTAAATTGAGGATGACTCAGCGAGCAATGGAACGGAAGATGATAGGTGTAAGGTTAAGGGACAAGAAGAGAGCGGAGCGGGTCAGGGAACAAACGCGTGTTAAAGACATACTTGTAGAAATTAAGAAGAAATGGACGTGGACAGGGCATGTAATGCGAAGGTAATAGCCGTTGGTCATTAAGGGTAACAGAGTGGATCCTTAGAGAAGGCAAACGTGGTAGGGGGCGGCAGAAAGTTAGACGGGCAGATGAGATCAAGAAGTTTACGGGGATAAATTGGTCGCAGTTAGCACAGGACCGGGATAATTGGAGTTGTATAGGAGAGTCATTTGCACTGTAGTGGGCGCAGACAGGCTGCTGCTGATGATGATCAAATGAAGAAGCCCTTTCTTTTCCTTCATGGGCCATATTCTCCAAATGAGCCGCCGGCGCCGGCACATTTGAGGAGTGGTTGAATTCTGACACGGTCTTTTGTGACTGGCTGGCTCTGCGCGCAGTTATCCGTGATGTTTTTGCGCGAAATTGTGTTAGACTGCATCAGAATTTGACCCCTCCGGAAAAGTTCCGGCGCTCCGGAGAATACGGCCCCAAGACCAGATCCAGTATAAGGCCACAGTGGTATAGGCGCGTAGCGAATTCTGTTGCACTATTACGCCGACCGTGCACCACAAGGGCGAATGATGATTATGATGATGATGAGTACAGGCCCTCCCTTTGTATCGGGACGTCGGTTGTCACCAACCTCCCTGTGTTATTCTACTTATTTGCCCAACCCTAAATAATGTCGCCTGGCACCGGGCACCGCGCGGCGACGGCATGTCGACGATCGGTAGGCACGGTGCGCCCGTTCCCTGCCAGTGGGACCGGCCGCGGCCATTACTCGGACCGAGACACGTGCCCTTGTCCGTATCAAGGAACCCAGCTGCGCTGTTTGCCCGCTCGCACAGTTGCCGCGGCCACGACAGCGCTAAGCTGCTGCCGCTGCCAGAAGGCGTCGGCTCGTTTATCGCAAGGCCGCGGCGGTGCGCCTTTCCTCGTGCGGCGCCCTTTTTGACGGGGGGCCCTGGCGTAAATACTGCTGGCCACTGCAGAGCCGACTCACCGACGTAATCCGGAGTGCCGACGATCTCGCGGATCTCGGTACCCTTGCCGATGACTCGCGAGATGCCGAAGTCGCAGAGCAATATGTCTCCCTGGGGGAAGGACGACGTCAGCAGCAGGTTCTGCGGCTGCGGGGGCAGAGGAGAGAAACAGTTTGAACGGGTGCGCATGCAATAACGCTTAATAGACACAGTGTATACTAATATAGATCACGCGCAAAGTACCTCTTACGCAGCAGTGCACACGTGAGGCGGATTTGGACGAGGCCCCGAAGACATTTGCGGCACCTAAGGCGTTCGACGTGATTATTTTTTTTCCTGCGCATTTTCAGGTGTTCGCGGCAATTTTTCTCGAAATAAAAGGATGCCAAATTTCGGGTATATTATTCGCGCAGGTGTTTAGAATGGACATTGTGCTCGTGGTAACATATTAGCCAAATAACAAGAAGCAAAGGGGGCGGCAATACGGAAAGCATGCGCGATGTCTTGAACACTCCCGGATGGCAAATTGCACAAAAAAGGTATGCGCACGTATACACAGTACATGCCTGCGTGGCTCAATAGACCAACTAATGCAGCAAAAGACTGAAATGGCTTCCTTCACCAGATTGGAGCAATCACCCGTCCATGAAAATGTACGCAGTGTCACAAGCCATATTTAAAGCTGACTCATGGCTTTTTTGTAAGTTTTTGTAACACCACCCCTTGTGTAATGTCCCTCCGGGGACCTTTAAGGTATCGAAATGAAATGACATGGCAGAAATTTTCATAGGAGCTACACGTTATGACTTCGCGCGATGTGATGCCTGGTAACGGGACAACGAATAACGGGACAACTTTGCCGCGGAGACTGACCGAGAAACTTTTATTAAGGCAGGAATACCAGAGGTCCTAGCGTGGGTAAGGGAAGCAGACAGAGCAATGATAAGCATCGCTGACAACCCGCCCTGAATTCTGGGAAATTTTCTTTGGGCAACAACGAGTAAGTAAAGGCCAAACTTGGGTGCAGTTGGTACGCGCCTGAATTTTCAGCACTACGGAAGGATGACGGTAGGGATGCAGGAACGATCACATATAGCGAGCGTTTCTTTTTTGTTCGTTTGTTTTCGCCGTCATGTACGCATGGGTATAGGATGCTGAAAGCGACCTCCTCAGCTAGGGAAACGAAACGCTAAAAGTAAAAGAATGTGTACCTCGGACAGATGGTTAGTGCTGACCCCAACCACGAAAGGGAAATCCGGCGCAGAATAGGAGTGGGTTGGAGAGCACTCGGCAAGCACTCCCAAATAATGAAGTTATAGCTTCATCTGTCACTCAAAAAAAAAAAAAAAACCGGTCATTTTCACTAACGTAAAAGCTGTGGAGGGGCGAAGCATGCAGTGTATAAGTATATTCTTGGCGCCTTGGCGTTTTTGTTAACGGCGATGAAGCCGTTGGGGGTAGAGGTATACAGCTTTGCTGTAAAAGTCTCTTGCTTTGAAGCCCAAAGCTCTCTAACGCGAGGCGTAAACGAGTTTCCCGGTGCTTTAGTAGCGTGACTACATGAGACGACCATTGCGACGACGACAGGAGACGCCAACAGCCCCAGCCCCTAAGGCGCTTCGCCCCTAAAATATACAACCAGTGCAAGAAATGGACTTGGGCTGGTCATGCAATGAGACGAACCGACAACTGGTGGAAAATTAGGGTAACAGAGTGGATACCAAGAGATGAGTCTAGAAGAATTTATTTATTTCATCCCGATGGAGGGATGAAATAAATAAAGTCGGGGGAAAATGGTGCACTCGAGCAGCGCAGGAAAGGAGCGGTTGGAGGTCAATGGGAAAGGCCTTCGTCCCGCAGTGGACGTGAGTAGGGTGATGGTGATGATGATTATTATTATGGTGATGATCGCCTGGCGATAGCGTACGCTCACTGGCAACGTAAGGGTGCTTTATATGGCGCATCCTGGGCCTAAGCACGATATTACGTTCTCCCTGCATACCGTCACGACGCAAATTTTCAGATTACCAAAAAGCAAGGCCCGACATGTGCAAGCATACGAGACAGATGACAGCCGTCGCTTCGGAACCAGAAGGGCAGATGCGAGATGACGTCGGCAGAAACCGAAACCACCGCCCCACGCGCCAGTGCACGACTCCCACTTGAGAAGACCGCGCATTTCAAAAAGCTGAAGTACACGCGAACCTTATCAGCGCACGCTCACCTTCCCATAGTTTTTGTTTTTAATGAACAGGGTCGGATAACAACTGCCTCAAACGCGTCCACCGCAGGATGGGGGGAACGGCACACGGATAGCGAAGAAATAAAACTTCCCGCTCTCTTCGGAGAGACCGCGGCCGATGTAGTAAATCAACGGACGCAGCCTCGCTACACTCCGCCGGTTCCGTCGAGCTCAACAAAGCGAAAGGTGGGCAAGGCAAACGACCGAGCAGTAAAAGCCCGGACGCGTTCGCTCGGGGATGACCGCGCACCGAAGGCGCCGTACAGCAACACATCCGCAGAGCGCAGCAGCACCCTGGGTGGGCCGGACAGCAGCGCCGGCCAAGGCCCGGCACACGAACGTTAGAGCTGGGAACGGCCCGAGGCATTTAAAGTCCCTTTTCCCACAAGACGTACTACGACTATACGCGCGGCCGCGCACTGCCGAAGCGTTATCTCATTTCACGAGGAAACGCGCGGCGCTCACAGCTGCCAAAGGATGGTTAGTTCACCGCTCCTAATTTACATACGGCCTTGGAGGACTATAAAACGAGACTTCGCAAAACCCGCTTTCTTTTTTTTTTTTTTAATCTCCCCCGCGGAGCGGTGGAAACTAGCGCGCGCCGTGTTAAAGCGCTCATCTCGCTCGCCCTCAGCCATCGCCAGCTTGCGGGCGCGCGCGCATGCGTAATGATAATTCTTGCGCAAGGAACGACGCCGATGTGAGGACTGGTCGAGTCGGTTCGTGGGTCGTAATTCGGTCAACTTGAACAACTGCACAGGACGTTTCTGAAGCCCCAGGTCGTATGGCTCGAGATGACCAAACCGCGAGTAAATACACACTATTTTGAAGGTTGACGAAGAAGGGCAAAGCGAAGCTAAAAAAGGCGTCTTTTTTTTTTTTTTTTTGCCTCTCCTACAATTGGTGTCGTGGGGCGACTTGAAATTTAGAAGACGATGCGCGTGCCACGGCGGCGGTTGGTTTATGAGCGCTCCTGTTATTCGAGCAGTTAAAGAGATCGGCCAGCAACGTCCCACACGGGGGCCACAAGCGCGGGGCGCGTATAAGTTCTATGTTCTATCGGGGGATCCTCGGGGCAAACGATATGCTCATGTTCGCGTGCGCGCGCACGCGGGCGGTAGGATTCCAGCAGGGCGAGATGCGATGCAGATGGGGGAAAAAAAAGTCGGTCATCCGCTTTTCCTCCGTCACGATTCACTCTCGCCCACATGCGAAGAAAGTGCGCGCTGCAGCAGCGACAAGCGGAAGGGTTTTTTTTTCTCGGACAACGGAGGAAGCAGGCGGGAGGCGGCGCGCGAATTAAGAGGCTCGTTTGTATTCCAGACGCAGCAGAACTGAGGCAGCAGCAGCAGTGGCAGCGTCGCCATCGCGCCGGGCGCGCCAAGGGCAATTACGGACGGCGCAGATGCAACAGCGCACCAACGTACGAATCTGGCGCACGGCCTTCTCGGCCGCATCTTCGCCGACGGCGCCAGGGCGCTCGCCTTTTCAAAATGGCCCCATAAATCAGAATCCAAGCAGGGGGGCGGTGCAGCGCGCGCTTCTGCCACGAGTTCGTCTCCGCAGCAGCGATGGCGTCCACTCGGCGTTGTTCGAGAGCCACCTTGGTCGTAATGCGAGGCCGGCCGACAAGGTCGTCGTTATGGGTGTCGTTTACATGAATTCATCACGTATGCACGCCCCGGCAGAAATCGAGAGCAGTGCACAGTCTTGGTGGACGAACGCTGGGGGTTGTTGCGTGGACACCGCTTTCTCAGTGCTGAGGTATATGTTGTGTACGGTATATGCATGCCGGCCACGCGCGAGGTGCTTTCGACTTGCACTTACAGCGCAGTACATAATAGGGCAGCTCGGACTTTGCCAAGGGCGAGGCCGTGGGACTCCGCTACGATATAGCACAGGACCAAACGCGCTACGAAAAGCGAAAGATAATGGGGGGAGGCAAACTTTAATGCGGCTGCTTCGGCGAAATCGGGCACTGGCCTCGATACGCTCCTGGCAACCTGTTCTCATGATTCACCCCGCGAGCCACGAAAGCACCCTCTGCGTGGTGCCGATACCAGGGGACTCCCATCGCCGACCTTTCTCGTCCTTGGCTGAAACTACACGTCCAACGCGAGTCTTGCAGGCTTTAAAAATGATGCGGGAGAGGCGAATGCCCTTGGGCACGCCATACACTGCATTGTATTGACCCACACTCAGGCAAACTTGTTCCCAGAAAGGAAAACAAAAGCGCGTCAAGGGATAGGCTGCATGCCCAGTATTGCGGCTGCGTTCATGTCTTCTTGCCCTTGGAGCTAACGGCAGCAGTACCGTCACAATTACGGCAAAACAGTAGGCCAGGCTGCGCAGGCGGTGCAACCAGCAAGCACTATACCCCCTTCCGCATCTAGCATCGTACCATCACCACCACCGAACACCTGTTTACGCCTATCTCCAGACGGAACGACAAAGTTCTCTGCTCTTCGAATGTGTTGTAGCGAGCCGCACGAGAGACAGAGAGAGAGAAAAAAAAGCAATTGCAAGCAGCGAGGGACAGACTAGCGACTGCTACATTTGTATTTTGTCCGACCTTGGAAGCCAATTGCAGTGATATTTCACGTATTATGTTGCTGAATAAATATCGATTAAATTGCAGTCGACGTTTGAAGTTTATGTATTTGAACCAAAAAATAACGCGTAACTTACAGTGACGCAACCAAGAAATGCTGATTAAACGTCGATTAAATATAAAATATCGGTAAAACAGGACTGCGCGCTTACTAGTTCTGCCAATACAGGTGGGGGGTTCTGCTATCGTGTTAACCCAGTGCACACGACATTGCGTGTCTCAAACTTTCCCCCCGGTACTTTTGTTTCCTGAGCGCTCACTCTTGTCCCTTACTAAGTGATCAACGCTAGTTCATTAGCGACAAGTGGGAACGACGCCCGGCGCGACAAGGGCGCCAGCTCGGCTCAACCGCTCGGCAGACGGCTAACGCGCGCTGCAGGGGCGGGGGTAACGGGAGTCGGCGACCGGCGCCAACTCGTGGCGCCCGAGCCGCAGCTCCTTCGGCGGCGGCGGCAGACTCGCGCACGCATCGCACAACGGCGCTACGCTGAAGACGGAGAACGGTGTCACGAAACTGGGGCGACCCCGCGCGTTTAACCGCTGCAGTCACGTTGCGGGCGCCGCCGAGACCAGACCGCGTGAGCGTGACCCCGGAGCGAGCAAGGGCGGCCGGCGAGGAGGGTAGAAATCTAGGGAGTAATCGCGCACCGGCCATGTACAATGGTGCACCTTCGATGCGCCGACGGCATGCCCAGCGCCACTTTCTCCCCGACTGAACCGCGGGGCCCTTACGAGGTGTCAACGATCAGGACCTCGCTGCCCCGGTTCTTGACCCCGTGATCCGCACCTCCTCGAAAGAAACGCAAGGTAGCTGCTGACACACCCGCAACATGGGCGCGTTGTTTTACGGAGAAGAAAGCCGGACAACCAGAGCGCAAATTTCAATCTTGAGCGTATGCTTTTGGGAAGCCATTTGGCTGCCGCGTCAAACGACAGCTTTCTTCTCGACGAACCTTCAGAGGTGACTCTGAGCCCTAGGTGTTCCGCTACGAAGCAAGAGGCGACCGGCTCGATTCCATGTGCCGCCGTCGTGTCGTGTTTCTGATTGTAGCAAAAATAAAAAAATAAAAAAGGCCATGTGTCGAAATTTTGGCGCACGTTAAAGACCTCCGAGGAACCGAATTCATGGCCTTTCTTTCAGTAAGTACACAGCCCGTTCAACAAACTAGTTTCGCCATGAGTAGGCTGCATAACTGCGCGAAGCCAGTTCCCAGTCCCGCAGGACAAGCGTGAGGTTCGCCACTAAGCGCAATCACTCTGGTTCATCCCCACGTAATACTGCGACACAGTCTTGGACCGCGTCCTTTCGCTTGAGGTACCGCATCCTTTGGACCGCGTCCTTTCGCTTGAGGCTGTATGCCCCGATTACACTCCGATACACCAAATGTGCGCACACTCAATGTGCACACCTAATGTGTGACCACCCAATGCATGTGCACCCAATACATGTGCACCCAGTGTGTGTGCGCGCGCGCCCCCCCAAACTTTATTACATTCAATTAAATGTCAGCATATCGTTCATCAAGTCTAAAGATGAATCAACAATGAAAATTTACAATCCCGTGTCTGTTATAGGTTTTCCCCTGAAACTTCCCTCTCACCGAAATGCGTGAAGCAAACCGTTCTCCCTCTTCACAGCTCACAACCAAGCGGATGACGTGTATGGTAGCAGCGATACCGAGCGCGAAGCAACCCCGCTCGATCATTCAAGTTCCGCACGCGCGGCGGCGGCGGCGGCTCACCTTGATGTCCAGGTGGGCGATGTTCTTGTCGTGCAGGAAGTGCACGGCCTCGAGGATCTGTCGCATGAGTCGAACCGCGTCTTTCTCCGGCAGGCACTCCTCGCTGTCCAGCACGTGCTGAAGCTCGCCGCCAGCCGCCCTGCGGTCACCGAGAAGGAGAGACACGGCACACGTCCGCTGGTCAGCGACGACACGGGCAACAAACTGCGCCTCGCCCATACGGCTACAAACCGCGTGCGGTGAAGCCTCGTCACCATACGCGAACAGCCAGAAGTTGCTTCGATATATTCGCTAAATGACACGAAAATGCAGCATTCAATTTTCGTTGCATACTAGTACCCCCTGAATTTTATTTCAGACAGTTCCACCATCGAGTTGCCGGATAGATGAGAAGGTTTGGTCCATTGACGGTCATTGTGCGACAAATTCTGGTAGAAAAGCTAACCCGTGGAAATGTTTCGAGTGCAAGGAGGTTTCAATACCAGCTATTTCCTGTATACGCGCCTGCCACAAGCAAGGCAGCGATTAGAGGACGCCGCTACTTCGCCGCAGCCATAACGCCACGACAGGAGTGCGCTATGGAAGACGAAGTTGCGGGAATGCGGGCTTTCGTCATCGACACAGTTAGGGCCCAGCTGATCTATAGAACGAGGTGCAGTAAGTGTTGTTAGGCAGGGCATGTAATGGTAAGAACCGAGATCTGTTTTACCACCAGGGTAACAGGGCTGCCTAGATATGGGACCAGAAATAGGAGACAGTCAACTCGACAGAGAGGTGAGTTTATTTAATAACATTTGGTGGAGAAGAATAGATTCTGATAGCGCAGAAGTAAATAGGAGAGGCGTTTGCATTGCAGTAGACATACATAGGCTGATGACGATGTTAGCCGTGGATTTACGCGCACCAGGAAAGTAGACCACTTGTTTTGGGCGGAAGGGGGTGTGGTTAATGAGTCACGCACGAAAACTAAAACTTCGCAACACGGCGAAATGAGTACGGCAGCCGACACGAAAATATTTTATTTGCCTATGCCGCATAAAAAAGGTATAAAAACATTTAAAGCCTAACGGCGCCATAAAGCACTACCCTCTGTGTGCTAGCGTCTGTATTGCTCCCTAAATCTAAATGGCAGGCAATAAAAGCCTCGCCACGAGGCACTCTAGCCTTTCGAGTTCAATCCAGCGGATTACACCAAAACGACAGAGTCGTTCCACAGTGGTGATCTGACATAACAAAGCAACGCCAATCACGCCGCACACAACAACAGCCTTGCACAACAATTTTCAAATTTTCGGACAATGAAAAGGAGAAAGGGATTATCGGGCACATTGGGCCCCTTTGTGAGCGAGCATTACACGAAGGGGGGAGAACAATTGCAGCACAAAGGCGCGTTTGTTCCCGGCGGCCGTCACATATCTACGCTTTTGGCCATCAGAAGCGAGCGGCGGGGAGATTTCATTCAATCCAGGGGTCTGACGTCCCGCAGTCGGGGCAAGAGCGATACATATCGCCGCCCGCTCTCACGATTTTTTTCCACGGTCGTTTTCATCTAGCCGCTTTCCCCCACGCCGCCTACAGCGGGGCGCTGTAAGGCACTCAAAGCGCTCCCTTCCACCGTTCTCTTACAAGCAGGCGGCCGTACGTGCGAGACTCGCACGCAACGAGAACAAGTCACAAAGACGCGCGCGAGCTGGCCGAAAGGCGGAGGGGGACGAGCCAGGTGAGCAGCGCACGCGCGGAGGGGGGCAGCAGCCGTAAGCCTTTGACGCAACGCCACGGAGTTCCCGGTGTCTCGACATATGGGTTAATCGCCCCGACTTCTCACGTCTGACCAAAACAGAGCGAACCGCAGGGCGGCGTCACGTGACGCAAGGCGACAGACGCGCGGTTACAGAGCGTGCTTTTACTTTCTTTCCGGCTATCTCGAGCGAAGAACGTGAGCTCGTTACGGGCGGAGTGGAGTAACGCAAATTCTAAAACGGCATTTCACTTTCGAAGACACTCTGCTTCAGGGGGAAACGCGAGTAACCTATACTCTGCTGGCGATGTGACACGACTCGAAAAGGCCAACGCACCACGCTGAGTGGTGTACTTTGCCTTTTCTCAGGAAGCACACATCCTGACTGAGGTGGGTTTTCTTTTTTTTTGCCGTGTACGAGGAGAGTTGTGCTGAGTAAGCAAGAAATCTTAGTTGACTTGATTTGACAAATTCTGCTTCGCTATTTCATCACAGGTCCTGGCGTCATGTTGAGCTTCCTACAGCTCCACCAATGCTACGCCAGGAAGCAAACCGCAGGCTCCTGCTACAGTTCTTTCATTCTGCAAACGCCAGTAGAGAACCGCTTCACCTTCGTAAGGTTCGACCCCAACAGCATGAAAAGAAAAGTCCTCCGCGCACAAGCACTGCAAGTGCGTGCTCAGAGGACATGCCGCGTTCTCTCGACTCCAGCAAGGAAAGCGCCAACGAGAGTGCTACAGATAACCTTAAACGTGACTGAGGAGACAATGTGCACCAAACGTCCGCGTCTAGAGGCCGCTCAGCAGCAGATGAACAACCTCGCCAGCACCTGGCTCCATCCATGCCTCGCTGCTGTCCCTGCATCGGCGCGCCTAGGACATATGGTAAACCGCGCGTGCCCACGCTGTCAGACACTAAGTCCGAAGGGTTTCCGTCAAAAGTCCGTCTCTCTGAACACGAAATTACGCTCCCAGCAGCAGCAGCAGCAAAAAGTCTGTACGCACTTCTCGCGCACTCAGCAACGTGCCTCTCTTGCCGTGTCTGATGCAACGCCGTGTCCTTACAACGCGTTTCCTTGGATCCCCGTTGCGCCTCGCCGTGTCGAGGGAAAACGAAAAAAAAAAAAAAGTCAAAGAAAAATAAGAAAACAAGGGGGCGGAAATGCGATGCCGCATCACGTACGGTAGTCCAACAGACAGACACGAGCGCGCACGCTTCCGGTCAGGGTGGTTTTTCTCGCCGAAGTGCGCATTGACGAGCTGCGGCGGCGGTTGATGGCCAGGGTGCGGGCGCGCGAAGATGTCAGCCGAGGTTAATCGCTCGAGCGTAGCACACGGGGCGGACGGGCACGGCAAGGCCGTTGCGAGCGCACAGCTGGACGACCGACGGCTGACCTCCCTCCTCGTCCATCTTGCTGCCGGCCGTGTACAACTGTACCGCCGCCGGGGAAACTCCTCAAGAACGAAGGCTGTGTGACACCGAGGTGCAGCAGCGACGGGCCGACGAAGCGAACGCGCTCGACCGGAAGCTTGAAGCTTTCGCTGTGAATGCGCACGCGCGCATGGCTTGCTGCAAACGCGCCTCCGGACTGGTCAGCACCGACGATGCTGCGGCTGGCGCTTCTGAACGAATTACCTGGTAGGAACCACGACTTTGGAACTACAGTGCCTGCTGTGGTCTGAACTTCTCTGAACGTTGGTAAAGTACTAATCCCGAATGTGGGCGTGGACTTGCACGAATGTGTGCCTGTAAATTTGTAGCTGGACAGCCTAAGGTGCCCATGGACGCGCTCTTTAGAGGTCAATTGCGCACCCGGACAATAATTCCGGTCAATTTTGATTCACGAAACAGAAAAGGCTGAGAAAAGTGAACGAGCGATAGTGTGGAGAAATTTGTAACTTGTCCTGCCCTCGCCAGCAGCAGCTAAGTACGTTGACACAAATGTATTGCAAAGTATACTGGCCCCTCCCAGAGTTAAACAATTTACACCATAATCCAACTTGTAAACGTATATGACGACATGTAACCTGGTGTTAAGCGTTGAGGAGTATAATTTCTCTTGAGTAAGATAACAACGCAACTATAGAATAGAAGACGAGAACAGGTTCCCGCTCTATACTAACCCTTTCGTCTCCCCACTCCCCTCCGTCCCCCTCACCCTTATTTTCCGTGCCTTTATCAGCGTGCAGCAAGCGTCTTCTTTTTACCGATTCTGGCAGCTCTACAAGTCAATTCACCACACATAAAAAAAAGGGGGATTAAAGAAAGAAGGCGGGAAAAAAGAACCTTGTCTTACCAGATAAGGCTGCCGGTGGGGAAACAAATTCGCCAGGAATTAGTGCAGATATCTCTGGGCGTATACACGGGCGAGGTAAGCGGCCCCAAACGAAAGAACTACGGGCCGCAAAACGGGCGTAGCCACACATGAAGTGGGTAGACATCCAAGTGGTGCCTTCGCCAATGAGCAAACCGAGTGAGAAGGAGGAAGCGCTCAAGAAGGTCCACAGCAACGCAGTTCGTCACAAAAACAAGAAGCCAGGAGATAAGTAATTCATTTCGCAGAATACTGGAGCACACAAGGGTCACTAACACCTCGCACTGACTATATGGAAGTGAAAAAAACGGTTGCTGCATGGGTATGCTATATAGGAGAAAAGTACGTCGAGCCGCCCAACATCAGCAGTTACTTACTACCTTAATGACAATGAATTAAACTCTCTACATGCTGCCTTTAAGTCGTGTAGAAGGTGTGGCCATGATCTCGTGCTGGGGTGACTTGTTGCTCCTGAAATGCAACACCGTCGAGCCGCACTCCCACCTACCTTTATTCCTCCCCTTACTTTATTCGTACTACGCCATTGCCGGCCTTGAATGCTACGAAACAGTTCATCGCCACCTCCAAACTCACTGACCTAAGTTTTCCACAGCCTTCTGGTGAATTCACACATATTTGATCCAATCTTCGAAGCCGGAAGCGTAATAAAGGACAAGGTAATGCAGGAGCAGGTATAGGTAAACTTACATGGGATAGGAACGTACGACATGGGGTAAAATTGGATGGGATAGGATAGAAGATATGATGGAGGAGAGAGGGTCCGTGAGAGGACGGCTCAAAAGATAGGTGAGGGATCTACAGGGAGAGTCCAATAGGATGAAACAATGTTTGACCATGAGACAGGGATGGTTGTTAAATGCATAAAGCAATACATGCTGAAAGATAGTACTGAAAGGATGGTAGAAGGCACGAAAAGCTTGAACTTTCAAGTGCGGAGGCGTAAAGGCATTTTTTTTTTTTTTTCATCTGGCACACGCGTGCATGCACGACCCCCCCCCCCCCCCCTTTCCTAAACACAAACAAACAAGCGAATAAACAAACGGTATGACGGGAAGCGGCTGAGCAGCTCGTGTACAACTCACAGTTCGAGGATGAGGATGAGTTCGGAGGACGTCTCGAAGACCTCGCGCACGTCGACGACGCGCGGGCAGGGCTCCGCCATTTTGAGCACGAGCGCCTCGTGTAGGATCTCGTGACGCACGTCCGAGGCACGCCGGCGCTTCCGGATGTACTTTGCAGCGAAGTCCCGTCCGCTCTCGCGGTGAACGCAGCGCCGAACAGTGGCGAACTTCCCCCTGCAGAGACAGAACGGCAGCACACTGTCACCACCGCCGAACGCTCAAGACAGCAGTCAATTGCCACTGTGCAGCGATTCTCACATCGGGTTACGGGAGCGAAAAGGAGTCCGCGAAGGAGCCCGCAGGAGTACGCGAAGCCTTGCACGAAGCCCTTTACCCGTTATATTGTATCTTCCTGTCAGATCTTGGTGGCGATGAAAAAAGTTGGCTTTGCCGCACGGCATGTATATATATAGACCTTGCTTCTTTTCCCCGTGTGAACAACATGCAGCCATGTTTATTTTAAAACAACCAGCACTTGGTAACTTCCTCAGGTCCATTTCATCTCGGAAGTACTTTTTACTGCAAAATATAAATAAAATGCAGAAAGATTCAAATTTCTCGCTACATGACGTCAGGAGTAACGTAATAGTGGAATAGCTGGCAACAGGGTTACCAATACACGTTAGCATTAAAGTGGTGCGATTAAATTTAACTAGAGGCACTACTACAATCGCACGTAAAGTGATAATTTTTGTTTCTTTTTTGCAGTGGCATTAGTCGGCGGCCGGCAATCGTACCAACAAGTTGTTACGTCATAAGGTTCCGGCGTAAAAGTGGCCGGTGACTCGCCACTGCTTGGTCTGTTTTACTTGATAACCGGATTATATATTTTTAAGTTTGCATTTATATTGGTATCATGGTTATTCGGATAAAGCCGTCGTTTCAACGAAAAAAACTGGTATTTTGTCAACGTGACCCCTTTAGGTTGGCACATCTGCACAGCACCAAAGCTACGCACAAAACCTGTACACACAGAAAGCGGTGAAATAGCAATAGGGCGCGCTGTACTCCCCTTCTTGGCGTCCCTCCCCTTCGGGCCGTTTTAACCCGCAGACACTTCCGGAAGAACAGAAATGGTGCCCAGCATATTCAAGGTTGAGAACCACAGGTTTAGGAGGCGGTCATTAAGTATAAATCACCCGGGGAGAACAACATGAATGGGAATGCGGGGAGGTTAACTAGGTGCAGAGCCAACACCAGGTGGTATTGGCAGAGCCCGCTTTGATACCCAGCACTGGGGGATGGGTTTTCGCAGGGGAATAAATAGGAGCGGAGAGACGTGCGCACCCGTAGCCATTTCGTAACGCACTGGAGTAGTTATACAAAACGGTGTTCTTAATAAGGAAACGTAGAAGAGCTTTGATCGGCTTCTACAACACAAGTGGCCTGGATCAATGTCGCAGGATAGTCGCCGTCCCGAAGGAGCGATCGCCCAATAAATAACTTACTTCCTAAAGGACAAGACCCATCTGGGTATGGCGAAAAATAAAATTGAGAGCAATACCTTCGCAACTTGTACTGTAACAAATCACGAAAAAAAAAAAAAAAAAAAACGTAGGAACAAGTTAATCACTGAAGACGTTCTTTTTATCCAGTCGTGCACTAGACTTAAGGGTATGCAAAGGCAAAGTACATGCAACGCTTTTGATGTTTATTTTCGCATCTCTCCAAAAGACAAAAACAAAGCAAACTTCGTGTTGCAGGTAACATAAGTGACGTGAAAATTCAGCGCTAGGCTCTTGACAATGCGTCCTGCTACTGTAGCTGCTTAAAGAGTCCATGAAAACAAAATACAAGTTTGCTTCATTAAAATTACCATTTTGTACCGATAACAACAATCTCCAACTTCATAACAAATAATCGAGATACTAAGGAAAACATGTAAACTAGTGGCGACTCCCCAACCGCTTTCCGGCAGTTTCTCTATGACGTCACAGAATCTTATTTGTGAGATTTGGGAATGCCGGCCTAGACCACAAAAAAAAAAAAGAATGATTGTGGTAGGGCGTCTAGTTCTGTTTAATCGTATCCCTTTAATTCCAACGTGCAGTTAACACGCCGATAATTATGATTTTGTGCTGACCCATATTAAATCACTACTGCCCATACCACGTCGCTGTAGGGCGAAATTTAAAAGTTTTTCAATATTTCTTGCATTTTTTCAGTTAAAACCTTTTACGGCTGGCACAGAGCTAAGTTACCAAAGGCTAGTTCTTTCAAATTGAGCAAAGTTGTATTTTGTCTTCACGGCCCATCATAATAGAAAATATAACCCCAATATCCACGCATAAAAATTCGAGAGAGAGAAATAAAGGCGCGACAGCAGATACCACCAGAAATGACAACCAAAACTTGGAACTACGCAGCAGGTGCGCGCAGTTAGGTCACTGTATCGAGCAATCTTTAGGCAGGCAAAAGCACGCGAGGTCACTCGATCACACCACAACGGGCCACGGCAGCTGCGCGCTGCGCGGTTACCAAACGAACGACGTTTAGCTGCCTCTGCATGCTTCAATCAGTAGCGTCGATAACGTGGGCGATGTTTAGCCAGCGCTCCCTCAACTTAACCAGGCGCGGCAGCAGCCTGCGGCATCGAGAAAACAGCCGGCTGTCTGCGGGCAGCTGCATACAGCAGCAGCCTTGCGGTCGGCGTGCCTTCGGTCCGCATCCGGCGGCGAGCACGGCACACAACGCGTGCCTGACATTCCGGCGCGGGGCGTTGCGGGTTGCGGGAGCGAGGACGGCGATTGTCGCGATACGATGCCCCACGCAGTGACACTTGGCACGAGCACGTGCCGACGACAGAATGCGCGAGGGCGAGAAAGATCGGAGGTGCGGGCCAGCCCCCTTCGGCTACCCGTATATATGTATGCAGCAAATTCTTGTTCTAACAAACACGCTTTCCATTTTTTTTCTCTGTCCTTACTGCAGTGAATAAAAAGCAAATCATCCCGCTTACAACAAAATACCGCTTATAACGAAGTCCTCTCCACAGGACTTCGCTAAAACGACTTGTACTGCGCTTAAATTACACTTTGCAGCGCATAACGTTACGGTCACTGAATATATGTTGCAGCTATCTGTACGGCCTCTTCACGGATGTAGAAGGCTCGCCTATGCTGAGGGTTCTTCTCAATTTTCGCGCGTGTATCAAGCTGCAACATGTCCCACGACACCCTGCAGGCCCGCAAAGAAAATGGGGTGGGAAGCTCCAGAGGTCTCGCCGAACAGGTGTTACACGTTCGCATTGGATGCTACCGCGATATCTGGGGCGACACTACTTCGAACGACGTGATACACCAGGTGTGCCCCAAAACATGCGCTTCGAACGAGAGAGAAAAAAAAAATCGTTCGAATGACGGCAGGGTGACGTGAGCGTGGTCTACGCGTTACCTCTGCAGAGACAATACGACAGGACTGACGGAGACACTGACAGCAAAGTACAGCGGCTCTTGATTTTCGGTCGCCGCGCTGTCGTTCAGGATGTTTCGAAGCCGGTTTACAATGCACCAACCAGTGCGAGATTCAAGGCATCAGCTCACAACAGATGCAACGGCACATCGTGAGGCAAGCCGCGGACAACTAACGTGCCCCCGCCGACGACGTCAGCTCCTGACAGGCCGAATGTTCCCCGCAGAAACCGATCCCCTTGGGACAGGGCAAGACGAAGCGGCCTTCTTCACCGGGACAACACGCGAGACGTCAAGGGCTGCTCGCGCAGGAGGAGGAGGCGTTGGAGCTCGACATGCGCGCATTTGATCCCCATCGCGACGCTGATCGATCGAGAGACAAAGCCAACCGTTGCGTCACCGGCTGAACGAGGGACAACGGGTCCGCGAGAGGTTGCGCATACGCGCGCGTCCATCATTACGGCGATCAGGAAGCCAGCGCCGCTCCAGATGCGACGTTCCAAGGGCCACCGTGTGGGCGGAGGCCGCAACGGCGGTTTCTCCGGCGCATGTCCGCGCAAGTTGAACGAGGACGAACGCGCGACAACATGCGGGCCTCGTCCTGGCATTTCCGGGCCCGCTGCCGCATTCAAAAGAGGCGGGGGCGGGAAGGAAAAAAAGTGGCGTCAATCATGCGAAAATCCTTCCTCCCCGCTCGAACGCCCTTTTGTTTTCGCCTTCCGCGCAACGCCTCGTCTAAAGCCCTGTCCTCGGCCCATTATCCCTACGCTTCTCTGAAAGGAAATGGAGGACTCACGGCGCGTTCCCTCGTGAATGCAACACGCGGTAAGCAGGTGTGCGCCGCGCTTGTGAAAGCGGTCATAGGCGGCGCGAGGGCCGAGGAGCATGTGTCCTGCGCGACTGTCCGTCAACGCCAGCGAACAAAATAAGAATGGCAAGCGTGTGCAGTGTCAAGATTGTTCGCGGGCATGACAAAGAAGAACAGCAGCGAGCATCCCGAGCGGACATGCACGTGGCGGCCTTCGGAAACCGCGGTCACGATGTCGATGCCAGAGATCCGGAGAGGACCACAGACAGTCTTGTCGAAGGCGCGCGACATCGCGGGCACAACCAGCTGGGGCAAGGCGTCTAGGCGCGACAACCGAGCGCGTGTCCGTTCGCCGTCGTTATGCAAGACGTGGCCACCTTCGGCGGTGCACGCACGTCGGCTGACGTCCGTGACGCGCGGTAGCACGACCTGTCGCCACCGCGAATTTTTCACGGATCGCCTTCGGCGCGACGCAACACGTGAAGCGCAGGACACGCGAGCAGTGGCCGTGTCGTCCGCAGGACTGCTGCGCGCTGAATGCGCGCAATCATCCATCTCTCTGGGGAGTAGGTCGGCATGCACGGCGTATAGAGGACAACGTTTCCGGCCGCCATTGTCCTCTCCGCTACTCGCAAATGTGTTTGCATGTAGGCATGGACACAGCGCCGTGCAAACCGCCTTTGTAGGCTCGTGCACCGTTACGCCCCCGACGCGCGAATTTAGGCGGTGAAATTATCTTTGGACGAGTTTATATCTTGCTAATGAGACAGTGCGAGACCACCCTTATTTTGAATGTTTTTTTTTTATCACAAGGTTGCCTAACTGTAAGGAAAATCGCAACACATTAGAGGCCACCCTATCTGAAGCTGCCTGTCCAGCCTTCGGCTAGCACACGGACCTGCACGTTTCTGCAACTTCCACCGGAAAGAGATGCGACGCGATCGAGATTACACCGCTTTAGGGGGCCTGTCGGGAACATAACTGCGCAAGAAGCGCCATAAACAATACATGAAATTAGTCTAACGATATGAACTTTTACAGCACTCAGAGTGAGATCATGGTGCATTCAAAACTTGAAAGGGAGAAAGCCTGGGCGGCGTACACTCTGTTCAGGCTTGTTCTATTCGTGCGCAGCATCAGAAAGGACAACTTCCGGAACTTGGGACCGGTTGAGGACACAAGGTTCACGAACCCGAAAGTACAACGTATAAGACGGACACAGACACGCATTGAGCTCTTCCGGATGTCTCACGGAGTTTGGACGCAAAAGCGCAACGCCCCTTTCCAACTGCGCCGAATGCCGTGAGCGCGGAACTCCCATCGCGTTAGCATACGCGCCGGCAAGAACAGAGGAACACCGTTCTGACCAAGCGCGTGAAAGGCCACGCGCATGCAGAGCGTGAGTGGCATACGAGGGAGCGCCGACAACGCTCCGAGGCTCTTTATTGGTCGCACTCGAAAGTTAAGCGCATAACGCGCATCAGGAGCTGGTTAAACAAAACGCAGAAGAAATAATAACCGGCGGTATGCGCACCGTTTCACTTGCGGAAATGATTCCGCTGTTTTCACCGCACTTGCGGTTCTTTTGACTCGCATGTTTACTGCCTACTCCCATGACAAACCCGCAACTCTCCCGAAGAAAACAAGCGCAGTCTTAGGACGTCGCAGGGTTTATAAACGCTCAGCCTGCCCCAAGCCAGCGTTGAACCGGAACAAAGGAGATGCGCCAACGAAGAGAGTGGCGGTGCAACCAAAAAATGAAGGAAAACGATGCTGGGAGAACGACCGGCACAACGAGAATGCATTTCCGCGTATCGTAAATCTCAGCTAGGTGCAGCGCTGCTGCTGTGCACGGATGCGAAGTCGCCGCCGCAACCCAGCGAACAACCCTCGCCATCTGCTCTCTCCGCACGGCGGCTTTTTCGAGGGGCCGAAATTACCGAGGCGAAGTCCGCAGCGTGGCCCACGGTCACGCATCAGCGACAAGAGCCGAGAAATGTCGCGTGTGACCACAACATCCATGCGTTCATTTTGCTTCGCAAAGCCCCGTGGCAAGCACCGCAACGTTTTGGTGGCGGATCAACGAAGACTTAACCGTGGCGAAACTATTCGGTAGAAACAAGTTTCCTTTTCATAAACCTCGTCGGAAAGCGCAGTAAACCTTCATTTTAACAAAACCACTTTATTCGAAACCTCGCTTCAATCGAAGTGTTTCATGGTGCTCGCTCCAGTGTATTCAGACCAGAGCACATCCATTACCCGTTTATAACGAAGCATCGTTTATAACGAAGCCAGTTTTCTGTACACATGGAGCTATGTAACGACGGTTTATGTGTGTTACAACTATTTATTCGTCGCAAACACAAGGGTTGCCCCTCCAGACCCAAGAATTGCCTCTTACACGGCTATTTTTGGCGGCGACGTTAAGGCTTTGCCCCTATGCGAAGCAGTTGGTGAGTTGAACCTCGGTGTTATAAACAAGGCCACCGTCCCGTTTAGCAGGCACAAGAAGGCATGACTAATATTTCGCATCACGAGTGAAACACGTGCAGCTACGAGCAAAAGTTTACGGAGCACGAAAATGGCAATTTTAGGTTATTTCTCTTCCGGTATAGCATCCCGACAAACTGCCGTGTGCATGCGAGATGTCGTTATGAAAAATACCGCACATAATGCCGCTGGCTGCCATGCGGCAGACAAATAACCCAAAAATTGCTGCTTTCGTGGTCCGTGAACGTTTGCTCTTGGGTGTACGTCCGTGAACTGTAGGCATGTTCCTAAGCAATGCTGACGGGTGAATTTTTGAGCTCAACGTAAAAATGAAACTCATTGTACCGCAAAAGAATAGGAAGCGTCACCAAGTTCGCTCTCGTTCGAGGTCAGAAACACAGCTGCGTTCGTCCTTTATTACTCGCTCGTCCACGGTGGCGACCAGGGAGGGGTAATTAGCCAGTCGGTCGGCTTGAACGAAACGCGTTGCGCCGCCAAAACAGGTTCGCCGAGCGAGCAGCAGCGACGCTGACTTTCAGATTCGAAAAAGCAGAAGGCGTTATGATCGACAGATGCGTGTGAAAACACGCCAAGGTTTGCTTGTCGCTGCACGCCGCCGCGAGCCACGCAAGCGGCCAATAGCGTAGCGGCAGCAACGGAATCTTTCTGTAACGCCGGTCCCACGAGGTTTGCGCGAGGGAAGGCGTCGTATCGAACAACAAAACAAGCAAACGCGAAGAGGAAGGTGCACTCAAGCAACGCAGCAACCGCGAGCCAGACGGCGGCGGCACATCCACTACGCGTACTGACAGCGCCGCAAAAGCAGCAGCAAAGAGCGCCAGCAATGCCGAGCCAGCCATTACATCGGACTGGAAGCGGCCGGGACGAGGCAGCGAATAAGAACGAAAGGTGAATCGCTCCCTCTCGCCCTCTCCCAGGCGTCTCAGCTTGCGAGGGCGACTCGTTCGTCCTTGGCAAGGTCGTTCTCAGCCGGGGCGCAACTGAGGCGCGGTGGCGCCACTGCCTTCGCAAAGCCACGTTTGCGCACAGCCGCGTGGCTTGTAATCTGTTACGGCCAAGATCTCCCTCGGTGCGGGAGAGGGAGAGAAAGATAGAGAAAAAGAAAAACATGGCGGCTATTCAAACGTTCGGTTTAAAGCGCCGGAGGGCACATCTGGGCTTTGAGGAAGGAAGTGTAGTAGACAGCGCCGGATTAATTTAGAGTACACGAAATTCCTTAACCCGCCACGTCGGGTAAAGGACAGTTTTGTTTTTCAGTGACTTCGAACTGCCACGTCAGCACAGTTTAGCGACCTCGCGATCGGCAGCCAGCTGCCTTGGACGTCTGCGCGCCCGCACAGGCAAAACCGGCCTTGCGCGTCGTCCTACTGGGGCGAAATAACATCCCGCTGTTTGCTTGGGAGCTCTGCAGCGGAAGCTTCTCTCTCTCTCTCTTTCCTCGCTTCGTACTCGGAGATGTACGACCCCTGCGGTCACGTGACGAAGCAGGACCGTTAGCTACAGCGCCGCAGCCACGGCGGGTTGAAAGGGCACACGCCCACTCTCAAGTGTGCATCGTGTGACGGAAAACGCGGTACACCAAGGCGCACCTGCGCGCAGTGGCGCCCCTTCGCGGCGGCGCCGAAGGGGTGTGCGCCATTGTTGGCTCTGTTCGACGCGAGCTTTGTTTACCCGCAGTGCATGACTAACGACCACTGCAAGGACTGCCGACTGAACGCGCTGGGGGCGGAGGGGGCAATTTGTTACGCGTGCAGTGGCGCCGACGCCGCCTCGTTCATACGTGCAACGAGTGGGCATACGAGAGCGGAGGCTTCGGCAAGCGCGGTCTCTCCCGACTTAAGTGCCAAGGAAAGCTGTGCGAGTGAAACGAGGAACGGAGCGCTGCTTCGCAAGTCCGGAAATGACAGTCAGGAGCGAATAACACACACCAGCGGCCTCAGAGAAAAGTTGTAACCAGACGGCCGAAGAGACACGAGCGTTCCGTGACTGAGGCACCTGGAGCGTTCGTCGCTTCCTTGCGCTTGGCGCAGGCCAGATAAAGTGGGCAATTAACGCGAGTAAAAAAGAAACCAATTACACACCGCACGCTAAATATATCACCAGCAAGAAAACCTCATATGCGTGGACCAGTATATGGCTATTGTGGGGGTGTCTAAGACGACGACGAGACAGATAGCCGCGCGATTCGTCCCGCAATTTGAGAGCTCTCCTCTCCAAGTAGCCTCACGCGAAGCTCGCTCCTACAGAGAATGCGACGAAACGAGTGATACACGGAGGTGCACTTTAACGCGCGAAATGCCGCGGCCACGCGCGGCGCAAATTACCGCAGGAAGGACAACGAGGTACGGCAGAGACAATTGTTATACACACGCTTCGCGCTTGTTGCGCACACAAAGTCGGAAAAGGCGCCACTTTCTCTACCTCCAGAGGGACTTCGTTTTTTCTCTCCGAGCGACAAGTTCCTCGTCTTTGTTCCAGAGATAGCAACCGCACGCACGAGGGGTGATTACGGCAGAACAAAAGGAGTCAAAGCTACGCGGAGAATCTTTACGCACGGGGCCGCCCTTGCACTGCTGGAAATGTGCGAGCGTGTGAAAAGAAAGAAATAAAGATGATGAAGGAGGTTAGGGGAATTCTGGACGCCTTTGCAGCAAGAAGGCATGCGTTTTGAGAGCTTAAGCAATCCATTCGCGAAGGCGGCGCCCCTCCTCCGCACTCACTCACGGGAAGAAGGCGCCATTTGTGAGCGAGCAGCCCCGTACAATTACGCGTGGCATACGACGAGAGCGAGAGGGTTCACTTGGAAGGAGCGCTCGCATTTCGCATGATACCGATCGGCCATAACGAGCCCGCATGCACCACAAAAGGGGCGCAGCTTTACCGCGTTTTTCGCGAAAGTAGCGTCACGGCCTCTCGACAGAAGCCAGGTGCTATGGTCCATCGGAAGCAGGTGAAAAACGAGCGTAGAACCGTAGCTTTTTACTGAAAAACTCGTCCACTTTACGAATTACCCTCGCGGTATATACCAATACCGGGACACAAAGACCATTTCCGCTGGTGGCGCCTGTGTGGCTGTGTTTTGTTTCTTTAGCGCCACTTGCGACAGCGCGAGGCTGAGACTTCCTAACCTTTTGTTTTTGTGCTGCGTTTATGCCGCCTCTTTGCGATGCCGGGATTTTTGTTTCTTAAAAGCTAATGTAACGTTCCTTTTGAATTTAAGTACGCTCAGTTTTAATTTGTATACTTGTGCTTTGCATGCTGCCTGCACGCAAAGCAATGCTTACAAGTATAAAGTTGAACCGCAGTCTGCAGAAGTGTTGTCGTATACAGTTCCGTCTCCAAGTACGTTATTATAGAGGGAACTTTGTGGTTTTTCGGACCAGGGGAACATGCAACACAAAAAGCGCGGATAAAAATTTCGCTCGAACGACCCCCAAGCCCCGGTTTACCACCCGAAAATTGCTGGACATTAAAAAATCGACATGCACTCCTCCTTAACCATTCAGTCCTCACATTTTTGAAAAGAGCACGTTGCCTCTCCGCGGGAAGCAAGTCACCATACGGTTCCTCTCTTCGAGAGAACGGGATTGAATGACGTTAGTGGGGGTAGAATAACCGTCAATATAATTTGCCGAATGGACTGTTCCGATTCTGCGATCAAATTGTGGCCGGCGTCGCTGGAACACCATTCTTTAAGCGTCCAATACGCCCAGTCACAGTTTGGATGCCTCGACGTTACCACCGTCATTTTGACGTCAACGGTAACGGTACACGCAGTGTAGGACGAGAGGAAGACGACGAATGGCCCGTCGGAAAACGAATGGGCGCCAGCAATTCACCGCTCCAGACACTTAAACGCAGCTGCCCGGTCGTGCAAGCCAATTCAGCAACCCGCATCGGTCTCCGGGATTCGCGGGCCCGCATCTTGATCTCTACAACCCTTCCATATTTACCTCGGCAGCCTCCCAAACATGAGGGATCGCCAGGGGATCGCTCACTGACAAATTTCCAGGCACAACTGCAGCGTGGATGTATAGTTAGCGCCACTAAGCACAAATTTAGGCGCGCAAACTACCCGGCCACATCCGAGTGTGTGCGCGCTCAGGGAAGCCGGATCCGTTCCGTGTCCCCATTGACCATCGCGATTGCTATCTTCAAAGCAGCCTCTCTCCGAGAGGATGTTCTCGGCGAGGCCCACTGCTGTAGGCGCCTGGGAGCGAGCCACTCAGCATCCATCTTCCTCTTTCCTCGACCACTCTTGTAACAGAGGCGCCTGATTACGCGCAGAAAGGGTGGCTTCACACGGCAACAAGCTCTCGTCAGGCAAACAGGCAGCGCCGCGGCATAAGCGCTCCTCTGACGACCCTTTGTTTGCGTGGGGCTAAAGACGCCGGCTTGTAAGGCGAACCCGGTCATCACGCCTCGCGCGCGCAACTAACCCTGCGGACGCGCGGAGATAATCGGCGCTGCAGCGTCGCTGCCCGCGCCACACGAGTGTCCAAAAACGGCCACCGAGTCTAAAACAAGAGGCTGCCGACGCTCTCGTCTCGCAAGAGAAATGCTTTGGCGCGTTTCAACTGGACCCGCGCGCGCGTTTCGCCCGATCGTGTTTGTCTCGCGGTCTCCGTGACCAGACGCGTGGCGGCCTCTTCTGGGAACCTGGACACTCCAGGAAGGAAGAGGAGTAAGGAGCACGGTCCGGTCCAGCTTCAGCGATGCTTCGCGAGTACGCAAGCGGACACAACAAGACGTAAGGCTGAAACCACCTCGTTCACACCCAAAGTCCCATGCTATCAAGATAACCTTAACAAAAATCGTGAAGCAAGGTTAATTGTTGCATAATAGTATGCGTGTCAATGTACAGTTGCATGGTGAAATTAACGAAAGCCCCGGAACACCTAAGCACTTGACGGGTCGGAATGCGAAAGTATTAACGCCCAACTGCACGCCTGAAGCCCATTCCTTCCGCCTAGCATTATCGACGGCTGCTTGAGACAATTTGCTTCGGGATCCACTTCCGCACTATGCTTTCGAATGGCTTCAGTTTGTCTCCGACGCGTTGCGCCGATGCTCGTTCCGAGTTGACGACGATGGCGAATTTCGCTGCCTGTCTTCTCGCTCGCTTGGCTGCATTCATCCATTGCCTCACTTCATCTGCAGTGCACTCGCGTAGACGGTCACCTTTAACTACTTCCGAGTTTTAAGTGCGTGCTACAGAAGGCCTCGCGCTACGGAGCGCTTCGAAGACGAATGGTGGAGGAGCCGTTTGGCGGTTACGAACGCCAGCTTTTTCGCTCGATGGGTCGTTTAATTCTTTCGCGCCAAAAATGTTCCGATGCGACGCCTGGTCCTCAATTCGTTCCACGACATAGTACACATGTTCACTGCGCACAAAGTGCCGCAAGATGACCAGTTCAAAGCCGTCACTGCCCGAAATATTTCTAGTGTGCATGTAGCGTAAGAGACGTGACGCCTCCCTAAACAGTGGCAAGTTCTAGAGCTAAGTGCTGATACATTGTAGCTGTAGCATTCTGCAGATCTTCAAAGAATGGCGCTGTACAGACCCCCAACACCACAAGCAGCACACTGTCAAATATAATTCGCCTCTATTGTTTTTCAACTCATGGAAAAACTTTTCCCTTTTATTTCGCTTGCTTTCTCATTACCATAAACAAGCGGTTTCTCTCTTGCTTACAGACTACAGACATGTGCGCTGTGACAGCGTCAACCGATACCGATCTCACACTGAGCCGGCGTCGGTGTTTATAGGACTATCAGATGAAATTCACCGCTATACTGATCGGTGGAACGCGCCACATACACTCCGCGATGCTAATTTCTATCCCCGCTAAACTAAGCGCAAGGTCTCTTCGATAAACTAATTCTCCAAATCGCTTTATACACTCGCGTTGCCGTTTCCGTGCATGCTCCCAAGAACGCTCAGCCACACATCTCTACACGGATCAGATATTAACCCCGATTGAACAAGTTCGCAAATAAAAAAAACTCGCATACCAGCGTGATCGCGAGCGTTTTATCCGCTCGCATCTGCACGCCGCCACGTGTAAAAGAGAACAACAGCCTTAGCGGCCGCGGAAGCCTTGAACGACTCGATCGCTGCCTTCTTCCAACACCGACCGGAAAACACGAGTGCGTGCAAGCGACTGAGCGCGCCGCGTATCAATAAAAGCGAGGGAAACTTAAAGCGATCGTTCGGTTCGATCCGCGCGTGTACATATTGGCACCCGGTGTTCCCGAACACTCCCTCCGAACCGCACACAAAGCTGCTCCTGCACGGCTACACTCAAGTGGCCAGCCGCGCACGCACGCAACCAAAGACACTGCAGCTGCTCCTGTAATGTATGGGGCAGCCTTGACCACTTTCCCTCCGCAGCCATTAGTCGGCAATGCCGCGTGTATACACATTTTTGCTCCCCTCCCTCGCCCTCTTTCGGTAACATGCGGAGCGGGCAGTTCAGAGCTTCCATCGGAAAGTAGGCCAGGTACACAGACATTCACACCCGGCGCACTTGAGTGAACGGCGAAGGCAAAGAGGCGTAATCGACGGAAAACAAATTGCGTAGCGCGCTAATGAGCGCTCGGCCGAGGAAACGGTAGCTCTCCCGCGGCCGCCCGCGCCGAAGACCCTTTCGCAAGTCGCAATGCCTTGGCAAAACACTCGCTGCCGCTGCGCTGTTCGGCGCCGTTAAGAGGCGCAGCCTTTGTGAGAACGATACGCACGAGCAATGGGCGTCACGCGAACCCGTTCTTTGAAAGCACATCTTTTACATCACTGACGTGCGTATACGCCACGCATACACGCCACGGACGGCGTATATGCGAGCGGGCGCCAAATATTTACCCGCAGGCCCTGTGCACGCGCTGAAGTGCGCGAAGGGGGGGAGAGAGAAAAAAAAAGGTGGCACATCTGGAGCAGGCATACCGATACACTCCTACAGGTGCGGTATTGGCGAGCACTTGCTCCTGTAAAAATTGCTGCCGGCAACGTCAGCCGAACCTATACCCACCCAGGCATCATAACAAGATCTCTCTGCAATCAGGCGGTGTGGTATTTTTACTGCTTGCAAGGTTACGGAAAAGTTTGCGTCTGCAACCCGAAACGCCAGCGACTAGCTTTCACTTTAAACGAAGGGCCTCCTCTGTGTTTCGCAATGTTACAAGTGGAGACGTTTAAGTGTGTTAAGCGCGTGTCGTGATTTAGGTGCGCGTTAAAGATCCCCAGGAGGCAAAAATTAACCCGGAGCACTCCACTACGGCGCGCTTTAAGCACAGGTGTACATTTGGCACGTAAAACTCCCACTTCAAATACGCCTGCATCTGCATATTATATGTGTCGGTATGCGTGTAAATTGAGTGCATGTCTGTGTTTGTGTGGGCGTGCAATTTTTTTAAATTGCGAAAGTTCGCTCTGCAGCATAAAACGGTGGGGGCGAGTGAGTTTAAATGTTCGCAAACAGGGCGTACAATAAAATTCACAGCAAAGCAACTATGTATTAGCATGACGTCTATAGGCGAGGGGTACGTCACTGAGTAGAATGGCGCCGTCTTGGTGACGTACAGCCGAAGACATGATAAAGACACTACGAAGCAAGTCGCAGCTTAGTTTTTCTTCATCAAAAAAAAAAAAAAAAAAAAAGCTGGCTTCATTATTCAGTCACGCAGAAATAATTCAAAACGCGTTAACATTCGCGGGAACGGCAGATTAAGCTTCGCCGTTGGCAAGCTTTCGATCCCTTTGACGCGATAACCGCGCGCGAAGGCCAGCGGACAACGAAGTAGAACTTTGGCAATCAGGCCTCCCATAAATCTCAAACATGCACCCGGCACTCCGAGACACGGAAGGAAGAGACGCGCTGGCATGGACAGTGGTACAAACGAACCGCGCGAAGAACAATGAACACACGCAAACGAGAAGCGGAAGGTACTTTCACCTTCAAGTAAACACGGCACTGGCGTTTTCCTGCTGTTATACAGCGCTTATCGCGCTCCGCAGTGCGCCGGCTTATCCGAGAGTTGCCATGCGCAGCCGCAGGCTCACGACCCTTCCCTTACACACGTCCCTGCAGAAAAAATTGCCACAACAAGTACAACAAAACTTAATTCACGCAGAACCTTCCACGCATTACCGCGCATTTTGGTATACGCAAATTCCTTGCTTTCTTGCTGGCCTTACTTTTCCGCGAGTTCCTTGCGCGAGCGCTCTCTCTTTCTCCCACAAGGTCGTGACAACAATCAGAGCCGACAGGAGAGGAAAGCCTTAGAGGAACCATCGAACGGCTTAATACAGAAATGCAAAAAAAAAAAAAAAAAAACGGATCAGGAAGTTTATAAACAAGCGCACGCAACGTCAGAGCAAAACACTTGGAACATGCGCTCGCATGCATCGTGTATGCATCAAGCCACCCATCGCAATCGGCTACAGAAGGAAGTCACGTTCGCGGCCACTTCGCACACCGCCAAGTCAAGTAAAGGGATGTAAATGAAGAGGACCTTCGGCCGCTCGCCAAGGCCCCAAAGCGCCCAAAACGTGCACACGCAGAAAAGCGGTACAACGAACGCGATAAAAGCCCTTCGGTGGAGCAGAAAGAGCTCGGCGAGCAGCGTTTCGTGCATCAGATGCTGAGGACAAGCGACCATCAATCAGCGGCCAAATGACAAAACAATTAGCGCTCTGAGGGGGGATCTTATCGCGGCAGCCTCTCGAGGTAATCCCTCCCCTGGACGCTTCGCGCCTCCCGTAAGAGCAAGCGGCCCCGCCAATCAATCAAGGGCCTTGAAAAAGCAGTTCACATGGCGGACGCCTATCTCCCAGCGGCACACTGCCAGCCCGCCCTGCCGACGAAGAAGTCCATTCGAAGAGAAAACACTGGGCGCTCAAGTGGACCAGGCTATATATGAGGCCGCTTTCTAGAAGCACGCGACGTAAGGAAGGGAGGGGGGGCGAAGTTCTTGAGAATCATTAACGCCCGCTCCGAGCAGGGCTAATTACCCGCGGCGCCAATGCGCTCGCCGGAAAGACCGCCCTGTCCAACGGGGGTCACACCGCCACCGCCGAGAGACCGCCGAGCGACCTAGAACTCCGAGACGTCGCCCTTCGCTCGCCCTCCGCGGTATTTGCGAGCACCGCTTGTGGCCTGTCCCCACCCCGCTTCCAGGCGCCGACAAGGCAAGTTAATCGACGAAGCGCTGGTCATAAATCCAGCCACAGTCAAGGCCACGAGGAAGAAAGGGGTTTTGGGGCCAGAGCCACCGCCCTCTTGGCGAGCCAAGAATTGGCGCTATGGGTTGCGTAAGATCAAGAAGAACACCCTGCACGGCCGTTTTCTGAGCCATCCTGTATTCGGACTTCTCATGAGTCCCGTAGAAGAGCCTGCACAGATTCATATCGCTAGTCGAAAAGAACAACAGTACGCTAGTAGTGGTCGAAGGTCCGCTCATCGCGCTCGCGGGCACAAACGCTGGAAGGGCGACCGCAAAAGTTTCAAGTGCATACGTGCGGAACTGCGTGGATCAGCACTAAAGAAGTACGAGGCCTGCGCGACATTCATTGTGCGCGCACTCGTGGAACGCACGCAGTGCTTGTACTCAATATGACTATCAGTGGCCATAGTAGTACTTTTAGAAAGACTTTGTTCGGCCGAAACTACAGGCCCTGCATGTAGACCGTCTGGGAGACTAGTCTGCGCTGTTCTTCCCCTTCACAGCCAAAAGCCAGTCGGTCAGAGACACACTGTAAATCACTGTTTTTGCAGACTTATTTAAAGAAACAACTTCGGTTGGTTCAGAACGCGACATTTTTTTTTTTTGTTTGTTTCTTTCATTTCATGTCCGCTTTGAGCAAGCGCCTCATCGGCGTTCAAAGAGCGCTTTGCCGCACGCCACCAGAATAGAGTTCATGCATCGCGGGCTGGACCTTTCAAAGGGCACGAAGACGTCCCCCATCTTGAATGAAGCTCGGAAAGCGCGCTGAACTTTCGCGAGAGCGGCCTTGCGCAGGGACAGAGTCTGCAGCAGGCTCCGCGAGCGCGCACTTTCTCCTCCAAGGGAGCCTGCAGAAGCAGCAGCAGCGACGACGTCGGCGGCGGCGCCAGAGTAGAGTTGAACGACTGATTTCTGGGAGGGAATTAAAGAGGCAGCGCGGGCGCCATGCCTCGCCAACGGGGCCGTACATCAGTGGCCCAGGGCGGCCGGCCGCGAGGCTTAAGTGGAGCTGCGGGGCACCACGACAGCGCCGTGCGCTCCTTCTCCTGGCGATTAGACGAAGCTCTGGTGGGATCCTTCGGTGCTTCCGTTACGCAACGAGGAGACCTGGCTGCTTGGATAAGACCGAATGTGGAAGCCTGGATTCTCTTTACACGTGTCTTTTTCGTTGTTTGCCACAGAACGCGATGCGCGCTTAGGAGTAGCAAGCAAAATCTGTCTGTGGTACGTACGTCCCCGATGCCGCAACGAACTCGACACCCGTCGCGGTAGCCTACCAGATACTGCCAGAAAGGACTGAGTTACGCTGTTCTTACGCTGTTATTGATCTGCCAATTTCACCGTGTGCCAGATAAAAAAAAAACTGCATGCACAACGGCATTCAGTAATGATATAATAGTGTTCTCTAAAATGTGTATACGTACTTCGTACAGTATGTTCTTGTCTCGTTGGGCATGAAAGTTGCTTTTTCGCCCTGTTTGTCCGCCTATTTTATTTATTCATTGCGATAGAAAAGCTGGGCGACACCTACGCACGCCGGCCCACGCTGACGATCGTGAGGGCAGAGACAACAAGAAACGGCAATAAGTAAATTCCTTCCCAACAAGAGGAAAATTTGCGTGTGTGTGTTAAAGAATTCAGTATTCTTCCGAGTGCCTTGTGCAGTACACAATGCGTACAAAGAAAAAAACATAATAGAACTGCAGCACTTTAACAAGATAAAACGCACCACGCGCGTGCACACACACAAACAGATAACGCCCTCTGTGAAATTGGAACAACGACCGCCTGAAGTCCTCGTAGGACGTTGCAATCCCTTGCTATTTACAAAGCATATGCGGAAGTCACATCCGAAAGGAGGAAGTGTACACTAGAACAAAAGTGACCGATTGGCGACGAAATGCGTCACCCGTGAACCCAGCGGTTTAGCAAGCTGACCTCTTTCGGTTAATACCCAATCAGGGAAAATAAATTCGGCCGACTTTATTCGTTTTTCCTTGTTTAAACCGAAAACGTTGAACCCTATTTACATCACACGTTTAACTCCCACGCATCGCGCCAGATGATAAGGAGCAATATTACGCTGCTGCCAACAGCGCAATACTGCTCCTTCACCACACGAAACGAATTTAAGTAACTATCGCTAGTTTTCTCCTGCCGTAGGACGAAATTTATTTGCACTGCAGTGCCCAGTAATTGCCTCGCTAACCAATGATAATTAGTTACACGCATACCTGCCTTACATAGCTTCAGCCGTTGCGGCCACCGTTGCCTTTCTTTTTGTTGAAGGCCCGTGGCGCTAACTGAACAGAATTATCTCGCAAGTGTACAAACTACCAGTTTTAAAATGCGCAAGCCTTTTCACGTGGGCTCAATGAGGAAGCCAGTATGTCGGTCTGTGACAGTTCATGGGTTCATATTTTGGGGTTCATATTTCATATTTTTACATCGGACTCCTTGCCCTGCACCCCCCCCCCCCGAACTCCTCCGGTGATGATGGTAGTGATAAAACATGAAAAAAAAAAAAAAAAAAAAGAAGTGTCTTTCCGGCAATGCCTCTGTGATAGCCCTGAAGCCGACTTCAGAGGCTTCGGTGTATACGGTGCTTTATTTGAATACACGAGGTCTTAGGCATCTATTTAATAAAATGCCCTTGGCCTATCATGCTAAGATATCTAGACTCTAATACTGATCTTGGTAAAACGACTGCCCTCCAATGTACCTATCTGTTCAAACGTCCTTCGTCTAACGGCAAACTTAGTTGAAACGCGAAGCTTTCTTCCGCCGCAAGCCCAGTCGAATCAAATTCCAATATCGTGAGGGATTGGTTCTTTGTCGTCTGAGTCTGGACTTTGAGGCTCGGACTTTGACCGTTCGCTTTTTGAGCTTTGATCGTTGCAGTTTAACCACTCTTTCACTTCCCCCACAATCATCGTCGTCAGAAAGCTAGCTTTCCTGCAGTGCGCTCTGGAGTGGATGGTCGCCATCACAGAGGCGAAGAAAGCTTCGCTTTAATATGAAGCCGACAGTAAAGCGGCTCAGTGTATAGCGGAGCGGCGTAAGCATTTATTCCACAATTTTCTCTTCCGAGCTTATTGCATTTTTCTGATAGTACATCCCATTCCGTTCTTCGCCCACTGACCCACGCCGTTCAAGCGAAAACGTAGGTAACGAAAGGTTATCGGGCCGTACGGAGAAGCTCGCACACCGGGAGATTAGACAGGCCACATCGGCGCCATCTCCACTCTCGGCCGCCACGCATCTTTCGATCTCTCTGACCGCCGCGGCTCACAAAATAATACCCCAGCAAAAAAACGCCGACCGCGTCAAGCCCGACCGCGCAGCGAGCCAATGACCCGCCGCCTCGGGTTTCGCCGTAACTCCTTCCTGTGCATCCCGCCGCCGCAGCTGCCAGGCCGAGAAGACGAGTTATAGGAAGCGGACCACCGCACCAGACTGGTAGAATGTCGGGTTAAGAGGCAGCGCTGTCGGAAACGGGAAGTGCTGCGCCACCGACGGAAAGAATGCCGTTCGTTAGCACGGCGACACGGGGACGGACGGAAAAGAAGAAGAAGAACACAAGGAGAGAAGCGTCGTGGAAGAAGAGGAGACCCGAGGTCCTGCTGCTGTCGTCTTGAAGAGCCGTGATGGACAGCCCACGCGCACGCAGTTCCGGCGACCGCGCGCGCTTGCATTTAGCAGCGCGTAGTGTCATGAACGTATATGCGCCCGGGATGTTGTTGCGGCTGCGCCATGACGAATGTCCTTGACGGCAGCGCGAATGCCAAGCACGTACAACTGCGGCAGGCTGCGAAGGCGAAGTCATGTGCGCTATTATTTATGATACAATTTACTTATTTTGTGAGTTCCGCAAAGTCTGCTATTCGGGCGCCTCTCGGCATTCCAGGCAATAAAAAAAAAAAAAAATATCGACGTATCTGTAGCCAGATTCCGAAAGAAACAAAACGAGCCACAAGTTCCCTCTACCTATGTAGATCTAACGCTGTACAGGTCGGTCCATGGCGTGTGCGGAAATAACGATGTACCACAAGCCTCAGGAAGTATGGATCGATCGACAGGCAATGAATAAAGACATTTGGTTTTCTGGCTTTATGCGTTATCCTGCCAGGGGTTACCCAACAGAAATAATCAACATTTTCTGTGCGTTCATACTCTAAGGCAGTGCTTCTCAAACTGGGGTCCGCGAACCCTCCTCCAAAGCTTTTCCCCCGCCCTTCTGCTCTCTATTTTGCCAGCACTTGCTTGCAATGCAAAAAAGGTGGCTTCGCCACATTCCACGTACGTTTAGTTTCTTCGTGTGGCACTTATTTTAAAATCTGATTTTTTGCACACCACGCCAGCTATGAGAATAAAAATATCAGACAAAGAAAGATTCAAGTACGAATTGTTTGACATTATGACACCGACCAATGTATGCTGCGTCGTGGGGTCCCCCATCACTTTCGCAAGCCCAAAAGGGGTCCCCCGGGGCAGTCATGGCTGAGAACCACTACTATAAGGGCCTATATAAGGAAATTTCGGTTAGCTTACTCCGATATCTACAGCAACCAGAGGGGAAGACATCCTTCTCATTAAAGAGCATCGCTTTACTACTACCAGCGGAGTGGTGTGGCGCGGGTGACGCGTGTTCCGGCACTCGAACAATCAAATACGCGTGTCAAAATGATAACACGTTGCAATGCTCCAATCCGGCTTTGTTTATCAACTTCGGTTGAGGTGCATGCATGCTTCAGGAGGCCATTTATTTTAAACAAACATTGGTAAAATAAGTTGTAAAACTAGAAGAATGCACTTATGGGGACTGTCGACTACCTGCCGCGAGTGTAGCTTCGACAGCAGTCGGCGCGAGTGCCCTTGGAGAAGGCTAAAAGTACGGTTCAACCGTACCCGTGGTGCCGAAAATACGTTATCTAACGGCCACACTTTCATGAACCCGACACAACGCTTCCAAGCCCACCTACAAAACGCTTCCAAATCGAATAAAGTTACTGCCTTAATTAACCGGGAGGAAATCACACTATCGCGGTGGGGCAGTGCTGAACTCGAACCGCAAGCCACCACTTTCATTAAAATAATTACAGCAGTGCACAAAGTAGCTTATAGAAAAGCGCCGAGTGAAACGTGACAGGGGCGGTAACGTCCCTTGGGTTAGAAGGATCGACGCCCGGGCAGCGCCCCTTCAACGCGCGGAAAGTACGACACCCCCGCCAGTAACTGAAACTCAAGAACAGCCGGGTAACTTAGTTTTCTGTTGCCTGGCCGTCTGATTAATGCCACCGCGATTCCTTGGCGGCGGCGGCGCATCGCAGGCAGTGCAACCCGGCGCATCATCAAAGGGCCGGCACCGTGGTGTTGCGATAGTCAGTCACTACCGATATAAAAGCGAGCCCAAGCGCTTTTAAGCCCCCCCCTCCTCGATTTATTTTATCACCAAGTGACCCAACTTGCAAATACCTACATGCTCTTGAGCCTTCACATCGGCCACATAGAACGGCATTGTAGAGTAATACGGTGTTATCCTCAATAATACAGATCCATAGACTGCATACGACTAGACGCCGGGTTAACGCCTCGTCCGTGGAGCTCAGGCCCGTGCAGCTGAGACCCCAGTTGTAAGGAAGCTAACACCGTTCCGCAGATCAGCCTCGAGACAGAGCAAAACCCCAGGAAATGTTCGACACATGAGGGCGAATATAGAGAGGCCGAGACAAAGGCATACCAGCAAAAATGTCGAAGAAAGGCAATGGGCTTGCTTCAGAAACGGAATCGAAGACGTAAGCCGAGAGGTCTGCTGATGTCGACGGTGATGCTTGAAAACGCGGGAGGGCGCGAGATAGCGTCGTAAAGGCAAGTCGGCTGATTTGTTGCGGAGGTGTCGGGTTCCAGCGGCTTTCAAGGGCCGCGTCAGCCAAGACATCGTGGGCGCCCGAGAGTGCGTGGCGAGAAACGCGGCGTAAATCACCGCGTGCGCTGATTAAGGAAGAGAAATTTGCCAGCTGCGCACGTGCGGCTACTTTCAAGCACCGTGAAAGCTCGGGCCCACGCCGAGTTTCATGGGAGAAGTCAAAGCCAAGGCTTGGAGCGCATACCCAGACAGGGAGAGTGGAGGGAGAGGAAAAGAGATGAGGTCGGAGGAAGTGATCTAAGTTATCAGCGCCCAAGATAAAACAAGGATACTGCCTTCAGTGTAACTGAAACAGTGCGCTGTACTCGACGCCTTCTCTTCAAAACCCACCTCGGGAATCAAGTAAAGCCTTCTACATCTCCCCCTCTCTTCTATCCTACCTATCAGAACTATTTGAGGCGGGCAAGGCTTAGAACCAGTAGGGACGGCCATTTTGCTCATCCATCTGAGAAAAATGGTCGATTGTCGCTTTCCTGAGCATTATTTAGCAAGGAACACGTAATAAACAGCATCAAGTAAGATTACTTTATTCGGCCGTACCAAGCATAAAGCGCCGACCGCACTGCATTTGCTGTAATCAATACGCGAAGGTAAACTTCGTCTGCTCAGGAAGCTCGCTGGCGACGGTAAAGACTGTGCCGGTAAGTTACCGTTCACCCCCCGTATTGCATGTAGAAGAATAGAATGATACAGGACGCGGGACTCGGTCGACTCCCGCAAACCCGGTAAACGGTAACGCAAACGCGGTAACGATATGCTAAAACTCTCTAATAAATGTGTTCGCGCCTTTGTTCGAAATTCTGTGTCCCATCAGCTCCGCAGCTCTTTCCCCTCCGTAGAGTGGAGTGACTCGTCATCTTTTTAGCGTTTTTAAACTTTTGCGTCATTTTCCGTTGTTTCATTTTTTTTTTTTTTTCATTTCTAAATTTTCTTTTCTCATCATGTTCTCGTTTTGTTGTCTGAGGGGCGATTAGTGATACCCAGAACGCAACAACTATTTCTTTGGTCCGCGTAACAGTTGGCGAAAAAACGGCACCAAGCGGGTTACGTGTACGGAAAGATTAGCAGTGGTTGCAGCGCACGCTGGGGTTAAGTGGATCAACCCGCTCGTGGCGTGGGTTTTAGCGAGATACGCACAACGCGGATAGGCCAAAAAAAAAAAAAAAGCCGGTCAGTCGCGCAGCTGCCGTTGACTCCACCGCGCGGAAACACACCCACTTCGCATTTGGGACTCAGGTGGCCGGGAAATGTGATCCGGCCGCGATATTCGTAACCGAACGCGAGCACGCGCACGTGCGGTTCGGCGATTTGCTCGCGCGCTGGTTCGTCCTGCGAGATAAACAGCTGGGCGCTGCGCAATACGCGAAAGGGCTTCGACGGTGGAGGACCACTCTGGGTGGCACCGGTAAGGGAGATAGCATCGCCGGTCTGCTCGGTTGGGATAATGCACCCCTTCTTCAGCCGATGAACGAGCGCTCTGGCCCGGTCCCGGCGCACTTCGAGGCGTTTAAAAGCTTCCCAGCTCCCCCCGGAAGGGCGAGAGAGTTGTGGGACTGGGAGCGACCGAACGGAAGCTTCCGCATCACGTGACGTAACGCCCCACGCGGAGGGTTAGCTTATCGACCAATTGTTTTTGTTCTTTTCCCCGGCTGAAGTCGTCTGAACATCTTTGTTTCAAGTCTCCCCTTCAGTCAAAGCGACCACTGCGTCACAATCGCTAATGGAAGCGCAACGGCCGAGACTTAGAGCGGACTTGAAAGCACACCTGTCACACAAATCCGCTGTTGTCGCGATATATAGTTTTACTTTACTCTGCTCCGAGCGCATCGCATATACCAATGCGCTTTCTGCCCTGCTTCCTTACTTCCTGCCTTCGCGATATACCGAAGATATGCAAGAGGGGTAGGTAAAAAAAAAAAGAAAAAAAAAGCCGTAAAGGATGCGGATGCTCACAGTTTGCCACTACCACAGGGACTTGTGCCCCAACCGCGCAGTCTCGCCTTTCAGGAAAGTGAAGTTGCTACTCAACCTCACAAGGACGTCGATGTTTCAGACGTACTGCAAAGTACGTTTTGTTCTGACGAGAAACAGGAGCGTCGCTGCTCACTCGGGAATTATCAAGGGCTGCGTCGTCTACCCACAGACGGATACGTCAGGTAACGAACACAAGGCAGCCCACGAACCGGACGCCCAAATATACATGCAAAGTGCCTGCAGCGCAGCCCTTTGTTTCTGTCGACCCGCGGAACCGTGACCGGGCGATAGGAAGGGGCAGCCTTAAACAAGGGAGCAAACGAGAACGCGCGGCGGGCGGAAACCGAGCGGAGTGCGATCAATTCGAGACGCATGTGGGCCGGCTACACAAAACAGAGCGTGACGAATTCGGACGAGCAGTGATACGGCAGCACGTGCACCCGGGCCCCCTTCGCAATCGTACTCGAATTAACGCCCCCCCCCCCTCCCCCGCCTCTCCCGCTACCCTGCAGCGATGAACGACAAACGCGGTGCAGAATACGGAGCACGATTCGTTCTGTTTCGCGGAACGGAACACGCCACCGGCTGGAAGAACTTCCGCCGCGCTCACATGCACACGCCCCTGATGAAAACGAAGGGAGGGGAAAGCTTCTTTTCTTTTTTTTTCGTCGAGTTATAATTGGGGCTGTACTACGTATACACACATGTATACTCAAAAACGCCCCGCGGAAGCTTTCCACACTGCGCAGAGAGTTGGCAGGAAATGCGTTTTGCAGCCCCAATTCCGCTTTCGGGCATACTCGACGCAACGCTGATAGAGAATTTGATAGACATCGCAATTATTTGTGGACGGCAGAAGCGGGAAAATTCGAAACATAAAATGAAATAGCACACGCGCGAAATGTATATAACTGGCTTCGCGGGCCACACCTCGAGCGTTAGTAATGCCAGAGTCCTTCAATGCTTTACTGGTCACGAAACTTCGGCGCTCGTTTCATATGGGGACCGCGGGCGCCACTACTGGCGCCACCACCGCACGAAGGGCATCCAGCCGCCGCGCGCGCAGCATGTTTGCCAGTTCTTGGCGTGCAAACGCTCGCTGCTTTTTGGTGTCTGCGCGCTAATTAAGCGTGTTTTTTCCGTAGTAGTTGGCGATGAATCGTCCAGTCATTGTGCATATCACCTGCTTTCAATGGGGTTTTATTTTTCCGAATAAATTACCGTAGACTTCCGATTGCGAACGGCAATTGCTTCTGCGTCCTCCAGCACAAGCGCTGCGCCGTCGTGTTTAGGGATTTTTAAGTGCCTATTACTTCTTTTCTTACAGCAAAAGCTTTAACTACCATACATACGGTAGCTCCGTAGTCACGGACACTGCAGGCCTATCGATAATACAACAACAACAAAAAAAAAGAAGCCAGTACGCGTCGTTCAGGCTACGCTATTAATCCGTTGATTGCTCTGGAATGCACAGAACGCTCAAAGAGATAGCCCAATAATATTTTCGGTTGAATGAGTTGGGACATACTTGAGAACATTTAAAAACGCTGCAGAAACGCAAAGGATCAAAACACGAAGAGATATATGTTGCACAGCGTGTCTTTCCGCTACCACGCTTTGCAATCCTTGCAAAAAAAAAAAAAAAGGAAGCGCGAAAAGAAGAATAAAACTGTTTTTTATCGCACGCTACAAAAAAATTTCAATATTACCAAGGAAGACAAAAGCGTGTGGGCGAGTGTACAAAAATTTATTTTTTGCGCTGCGATGTGCAGCACACGGAGGAAGCAGAATATTGCCACGTAGCCAAGAACGACGCGAAGTTTTTTTGTCCGAAGTTTATTAAAGTGACCTCCTGCTCTACAAAAGACTAGAATGAAACACAAACGTTGAAGAAGCAGTCCGCCGCGTGACGTGCACAGATGAACGTCGATAAAGTGAGTTACGCGGCGTAATTGCTATGCGTGCATTATTCTCCGAACGTTATTAATTTTAGATCCATGGAAATAGGATCAACAACATTGTCGAAGAAACAAAAAATCAAGTTAGTGACAAGCTGATACTCTTTCCATATCATACAATATTGCCCGACGGGACAAACGACAAAAAGAGCAAACGGGGCTTCGGATAAGAAAACCGGAAACGGCCACGCGTGGTTACAAAACAAACAAAACGAACTATAAGGGAGAGTTCGTGGAAATATGAAAACTAAAAGCACAAAGACATCCCAAAGCTTTTTTTAGATGCGAGCCTGTGCCCAGGGTATTACAAGTTGGCAAACACGTAATGAAGCACCGATACTGCGTACCGGACTGATCTGGCAAAAATCCGTCTTTAAGTTAGCCTTGTACATTTATAGGTCCAGGATGATCTCAAAACGGATATTTGCTTTTTTCATTCTCACACACTCTCACCTACTTAGAGTCGAAGGTGAAATATCCCGTTTCTTGCCTTCTTGCCTTGGAATGGCGCGCTTCCATTCCTCACGCAGCTCCCCGTCGCTCGGTAAACAGAACAAGAGAACTACTCTTGTAGCCTTGTACCCGGAACGATATCCCGGGACACAACACGTGTTCGGCATCGTCGTTGCACTACTTCAGTCGCATTAGAATAGCGGGAGATGCACGTTACATTTCTTTCTCGCACAAAACAAACACAACTCGCCGCGTCTTCGCCGTTCGAGCCAGCGGAACGCCGCCCGAGGAGTGACCTCAGTGAGAGGGTGGCGCCACCGCGCGCCGGCCAAACGCAGCATATGAAGCTCTCCCATTCAGTTACGGAGCAGTTTCGTGACCAGTAAAGCATTGAAGGACTCTGGTAATGCCATGTGGCGAGGGGTGTTGCCTCGCACGGGAACGATTGCGGGTTCGCAATTTTAAGGCGCTGAACTCGCACTGCGCGGAAATCGACGAACGAGCGCAACTAGACCAGAGAAAGGGCCCGCCCAACTGTGAAATAAGCGGAGAGCGGTAAGCATTAAGTATACAGCCGGCTACGGCGCGCGGGGCGAATTCGACCTGTGCGACATCCGGGCAACGTCGTATTGCGACAACGAATTCGGTAAACGCTATCTACCGAATTCGTTGACCTTTCGGTGACGGTTTTGCGATCAGCCTATGGACATGACCGATTGCACCGCGTGTGCCTTCAAAAGTAATCGGAACGAAGGTTCGTGAATGTAAGCGAATGTCACGCAATGCGGTTTCGCCCAGTTGTTGCAAGCCTCGAATGAGGTTATTCAATTTCGAAAGATTCCCGCAAACGACCAAACCTCGAGGCAAGACCTTAAGAGGACGGACAAACTTATACCCCTGTCAAACGTGCCTATATTTAAGTGCACTTCCACAGAGTGCACTCGACTAAAATGTCATTCGGGAGCAGCTAAACGGCAAACGGAAATGTCACTTTCCACGGAACGCATTACAACCTGAGTGAGTTCCCCAAACACACTTTACCGGGGCCGACTCGCCGAGTGAGTAGTCTCGTCAGTGGGGATTCGAATACAGGGAAAAATAACATAAGACAGGGAGCGTTTAGCGGATAATAGGTAACGTTAAAAGTTCATTATAGATACATTGTGGATTTATTTCCACAAAACAAGAAGCAGCGACGAGAAACAAAAGAATAAGCCCGATCTCAACGACGTGCCAACGCCGCCTGGTGGGGTGTTGTCAGCCGTTCTTTGCGGCGTTCGCGTGCGTGGTTTCTTGTGGACCTGTGGTCGTGTTCCCGTTTCAGCCTTCTCTGTTATATTCCACGCTTTCAGATAATTTCCCCGGAATGATAATGCTGCTACGATCCGGTTCACAGTTAGTAACAGTGAAGATGTCAGCGCCGGTATTCAGTCGCCATCTCGACTCCGTTTTTTGTGGACTTGTGCGAGGCGCTAATTGCAATTTTGAACACTGCGAACACAACGAAATATTTACGCTGTTTCTCACGTGATAAAGAAGGGGAATTCCAAGTGATTTTGCAGAATGTTTACGCCGGCTATCGTCACTGACATCATGACCAAAGGCACTTTGTTTCGTCGTTTAGCAGCGCGCAGCCACATGATGTCATTCGGGGAGCCCGAGTGCACTCGGCGTAAGCGCGCTTAAATAGGCACGTTTGACAGGGGTATTAGACTCAAATTCGTGATCCCGTGAACAAAATCGCTTTATTCGAGTTCTCGCGTCGACGTTCTTGCACGCATTGTAAATACTTCGACATTTAAACAAAATACCGTTTGCAACTAAGTTCGTTAGTCGTCGCACTGACTTCGTTGCATCGAGGGTTTATTTTACTTTCGATGATTTGTCGAAGTGCACGCGCGAGCATATAACGTCACTACAGCAGCGCTCTGAGAAGCTCCACACACGAGCAGCCTCGACAACAAAGCCCAAAGGAAAGGGAGGCGGGGGCTGCTGACAATTAGGTCCCTCTTTGACACCAGGGTTGTCTACTCCTTGTCCAAGTACCGGAACCTACACTCTTATAAGTTGCACGCTCGTATCTGGTCGGGTCCTTGCCCCAAATCCGCGCCAATCTCTAAGAGCAAAATTGAGTCGTGTGAGCATCAACGGATTTGGATGGGCGTTATGTAACGGCCAAGAAAGCGAGCGACAGATCGTTAAACACGGAGGACTAGTTCGTGACAAGATTCATTATTGTCACTTTACACCGTGAAGTGTACATTTAGTAAGGATGGTACATGAAGCGCGAACTCTCCGGCGCTCTACTGTAAAAAGATAAACACACTAAGTTTCCACGAATAATAAGGCTGCGTCAGCATGCGGAGCACGAATACAAATGGCGTGGAGGGTCGTAGCCCCGAGAAATAAACGAAACCTGTCAAACGGCCGTCTTTTGTTGTTGTGCACGACGTGCGGATATAAAGAACGCATCCTGCAACGTTTGATTGTCTACCGGGAGTTCCCCAAAGTCTAAAAGAAACAACGGTGACAATAAAATGGTTCCGCCAATTAGTAGCACGCAGAGTCTAGATCAGCCAAGCACGGAGGCACGTCATTTAATTAGCAGGACGTCAGAGACAACAATGGATGACGAGGTCAACGGTCCCAGATCTGCGAGAACCATACAAAGGCACCTCCTTATGTTATTGTTTGTGGTAAGCGTGCTCTGATGCGTAAATACTTATTATGCGCACGGCACGGAAAGGAACGTAGGACCTTTTCGTACGAAAGAGAGAGGAGGAAAAAGAGAAGAGGAGGCTGCCACATCGTTTTGTAAGTTGTTTTTAGAGCAGAAGTTTTCTCAATATAGATGGAGGGAGAAAGTTTTTCTCAACACCAGGGAGAATGTTTTATCGCACGTTGCAGAAGCTTTTTAATTGGTAATAAGATGAAGTTCGATCATTATCAATTAAAGCAGCAAACTCTCGTTTATTCGCTTTCTTCCTCATTAACCTTGGTAAGCCCGAGCTTCTCAAAACAAAACTTCGGAAAACTGCCCCGTTATCACCCTTTCCTGCCTGTGCAGCGAAATTATGCGGGACGCGGCAAAAAAGTAAGGAGAACAGAGGCAAACGCACATCCACCAGGCATATAAAAGCGAGCATTAGTGAGAGCGAGGAGTGGTGGCGCCCCTACTACATAAATTGCGGCGCGAGCGTAGCGCACGCGTGCGTGCACCACGCACGCCGCAGTGGCGCCTCGCAATATGACGCATGCAGGCGATGACTCAGGGCAGCGGAAGGACGTTGGCGTCGGCGCGGGTGGTCCCCGAAACCTTCCTCGTGGGCCCTTCCCTGGCTGCCTGTTTCAATTCGGTCACGTGACACAGCTCCCGTGCGCACGCGCACACACAAAGCCCACAAGAAGCCCACCCGCTGCACGTGCGGTGGGCGAAAATGCCCCGGCCCTGTGTTTGTTGTCTCCAGCAATAGAGCGCCATGAACGACTGCGGCAGGGTAAACGCGTGCTGTGCCAGTTCAGCTCTTCTGAGAACACAAGAACACCGGGGATAGCGCGGCAGCACAGGGCTTGTTTCAGACGCATGTCCACGTGTTGAAACGTGGACGCTTAGGTACAAATCATGTTGTGAACGGCGTTTAACATGCAACGCACACCTAAACGTTCTTTGCAAACGACTCGCGCTTCGAACACACGTGGCTTTCCGTTCGCAGACATGAAAAATACCTGGAACCCTAGCCATATAAGCTTCTCTTAACAGGCCTGCAAGAATATGCAAAAATTATCATTACCAGGTGTTAAGCCCCTAACGCTATACTGATCGATTGATTGTAGGGTTCAACGCGCTGACGTAACGCAGGCGATGAGGCGCGCTGTAGTGGAGGGCTCCGGTTTTATTTTAACCACCTGGGGATATTTAACATGCGCCGAAATCACCACGCTATACTAGATGGCATAAAGCAAGACAGCCTTAGCAGCTATAAGCCACAGCAGCGTGCACAGTACTGTTTCTTTTTTGTTATTCAGAACGTATGCATACGACGCCGCGCCGTAAACATGAAGGAATGTGCGAGTGATAGCCGCGGCACGCAGCACCGAACGCCCGAAGGGCAAAAACAGAAACATTGCATGGCGAGTCAGTTGTTATTTGAACCCGTGGCAGAAGGCAAACCAACGACCGCTCACGCGAAAGATGCAATACAGAAATCCTAAATATAAATGGGCGCCACGTCGGCGAGTAGTGCAGCTAGTTAATAAAATACTCAAAATGCTAACAGTAAAAGGCGCTAAAGCCTGCGTACTGTATCAGACACTTATACTGTCCCCTGACGAAGTGTCTTCTCAGCAAGCCATTCGTGTACAGCAGTGAAGCCGTCCCTCCATAAGTTTGGCGAACACAGCTTTGTAAGAACTGGATCTGGTGAGGTACTTATTAAAAGGTTCGACGCCCATCCTGCTTACATAGCACCTAAAGTGATCTCTTGCCAGCAACGGGGCCCCAGCAAAGCAGCTTATGAAGCAGTTATTCGACAATTATTACTCGGGAACTTCTGCAGTTTTTTTTTTTTTGTTGTTGTTGTTATACTCAAGTTGGTGCACGGAGACACGTTTTAATCACTACTATAATTTTACGTTATTCAGCTCGAAAGAAGAAAATCAGAGCGGTAACTACTGGAACTGGTTTGCCGTGTCAAGGCCGCGCTCCTACATGGCGCGTCGTATAAGCGGTCGTTCGGTCATGCCGTTCTGCAAAACCGCACCGCGAAAATGAACGAAGAATAAGAAAGAAAGAAAGCGTCGGCAAAGCTGACGCCAGATGCTGGCGACAGACGGCGGATCGGGCAGTCTCGGGAACGAAGGCTAACCACTCGGATCGCGCTGCCAATGCTAAGTAGAACAGAGGCGCCCGCACAGTTATGGTACGTGCTTATCGCGCGTCTGAGAGAGAGAGAAAAAATAAATAAATTTCCTCACACGCCGCGGTAAGCCTCCGCTCAGGATCGAGCACTGCAACGGAGACCGCACGGGTTGTGCAGCACATGGGACGGGAAGCACCGGCTTCATTAGCCATGCGCGACCCAATTGCGCCAAACACGCGGAATGCGCGCAAACTGCCAGCTATCCAGGACGCCTGGAAAGGAACCACTCAGACAACGCGGCAAAAAAAGTGGAAAGGGTGGGAAAAGAATCGGCGACGGCGAGAAAAGAGGCATACAACAAGCAAACTTCGCGTGAATGTCCCCGGTAGAAATATCGCTAAATCAAAGATGCCCACGTCCGATATTCGCAAGGCGAGCCATCGCGAAACGGGAATGCGGGTTTACGAGGAGATTCCTTATCCAGAGGAAACGCTGAATCGGAACGCGAGCAGTCGAAAATTTCCGGAGCAGCTTACGCGAGTATAAGTCTACTGCGGCATGCACGCGTCGGAGCTAAGCCGCTTTCATATATCTAATTGGTTATCAACACTGGCTCTACTGTTGCGAACGTTGGATAAGCCATCCGAATTTGCGGGGATCGCTGCTGTGAACAAATGAGGTCTTTGGAGTACGAAACATTGCGTGGTTACTGCGGCACGGCCTATGGGAAAGGTCAAAGATAACGCCCAAAACGCTGCTCTTTACACATCTCTTTATAAATCTCCAAATGCGTGCATGATTGCCTTTGCTATCCTTCAGCGAGCCATCCACTTGCGAGCTGAGCTTGTCGGATTTCGCGGAAGGATATACAATAGAGACATTGGCGGATCCAGAGGGGGGGTCCGGATGTCCTGACCCCTCCCTTAATTTTTGAATTTAAACCTCCAAGAAGATGACCACTCAGGTCGCAGAAAAAGGTGGATTGATTACTTGTTGTTTTCCTTGTGTTTTTGCTTTCCCGAAATTTCAGTGGATAAGGCTCCTCCTCCTCCTCCTCCTCCTCCTCCTCCTCCTCCTCCTCATCATCATCATCATCATCATCATCATCATCATCGTCACTGATAGAAGCTGACCCCCCTCTCAGAAAAAGCCTGGATCCGCCCCTGAATAGAGACTGTATCTTACTCTGTCAAACCATTGCACAGGGTACATTATCTGACCGCCACACGTGCTACAAAGATGCGAACTCTTATATACACACACAAACGGGAGAAGAGGAGGAGGATTTTTTTTTTGTCTTTCTCGCCACAGCGACAGAAACGTCTCGGCAGCCCCAACGGTGGTAAACACTGCCATGGCCCGCCCACAAACTCGGAAGACGGAGAACGCGAGATCATTGTAATTCATAACCTCACCGTCCACTTCCCTCGCAACGCTACCGCGCGGTCGTGACGAGTACAGCTGCACGCACGCATGCGAAGAAGCTATCCGACACCGCGACAAATTAGGAGGCACGGGCGGGCGACGGACGTCAAAAGGAACGGACAGGACGGTCCTTCCGGGCCAACGGCAATCCGTCGTGCTTACACTCCCCACGGGGAAATTTCAATGCGAAACTTCCGCCGCAATGGGTCAAACACAAAAAAGGGGCAGAGCCGAGCAACTGAAAGGCGGCAGCACCGGGCGGGAATGACGTTAAGCGAGAGGAGAGAGAAACCAGCGTTCTCCGCCATTGTACCGTTGGAAAAAGAACGGCATCCCACGCCCCGTGTCCGCAGACTTGTAACCGGCGGTACGACTCGCATGCCAGCGGTCAATAACACCGTCGGCTCCTCGGAAGAAGATGACCGTGCAGCACAACACCCGTGCTCTCCTCCTCCCAGAAATAAGTAGACGCGTACACACGGGATGCGAAAGAAGAGAAAGGGGTGGAGAAATTACCAAACGTAGAACTGCACGGGCAGAGAGATAGAGACGAACGAACCCCTCCTTCTGCATGTCACTCCGGTCTTGAAGGGAAAAATACAGGACGCCGTGTAACGCCGACCGGCTCGACAGCGGGCTGACGCCGGCACGTTCCGTATTCCGGAACCGGCAACCCGCAACGGATGCGAAAACCACGGTGGGCTTTGAGTCCAGGGAGCAGCGTCGCTGAGTCTGAACAGCCGTACGCTACACGTCATCGTGTACACCTCTCAGCAGTTCGAAGTTAGTATAATGAAAAAAAAAAAAAAAAGCTTACTTAGATGGTCTTCAGTATTAGCGAATCCTCCCCCCGCAACAGCCTATACGCACAAAGCTACTCCAAATATGTATACTAACGCAAAGATCGCACACGGCCTATGTTTTGTTCGGGCGCAATAAAAATTGATATATGTGTCCACGAGCCCCGCTGCGAGACATTGCTGGCCAAGACAAGACGCTGTTGTCAAGCGGCAATCCAGCCGCATCATGCCGCTACAGTGGCTAGAATTCTAGCCACTGTAATGCCGCGCACGATGACCACGAAACTCGCAAACCGATTCAAGTAACCCTCAAACCGCACACCTTTCGAAGGCCCCCTTGAACTACACGCGCATGAAGTGTGAACTGAATAATAATAATAATAATAATAATAATAATAATAATAATAATAATAATAATAATAATAATAATAATAATAATACAGATTGTCCCTGTCTCAACTATATAAAAGATAAGACACAAGGTCCGTCCAGCACCCCCCCCCCCCCTTAAAAAAATAAAAGAAAGCCGCCAAATTCTGCTCTGACGCGGGAAGAAAGACCCCAAAAGCTTCACATATCGCATAGCCACCGACGCGAGGTAAACGTAATCAGGGCCGTAGCCAGAAATTTTTTTCGAAGGGGGGGGGGGGGGGGGGGGTGTTGTGGATTTTGGGAAGGGGGTAGTTTTGCTGAAAGAAACAGTAAGTATTGGTTACGTGCTGCCTGGAAAAGATTTCGGGAGGGGTTCGAACCCCGAAAACCCCCCTCTGGGTACGACCCTGCACGTAAAGCTGGTCAACGCGTCTCGCGAGCGTGTTTAACTAATTCGACGAAATTATGGCCAGTCACGGGTCACCCCAGGAAGTCGGTGTCGACCTCGATCATGGAAAAGAAGAACGCGCCCGTTCGCCGCCAGCGCACGTTGTACACCGGAAGCCGAAGCTGCTGCGCCACAAGACGCCACGGAGCCCACCGAGAGAAGAGGAGGCTGAGGAAGAGAAGGAAGCGGGGCAGCGGAGGAGAATCAAGAAAGGCAGGCTCCCCTCCCCATCCCCTTCCTCCGCAAGCAGCGAGAGCAGTCGAGCAGCGGCGGCACGGAAAAGAGTCAAGGACCGACCTTGGCGCAAGGCCGTCGCCCGGCCAACGCCGCCGCCAGCGCCGCCACTACGCGCCGCCTCGCCACCGGCGTACACCTTTCCCCACCGCTTCCCGCTCCCCCTCGGTGGCGAGTGCCGGTCAGTGCAACACCCCGCTGCCCAGGGCGGCCCGTGAACGAAAGTGCCCCCGGCGTCTCCTTGCGACCCCTTGGCAGGCATTGATCTCCGGACGGGCACCGGAGAGAGGGGGCCCTTCCTCGAATCTCGTCACCCGCTCTCTTCACACAGACGGCACGGTGAACTACTATATGGCCCTCAGTAAACACCAACACAAGTTATATGAGCTATGGGAGGCAGCTCTAGCCAGCTCTGACCCTGGGGTTCAGAAGTATCTGATCTTTAGGGCCAAGACTGGGGCAGAGGAAACAGGGGCCTTGGAAGGAGGGAACCTACCCTAGTTCAATCAAGACCTTTCAATTCAAATAAACGTTTCATCTCTCTCTCAGGCCATGGAGGTCTGAATCCGATACGCTGACTTTCCAAGAGGTGGTAGCACAGTGGCTGCCCGTGATTTACCGGCGAAGCTGCGCCGATTACGGCCGCGATGCCGACGGAGGAGAGTGCAGGCAGTAGAACCGACGTTTGAATACACGTGGTTCTTTCAGCGAGTCTGAGGTCTAGTTGATACGCACTGGCCAAGAATAGCTCTCAGGTTTGTTGATATACCACACACAAGACCAGGGGAACAAGAAACGGAAAGTGCTTGCGCGCCACCTTTGCTCGCCATGTCGTTTCTCGCAGTGCCTTCTACAACACTGGAGGGAGGCTGCGACATTGCTATTCGGGACAATACAGAGAAGGGCGACGTTACTTTCACGTGTCACCGGTAAACCACCGAGAAGCGAAAATAATGACAGCCAGAATAGTCGCTATGGTTCCTAGCGCTTTGATTTCTAGAGCGCATACTGGCCTGAAGGGCTGCTCAAGAGACTCCGTCGTATATGATTCGATGCTTGTGGAACAATGGGACACCACACGACCGCCATAGCTTTCACTGGTCCGAAAATAAAACACCGCTTCCATCAACCGCCCGGAGTGAGTACAGTTATTCGGAAAGATTTGCCTTAGGCGTTGAGTCCAACCCAGTAGTGTATAAGTTGACTTAAGAAGCAAGCACTGAATAGCGCACACATTGCGAGACTTAAGACGCTGTCACTAGCGTGTGTACCAACTACCTCTGCGCGAAGTTCCTACGAAATGTTCAAAATAGGAAGACAAGGGCACAAACTTTGCAGGCAACAAAACATGAAACAGCTCCGGTATAAGAAAGCGCCTTGTCGAGGTTGTGAGCGAATCATATCTTCATAGTTGTTCAGTCAGTCAATTCTTACCCAGTATCAAAACTTCCACCCTTAATACGAAACATTGTAGCTGAGAACGATGATTTCGCCTACACTCACGATTCTACGCAGCACTAATGTACGGACAAAGTTCCATTCGTCCGCCCGACCCTTAGTGGCACCAAAATGACCAAGAGTGCCGGACAGCGAATCCTCGCTAGTGCGACGAGGGCAGAGCACAGGGAGAGATACGCCGAGATGAGGCCGGCTGCCTCCTTGCGCGCAGAAGACGAAAGTGCGGGGAGGCGGCCGGCCAGGCCCCGGTCACGTTCGGCCTTGCCGCGGCGGCTTCATTTGCGCAACGCAACTTCGTGAGACGTGAAACGCCTCGGCCAGCGCTCCCAGACGAGCCACCTCGGAAAGGCGAGGAGCCGCCACGCTACCGACACCCGTGCAATCCCGCACGCTAGAGGGTGGGCGCGAGGGGCGAATCGCACGGGATATGCGCGGACATGGAGAGGAAGTCACTCTGCGAGCACTGAAATAGAGAAGCCGGAAAGAAGCCACCCCCCGCGGAAGCTTTAGAAAAATGTATCTCTCTCTTTCACCCGGCATGAGTTGGCGGAGTCGCATGAATGCGCTGGCGTCAGCCGACCGCCTCCATCCTGGAATGTACGTACAGTCTATCCTCGATGCAACGAACCCTGAGCTCACAAAATAAGCGGTTTAAGAAAGCTTTTGCCAGCGAGTACGACTTGGTTATGTCGAGATTCGACTGCATGTAGGCTGGCAGTGCCTCGTATAGAAGGCGGCGTACACACTCGCAAGTTTCGAGCCTTTCGGGCTGACATTCACTTCAATGCATACAATGTAGCTAACTGAGTGCGCCTTTGGCATAAACACTTATTCAAATGGTTGATGGTTAGCCTTTGTTCGTGTTTTGTTAGCCATGAAATTATGAAATTTACAGTAGCAACGCACTCCTCCCCCCGCCCTATATAAACACACAAGCGCGCGCGTATTGCATCTATGGCACGTGTTTGACGTTTACGGAGCGCGTATAGCACCATACACGTCAATAAATCCATCCAGGGCAGAGTTCTCAGCTCATTAGGTAGGATCAGAAGCCCTTGCCTCTAGGGACAATTCCTAGGCCTGGCTTCACTTCCCCGAAGCCACAATGATACGCGCGCCGCAATGTACCACAACCGGTCACCGAGACACGCCGCCGTTAGCTACTAATGGGAAGCAAATGGGGTAATCAGGGTCCGTCTGTCGCGGATCTGGTGGACCAACAAGTCTCTCGTTGTCTATGAGTAATAACGCGGAAGGGGCGACCATCGTGCGTGAGAAATGAAGAGCTTCGATGTTTCCGCCTGGGGCAAACGAAGTCCTGTTCCACTCGTATACGCGCTCACAGCGGCGCCTTCCTGTATGGCAGTCGCCGCCGGTTTCTCTCCCCCTTTCGAGCTGTTCGCTTCGGGCCATGACAAGAGGACAGCTCGAGCGTATTAATGAGCAAGCAACGCTACAGCATTACTTGAGTCCGTCGCCGAAAAGCGAGGTGTACCCAGACCACCATAGCCACAAGGTGGCCGCGAAATTCAAACGTGGGTATACGCCGGCCGGCCGTCGCCATTGCTTCAAGCCACGGGTACGACGACCGTGGAACCGGTGGAACTGGGAACCGCGCGTGGAAGCGATGTCGAACTCTGCGCGCGTGTTAAGACGGGTAGGTGGTACGGCAGGGACCGACTTAGCTCGTTTCCTCGTTGGAGATATGAAAAATACCGTTCACAGCACCTATATATCCAGGCCCTTCGACTACGGAGCCAAATGCCCCCGAAAAAGCCGTTCCCCGCTATTTCCCCGCAGATATGATGTTTAATGCAATATCCCGAGAGAAGGCGGTAACGTCGGCTATGTCGGCTGCCGGATGAAACGAGGTCTAACTAATTCGGGGAAGACCTTTCACTTCCTCTAGTATAAGGCACCACTTGCGAAGTGAATATCTTGGCGAAAGCAATGGATACAGCGAGGCGCTGCACCGCTAGCCCGTTCTGGCGACAGTAAGCGCCCGCGCAGCAGCTTCCGACGTCCCAGTGCCCGTGCATGAGAATCTCGGGCCTTGACTTCGTCGTTCCTTAGGTGATGGATTGATGTCAGCTTTGCCGAAGCGAATCCCTTGGCAAACTGCAGTACTCACCTTGCCCAGGTTCCGCTCACAAAGAAGGCAGGGTAGGTCGCAACAGTGTGACGTGTGGTGCCTTGCGAATACACTTAAATGGTTTGGGAAATTGGTCAAATCTACCAGTAGTTCCTAGGATAGTGCACAGAGGGACTATGACTGAGCGGGCGCGCTTCCGAAAAAAAAAAAAATGCAGAAACCTCTACGTGAGAATCGTTCACCAAGCCTCTCTAACCCTTTCATGCATACGGGCCTCATATGAGGACACATATTTATCTTACTACAGACATCATCCAGTTACTTGCATCGAGCTATTAGCCGCATAGTGTCCTCAATTGAGGACGCGTCAGAGTTCCTAACTTGTTTCACAGATGGCGCTAGCTGTCTGTGTTTCTTAAATCGCCAGGTTCTGAGGGGCAGTAGGCTTGCTTGAGGTCGTTCAATGTTCCCAAAAAACAAAAAACATTTGCTCGACAGGTTATGGTGTTTTTCAACTACAAAAAATATGGTCGCAAAGAACAATTCCTGAATATTATGAGCTTCTTTTGTTAAAGTTTTCTTCTTGGCGGTGGGCCGTAGAGAAAGAAAAGAACAGATGTCCTCAAGTGGGGACAATATGCAAGAAACGTATAGCCTTACCTGCAGCGCCACCAAAAAAAATAATACTCGTAAAATGCCAAGCCAGTGCTGAAAGTGCTTGTTTTTTCCCGCGCTTTACGTGCATCGTTGAGTTTGCTTTTGCGCGGTTTATTGAATGTGAAAAAGTCTCCCGCTTCCATAAACCTTGGGCATTTCGAAGATGTGTTCCAAGCTGGGACTTTCCAGGGAAGAAATTGATGCTCTTTTAGAGCTCTCCTCTGATTCTGGTGACGATTCCGAAGCGGATGATTGGGAGCCGCTCCTCACCGATATTGGCACTTCGAGCAGCTCGGGAGACGAAAGTGAAGACAGCGAGCCTGTGCGTGATAACGGCGCTTCGACAAGCTCTGGTGCAGCTAAAGCCCCCTCCAGAACATCTATGGTGAGCAAGAACAGCACACCGTGGATCGCCGACAAAGACAACGACTGGGCAGGAAAGGCTCCCGATTTCCTTGGTAAGCATAAAGTCAATGTGCACGGTGCACTCCCCATTGACTACTTCCTGGCTCTTTTTCCTGAATCGTTACTGGAGCACATCGTTTTTCAGACAAACTTGTATGCCGTGCAAAAAGGGAAAGAGAACCTCAGGTTGACACTGCCAGAGCTAAAAGTCTTCCTTGGCATATGCCTGGTAATGACTTACATCAGATATCCTAGAATCAGAAATTACTGGTCAACGGAATCCGGACTTCGAATGGACCTTGTCGCCGATTCAATGCCTGTCAACCGTTTTGAGGAGATTCGAAGATTTCTGCATTTCAAAGACAACAGCGACACTCTGATCTTCCAGAATGACCGCGTAGCTGGAATGAGGCCAGTCATTGATGCACTCAACGAAGCATTTTGCTCGGCAGTTGATCCCGAGGAATACCAATCCGTCGACGAGATGGTGATACCATTCAAGGGGCGCTCCTCCATAAAGCAATATCTTCCAAGTAAGCCGAAGCGCTGGGGTTTCAAGGTATGGGTGAGAGCAGGAGTGTCTGGCTACATTTACCGTTTTGAGGTATACCAAGGCGCAACAGGGGGGCGATCCAATGTTTCAAGCGGAATTGGTATGGCCGGAGAAGTTGTCATCAAGTTGTCCAAGGGACTTGAAAGGAAAAATTATAAAGTTTATGCTGATAACTTATTCACATCTATGGCCCTGGTCAGGAAACTGAGAGAGCATGGAATATTGTTTGTCGGTACATGCCGTGCAAACCATCTGCAAGGAGCGGATAAAAAGCTCAAGCCCTTGAAGGAGCTCAAAGCGGATGGAAGGGGAAGCACATCAATTTGCACCTCAGCCGACAACATCACAGTGACAAGGTGGCTGGACAACTCGCTTGTTCACGTTGTTTCCAGCTACGCCGGACGGCAGCCTGAAGGCACTACCAAAAGGTACAACAGAAAAGAGAGAAAAGTAATGGATGTCACCCGGCCGTACTCCGTGGAACTTTACAACAAACACATGGGAGGTGTTGACCTCGTGGATTCCTTGATTGCAAGGTACAGAAACGACGTCCAGAATAAGAGGGGCTACTTGAGGATTTTCTTCCATCTACTAAACGCCGCAGTTGTGAACGCCTGGATTGTGTGGAGGTGGGACAAAGGTGTGGAGCATCCAATGGACCAACTTGAGTTCCGAAGTCGCGTTGCCAAGGCGCTCATATTTCGTGGTGAAGCAGCACAGAGCTCGAAGCGACGAGGATGGCCATCCAACGATTCGCCGACAGCCCCCATAAAGAAGAGAGTGTTCAACCATGTGCCCCTGGAAAAGAGGCTCGATGGCGGGCGCCATTTCCCAAAGAAGAGCGAACAAAAGTACGCCAGCCGCTGTCGAAGCCTTGCCTGCCGCAGCAAGACAAGGTACCTCTGCGGTCGGTGCAACGTGCCTCTGTGTCCCGAGTGCTTCCAGTCCTTCCACAGCACCTAAGCTGAATGTGCAAGACTGATCCTCAGCATTCAATTTTGAATTGCAAATGTTTCTACCAGTGTTTTAGCATGAATGCTCAATAGAATGATTAGAGTATTATATATCTCATGTGTGCTGAAACCAAAGAAAAATATCAACTTAAAGCATGATGTCCTCAAATGGGGACACGTTGATACTTTCATACAGAGGCTCTTGATCACTTGAAATAAATTTTTTTCATAGTCTTTGTGGCCCCTGCGAATACTTTTTGGTGCAAAATAATTTTTGTATTCTCTGGATTTAATTCATGCATGAGAGGGCTAAAGTCGGCTTCACCACTATAACAACTGCATTGGTAGAAAGGCCTATTTACAGGGGCAATAGAAGCGGCTTGATATCGAACTACGATGGCTCAACGAATGTGGGACGAAATGTGGACTTAACAGCACTGTGCAAAGCAGTTTTTTCTCTATGCAAATCAATAAATACCTCCCTCCCTTATGTAATGGCTCTGGGCCCTTAGGGTGCGTGTGTGTTGAGACCACATAAAAATGCTTACGCATTCGAAATTGAGAGGCGGGAGTGCCGCGCTATGGGTACATGGCGGCAACTGAAATGTGAGTCGCCTCCGGGGTGATTTGCGAAAGGTGCGCGCGCCTTCCGTCTGCTCGCATCATCGACGGCGTCCGGGCAGCAGCAGCGGCAGCACATGGCGCAGCGGAGGCAACGCCCATCCGAGGCCTTGGCCGCCTCCTCCGGTGCCCAATCGAACGGAGGCCATCGTGGTCCTCGGCGCGCTACCCACGCACCCCGGTCGTGGGTGTTTGTGCTCAGCCGTGAATAGCGACACAAAGGGACCCGATTCTCGCCCGTCCCACTGCTTGCGCGCAGGGACCCTGACACGATCGCGACGGACCACGGACTCCGAGAGGGGGGAGAATTCGCCCGTTGGAAGAAGCAAGCAAACACGCTCACTCTTTCTAGGCGTGCACTTTGTTTTCCTTTGCGCGGCAGAAAAGACGTGCGTCTACGCACGTCTCTCTCGATTCCGGCAATAACTCGAAACGCGTTTCATCTCAAGGGAATCGAAGCGACGAAGAAAGACAACGATTGTTGAGGAACAACGGTAGAATGCTTCATGGGACCGTGCCATGGCGGCAGTAGACGTGTCATGCGCTGTCCTGTGGGCACGTCTACTGTGGACACGTTTATTAAGTTAAATCAAGCCGAAATACTGGGCCATGTGGAAGTATCTATATTCCTACATATTCCTTCAGCATATTAGCACCATAAACTTTTGTTCTCTCTTTGTACCTCTGTCCTTATCTTTCTCTGCGTGTTGTTGCGAGAGTAAGCCGAGGTTCAGTGCGGTTCAGTTCGGCAGACAATTGACAGTTACGTCATTCCCGTCCATCGGCTCGCAGCAACAGTTTAGGGGGGGAGGGGGTAAATGTTCAGTGGAACCGTTTCCCTTCACCCATCGCATCTACATCACGAAAGCAGCGGGATCGGCACAATCCGGTCGCGTGAACAACGAAGTTCAGGAACCGGTAAGGGCCACAGCGAACGCAATTCATCAAACGTGTCGGCCACTGCGTCCGCTCAGGCACGCACGCAGGTTCGTCGAGTCCCACTTACGCCATGCCCACGCCATCGGCCCGAGACTGCCCAACCCTTGCGGTCTCCGTTTCGCGAACGCGAGTCACGGGCAAACCATTTCTCCCCAACGTCGGAAACCCAGTCGACACCCACCCGCCTGCCGCACCACCGAGCACTGCGCAAGCAGTGACGTGATCGATCCCAGGGTCGTCCCGTCTGAGGGCCGGTCTCGCTTTTATTGCCGTTGTCGTCATTAACAGAGCCTGCACGCGAGCGGTTCGGTCCACGGGGTGCACCAAATTAACGACTTCCGCGTTCGCCGTTTCGCCGTTGGAAGCCAGCTTTCCGCGGCCGAACGAACGAAAGGCGCTGCCGTGTAATTGGGACGTTGTACCCAAGCAGTGGTCCGGGACTGTTGTGGACGTTCGGCGAGTAAATCATCCCACGCCCTCGGCGAACTCTTCACCGCGCCGCCTTTTATTCGCGGCCTCGTGCACGCTAACAAATTCGCGAACGTGCCGGAAAAAAAAAAAGGCAGGAAGGAGAAGACTTGTCTGCGTGTTCGGTCCTGTCACGCTAAGCAGCACCAGCACTGCTCTCTGAACGAGTGAGCCGTCGGCACAGCACAGCACAGCACAGCACAGCACAACAAACAAACAAACAAACAAACAAACAAACAAACAAACAAACAAGCAAGCAAACAAACAAACAAAAACAAACAAAAACAAACAAAAACAAACACACAAACAAACACACAAACAAACAAACAAACAAACAAACACAAACACACACACACACACACACACACACACACACACACACACACACACACACACACACACACACACACACACACACACACACACACACACAGTACCTTTGAAAAAGACCGGTCCCCGGTCGAAACGTTGGACTATTGTTTTTCGCTGTGACTACTTAATGGTATATTTCAAAGATACTGTGTGTGTGTGTCGGTGTATGAGTGTGTGTTTGTTGTGCTGTGCCGACGGCTGACTCGTTCAGAGAGCAGTCCTGGTGCTGCTTAGCGTGGTGCTGCTCAGCTTATATATATATATATATATATATATATATATATATACACACACACATACATAAATACATAACTAGGATACTCAAGGCAGTCACGGTGCATTTTTTTTTACGATGAGTGCCGAACGGGCGAAGATAACTATGTTAATCCTTTCCCCCTTCGAAAGCTGTAGGGTTTTTTTTTTCTTCTTGTCGGTACAGGGCCTTCCAGGAGCTGCCGTACTTAATTAGGGCGCTCGTGCGGCTCATTTGCGCGCCGATAGTACTGCAGGGAGCAAACTCCCGATGGAGGAAGCAAGGACGCGCGTCGCAGCAACTAGAAATTAAATATCTGCGATATGTTGCCGCACATAGCGCGGTAAGCCAACAGATAGCTACAAGGTTTGTAGTCAACGCGTAGCCAGTGCACAGTAACATGTAGAGAAATATGCAAAGGAAGGAATATTATTCCGTTGGCCTGCCTGCGCAAGGCCACCAGGAAAACGAAGGACGCCGGAGCGTTTTCTTTTTTTCTTTTGTTTTTGCAGCAGCTGCCGTTTCGAATCGCACGCGCCGTTTATTTTTCATGCTTCCGCGTCTTGACACTACGGCCAAGCTAGCACCACACGCGGATAACGAGGAAAAAAATATAGGCCGGGTTTTATTTAGATCCTTCTGAGCACCTCGCAAGGCTATACGCAAAGCTGTAAGAATGACAAGTGGGGTTCCGGGCGTGATTTACGTTGTCTTTGGCGTAAAAGGGTTGTTATAGAAGCGCGCATATAGACGACTCACATACTCGTATACTTTATCTGCGCCATGTGGAAGCAATCAAACCGGCCAGGCGGGAGCGTAGATTAAAAAAAAAAAAAAAAAAAAACTTGAGTAATTTCAGTGGACCAATGCCAGCAGTGCTGCTTTAGAAAAATATGGTCGCCACTCCGCCCTGCGAAAGTGGATTTCCACCGAAGCTGTTGCAAATTTCCATTACAAATGCTGATGAGGAAGGGTATGAAATGTTTCTCGTCGTTTCGGCAAGATTGTGGCTTGCGCTCGGCTTGTCTGGCGGCAAATACTGGGTCCTGCCTGGCGCATGCCCTCGTCGTCTAGGGCAAGAACGTCCTGTTTAGTGACACTAGCCCTGCCTCGCTTTCAAACATAATCTGCAAACAGAGTCTTTACCAAGAACATATGGGGAGGGGTGAGGGGGGTCACATTGTTCACAGGCGCCTTATCATCCATAATGCGGTTTCGATGCTTGTTTTGTGTTTTTTTTTTCTTTACACAAATACTGATCTCTATGCTGCGCGCCTGATTAGCCAGAGGCATGCGCTCGGCGTCTTGGGCGGGAACTGCTGGGTCCTGCCTGGGTTTTTTCGTTTACGACACGAAATTTTCCGACCAACTAGAGGCTAACAGCTTCACTGCAAAAACAAAAACAAAAAAATTAGTGGCGCTTAACGACGCGAATCAACTGACGTGCGAAAGCGAGACGATTTCTTGTTTCCAGCCAGTGCCGGTAGACAGCAATGCTTTACCGCAAAGGAAAAAAATAGGACCTACGGTGTCGGTTGCAGAGAAACTGCGCGAACTAATAGAAGCACTGATAAACAGCGTAACTGAACCAAAGACGAAGGAGTCCTTGAGCACGCGGAGGAAAGAGCCAATGGCCAGCCTTGCGAACTGACCACCGGTCCTGCACGTCTCAAAGGAAAGGACACACACCTAAACCTTATAAAATTGTGAGGATTAAACCGTATTTCGGTTTCATCCTCTTTCACCACGCTGCTTCAAGAGAAAGTGCCAGTCGACCAAACACCGCACATGGCCACGTCGTTGTCGTTCCTACCGGGCGGGCACACCCCTGCAAGTGCGCGCAAGGAGTGCCGGTTCGCTGGGGAAACCTGCCGCGTGCTCGACTCTCACCACAACGCCCGCCGGGCGCGGTACAAAATCAAAGCACAGAGACTCGAACAAAATAAAATGACCGATAGGTCAGGAAAGAAACGCAGGTTCACAGGCGCCGGCAGTTGCAGGAGCGTATAAACGAACCGCTCAGCTGCCGCTGGCCATCACTCATGAGAGTGGCCGATTGGGCAAACGGTCGCGTATGCTCAAAACCATCGACACGCCCACCGAAGACGGCGTTCGGGCAAGCAACCACGACAGGTACAGCACGGTCGATGCCGCGTCCGCAATCGTTTCCTCGAGATTACAGGGGGGGGGGGGGGGGGGGGGGGGGGGGGAGGAAGGAAGGAGCGGAGGGGGCCCATAGAACGGTGGAACACTCGCTGGACGAGGGACAGCTGACAGGAGGCGCCGATGATGTTCCGCTCACGTCATGCCGACGCCCAAAACGCTTACCTGCATTGCGCAAGGGCCGACCTCCGCTCAAGCATCGCGCAACTCGCAACAGGGCTCAGCCGGACGGGCCTCTCGACAGCCGGACTATGCAATGCGAGGTTATGTGTACACGGTTGCTGCTGCCCACAGATCAGCGTTGAGTGACGTTGCCGTCCGAGCTGGCCCTAACAAGCAGTTGAACCCTTCGGAAATTCCACAACGCAATGCGAAATAAGGCCCAAATATTGTGGCCTCCGAAGGCAGTTGCACCTCATAGAAAAGCCAGAGCGCTACCACCGCGCTTTCGGGTTTTGTGAAAGTGGATCAACCGGGCGGCCTCGTAGATCCGAGGAGACTGCAGGAAAGTACACTGCCTGCATTGGACAGACTCAACACCAGACGCTCCAAGAGATACAACTCTACAGGACAACATAGCACCATTCAAGCCCAGTGCTAAGGAAACTGTCACTATAACGTGAAAGGTTAGCTTCGAAATAAGAGTTGGCTGAACGTAGCCGCTTGAAGGGTGTCAAAGCACAAGTTAATGCAAAGATTGCCGTTCCCATTGCTTCGGACGTGCAGTGCTCCAAAATGAAGCACGCTGCTGATTGGGATGCCCTCCTCAATCCGCCACGGCAACTTAAAGGAACCCTTGAAGGGTCGAACGAAACTAAAAGGAACTTCGAAGAACGAACGCACACGCCAGCACGACAATCTGCGCCTCATAAGTATTGTCATATAATAGGGTGCAGACGCGCTCACAATGAATTCAGCCTTCCGAGAAAGAAGGAGGCCGCGGCAGGTGGACCGGGCGTGCGCACGGATTCAATAATGAGGCCAATAAATAGTTCACTCGCACGCAGCAGAACTCGACGCGGGAGCGTGCGACCTGGAAGTCCTCCACCCCGCACATGCAGGATCACGCGGAAAGACAATTACCGATTCGCATTACAGGAGACCGCGCAGCGGGCGGCCCCCCGCCGGGCCTACGAAAAGACGACCGTCGTCGATCGTTTCGCACGAGGAGGGGATAGTGGCAGTACACACGCACAGCCCATACAGCGATACCCCTTTATCGAGAAATCTCGGGCTGGCTAAAGAACTCCTCGGGTCGGGAGCCCGCAACACTGGTTCCTGCGCCCGCTCCTTTTCCATTATGTCCACCAGCGAGGCACTCGATTCGCGCTCTCTTGCCCTCGCATGTATAATTCAGTGGGGCAGGAGGGCTGTATCGCCGGACGTATAAATACAGAGTACCAACAGCACGCGCAGACGCCGCCGCGGGGACACGGCTCCACGTCACGCAGGCGGAAGGATCTAGGCCAGGCCGAGGGACTACTTCGCCGATGCTGTTCGCCGACGACGGCGGCGGTTAGGGGATAACATCGGGGACTTCAAGGAAGCGGCCGCTGGCAGAGCCGAACGCGCATCTCTAATATCGGTTGCGCGTGCACGTCGGCCTCGTGGAAGACGTACAGGCGCTCCACACCGCGGTTACTGTCGCGCAGTGGGAAGAATACATACGGTCCCGTTACTTGCAACGACCGTCAGTTGAGATCGCGGCGTTTCAGTTACAAAGAAACGTTTCGCACGCGAACCGTTCGCCGAGGCATCATGCGCCCTGTAGAAGCAGAACACCCGGCCCTATTAACAACACCGCGATTGAATACTCACGCTGGAAGATTTGCAGTTGCCAAACCTTGTGATCGGAAGCGGGAGGCTAGGAAAGCACCGATAAAAATCATTCCGAAGCGGAAGCAGCGAGGTGATATCGAGCTGGTATACTTGTTATTGTCGTTTTAGAGGCCGTTAGGCGGGCTTCATATCTGCACGTGTGATTCCCAGTCGGCCTCGACCAGATCTATACCCTGGACACGGCTGGTCTGCCATGACGACACCACGATAGTTCCGTCTCCAGCTTTCCAACTTGCCTATGAAGACGTCTACCCATGAAGAATGAATGAAAACACTTCCTATCCACCTCCAATTTCCCCCCTAAACAGGCCTTATGCCTTCTTCGCCGAATGAAAGTTCATTCATTCATTCATTCATTCATTCATTCATTCATTCATTCATTCATTCATTCATTCAATCAATTAATTCAATTCATTCAACATGTATCTTATTTTCTCTTCAATGCTTAAGCTGCCCAGTTATCCGCCGAGGCTACTTAAAGTCGGCTTGACTGCTACACACACGCGCATTGCTGGGAAGACATTTATTCTGGCGCCATACAAGCAGCTTGATACCAAAGTACGTAGGCCCTGGGGCCTATTTATTAAATGCCCCCTTAGCACTGCCATGTATACGCATAAGAAACGCTACAAACCACGTCTCTTTAAAGTCGGTTTTACGTCTATGCACATATGCTTTGCGGGGAAGTCCATTCCACCAACCACGAAAATGAAGCCCTGGTGCCTTGTATTCAATACCTCCATAAACAAACACCATGTATCCCTATAAAGCACACCAAGCCCCTTTAGGGTCGGCTTCATTACTAGACACAGAAGCATTGCTACGAAGACATTTTAAAGGAAATATAAGCAGTCGCATGGTAATGATTATCAGTATTTTCGTACAATGTGAAAGTGTGACACATCATCAAGCTTTATACAGAAGGGTAGACGGGGCTTCCTCGTTGATTCAACAATGAAATGCTTACACGTTCAGAAAAGAACTAAGCACGACCACGAGCCTTTCTTGTGCCATTTGTCCAAACGAGAGCGAAGGATACAAAGCAGAGCAGCGAACAGTTACGGCGCATCTGTGTGGAGCATCGAATTCCTACGAACGAGGCTGCCCGAAACGATCTCGCGCGATTAGGGATTACTGAGCGGACACTGAATTTCAATGGCCGCCTGAATGCAGCCGAATGCAGAGCTCCTCCTCCTCAGAGGAGAGTGCAATGGGTCCACCGCTGTCAAGGAAGTGGGCACGGCGCGGTTTGCAACAAGGCGAACCCGCATTGTTCATGCCAGCTGGCTTCTGGCGCGGGAAGCACACGTCCGGGCGACACGCCCCTTGCCGACGAAAACACTTTTGGTCGGAGGAATAACCCACATCTATGCCTCTGCCCATTGTTCCGAGAAGGCTGGCTGAGATAAGCCTGCGTCGAACGTATCGGGATGTTTACATTAGGCCCGGTTTCCCAGGCCGATCCTGCACGCCGCGATATGCACACTGGAACTCAAATACCCGCAGTATTCAAATCTCGCACTCAGACATTCGACCTCTCGTTCTGTTTTGAATAACAGGCACACAACCGTGTGATCTAGGTTGGCATCATTGAGCCGTTGCTTGCCGTCATTCGTGTGTTGTTCCCATGTTCGTGTACCGCGGTCCTCCAGCTTTCCAACACACACTGGAAAGTGCGTTTCCCACGCCATCAAAATTACCTTCCGTGTTTGATATCCGAATCAACAACATACGCAGAGACCACCAACCACCAACATGCTGGGCTAGCGGTTCTACAAGAAGGACTCGCACAAAGAAAAAAAAATGCGCGTATATAAGAACAGAGTTTATTTTCTCCGAAAGTTGCTCAATCCTCGAGAATCGGTCAAGGCTTATGGACACCAGTTTTATTAAGGCGAAAGTCTGACATTCTTCGTCAAACGCGAAAAGAGGCTGTCGTCGGCGTAACAGGAATGGTACCAGAAAGTCACGTGACTTTAGCAGCGGGAACTGCACAGTCGAGGAGCACGGAGGTGCTCTGGAGCCGTTGCTCGGTTTTCACATCCTTACGCGTAAGCAGCCTTAAGTATATCTGCCGAACAGCTTTCAGCGGGGGTAAAAAGATACCGATCTACAAGTTGCCCGAAGTGTAAAAGGCTACACCCGGTGTACACCGAAGATCCCAGGAAGCGAGCCCTTTTTCACGACTCGTAGTAGAGAGGCAGCGCTGTACTACACCAGAACAAAAGGCGGCCAAGCCTGGTTCGCAAGCCGCGCGCACCTTGGGCCGGGACAAAGGAAAGCGAAGTGGCGCGCACGCGGAAGACGGCCCCGCGGCGGGGATTCATTGAGCGGGCCCCCTTCCGGCCGCCGCCACGGCACCTGCGGCAGGACCGTCGACGCCTGACCACCAGCCGCGCGCGCATGAGTGCATGCACGCGCATACATTACTGCATTGCAGCAACCGGACAGCCTACATGGCCTGCCGACTTTCTGTGCCACGCCGGGGGCCGCGGCAGACCGCCATCGGGGCCGACAGGCGCCCTTGCGAGCGCAGGCGGTGCTTCTTCTTGGCCAGTGTTCCAGTAGTTCACATTGAGGCGCTTGATCAGTGTTGCACGTTAGGGTACACCTTCTTATAGCGAAGACTTCGGCACAGGAAACTGATTTCGTTACAAGCGATACTTCATTAAAAACAGGTATGATTTTCTCGCTATGCATTGAGACGGGGATTATGAAACACTTCCAATAAAGAGAGACTTGGAATAAAGCTACGCCGAGGATTTACCGAACATGCCTCACTGTCGCCAACTGGCAGTAAACAGCAAGAATCCAGTCCTGGTGGAGACGTGATTCTCGGTTAACTAGGACGCGCATCTGGTGTCCTCGAAACGGTGGACGGATCTCCATGGTCGACGAAAGAAACACAGCTTATCTTTTTGTACGTTTAAATTCGGGTCGCGAAATTATCCATCACCGCATTCATATGCTGTAATTTTTGAACGTCCGGCATGCCGTACGCCAATACGCGGCTACACATCCGCAAAATATTAGCGCACTCGAGTAATGTCAAGGTACTGAAGCCAAAATTCAAATTTTGAAAGTGTTAGGCACTCAAGATACGCCTGGGTTATGAGGCCCGCTCTAGTGTTGAGCGATACGAATCAATTTGGGACACCTGAGGATATTTACAAACTCAGCGCATGGGCGCTTTCATTTTTTCGCCTCCATTATCAAAACGGCCGCCGCAACCGCAATCGAACCTACTTACTTCCTCGGGCTTCGCTGAGCACTTCGCTTGGCCACTGAGCGACGCAGGCAAGCAAGGCGCTAGAAATCAGAAATTTCACTGCACACACTACACACATTCAACAAAATTACATGGAGTTTGATCCAAATGTGCATTTACACAAGAAACATTCAAGTTGACTAAACTCCTTCCTGTAAATGATCGATGTATAGCATAGCTGTCAATGGTCGGTGCGTTCTTGCGGGAAGCCCTCAATGGGACGTTTAGGCACGGCTGTAGTTAAGCGCACCCGCTAAGGTGGTGCAATTCATTTCCGCCTGGTGGAAATTCTGGCCTTAACATGCCCGCTGCCTTCCACCGCTATCATTGCGGTGACCCTTAACATCAGAAACACAGCCAGACGAAACGGGGTCCAAATGGGGACGCAACCGAGATAAGACAAAGCAGAAAGGCCAGACGACAGGAAACGCGACGTTCATCATTCGTAACGTTCACAACGAGGAAGGGCCGACGAAGACCAAGCACCCGATTAAAAGCGACCCGGCCCACAGCGCCAAACCAGACGGCGGAAAAGCGGGTGGAGATGGAGGCGGGCATAAACAGGACAAAAGGCGCGATTACTGGGGCTAAATAAGGGAGCCGCGAGGAAGTGGGCCCCCGGAGATTCGCCAATTGGTGCATCCGGCTCAGATTCCCCCGCGGATGACAGAAGCCGGGAGAGGGGGTGCGCGCAGAAGCAGCAGCAGTCGGTCCGAAGCGAGACATCAAGTGGCTCGAAGGGAGCAGCCCGTCGACAGCAGCCGACGCCCGGAGGGGTCGGCAACCTCGGTGTTCCGCTCCAGGATGCACCAGCCAGGTCCTTCAAACACTTTTGATGCATCTTCCGGCTCTGGGAGCCTGAGTGCTCAAAGCTCTTGGCGGCTATCTACAGAAGAGTGCCGCCAGAAGGGAAGCGCTACAAAAATGCTCATTGATGGATATGTGCAGGCTGCCAAAACTTAACACTCGTGAACAGCATGCAGTAGCCACGACTCCCACGCTTTGGAATCCATTAACAGACGGAGGACAGACAACGAATTTTCGCAAGGGGCGAAATTTCAGACGGCCCTGCAAGAACTTCACTTCCTAGCGGATGTAGACATGCGGCAAAAGAAGCATCTATTTGACCGTCTTTGCTTCAATCGGTATTTATTAGCACGACAGCATACTTTTTTTCCCCCTATAAATCACGATGCGAGAACAGCCCACAAACTGGGCGATCTCTTTCCACATATTTAGTATCTATTTATTAGAGTGCTGTGGAAAATAACCAACAATTCGTGCACAAACGCATTAAGGGTCCAGTGATACGCCTGTTTAACAGGGCCAGGAGGACATCCACTGGCTCGTGCAACGAACGCGCAACGAGCAGGCTGCCTCACGTACTAGAAGGGGATTTATTTTACTGCTCTTCGTAATTACAGCTGCGGGGTTGGACGTGTAAGCGGCGTGGATACCAAACGACAGGTGTTGTAGGAAACGAAGAAATCACAGAGCTAGGTGAAGGAACGACACAGGGACATCCCCGAGAACGGGATGCAAGAGGATGGCTCGGGATAGGCATAGTTGGGAAATCTTTGGTAGACGCCAATTCTTCCCCTTGCGGGAAGAACTGATCAAAGGCGGTTTGCAAAGACGGTTCGCAAAGGCGGCAACTCACCAGATATGCAAACAGGAACGATAAATAAAACCTCTCTCACACTAACAGGAGGGGGCCGTAGTCACGGCCACGGCACAGCCACTTGGCCCAGATTCCCCGGTACCCCCAGAAGCGGCGCCTCTCCTCCCACAGAACACAGAGACAGACGCCTGCATCCCGAGAGAAATGACGTGCGGAGACCGAGGCAGCGGGCGCGATCAACGGCAAACAGAGCTGAGAGACACTCGGAGGCGACGACAGAGACCGCGAAGCGAGTGTGAAGGCGGCGGGGCAAGTCAAGCCAGGAAGCCGCATTCGCCACCGCCTGCGGCGGCACGGCACACAAAGAGGAGCGAATTCCAGACCCGGATTGTTTCTGGGCTCCGCTGCGCCGCCTCTGTCGTCGGCGCCTGGGAGACCGTTTAATTGTGACGGATGAAGCGCGGCGTCAGTGCCTCCTCCAGAAAGCCCGCCGGCGGCAACAGCATTTCTCCGGGACGCCTGAAGTGCGCGAATCACCATCACCGCGCATAAATACCGAAGGAGCCATACATGGAGAAGAAGCCACCGCTCAGGGTTTGATGGAGACGATTCCGTCTTCCTCTCGCGGTGCAAAAGGTTACGGACCATATAATCTCGCTTCACCGTCTCGCGCGTTACCGGTTCCACGCGTCCCTCGCCTGAACCGTCGCGATCGTAGTGCATTAGACAAGGCGAATACCTGTGGTTTCGTAAGTACTCGTATCGTCCCCACGCATGGGTGGGTACATGCGCGAAAGGACGTACAGTGGTCCTCCGCGTGCGAGCCGTACAAAAGAGGCAACCAAACGAGAAGCGGTTTCCGCTAGGCTCGCGGCAGGCATGCGTGGGATTCCATTCGTATGACTAAGGGGCGGTCAACTGGCGTGCAATGCCGTGCATGGTTGCGCTTCGCCGGACTCGAGGAGGAGCACTGCGCGGCGAATAGAAATTCCACTCGGAAAGTCTTTTTGTTTTCTTTCGTTTGCTTTAATTTTGCCCCATTGTTTTCGTCATCTTGCGTGCCTAGGCCACTCACTTTCATTATTTCTGCTTCCCATTCTCCACGCAGCGTGTAATTTCGCTGCCAGCACTACTACGTCCTTGAAGGTAACAACAGGTGATTTTGATTTTGAAGGGTTTAACGCGCCGACGCAACGTAGGCGCTGAGGCGCGCCGTAGTGAAGGGCTCCGGATTAAATTTGACCACCTGGGGATCTTTAACGTGCGCCGAAATCTCGAACACACGGGCGTTTTTGCTTTCCGCCTCCATCAGAAAAGCAGCCGCCGCGGCCATCAATCGAACCCGCGACCTTAGCCTCAGGCTGCACAACGCCTTAGCCACTGAGCCACCGCGGCGGGTGTAAGAACAGGTGAGACTGAGGTATAAGCCCTACAATATGCCGTCAAGGGGGGATGAGCATCGAAAAACGAAAAAGGACGCAGCAAACACGACGTAGCTTCGTTGATTGAATTGGGAAAATACGAGGAGGAGAAGCCTGCCAATTTGACGCTATCACAAATTAAAATGATAGCTTTAGGAATTAATTATAGGCCAGGCAAATACTTAAAAAGGGGCATGCATTGCGTCTCAAAACGTATCAGCAGGAACAACTTCCGCAGCCTCCTTAAAACACGCAGAAGACATTCGGCCCAAAACTTCCCATCCCAACCGGAAAAAGAAGGGGGGTGATGGGAAGGGAGTTGCAACACAGCGGATGCAGAAACAACATTAGGTGCAGCCAGAGCATTGTTTGGTACCTTTGAATTATACCGTGATACTGTTGACGCAAGGGTCTTGCGACCTACTGACGGCGTCGCTATTTCAAGTCTACATATACGCGTAAGCCCATAAATGGTATGACCAACGTCACGGTATACGCAAAGCGTCGACGGACATCCTTGCGCTTTTTCTTTATCTTCAAGTTGGAGGAAACGGCGCGTTTCGCCCCAGGCGTTGGGCGCGGGAGCCACACGACGGGACGCCACGTAGTTTACCAAGAAGACCGATTCATAAATCCGCCGGGCGTGTTCTCGCTCAGATCCGCAAGTGAACAAAACCAACAGCGCTGAGGCCGGGTGACCTGAGAGGTAAACTAGGCCCTATTAAAACATTAAAAAAAAAAGAAATTGCTGGCCTTCTTAAGGGAGAAGCTAAGCTGGCAGAGGTTGTAAAATAAACGAGGATTGAGAAAGAGGGTGGCGGGCGCACGAACCACCACCACCAAGGCGGGCTCGTGTACGGCACAGAGCGCGAGTATCAGTACTTCCACTCCAACGGCCTCCACGCAACAACGAATGGAACCTCCCTCGTAGATTCCCAAGCATGTGCGCACGACGAAACGGCAAAGAAAACATCGCCACCTCGGCGAGCACGCGATCCCGGGCCGAAGACAAACGACGCATTTACCTCCTGCGGTCAGCTGCTTCGCTATGAAATAAGAACGAGGAGGTAAAACCGGGGAGAGGGAGCGGAGTCGTCTGCGCCGCAGGCGCTGCGTGCGGTCGCCTCTGGAGGCATTCAATCAAGCGCCCGGACTGGGTCAAGGAATCCGCTGTCCGCCGCCGCCTCGAGCAGCATCGCTTCCATTGTTTTGCGGCAAAACCGGATACTGCAGTGCAAGCAAGGGGGGCGAGAGCGTGACGACCGAGCGGTGCATGTCTATGCCATAGAGTTTCATACTAATATATACTAGAGGGAAATCTGTCGCTGCAGTCACGGGCCGCTGTGGGCGGCGCCATTGCTACCATTGCCGCTAGCGACGTTCCTCGCCTACTTGGCTTAGCTAGCCATACGGCTTCTTTTTTTGTCTCGAATCCAAAAACATTTTTTTTTCTTGTTCATCGTACATGAAGCTTCTAAATAATTACTGAGAAATTAATTCTTTCGGAGGTTGAATTTTATAATAACAGAACAAATTTCATGAACCTTCTGCAGTAATATTGTTGCTTTTTTGCAGCCAGAGCCAACTTTTCAGCCTGTTCATGAGCCATGCCAAGGACAAGTGGAACGTGCCTGCCCCGCACAACACATAACGCTCACTGAAGCGCGGCTAGACAGTGGAGCCAGATTTCCCTCTAGTATATATTAGTATGAAACTATGGTCTATGCTGTCCCTTGCGACTTCCATGCAATCGTCGCCGCATGTGCGAACGGATTAGCCGCGGGCGCTGACACTCGACGTGGTATTATTCCCCCTTTTCCGCTATCTCCGCACAAACACCACTCGGTTCCGCCGGAACGTGACATCTGCTGAGATTTATCACACATGCAACGCAAAGCCGCAAGAGGCGTGAGGTGATAACCGCACGGACAATCAGTATTGCTGCTTATCTGCACAGTATTCCTGCTGACCACACTCTGGCAAGGTTGCACGTGGACGCCCTTCAATCTTTGAAGACACAACATAGAGCAAGGTCAACTTCGGGCATCTCTGCAATACAACAGAACGCCCGAAAACTGCAACAATAGCAGAAGAGTTTGCTGATCGGCCGGTTGGTATACGTGACATCTGGCAGCGAAACAGTGCGCAAAGATGGGACAAAAGAAATGATTCACACTACCCATGCGCTTGTGCAGTGCTTTCGTCTTTACGCTGTTTTCCTTCGATGCAACAGTAGCGACTCTGCAACAATAAATAGTGCCACGACGAACTGAAACTGGAAAAGGCCTAAGGCACAGTAAAGGCTATAACCTCACCAACGATCCGGGTGGCTAGCGTCCCCACCAGGCATCTTATACCCCGGCTACACCAGGGTTCGAATGTCATTTAAACTAAATGCCATTTGACTCAAATGGAGCCCTTCGAATACCATTCAGAATCCACCGTGCTCCAGTACAGTTTCGATGGCAGTTGAAAGCTTTAACAATCGCTCACCGTGCTGCATGGCGCTGCTGCTGTCGAGTTCTGTTTTTACACAATAATGCAACAATCAAATTTAGCGGCAGTCTTCGGCATCAAAATGATGTCAAATTACCAATGACGTAAGCTTTGACGCGATTTTTGCTTAATTCTTAATCGCAATTGAGGTTTTTTGTGCTGTCTGGCCACACTAATTTGTCGCTTGCTCGCACTGGTGCTGAGAGTACGGCATTATTACATCTTGATATCACGATTTAAGTGAACGAAAAGTAAACAAAGTACCACAATTAAGAATATTTTGTTTGTTTTAGTGCTAGAGTGCTAGAAATGGCATTTGAGAGCCCCAAATGTCTCCTTGGGTGCTCATTTGACTGGAATGTCATTTGAGCCGAATGGCATTTCAAAACCCAGTGGAGCGGCACAACTTCGCATTTCAGTCAACGACATTTGGTTCAAATGACATTCGGACGCTAGTGTAGCAGGGGTATTAGGCTTCGTGCTGACGTGTTACAGCTCAAGCCAGAGAGCACTGTACAGCCTCCCACATTTTTAATAATATAGCGGGAGCGACGACCGATCGGCATGTCAGCGCCTTATCACGGTGTTCACCGGCAAAATAGGAGAATACGCGCATGCGCATAGAACTATCTCTTGTAGGAGCGTCGTCTGCTCCGCTGTCCTCCTCAGGGCAACGCCGCCTGTATAAACAGTGCCTAACGCGTGAGCGAAAAATGGCCAAACAGCCACTCTCCTGTTGCTCTCTCCTACCCATCCCCGCTCCGTAGCCTTCCAGCGTGCTTTCGTGTCCGCCAGCCAGCGCCGCGTCTCAGAAACTATGCAAAATAGTGGAAAGTTTGTTTAGCGTTCCCGAGGCGGCGCTCCTACGCCTTCTTGTTTTTCACCATGCCTGTCTGGCTTGGTCTGTCACTGATAAAACTTCCTTTGTCACGAAGCAAAATCCCTTGCGCTGCCGCAGGCTGATGCCGGCTTTGCGCGCTTATCTACTCTGATCACAGGCCCTGAAATTTTCTGAGTGGGGCATCCCCCCTCTATCCCCTCCGCATTTAGGTATTGTTTTGACCCCCCTGTTCGCACTCCGCATCGGTACGCATTTCTGAAATTGAGGACTGTACTGTAGAAGCGCCCAGACAGCGTGGCGGGATCGCAGCTGCTTATCCTTTTGTTTCCTATAATTTTCTAAAGTTTACAAGCACGTGATATTATTGGAAAGTAATCGTAGAAGTGAGCGCCTGAACAAAAAACGTGCACGCAATTTTTTCTTCTCTAAATACTCCAGAAAGAAAAATATCACTAAAATAACGGCTGCCCCATCCGAAAATATCGTTTTTCTGTTAGCTATATGTCTACCCGACAATCAGTATGTTCTTAGACTATTTCAGTCCGCCTCAATCTTTATCTTTGGAAAAATGCAGCAAGTATGAAGCGAGCGACAAGTTGAACGAGATCCCCAGTGCGCCACAGAACTAGCACCCCGTCACGGCTAAGATGTAAGCGAAACAGCCCTTGAAGCCCAACAGGCAAGCTGACAGACACACGTCGTAGAAGTGGGTGCAGCGTTTGCGACTCGCGAGCAGTGACGTAAGGCGAGATGTCCGCCGGCACGCGCCACAAAGCGGATCAGTGCCTGAACTAAGCGTCCCTACCCTTCCCATTGAAAAGCGCGCGACGCGTCAGGCAATGTTAATACAGGCGGCGTTGCTCAGGGCAACACACCCCCTGTTTTTCTTATCATGCGAGGTCGTTTTGCTACCACCAAAGGTAGCTAATAAGCACCGTGGGGCACAAGTTTTTATTTTTATCAGATTTGTTATTTATCGCACTATATCGCCCAGTGGCCTAAGGCCATTCCGGTCATAAAACCGGTCCTGTTCTACTTTTATTTAACTTTTCAGTGGCATTCCTCACGCTGTGCGGGGTAAGTGACCCGGAAAAAAAAAATCAAACGCGCATTTGATATGCGCATGCGCTTCAAATAACCACGGTTTCTCATGAGCAAAGTCATTCAGATGCAGAGGCAGGGGGTGTACCACTCTCAAGGAAACAGCGTAGCAGACGACACGCATACAGCAGGTAGACCTATGCGCGTGCGCGTCGTACCCCCGAATATTTTGCCCATGAACACCGTGATAAGGCGCTGACATGTCGATCGATCGCCGCTCCCGCTATATTATTAAAAAATTTGGGAGGCTGTGCATGCAGCAAGAGTCCTTTACCCCATCGACACAAGCATCTGAAGAGAGTATTTTCCTTACTACCTTCTAGCTTAAGATTTAACGGTGCTAGCGCCCATTTAGGCGCCATCTCGTATCTATCGTGTTGCTCGGTGCAAATCATGTTGTTCAGAGGCATCGATCCACGCGGTATGTTGCAAACGTGGCTGAACACAGCGAGGAGTTGTCACTCGCAAGAGCAGACACGTCATCCGTCATGCGCTTGCTGTTGACGCGTGGTGGAAAAACGAGGGGGGTGGACGGTGCGAGCGGAGGCAGGCGCGCTATTCTTGGCGCGGTGAGTAGTCGCGTTCTTTCACAAGCCGAGAAAGCTCACAGCGAACGCTTTTGTTGCACCAGAGCCATCTCAATGGCAACCGCCGCAGCTCGCCAAGCGGCTGGGATAACGGGACGGCCCCGGTCGTGTCTACGTCAGCAGCAGCCCGGGCGCAAAAAGTTTCACAGCTCTGAGACGAAGCAAATATTTGTGTGTTTTTGCAACTCTATTTTTGCTACACCCCGTTAGAACACTCGACAACGTTCGCCCGGCGCCAAGGGCGTTTACGCAACCGTGAAACCTTGAAAAACTGGACTTTTTGCACGTTTCTCTCGCTAGATTTATCGTGCTGAAACGTCAAATATGTCGAGTACCAGGAAAATAAATAAGAATGTTACTGAAGTCAATATTGTCGCACGGGTTAGGGAGCATGTTTTTCCTCGTGTTATGAATATATGCACGACCCAGCGTGCGTAAATTAATGGTGGGTGCTATTGCTAAACAACGGAAATAGTTTACAAGAAAAATGGAGTGTCACCAGCGGTATATACGGTATATTAGAATTATGGCATACCGTATTTTCACAATTACAGCGCGCTTTTTTTGTGTGCTAAAATTAGCTTTTATATTTTGTACGCGTGACAATGAGGCTCATTGTCGAAATCGGCTTGAAAGCGGCTAGCAGTATTGCCATGGACACTAACTCCTCCCGAAATACAATTCTAAAGGTGCGCGGTAGCATCAGCGTGAAGTAATTTTATTTTTTCAAATTTTCTTTCGTAAACTTAACTGCGCGTTACAATCGGGGGCGCGTTGGAATCGTGCAAATACGGTATACTCCAAGTTCCTTCCGAGGGCGACGCGGCTGATGCATTGGTACGGTTCCCGTAATATTATATGCCATTGTCCGTTAAAAGAAGTGGCTTGGCATCACGTCGTTAGTGCTAATATCAAGTAAGCCTTGACGTCGGCACAAACAATTAAAATAAAACTTTCGAGAACAAACATTCGCACATCGCGCGAAAATCTATGAGTATAGGGTATTTCACGTAACCTGGATCAAAAATCCAATTGAGAGGCCCCGTTTTTTTCTTTCAACAACGAAGTATATGATAGTCAGAGTGGTGTGGACTACCTTAGATCACTTCTAGGCTTCGCTTGATTAAAGAATTCGACATAACAATACTAATATAATAATCGTGAGAATCCTTGTAATAATGACAATAATACTTTTTAGTGATTATAGCGAAATGCTTTCGATTACAAAGTTGTTGCCACCAAATACAAGCAGGGAGCAGCGGTTTTGATAAAAATTTGACTGGTATATAAGATTTCTCGGCGTAAAAAAAAAAAAAAAACAGAAATACCGTCGATCCCCCTGAACTCTCAAGTGGTAAAAAAAACCCACAAAAATATCGTCATTCACATATTTTTTTAGCGTTTAAAACAGAAAATGCCAGGTTAGATTAGCTCGCTATAAATAATTTTATTTCAATTAATATTAAAATGATATTGCTATTACTATTAAATAATATTATTAATTATTGTTAATAGTAATATTATTAAATTATATCGCTATTTAAAATGAACGAGAAAGAAAGAAACACGAACTGTTTTCGCTGGTGCAAAATTCAACATATCTAGTCTTAATACCTGTAGACAGTTACGTTGCACACGCTGTATATGTGAGCGCTTCCGTCCACGTCCGTTTTCGTGCGCACACAACTCCGATGACGTAAAGTGGTACGCAAAGGCGGCTGACCAGGTGACATCATCATTCACGGAAACTTGAACTGAGGATTGAAGGATAGCCACGATCCGTTATCCGCGAGGGGTTGCCCGCATGGACAGCCACGCTTAATAAGTTCATAGTAACAGCGCTAACGACACGAGACAAAGAGAAGAGGGCAAAAACACGGTGCCGTGTTTTTGCCCTCTTCTTGTCTCGTGTCGTTAGCGCTGTTACTATGAACATGTACCAACTCGCCCAATCTTCCGTTTTACGCTTAATAAGGCCTAAAACGCCCATTATTAATCGGGAGATTATATCGCCAAAACAAGCCTCTTGTCATCCACTTTAGTATGAGGTTAGATGCATTAGGACGTTATCGACTCAATGTGTGCTTCATTTTGATCCCCAGGTACCAAGCTAGGTTATATAAAGATACGAATGCCATTGAGTGTTCTACGTCACACTGATCGAGACTGTACCTATATGCATACCACGTGGCGCAAGCACGTCGAGGTGTAAGTAACAATCGCGAGGGCTACGAGGCAGTGACGCGTCCGAATGCACCCGCAAAAGCTAACCGTGTCACGGCCGCCTCGTATTCTCGCCTGACGTCATCTTGACAGGTCCGCTCGCCATACGGGAACCGTCCCTGTCACCCCCTCACACCTTGCAGCGCTTCGAGACCCCGAGTTCGGGCGTCCCACGCAGCCTCTTCCCAGCCCGACACGCGGCTGCGAATAAAGCGCGGTAGAGATTGATAACTGCGCCGTGTGCGAATGCAATAAACCAGTTTCGGAAAAAAAAAAAAAAAAATCAGACGTGCTGTCCGCCGACAACTCGCGTTGAACGCATTTGTAGACAGGGCCTTGATTGCGCTAGGGCGCATATGCCGGTTTCACGAGACGGAGCAAGTGAAATGAAATGCGGCAAAGATGCTTTACATGTTAACAGGGTGCATGGGAACGGCAAGCCTGTGAAAGGAAAGGAAAAAAAAAAGAACGTAATTCAAGAAAATCACACGCCCCAGCGAATAATCACACACCCAGTTTGCCCTTCCGCATCAGGGCGCAAAGAAAGGAACGCTACGTACGCATCCAAGCAAAGCAAGTGAAGACGTAGCGACGCGACCATCGCGTGAGAGCTGCTACAGGTCGCCTGCCAATCAGGAGTTCGTGCTTCGGAACGACGACTGTAAAGCTCGCACGCAAGAAATGCTGAACGCTCCTCCAAGCTACGTTGCATTTCAACAAAGCAGGAGGGCATCGGCCTGTCGATCACGAAAACGCGACGGCGCGGCAGCGACCGGAAAGGAGTTCTACTAAGTGCTCCAGCGGGCAGCGAGAGGACTCCGTGCAACCGGCCGCGCGTGAGTACGCACGGGAACTGTGCCCACACTACTCACATTGCCACTGTTCTTCCGGACAGGAAGCCTGGGTCGCCGTACATGCGGAGAGTGGTGCGAACTAGCCGAGAGTGAGATAACCGAGGCTAGCCGTGCAGCGATCCCGCAAAGACAACGACTGCAGAACACAGGACACTTCCTCGTAAAGCGGGAGGGTGCTGAGACGACGTTTTTATCAAGCTCCAGGAAGAAACACGCCCACGAGCGACGGAGGGAGACAGCGCAGAAAGCGCCAGAGTGCGGATAACTGCGGCTGTTCGTCCGGCTAGCCGCAGCCGTGCACTGGGCGGCTAATCGACCCGTTATTTGTCGGAAGTCGCTCACGCGAGCGGGCGATTTGCCCTATACGTGCGTCTGCATGCATGCCACGGCGGGTCTCGGGAGAAGAAGGCGTGTCGCACGCGCGAGCTTGCGTCTTCATTAGGGCGGAAATGTTCCGTGAGCGGGTGGTGCGGCGCCCGTAGGCAGGATTACGAGTCCGCGGTTACGCAGGCTGCCAAAGGTGCGTGCGATGACGGAAGCCGAGCGAAGGCCCGAACTGGTAGCACGGCGATACGTCGCCCCCGGGGTCGCTATACGAGACACGCACCGCGTGGGCACTTGTGGGAAGCAGCTAGATTGTCGCAGCGTGCGTGCAGCGAACGAAAGTTTCTCAATGTGCTTAAGCAAACGACTCTAACATCAGGCAGTGTTCAGGCAACAGCGGATCGTATGGAAGCGGACCATGTTAAAGTGATAATTATTATAAAAGACAGGAGAGACACGTAACTAAAACGCTTGACGCCCCTAAAACGACCTGAAAGCCGGCAACCGGGGGAAGTGGTCAATGTACCCTTATAAACAGGTATTAATTATCAACTAAATATACTTCCCGCTCATAAAACAAACAAGTCCCAGGACACCCAAGAACTTCTCAAGGGTTCTAAACGCGAAAGCGTTAATGAGACGCCTTGCTTTCGCCCAACGTTCTCGAAGGGCTTTGTACTCTTGCCGCTTCGCTATGCATTCCCGCCTTAAGCGCTAACCACATGGAGCGATTTTTCGACGCGACGAGCGACGCGACTAGGATCCGCAGTCGCCGAACCGAAGTCGCTCGCCGAGGCAACCACATGACAGCGACGGCTCGAGCGACTGAGGATGGCGATTTCAATGTTTCCGCACTGCGCATAGTAACGCGCTTGGTACGCTGGTTGTTTGCAAACATTTTTTTGTTCATTTGTCATAAAAAGCATTACTAAAAAGTATTACGCCTTTCTACCTTGCTTTTTGCACTTCATTGCATCTCTAAAATTGGTTTGGGTTAGCGGTAGCGCACGCTTTAACTTCTGCGCCTCGTTTCTCGGCTCCAACATGAACGCCGTGAAGAATTCGCTTCCTTGACGTCGTTTTTCCCACACGGGTCTCATCCAGTGTGAGCGGGAGCCTTCTTGCTTCTGCTTCAGCGTGTACACAAGCTTTGCCACGCAAAGCTTTCTTTGCCGCTGCACCGCAAACGTCGTCTGCGTGGATTTGCAAGGTCTTCTCCCGTTCTCTTCCAAAACCGGAGGTTCCGTGCATACGTAGGGACTCTCCTATTGGCTAGTCGCTGAGGCCACTTCCGGGAGGCGAGCGACTGTTTCTGGCGGCCCAGAACCGAGCGATTCGATGAGCGACTTGGTCCGCGGCGAAAAGTAGTTCGTCGCTAGTCGCGTCGCTGCCCAAGTCGCTTGCAAAATCGCTCCATGTTGTTGGGGCTTCATGCTTTCCAATTTCTTCGATCTATTTCCTACCCGCTGCGCTGCTGCTCGCTCCTGCCCCCGAGTTGACGGTGGCGATGAACTTCGCTGCTGATCCGTGCACTCGCTCGGTTGTGTTCTTTCGCTCTCTCATTTCCTTTGCGTTGTGCTGGCGTGGACAGCCACCTTTTGCGGCTGCCGTTTCAGCAATGCACTGCTATGGAACGCTTCAAAGACACGTGGCCTACAACCTGTTTAGTTGCTACAGACGCCGGCATTTTTTGCTCAACAGCCATTCATGCTTCCGCATTAAGCGATGTCACGACGGGTGAGGATGTCCTGCTAGGCACATTTACGCCATTACGGCCAGTAAAGAGTGCGGACTGCTCGCCTCTGCAGTTGCACGTACTGCTTTAACGATAACGCGGGAGGCGTGCCCTTTGAGCCGAGAACAAACAACACCTTCCACGCGGTGTTTCCTCGGCAAGCACGGCAAGGTCGCGGGCACAGGTTCGTGTATTTTTTTTTTATCTTGATCACCCCGATGCTACTTTGGTCATTTCGTAGCGTCTAGAGAATTTCTCACTTTAGGCCTCCCGCTTTCAAGACGACGACCTCCGGCCGAGCGCACGCGTATACGCGGGAGAAGCGAGCCCGGAGATATAAAAGAGAGGAAGCAGTAAGCGCGCGGTTACAGAGTTTCCTTTAAAAGAAGGCGGCTCAGAAGCGGTGGGAGGATACACTCGCCTTTCCTCGGCTGCATTTCAAGGAAAACTCACGAAAAGCGAATCGTAAGAGCTCACGTAAACAGCAGCGGGCCACACAGGACGTCGGCGAAGCGGCAGCGCAAGAAAGGGGATATATCACGCAGAAAGGCTTACAAAGAGAGGAAGTCGCGCATTCGCAATGAGAAGAAAAGATACACGAGCGAGTACTATATACGAGAGGGACGACTCCTTTTGTGGAAGGGGCCGGTGGCTTGACGGACGCGGCCCCGTCCCATGGCGGAGAAGGCGTCGCCGTGCGGAACGGCCGCTCGTAAAGAACCGTGGCCGCGCACGGAAGCGTCACTCGGGCCATGGCGTGGAAGAAGATGCAAATGCAGCCGTTGATCCTCCTTGGCAGCGATGGAAAAGAAGGGTCCTTCCAACGGAGTCACACCACGGCGCCGCTGCCCCCACAGTCAGCTTCTCCGTCGATCCTCCCGACCGAACGGGGAAGACGTACGTACGAGCCGCACGCAACGGGCTGCTGACCTCCACCGAGTGGAAGGTCGATGTCGTCAATGCCACGCACTGGCCCCCCAGGCCCCGTCTCAATCATGCGGCGGCTTTACTTCGCGAAGCCCCGCGTGATGTGAGCCGCGTCCTGTGTATACACGTCTCGTGCTACATGACGACGCAAAAACAAAATTGAAAGTCGTTTCACTCCTGTGAACGCTCGGACGGGGAGCTAGCCACGCTAGGTTATTCTTCGTCATCTTTGACGCAAGTTGAGCTTGGCGCCGTTTACGCTGTTAGTCATCTCGACGAGCGCGATGCTGAGCCTCGATATCGGTAAAAATGCTTGGCTTGTCCGTTCACCGAACCTATTGCGACACGGCGAGATCAGGCCATGCAAACCGAAACCCTGGTACTTTAACCTCGTCTCCGTATTTCGTCCTCTGTGCGTGCCGTGAAGCAGCGGCGTACCGTGAAGCAACAGCAGCCGCTGCAACGATTGACGCCCCTGGACCTCGCAATGCTCTCGACCGCGCGGCGCTCCTTCGCTTTGAGACTTTGGTTGACAGGCTTCCGACGGAACGACCGACGTGACTTTAAGGGCACCTGGTGATGTCGCGCTAAAGAAAGCAGGCGACTGAGCTGTGGACAGAAGATGACGTACATCTAATGTCCTGTTTTAGCTGCCGTTACGTGACACATCATGCTTGCTTGCGAGTTTCGCGCCAACGTTCAGTCTCAACGTGCACCCGCAAATTAAACCAAATATAAACACAAGACGGACAACAAGACACAAACCAAATATAAACAAGACAAGATGCAGCGAGTTGCACTTAACCCCGACGGTTACTTCACTCAAAGGGGATGTGCGTCAACCATAACGAAAAGGGGAGACGGGTGACACAGCGGCGACGTTGGGGGAAGAGGGAGGTGGGCAGAGCACAGGCGGCCCAGTTAGTTCATCGTGCAAGCCTGAAGCGACCGAGCGGACGAAAGGACTTGGCGAAGTGCACGCGTGTTCAATAATTAGAAGCGCAAAGAGGAGAATGAAACAAAATGCGCACGGAAAAGAGGCGACGTGAGGCGCACTGACACATACAGGACAGCGGTCGAGACCGCCGGTGGGAGGGCCAACCTCTGGATCGCGCCAGGCACGAGCGCAGCTGACACTTCTTTCCCAGCTCAGCGCTTGCGGTTGCAAGGGTGTGGAGAAGAGAGAGAGAGAGCACGCCGCGCTGGCCACGCAAGTTTACACAAGGAGTGGTGACCCGGGTGAACACGCCACGAGATGCCAAGAGCTACATTCAGCAAGCTGCCGAGGTCGCCGCGGAAACGCGTGACAAGCGCCGTCCGAACGCCCCCGGACTGTCGGAAACCAGATTCTCGTCGCCCCAAAGGTACCACCAAAGACACCACAGCTCAACCATAGCACAGCAAAACGACTAAAAGTGCTCCTGGCTTCTTTTCGTTGTTTTCGAAGGGCCAGGCGCCGGGTTATTACCGAGAAGACGCGCCATTCGAACAAGCGATAAAACACCCTCGTTATCCACACGAGGAAGTTAGTATTCTGCCGGTTTTTTTTTTTTTTTTTTGAGAGTTGCCGGTGCAGCATCGCCGCAGCCGCAACGCACATGACAGAAAAATAAAGTGCGTAAAATATTAAAAGCGGCCAGTGGAATCAGCTCAAAGTTCGGTGCAATGCTGTGAATGCAGAATCCGAGTCCTTCCGCGACTGGCATATGACATTCCAGGGTTGACGGTATACTTCCGATGAAACGGTACGGCGTGTGGTGACCGGACTGATAGCCGTCTTGGCGTGCCCCGTTTTATAGGCGCCCACACACGAGGGTCGTAGAGAACATTACACCCGCTTTAGAGACGCCAGCACTATAGAAAAGGCACCATCCACTGCACGCGGCTGGTAATATAACAACGACAGGGTGAGGTTTACAACCGGCACATCCCCCTAACGGCCCGTAAAGACAGTCTGCAGTTAATCCATCGCACAGCTAATCGACGTAGGAGAACCGGCACCCACGTGCAGATGGCACGGATAAGGCATGGTGATTTATGAACAATATTTAAAGGACGAACGTAAAAGACTGAAGTCGCTGCAATGGAGCCCGAGGAGTCCGCTTCATCGTGCCGCTATGGATTCTTGTACAGGGGAATGGTTAAGGGGGACTCAGCTGATCACATTCCTACGGAACTCACTAATCGGCCTTAAAAAGCATCGCGCACCAACACGAAAGGTTTTACAAATACATAGGCATGTTCCTAACGGCATAGTGCGTTTATTTTAGAAATATATCACTTCTTTACTGAAATAAAAAAGAAACAAGAAACCCAATTTGGTTTATCCAGTTTTCACTAGATGGCGCTAGTTGTCTAGCAAGCAAAAGTTTTATTTCTTTATTTCATTACAGAAGTGATATCCCTGAAATAAGCAAACTAGGCCGTTGTGAGCATTGATATGTTCGTAAATAATTTCGCTATGGTGCACGATGGTTTTTAAGTCCGTGGGTCATGAAGTTTTCGTGAAGTCATGATGAAGTCGTGGGTCATGAAGTCATGATGGAATGTTGCATCCCCCTTAATCCAAATACACTTTCTAAGCCAAAATCAGTGCGCTGAATGCGCTAATCAAAAGGCTTCGACATCCGGGACATCGTATTAAATGAACAGCGCCAGCGCCGAAAGGAGAACAGCAGCCACAACAGCAACAAAAAATGGTGACGTGTGCTCTCACCGCGCTAGTATTGCACGCTGTTGAGCTTATAGTTAGCTTTCGGCAATAACGTTTTTCTGTTTCGTGCTCACAGCACACTTTTTTTTTTGTTTGCCTGTCGAACAACTGCCAACTGTGTAGGCCGCTGCTTGCACGTCATATCGCTGCTATAGTTTTAACTGTTGTGTTTTAAAAAAAGTTTTCCAGTTGTCTCAGCCCCGTTTCTGTTTCTCCAACAGACCGGCTGAATGACTTTTTAAGGAACTGTGGTTACAAACACGAAAGTCATCACCGTTTGCCTTTTTCACTTCGACATGCACCCGTGAAAAAAAAAAAAAAAAGTATTTCCTTGAGTCTACTACGCTTCTTATTACTATTCTTTTCAGTTGCAAAGCAAAAAAGTTGGACCACGGAAACTCCTCCACAGGAAACGGCACATGCTCTACAGTATCTGACGCACAGGCAGAAACGTTCAGCCGCGTAGGAAAGACGATGTTTAGGAAAGACCTTTCCGAACGACACACACACATACACAAAAGCGCCCACATGCTCCGCTACTATCGTGCCACGGTCCCCTAGTATTTAGAGGGCCAACCAGAAGACACTAAAAGTATCTCGAACAACCGCCAGCTTCCGGAACCGCAGCTTCGCTCAATGTACAAGCGGTAAAGTTTTACAGCCCGTGCGAGGAAGTAAAAAAGGCAACGAAAATACAGTCCCGTTGGCCCCGAAGACCGCGCGGTCAGCGCTATCCGGAGGCCGTATAAAGCATCAAGTTCCCTGTGCCTCACACACACACCCACGGACGCGTTCAGGAACGTACCCTTCTGACGCAACCCCGAGTGATCGAGCCCTTGTTGCGGTCGCACATTATGTATGCGTGTCCCGTGGCTTTGCTCCCCTTTTATAACCTTGGCATCCGCGAAAATAGGAAGATAGCCGATAAATAAGATAAGCACAAGGAATACAGCGAGACTCGCGCTTCTTGCGTTCTGAATGAAAACGTTGAGGAAACGGAAGGACTCTGGGGGTTGTTATCCTTGCCCCCTCCCTTCGTCGAAATTGTCTAGAAACCCAGAGTATTTTTTTCTCACCTCCCAGTCCTGAACACTGCGGCGAAAACGAAGGGATAGAGGAGGCCAAACAAAGTTGCTCTCAGTTCATATTAAGCCCACCGACCTGCCCTCTTTACCAAGCATGGTAAGCGCAGGGGATCTAGACAATCAGACTCTTCGGTCAAAATGCTTTATACATATATCGGTCTCATAAATAACACAAGGCCACACAGGAGCCGCCACTATTTTAGATGCGAAGCATCTCATGCTCTGGGCTGTGTCCCTCCCTCCCTTGCCCGCCGTCCGCACTCTACTGCGCATGCGCGTCTCTTCAGCCCCGTCAGCGTTTGGGCTGACGTCAGCGCAGTCCACTATAAAAAGCAATAGTTAGGCGGCGCCCGGTTTCGATCCCACGACTCTCTGGCCGCAACGGGAGGTACGTGGGGCTCTTCCCACTGCGCTACAAACCGAGACGGGAGCATGTGCTACGAACGCGCCTTATGTCCTTCATTCATTCAAACTACGTCAAGAAGCTACTGATACAACGAAGGCACGCGAAGCTGAACGCCAACGGAAAACGACGGCCCGAAAACTAACGGGAACTTCAGCCGACCCGATGGCTGCTTCGCATACTACTCAGGGTTCCCCTACGGGTAGATGGTGTAACTTTTCTGTTCCCCGCAGCACGGCCATCTTCCACTACTGACAATATTAGGCACATTTTAAGCCGCTGCTCACAATATGCTAGTCAACGGCAAACAGCATCGAAGGCACTTGTGCGACTACGACGTGAAGGTCTTCTAGAACTCTCACACTTCCTTGGACCCCGGCGAAATCATGACAAGATAGTGCTTAAAAAAAAAAAAAACCTACTTACTTTTTTTGCGGAAACAGGACTAGATGGGGTCCTGTGAACCGTCTGAACATAAACATTTCATATATGTGTACATCTCCCCTCCCCCTCCCCCTTTCATTTTTTTTTATTTTTCTCTTTCCATTGACCCCTGTCATCTCACTGTATTCACCCCCATCTGGAGTAGCAAGCCCTACCGTTAGTGGGGCTGACCTCTTCAGCTTTCAGTAAAGGTTTTCTTTCTCTCTGCGGAACTTGAGTATTCTAGCTAGACCGCAAAATTGCAGCTGCTCAAAAGACGTAAAGGCATGCGTCATAACGGGAAGTTTTCCGGAACGCTTTGCTGCTTTTCGTCTCGTTGTTGAGGTTGCGCAGCCGCGTTAGATGGAGCGATAAATGGTATAATGCATAAATCACGTCTCCTCGAAGGCGGAGCGAATACCACCCAATATCGACCATGCTTTGCTTATTTAAAATTTTCCAACTATTTGACAACTTTCTCCCCTAATCGTAACGTGCTACTGTTTCTTCTCTGCTTTATTCTTAAAGATTCGAGGTTCGGCGGCGATTGCGTTGCCATTGTAGCCGCCGTGCGCCGCCCTTGTCGCCGTGTTGGCGCGGCCCGGCAAGAACAGCCGGCGTCACCACGGGCGGCGACGGCGGCGCCACAGAGGCGAGTCGACCGCCCGAGCCGCCCCGCACGCAATTGAGCTTCGTTTAAACCGAAACGCGGAACTGATTGCGAAGCACAACGCTGACCTGCCGCTCATTCTCGGCGACACCCAGAACCCCTTCCTTGTTTTTGTTTCCCACGCAGATTGGCCCTACAGCGGGTCCATCACAGCGGCCGGCGCCGCTATAAAATGCGCGAGAACCAGTTCGGAAAGAGGCATCAGGTGTCGTCGACAATCGCTATCGAAACTCGACAGATAGCCCCTGGCGCTCTGGAACCGCCGGAACCAACGTGCATGTGACTCCTATTTGTATACACAGCAGTGCAGATTCCCCTCTGCACCCGATAAGATTGCGCGCATATTTGGGCGCAGGAAGCTGCAAGCAAGACGCGCCCCGTTACGAGCAAAGTCGAAGTCTCTGGCCATCAACGACGTGAGCGATTGCCACCAAAGTAACGGAATAAAAGGACAGTTCCCATTGCAGTCAGTGTATCGCAGGACGGCAGCAAGGCGTCGAAACGGCTTATCTGAGTCCGAATGGGTTCTGCCATGCCAACTCCCTGACGATGACAATCTTGTTGCTTGGAATGATGATGATGGATGATACAGGTCGCATCTCCGCTGCCTGTTCTTTCCACTTCACTGCTACGTAGCTGCGCTGGTAGCGTTACGTCGATGGTGGCTAGTTTTCCTGGTAACAATATATATATATATATATATAGGTCAAAACTTGGGTGGTGCAGACACTTGGAAAACACTGAACAAGGGTTTTATTGTTCCCAACAGTTTCGAAAGAACCTTTCTTCTTCAGGGGTTATTTTACAATAGACAGAAAAACGCTTAAAAAGGGAAGCCCTCGGGGGCAAAGTGTGGTGTATAAGCGTTTTTCTGTCTATTCTAAAATAACCCCTGAAGAAGAAAGGTTCTCCTTTCGAAACTGTTGGGAACAATAAAACCCTTGTTCAGTGTTTTCCAAGTGTCTGCACCCAAGTTTTGACCTATTGCTACGGTAGTCCGGAACTTCTTACCTGCTATATATATATATATATATATATATATATATATATATATATATATACATACACACACACTCTGGGCGGTGTGCCCCACACTGCAGGGGCACCAGTCCTATTACAGCTATCGAATCGAAACAAGAAAAAAGAAAGACGAGCAAAGAGCGGAGCTGTTGTCAAAACCGAAGCGTGACTTCACAGAAGCAGATCATCCGGCCAAAGGCGCGTCAACGGTTCGACCCGGATCATGCCACCGCACACACGACTACCGTGCGCCCGTCGTCAGCGACTCGTGAGAGACGAAGCAGCAGGCGCCCGCCCGAACAAACACAGGCAGACACCGCGCACACACGCACACGCCAAGTCTCGCGGGGATATCGAGGCTGCGCAAACAGTTGGCCAGCAGAACTGCCGAGGACCACGTGCGCTGCTGCAACGCGGAGATGGGGCCGGCCGCGCATCGCCTCCACGCGGCACCACGCTTTGGATGTTTGATGGCAGGGAACCAAATCCCACCTCCACCGAAGTAAATGGTCTAATTAAAAGGAACGAGGGCACACGTTGGCGACGAGGACAGCACGGGCACGCATCTGTCCAGGTGGCGCGCAGTGAAGAGTGCTTAATTCCTTAACGAGCATAGGCCCGTATTTGCCTTTTTAAGCAAGCATCAAAATGTATGGCGAGTTGTACGCTACGATCGAGACCACATACACAGCACGTGAATTCACAAAAATAACGCGACAGCGGTCAAAACTACGTACAGGAAACAAAATATATAAAGAGCATATCTGTTTAAAAAAAAAAAAAAACTACGGGGGCTTCCAAGGTTTTTCTTGTAATGCGACAATACGTCAGCATCACTTCAAGCTGAGTTCTGTTAGTGAGTGTAGTGCACCTGTGTTCAGTGTTGCTGACTGTATGATGCCGCAAAACACTCAACTCAATTTTTAATTTGCGAGTTGGCTTCACTGGGAAAGCCAACTTTACGGAGACCAAGCTTTACAACTCCTTAAAGCCTCCTTAAAGTAGGCTTCACTACCTTACACTAGTGCATTGCTCGGAAGACATTTTCTCGTGGGTAATACAAGCAGTCATATTAAAATATTAGGGCCCTAACTCCTTTTTCTGAACCTCCCGCCAGGCGAAATTTTGCTGAGATGTTCCGGCCACGCTCTTTTCCGGCAGCCTCTGTCCCGCCGTTTTACGGACGCCGCATTATCCGCCAGCTGAGCCAAGTAACGCTTGATTGATGCTCCCCCAATAGAATGTAAATGAGAGATGAAAAAGAAAGCTACTGCATCGGCGAAAATCTAGAACATATTACTGTCTGATTGTAAGGTTTAACGCGCCGACACAACGCAGGCGATGAGGCGCGCCGTAGTAGAGGCCTCCGGATTAATTTTGACCACCTGGGGATCTTTAACGAGCGCCGAAATCTCGTACACGCGGACGTTTTTGCTTTTCGCCTCCATCAGAAAAGCGGCCGCCGCAGCCGAGAATCGAACCCGCGCCCTCGCGCTTAGCAGCGAAACGCCTTAGCCACTGAGCCACCGCGGCGAGTTCCAGAACCTTACTATCTTGCGTTTAATATCTTTTGGTGCGGGTACAAAAAGAAGAAGAGACTGCGAGGCGGAACCAAACTTGAGAAGCCCTAAGCCATGCCATAATCTATTGCCACAGAACAGTTTAATGGAGCAGCACACGCGATCGCCATGTGCGGCAACCCCGATCTACTTGGGGGAAGTTGTCGACGGGGAGTCGACAATGCAGCGACGAGCAGACGCTGGCACGTTCTCCGCCCTGTTCATGAGCGCACTTGGGCACCGGGAGATAGAAAGCGGACACGACGAAAAAAAAAAAAAAAGGCAGGGAAAAGGGCAGAAAGGGACCACCCATCGATTACGCGAATACACGGGCGCCGCACACACAAAGACTCGCAGCCGCTTCAGGACCTCAAGGGAGAATCAATAAGAAGAAGCGGCCGCGAGGAGGGCGAGACTCGAACTTGACCTCAGATAAGCGCCCTTCGCCCGCACGCGCGAGATCCCCACGGGGATCATGGCGTTCTTTCCTCCACGCCGTGGTCGTACACAACGGAGCGAGTGTTTGGCGCGTCCCAGCAACCATTACCTCAGCGTTCGCCATGCTCGCGGACGACGACGTAAAGGCCTCGACGCATTTCCAGAGAGAAACGAGAAGAAGAAAAGGTACAGGCGCCACTCGCAATGCGCTCACCGAAGGCCCGACGCAAGGGGTTACACAGATGACACGTTAGCAGGGAGAGCTGCAAGACGTTAGTTTCGTTGTGTCGTCCGCCATCTACTCCGCATGACTAGCCGATTGTGCCAACCCCGTGTGTGTGTGCGTATGAGAGAGTGAAAGAGAACGAGAGAGAGAGAGAGAGAGAGAGAGAGAGAGAGAGAGAGAGAGAGAGAGAGAGAGAGAGAGAGAGAGAGAGACACCCCTCGGATTTCAATGGTTCCATGGCTAGATCAGGCGCACATGGCACAACCACTGTATTAAATCACTATATAGACTCTCCCTTTGTGCTGCTGAGCACGAGGACGCGGGTTCGATTCCCGGTTGCGGCGGCCGCTTTTCTGATGGAGGCGAAGAGCAGAAACGCCCGCGTGTACGAGATTTCGGCGCACGTTAAAGATCCCCGTGTGGTCAAAATTAGTCCGGAGCCCTCCACTACGGCGCGCCCCATCGCCTGCGTTGCGTCGGCCCGTTAAACCCTACAATCAGAGTCGGACTCTCCCTGAAAACCACGTGGCGCGTCAGCTGAGCGGCAAACGACACGCCATCATTGAAAATTGGTGGAAGATCAGTACCTCTGGCGAATTTCGAGACACTTATAATCGAATTAAAAAAAAAAAAAACCAACGCGTAAGTGAGCTCGTACACCACGGATGTAAGACATTGCCTGGTATAACGCGTAAAACGCGTAAACTTACCATGCATAACTTTCATCGAAGGCATTTTGTATATTGCATGCCCGATTTTCGTATTTTTTACGCTTATCATTTTTAACGGGGAAAAGTGCTAATGTTGAACCAACTCCGAATGACTCAAAGGAACGCGCTTTGATTGATGTAGGCTAATCAGCACAAAACGCAGAGAACTCCCGCGGTTACAGGGAACAACGTGTGCATGGTTGAAATGCAGGACGCGGCGAGGTCACACCGGACTATAGGCGGACATTTCACTGCGAAACAAACACACTACAGCGTGATTGTTCGTACATCCTTGGCGAGGAGGGCACCAGAAGGCTGAACGCATTGTCGACGATCAGTGAGTCGGCCGCAGTCGCAGCACTCTTACACGGCCTACCAAAAGACATATCACGCCGGAAAGCTTATCATTTTCCCCCTTTTCTCCAACGCAGCCGCACATTGTGATGCTTTATGGTCCCGGACGAAAAAAAGAACGACGATAAAACGATTTAATGGAACCGGACTCGCGAGGTGACCTTCGAAAGGGTTCGCCTGCTCCGATTACGTTCGCACGCCCCGCCGTATACGAAGCCAGAGAACAGCACGAGCGCTTTGTACCGAAAGAAATGCAGGTAAGAGAGGGAAGGGTTGAAAACGAAATAAAGGAATCGCTGTGTGTCGTTCACGACAATCCATTACGTTCTCCTCGCACGCGCGTTTTCTCGAGCCATGCAGCGACAAATGGACTGCAGTCCGGGTGCCTTCGTGCGCGGTCGCAAAGCGGAGCTCTAGAGACGGCGTTTGCACGAGGCTCGACGAGAAAGGTGCGTCCGTAGAAACGGTTCCTTCTGCGACATTCCTGCTCTGTACTACGTGCGTGACGCGCGGGTAATTGGGAGCGACAACAGGAGCGGCTATTTCAAACACACGAAAGCAACAACGTTCGAGTCCTGGTTAGCGAAAACCAACACTTCGCGATTTATTCCCGTTTAGTAAACCGTCGTAATAACGAAATTGCTTTATTCGACATTTCGCTTTATTCGAAGTTTTTAGTGTTCCCCACTTGCAGTGCATACATAGCACAGCATACCCGGTTGTAACGAAAGATCGCTTAGACCGAAACGAGTTTCCGGCCTCGAATACTTCGTTGCTGTATTCCGGTGAGACATAGAAAGACGTAAGCTGCGGCACAAATTATCCCTGAGCGCTTGATCAGCCTGCACACGTTCGTCAGAAGTCATAAGCGGTGCCGTTTCGGAAAGCGCGACTACGCAAATCGTACCGAGACGTCAGTTTGAACAGGCGAACCGCAAAGCTGCGAGTAAATTTCCTTAAATGGGTGTTGCGGCTATTCCCGAGGAATAGTAGAGGAAAATGAGGAGCGATGCGTAGGATATATATATACGCGTCGCGAAGGACGCTTAACGCCGTATCTGACAAGTCCCACTGGAGAGTTTCGGCGACATCTTTTTTAAAGCGAAAGCTTTCTTAGTGGGACCGATGACGTCCCGTCAAAAAACTATTGAATTTCACCGTAGACCAGTTGGTCGACCGAAAAGCTCTGATTAGATCTCTGGACACACGGCGCGTGCGCGAAACCGGGCTTGCATTGAGTCAAAACAGTTATTTAAAAATGGCGAAAAAGGAACGGTTCTAGATAAGAGAATGCACGTATCTATCATGAAGAAGGAGTACACTATAGTATACATTTGATCTCATCAACCACGTATCGGCATACATTAACAGTGTATGCGCGAAAATCGTCGCATGGGTTCGTTCTTGGTTTGCGATTGGGCTCTTTGAAGGTGTGACGATCGATTGGACGCACTTTCAGCGAAGAGTTCTGGCGCACTTTTAGCGGAGGTTTTGGCGCACTTTTAACGAAGGTTCTGGCGCACTTTTGATGTCAGAGAGCTTCCGCGCTTCTCTCAACTTTCTTCAGGGAGGAGGATAACATCTTTTTTATATTGTTTGCATATTCAGATAAGCGGCATTATTTAATTCGCCGAGAAAAATAGAATGACGCGAGCCGGCGTTACGCCACCTGACGATGAATTGCGCTAATGATGATGGCGACATAATGACGGGAAAGAAAAAAAAAGAGGAAAGAAAACGCCCGGAGATGACCGCGGCGTCCACCGCGGTCAATCTTTCCGGCCCCGAGCATCAGCTGCGGACAGATCGTGACGGAGAACATACGTCTTCGCATCGACGGCGCCGCCCGAGGGCACATCACACGCGTGTCAAGGCCTCTGACCGGGGCGATCGAGACACAACCGCAAGAAACGTGGGCAGCGCTGCGAGAAATGAAATTACGCATGAATGGCGCGGAACAGAAGATGGAGCTATATAGATTCGCACAAACGTGGATCTAATGAGTCCAGCCGATTTCCCGAATGCACGCGACGAAATTAATGGCGACATTCCAAGAACGTTCCTCAAGAGGCGTTTTTTTTTTTTTTTTTCCACGTGCAAACGTGACGACCTTGCATTGCTGCGAGCATATGTTGGTCAAGGATGCTTTCAGAGGCAAAAGAAAAAAATCGAGCTCGGACCACGCATGCTGGCAACCGTCCATCCCTCATGGGTGACGTGTATCGTGCAGCGTGTAACAGATTTACGAGCAAAGTATAACGCGTTCACAGCGGCTAGACGTACGAGGCAAAGATCAACTTCGCATTTCTTCTTACTCTGCTTTTTGTGTATGCAATATTGTCACAATAGAAACAAAACTACTAGTAGAATTGTTTATTTACACAGGCGAACTTGTGCCCACAAGCGAGCTGCGAACGCCTAGCCTCGGCCGAACTCTCGAGCTCTTCCACCTTCTCTTCTTCTGCGGCTACCTTTCTTCGTCGTCTTCGTCCTCACAAGTTATCAGCCACTATCCGCCCAGTTGGGTGTGTGGAGAAACAAGAGCGGTTGGTTAATGCCTGCCAAGGGCATGTCGTTAAAGTTCAAACTCATTACCAGCCGTGGCAATATACAGCACGCGTGCGATCGATAATTTTGAGCTGGAAGAAGAAACTATAGCCATAACACTCGTTCAGTTATTTTTCTCTTGTTTTCTAGCGCGCAACAAGCAGTATGGCGTCCAATAGGCAAACTTGTACGTAACTTTTCTCCTCCACACACATCACTTAGCAGCTCATTAAGAGCGATTTACCTGTTCAAATAAACGAGAAAATGGCATTTCAAGAGCGAGTATTCCACACGTTCGCATCTGATCCCATGACCTTATTTAATGCCTTCACCAAATGAACACGAGAACCGTCTAGCACCTAACAACGAAACACAGCTGGTATACGTTAAGTTTAGACGGCGAGGCAAACCAATCCGCAAGAACAAACGCAGGAATCTCCGCGCTTCGGACGACAAAAAAGGAGGCGCGAGATGCGAGGCGGCGGAGTTCGAGAGCCGTGACTCAGGTCAGCGCTCGGCGTGACAGCGACGCGGCGGCGGCAGTCAGTCGCTGTCGCCCGAAATAACCGTTCCCAAACGGGCGAATCAGCACCAAAGCATGCGTGCGGCAGGAACGTCGCCGGGATAGAGATCGCGACGCCGTAAGAATGCACGCTCGCCGCACCGGATCAGACGGGGACTGGGGAACCCTGCCAAGTACCGCGTTGCTGGCTCCCTCCCTGGCTGGGACCCGAGGAGATAGCGAGAGACGGCGTGCCGGGTTTGAGCCTCGTACATGCATATCGCGCCTCGCGGACAATCGCTGCTGGCTGGCCGACAAGACGCCACGCGGGTGGGCCCCCGGACGAGCATAGTTGTTTCGGAAGTCGGCTTGAGGTGTCTCGAGCAATGCGTGATCAGCAACTTAACAGGACCTCGCTCAAAATATGCTCGACGCCGCCAGGAGATGTACCGCCCCTCGTAAGAGCTGGCCGTGATGAAAAGATTATACTGCAGGCGCGGAAGTACGCTTAACGAGCACTCAAGCCTTTTTCGGTACAAAGCGCGGGACAGGTTCGTGCAGACTATTTGTGATTCAACGGTATCATAATCCAGTGCCTAACAGAGAGCAAGAGAACAACTATAAGGGCTTTCCCTGCAGTACTCTTAGCACCGGATTTAAATCGCGCGCCAAGAAAACTGGCCCAGAGTTGCCAACGGAGCGAAGTGAACTCTGTCAACACTGAAGCTGCCAGCTTTATACCGTTTGGTACATGCCCCTAGAATCGGACACGCCATGCACGGACATCCAACTGGTGGTTTCGCGGCATTAAAGAGTCATAATTGATAAAGTTACGCTGCATCCTCAGATACTACGCTAAATATTTTTCTCTGTTATTTACAACCAACGAATAAGACAGAACTTCCGTCACGCCTTTATTAACTGTGCTACAAGAAAACAGCCATTAACTGCCAGGTGCAAACTGCATGTGCCTCTCTAAAATGGCGGCAATATTGCAATTTCCAAACTTTTCTGAAACAGGTAGGTTGATAAACGAGCTGTACGGTTTCTATAGCAATGCGCCATTTAATGAACTCCGCCGTTTCATTCGCAAATGCCACCTTATGCAACCGTTACTTTCAACAATGGTGACGGCTGACACGTGATTACGTACATAGAATCCGACGATCAAGGAAGGGTTTCGCTCTGTCGAGGTCGATTTCGCAAACCTCACCCTTTGACATAAGGTAGGAACAATCTTCATTAAAAGGAGTAGGTTCGAGGCTGACATAGCACCCCACAATCACTACACTCACGAGATGGGGGGGCTATAGAATTCAGAGACGGCACAGGTAGTATACATGTCGACGTCGCCCCAGGGCAGCGCGCAGCACGCCCGGAGACTCGCGCAAGCAAGCTGCGGCGAGACACATTTCTGGTGAGCCCGTACACGCTGCTGGGATACACCTGCGCTGGCTGCGTCCTTGGCGAAAGCCTTGATCCGAGGAGCGCATGCCATTCCGCTACCGAAAGCTTGATTACACGCCTCGGCGGCGGGTTTAGAAACGCCGGCTGTTGTCGCGGGAAAATGAATTGCGCGCGACTACGACGGCTCTCGCGCGGGGCGGGCAAAAAAAGCCTTTCGCAATTCTGGCGATAAAAACCTCACGCGTCACACACGGGAGCCCGAAAGGAGGCATAGCACAGCGGTCGCCGCGGTTTCCTGCCCATTAGGAGGCTACACAAAGCTCGACACTTGAGCGAGGAAAAAAAAAAAAAAAGAGTGGCTTAGCTCGGCTATGCCAGGATATACGTAGCGTGAGCTAAGGTTCAGCTGGTTATTCTTAGGTTTCCTGGTTGTCTAGGATTATCTGATTATCATGCTTACAGCTGCAAAAACAATTTTCCATCCAATCCGATCCAGTAGCGGCGGCTCCGGCGCACCAGCTGTGCTCCGTAAGACAGCACTGCTGGTCGCGCACGCGCAGCACGGCTCTCCAGGAGCCACGCGAAACTGCTCAACCTCGGCCAGTATAGCTCAGACTACACAAAAAAAAAAAAAAAGAAAAGAAAGAAGATTGGGGGGATACGAAAGTGCCAGCACGGGAGGCTGGCTAAAAACGTAGACCTCAAACTACTAATGAACCAGGTTGGTAACGTGATCACGTTACATTGTTCCGGAAGCCAATGCTTTCCATTTCTGTTTTCTCTTCAAATGCCGCTTTTTCCCAGCACGCCTGTGGATCAACAGATGTATTTAATATCACCAAGCGGAATGATACAACTGGTGGGGCCCTCAAAACTGCCGACCAATACACGCCTCCTTCCAGTCACAACCGAACTGCACTATATATGTAATTCTTACTATCGACGTCCAGATTCCGGCCAGCAAGGTGTCGCGCGAGGACGTCAACAGAATGCCGACTGTGTCGACACGTGTACGCCAACGGCGAAGCGAAGGTGCGAATAGGAGGTGCTTGGCCCTGTTCCCAGGGGAGAGGCACTTGGCAACACCAACAAGAGGCTCGCCCATGTTCGCGGCTTTCGGGCCAAGAAAGCCACGCTATTGAAGATCAGAGCGCTATAGACGGGCTTTCCTAAGACAACGTTGTGCTGCCGCGTACAGACGGATGCCTCAAGGGACCCCGGCCTCCAAATGACGCAGGAGCATAAGCATACAGCACAACGAAGAATACACCAACTCGCAAGGACGATTACCACGCAACAAGGCGTACCACAGCAGTTGGCACGAGTGAGCCAAACTAGCTGCGATCGGCGAAAAGCAAAGGAGCGGGCGGCGATCTAGCTGCAGGTGGGTAATAAATACACACGGCGAAGCCCACGCACCGATTTCTGCTACCGCACCCAGGAATTACGAAGCAGGGCTGTGCATCATGCGGCGGAGCAATCGGCCAAATCGCCGTGTCATGTGGCGGCCCGAGACCCGCACGCTGCGCGCAAGCGGTCGACCTTGTTACAGCCTCACCATGCAGACGCATGCGAGTGCAAACATCCATGTGCATGCGGCCGCCGTTTTTAGGTGCGTATACTGGAGAGAGAAGAGGAAATGAGCGTGCCATAAAAGACGCAGCCATTCGTGCTTTTGCGGGTGGCTCGCAAGCGTGCGAGAAGAAAGGAGAAATCACGAAACCGTCGCGATATGCGAATAATCCGCCGGCTACTTCGGTATAACGATTTAATGGAGGGGCGTTTGCCGGCGCGTAGCTCGCCTACACGCGCTTCGCGGGGGGTTTCTTTGCGTTGTAAGAAACGCTGCAAAACATTTCAACTCGAAGCAATAATGCCGTTTTGCACGTCCATCTATGGGCTTTTCAGAGAAACGCACTGAAACGTTTCTGAAGTTTGAAGTTTATTTGTGTCTTTCTGATGCGAAAGCTCTACTACACTACAGCTGTCATTCATGCGATGGCTTTGGCGATGACTGTCAGCGAAAGTGAAAGGATGGATCCAATCACGCATTAGAAATAGCTGGACGGCTGGCTCCGAAATCTCAAGCAAACTCACACGAAACACTGCGTGCATAGTCTTTGCTTTCGCACGTGGCAACTAGGTCTCGAAGCGTTAAACTTGAGTCATTTTTGCCTATATTTATGACTGACCAAAGGCAACACCTAGGCAACGACGTGCACGTACAGAAGGATTACAGACACACTTATGATTTTAAAATTCTACCAGAATAGGCATAGTCTCTGCATCTGCGCGCTTCCAAACGTAAGGACAGCCCAATGCAGGACCTTGAAAATAATCATGCTCCGGTAGCCTACACGCCTTGCTCGACAACAGAGGAAGGAAAGGAATCATGAAGTTTCCTGCTGCCCAGCTGATGTACCACCGACACTCGCACGTGTGTCCAAGGCGATGTGCAAAGTCATTCGACGTACCGTGGGTGGCGCACGGTGGACAGCCCAGCCTGTCCCGCTGCTAAACGAACGCCCACGCACCGGTTGCAAAAGGGAACAAGAAAAGAAGAACGGAAAACGAAAGTCCGCACTCATTGTTCGTTAGGGCCGGCCAAGGTCTGGGACATCCACGTCGCGACCGCCGACGCCCACCGCATCAGTAAGATAGGCTCGCGGAGAGTCGTCCATCTTGCGGGAAAACCCCGGCCTCGCCTCATGCATATACGCGGGTGGTGGCCTACGGAATGCGCCGCGCATATAGATATGCGTGCGCGCGCATACATCAAAACACACGCCAACGCTGCAATCTTCAAAAGTGGACTTGTGCAGAGAAATCATCCCACACCTTCCGTACAGGTCTACGACGAAGTGTCGATAGAAGCACCACTGCTCACCCACTATAGTGTAACGGCGTTGCAGTCCAGGTTTCCAATGACATTGCCTGACAATGACAAAAGCATCTACCGGTACAGCGCTGCACGCGAACATAACCAGCGGTGCGCATGCGTGGTACACCTTGACTGCCTCTATATACTCGGAAAGATATTCTGAACAAACGATTGAAATTTATTTGCAATAACTTAGTCAGGCGTCTTGAAAATGTACTTACTAATTATACGTTTCAAGTCTGCGGTAGTGTGCGATTACAGCGACATGTCAGGCAGTATACTAAACGCAATGTTCAGCTACTTGCAGGAACACTAGAAACAATTCCTGGAGGGACGCCGTATGCCGAGTTGAGAACAAAGGACAGAAAAACAAGCGTTTGGCTAGAAAAGACACAACACATGAGCGCTTCTAGTCGCTGTCTTTTTTTTTTTTTTCTCGCTGAACTGTAAATAATGGAATACCAACTAAGCCAAGCGTTTGGCCTTCGAACAGACGCAACTTTTCTGCCTCAGATTACGCCGGAGATTTTAGCCTCCAAACGTCGCGAGAAGCGTTAAGAATTGTGGCCAGAAAATTATCATCACGGCACGAGTCTTCCGAGGCCATATTCGTGACATGAACAGGGAAGATGCACCACCGCGAGCGAGCTCGAACTAGGGTTAATTACGAGTTAAAGGGGCCCTGAAAGGCGTTTTGAGCACACTAAATTGACTCGCGCAATCGTTAGATTGGGTCGTCAACATCATCTGTGCCAAGTATTACTCTTTTACGCGCAGCGGAAAGCTCACACTTTTGTTGCAAAGTTTGTCGCTTTGTTCTCACCCTTTCCTTCGTGTTTTTGGACGCCGCCATCTTCACATGTCTACATCATCGATTCCCAGATGTTCGTCATGAGGTAGACATCCTGCTATTGGGCGGCTTTTTCACGCACTTCCGGCAAAGAGATTAGTCGTCTGCTCAGCGTCGGCTTGCCGGCTGATCTGCCAGCGGACTGCCGGAGTGCTTGGACATATTACGACAAACGAAACAAGTGTAAACAAACGCTTAACCGTTTGTATTGAATGCAACAGGGCCATAACACGACATGAATATTATCTTACTTGAGTACGTTCCATAAAGAAAGCGTTGAAGTCCCGTGGCACTTCTTTCTTGCAATCGCAGAGAACGCGTTGAGCCGAATGCCCGGGTTTGACGCATACATTTTATTCAACTTCCAAACAACCCAGAGAGGCGTTTCGAACGAACACAACGTCACAACATACGTTGCAAGTCCGAACCGCGATTGACAGACGATGGGTTGCCTCCTCCTGCCCCTCGTAAATTCGGCACTCACCTCGCGCGCGGTTTGCGGGGACGAACAGTAAGTCACTTAACTCTGGCGCACAAGCCGAGATGGCTTTTAGCCACGCACACTGCACATACCCCATGCGAGGTTGAGTCGTACGCCGCTTGAGAAAGATAATCCAGACCATGGGAAGCACTATCCACCCGCAGAAGCACAACGTCGCATTTCATCGCGAAACAAAGGCGTCCACAACACACACACCATCACCTCCTGTAATGTCAAAGGCATCTCGCACTTCCAAATGGGAGTGAGTAGTATGCCTGCAGTGCCCATATGCTGCGAGGTGGGGCGCCAAGCTGAACCGGGATCACGCAACCGTAACTGACTTCTAGAGTGGTTTGTGCCTTGTTGCCAGGGCAACCGATGTTTGATATTGTCAAAGAAATGGCGCTCGCTCCAGCGCGAGGAAGCTCAGAGCCGTGGCGGAGCATGTTTTGCCAACGTTGCCGCTCTCCACCACGCGTCGCCCCAAGCTGAACTGGCGTTTCGTGCACGGGTTCTGTATCGGTTTAAAATGTCTTTTTCACATGCCTCCGGAAGGAATCACCACCGCCACAAAATAAGACCCGGCACCACTGGGGCCACATCTGATACGGCGCTTTTTGGATAAACAGTGCGCTGTGCATCCAAGGGAGCGAGGGCAGGATCCTCCCCGTGCGGCTGCGAGTTCGCCGCCGATAACAAGTCGCGTGCCGCCGATAGCAAAGTTCTGCAGCAACGTACACCGCGAAAGGGCAAGGCCAGGCCGCCGCACACATGGGGCCAGATTTTTCGTTCGCTTTTCCAGCCTTGAGCGGATTGCGGGATTCATGGTGTCAACAAAGCTTGCCCGTAGCAGACGACTGTGTGAGCAGCGCAATAGCGGAAGTACGTCACCGCCGAGGAGCGCAGCATCATGGGAGGGAAGGCTCGCTCGCCGTCTACAGCGGAGAGTAAGTTGAAAGGAGGAGGAAACGCGGCGCGACGATAATGCGCGGTTTTTGGTTTACGATTTCTCAGCTAATACTCATCGCTTCAACAAAATTCTTGCGGGAGGAGATTGCTAATACATTGCTTTATTTGGTTACATGTACATCCACGCATCCGCGGAAGGTATTTCAGGACCCCTTTAAAGCGGCGCTACGAAGATGCTCGCCGCAAGCGACAAAGCAAGTAAAAAAAAAAAACGCCAACCCATTAGGACACAAAATTACGCGTTTACCGGCGTACACACGAAGCTGCATGCGCTATGTACACACTGTATAGATTCACGGGGAACGCGTATTGAGTTAATCCCGTAAGCGTCGGAGAACAGAACGGTTGGTGGGGAACGCGCCGCATAGCGGAGCACACAACTCTCGTCGGCTCTTGTACGCATAACGAAATCGAATGAGCGCGCGAGAGCGCGCAGGGGTTGATACTGGCGCTCCCACTGTTCGCCTCTAACGGTGCCCCTTCTTCGAGTGCGCTGGCACCGAACGCACGCGCACAGGTGGCCTTAATGCGATGAACGGTCAGAGCTTTCCACTCGCTCGCCGAAAGATAAAACCCGCGGTCGGACCACACACGGCCGGCAAGCGAGCGATACCTTCGCCGGAGGAAGGCGAAATGTTTGTGTTCTTCACATGAGTGTCCCCGTCGCGATTGCGCTAATCTTTTGACTGTACTGAAATCAAAACGGAGCACTGGACGCAGCTTCGGCACTGCACTGACGTGGAGTTCTACGGATCGACTAAATTACAAGATAACAACAGAGAGAGAGAGAGAGAGAGAGAGAGAGAGAGAGAGAGAGAGAGAGAGAGAGAGAGAGAGAGAGAGAGAGAGAGAGATGCGGGGCCGAAAAGAAAAAGTTCTCCCGGTGCAGGTATCCTGCTGCGTTTACAACGACAAAAATCTCGAGTGTGATGTAACCAGCAATCGGGCAACTTTGGTTCATGAGAACTACGTAATTTTGACAAACGGTCAATCAAGTGCAAAAAGAAAAACAGGCCGAGGGAACTAACTCAGTTGCCCCGTTATGTTGTCGGTACGCTGGGCACACCTTCCATCGCTGTTGCAACGAAACAACGAATAAAACGTTTGAGACGGCATAGCACATATTGGGAAAATCCACTGGAAAGGCGAGTGTTACTACCATTCGTGGGCTTTCGCTACACTTCGAGCGCGAGAAAAAAAAAAAATGACAGGAACGTTCAAGCTCCCAAGATTCTCGAGCGAGCGCCAGGAACTGATCCGACTTTGTTTCATAATGTATTACGACGTCTCAATATCCTCAGATCATTGGTTTTAACACGCTGTAGCGCAAGTGTTTGCTATTTCACGACTTTAACTGTACTTTGCACTCCGCCATTAAATGAGCCGTTCATTTATCACTCGTCCGCTAATTAGTCGCAGGCAGAAAGACCAGGTATAAACACGCGGACATCAACGCTTACAGCAAGCGTAGTAATCGCGCACGGCGTATAAGAGCCTCGCGAGATATAAAACAAAACCGACGAGAGGCGACGGCGGCAAAGTGGGGCAGATTCGTTCGACGAGAACACCCACCGATAAACGCGATGAAACTGCAGGCATTTAAGCATAATCAAAGGGTGGGCGGCTACTATCCGCTCGTGAGCGGGCGAGACGCTGTCGCGAGCCGCCCCACGTTCGAACGCTCAGCCTGGGGGCGCTCTATCGCGCACTGACACGCCGCGACTGAGCAAAAGAAGTAGCGGCAGCAAAAAGCAAGATGGCGTCAGGAGAGCGGCAGATGTGGGATCCGAAGGAGAAGAATTCGGCGTGGTGGGCACTCCCATCATCTCGCAAGGCAAGTAGGTTAGGGAGCAGCAGTTGCGCACTAACCCCGCCCCCCTCGGTTTAAGCGGCGCGCGCTCACAGTCCACTCTCCCGGTCAGCGGAGATCCGCGCACGCGATACTACGACGGCCTGCTGCTGCCACCGCTGCTCCCGAGCCTCAATTTCCTGTTCCGCGACAGCGAGGGAGGGCCGGAAGCGATTCAAGGCAGCCGCGCGGGATCGCGTGATATACGCGAGCTGCCGCGGCCCCTTCTGGCCTTGCAGCCCGGCTGGCTCCCCTTACAAAAATGGTTATTGAGATTGAATTGAAAGTCAATTGACTTTACTCAGTACATTGTGTTGACAGTCAATTGACTTTGAATAGAAATTTTGTATTGAGTTCTCGTTGAAAATTGGCCGCCGCGTTTCAATTGAAACTCAACGCTGAGTTTCAATTGAAAGTCTATTGACTATAGTCAACATGTCTGTTGATTTTCAATTGACTTTCTGTTGAGTCTCAATACACTTTTCCTGTTGAGTTCCTGTTGTGACGTGTCAATTGAAAGTCTATTGAGAAAAGTCTGTTGAGTTCCAGTTGAGTCTGTGTTGACTCTCTATTCATTCTCCTGTTGAGTTCCTGTTGAGAAATGTCAAATGAAAACCTACTGAGCATATTCAAGACAGCCCGTTTGATTTCCTGTTAGTTTTTTGTCAAGTTATTTCAACAATTGCATAGTAAAGTTCAGTTAACTGTACTAAATATATACTAAGTCTGCTTTAATATTGCAAAAACATTCTAAAAACTGTCGTCAAGGTGTCCAATGAGCAGGCGAAATAGTGAGGTGTTGCATGGCAAAGCTTGCTTTATTGCTCACGAAAGCATCACGGGAGGGCTGGAGCCTCGCAGGGTCCACTTGCCTACTTGACTGTGTAGCCTGCAAAATACAAGAAACAGACTTGTTTGTTTGCACCAGTCAAGTACGAAATGATGATTGCATCCCTTATCATTAAGCATGCTGGTTTAAGTACCTGGCTATTTTAAAAGTTACCTGGCTTGTATGTTTGGAAAGCAGGGAGATAGCAGTTCAACAAATGTATAAGCTTTCCTCAGATTTTAATGCCGTAAGCCAAGCTAGCCGCATCAATTAATTCTACAATTGGTAGGGAGTGGAATGCCTTTAGTTGAATGCCTTCCGCATTAAGGCGCCTGAAATCTACAGGAACGACTATGTTTCAAGGCGGCAGGGAGCCAAAAAATCACCCGCATGGGTCCGTAATCGTGTCTTCCACATCTTTCAGGCCCAAAAGAAATCCAAATAGGCCTATAAAGACTGGTAGAGCCACTACCTGACAGGAGAAACCCCAAACCTGTGCAAAAGCATACCTGTCAACCTGTGGATTTTGTTTTTTGAAATTTTAATGCTTGAAATCTCGTAAAACAAAATTAGAAAATTGTCAACTTGCATGAACTTGTTTACAAAACAAGCCTTGATTAAAAAAAACTAGGATCAGATGGTACTGTAATCTAAAGTTACTACATCAGGCAATCATCGCAAATGGCTTTATGAATGGATGAGCACATAATACTTTGTGCTTACCGACTAGTGGAAAAAAAATACATGAACCGTGATGGAAAAAAAACGTGGCAAAAAGAACGTGACAGGAAAAATACATAACTTGAATTTCGCAGTCTTTTACACTCTTGTAACGCTGAAGTATGGTGTGTGCCTTGTAGTACGTTTACCAAACAAGTAGCACTAAGCAGCAGCTTAAAGGGATCATATGATATATGGGTATATCCACATTTTTGCCTTAATAGCAACAATGCCAGAGGAGTGTCCCAGTATAACAAGGTCGTGATGCCAGTTTACACACAACGAGAACACGAAACAGTTTTGTTTGGTGAGGGGAAAAACATCAGTTTCTGTAAATGAGAAATAATTTAAAAGCTTGTATCCCTTTGCTTGGCGAGATTTTCTATACACTAGCAGCACTAAAACAGTATAGTGATACCATGCCGACCAATCATTTGGGTAATTCCTAGAGGCAGAACATCTGTCAAAACAGATTGACTAAGCCCTCGCGCAATGCCGGTGTAGCATCAGTCAGTGGCACGTCTGATGCCACATTCAGCCAAAATGTTATTCAGTGATTTTGCTATTACTCACACCACATTCAGCCCAACTTATTCAAAACTGCTCCGAGGAAGGCAGTCAGCAGGTTGTGATTAGAAGCAATGGCAAATTTCAATTTACGCTAGCAAGTCGAGCAAGTGCTTAAGTCAAAACTGGTATTCATCAGTTTGAAAGTTTGACGCCTGTGCATGTTCTAGCGCAAGCTGCCTAGCACCTGTGACAAAAATTGGCAAATGAGAAATTCACGGAAAGATACATGGAGAGAATTGGCACTTAGTGGTAAAAGACTAATATATGACAACAGTGTGCAGTCTGTTTCCAACTACTACTAACGCAGCAGGTTTTTTTCTGCATTGGTTTTAAAGCCAAAGTGTCTGCTTGCCTTTAGGGTGCCGAGGTAACACATCAGACTTGTGTAAAGATGTTTTGGGTTTAAACCCTACCTTCTGCGGATACATAGTCTCTATTTTCCAAAAGCAATCAATGAATGTATTATATTCTTGGGCATTATTTTTTTAGCTGGGATGAAGTACGGTTTAGGCCACATTTGTCACTGCTCTGCACTCAGGGAACGCTCTTTCTCCAAGCAATCGTTCAAATTAATACGCAAATATATTGCTGGCTGCCAGCACTTTAGCTTGCAAGTATATTTTACCGCCATGTCTCCTAACTGGTTGAACACACTATCCTGTTTGTGACTGGTAGATCTGCCTCTCAGCCTAGCGCTGTCAGGTGTGCTTGCATGGCACAATATTCGTGCGTTTGTTATTGATCCGACAGGCACTTGTTCAATTCAACCTCTTTCATTTTCGTTAACTTCGTTCGTCAAACATTTTATTTATCTTCATCATGGTGTTCTTTCTTTTTTTATGACACTTCGTACTAGGTAATTCATGGCTGCTGCTCCGTTCTGTAGCGGCACTGCATCTGGGATTTTATTCATTCGTCAATTGCCTTCAAAGGTTTTGTTAGATCTTTAGCTTAACATACATACAAATATAGAACACGCGAAAGCAATACAGCAGCGCGGAAGACAATAAAACACTGATTGATGTCAAAATGTTGTGTGCCGGTACAATAGCCTCCCCCTTCAATTTGTTACACTTACGTACAGTATTTTTGCAAGGCTGAAGTGAAATCATACCCTTTAGGTCGATCTGGAGACGGCGGGAATAAAAACACTGTTCATATACCGACAAATAACCAAGTCGTGAGTATCGCCATTCAGGAAGGTCTGCACAACATTTGTCATGATGAAATGTACAGTGTGCGTCAGGCTTGTCTAGGGCAAGCGAGCGCACGGCTCCGGAGCGTGCTGGCGACATCTGCTGATAACTGCTGTGTTAGATATAGCTTGCCATTGCGCGTGCGCGGATCTCGGACAGGGTCGGGCCGGTCGTCATTTCGCATGGGCCACTGTTATTTGCAGACGCCACCACCCACGAGGGGCACTGGTCTTCCCCAGTGCCAGCCATGAGCGGTGACAGGCCAGATAGACGCGCCGTTTGACGCGTTTATCGCAGGCAGTTACGTAATCGCATAAAGCAACGAGCGCCAATCTTCTGCATCTCAAGCGCACCAAACGGAAAGCACGCAACAAGAATTCACTGCAGGGATTTCGGTCGAACCTGTTGTGCGATTACGTAAGTCCCTGGGGTGATAATGCACCGCGTCAAATAACGCACTGATCTCCGGCGTCACCGCTCACGGCTGGCACGAAGAAAAGAAGCACCCGTTGCGGGTGGTGGTGTCTCCAAATTTTAGAGGCCAAAGCTGAACGACGACCGGCCAGGGCCTGTCCGAGATCCACGCACGCGCAATGGCAAGCTATCTCTAACCCAGCAGCTATCAGCAGATGTCGCCAGCATGCTCCGAAGCCGCGTGCTCGCTTGCCCTTGACAAGCCTGACGCGCACTGCACAGGAGCGCTCGGAAAGAATGAACTTACCTTATAACAACGTCGCTCCCAGCGGGGCTCCCAGCGTGGTGAAATTGACGGATTCCAAAGCGTGGCTAACAGGGATGGTAACACCTCACTTCGCAAGCTTCTTCACCGTACGATCACAGCGCACAAACACAACACGACACACAAAGGATGTTCACCGGCGGTAGAAGAGCGCATACGATGGCTTTTCCTTCAATAAATTCGATGTATCGCCAGCTGCACTGCAATGTCTGACCTTCGATGCTGGTTGAAAAGATTCGCACACGGCACATAAATCGCCAACAACACGAGGAAAGCTATAAATTTGCACAGAACAGCGAGAACGACCGCACGACCGCACCACGCCGGACCCCGCACATCCGGGATTGCGACCAAGCGACATTGGCTTGGTTTCAAGTCGGTTTGCGATGGCTATGCCACAGCTACGCATTCTTGTGAAAACTGAGCGTGAAAACATTGACACGAGATATCAAAAAAACCTACGGCGGCTTGTGAGTCCTATGTTAATATTTACAATAATCTTTTATAGAATTATTACCAACCCCTCTAGCAGCAGTAATAATATTATATTGCAGATAACCGAACTCCGCCGTGGTCGCAATGTTGGCTGTCAGCGCCACTGGCGGCAGTGGCAACGCCGCGTACTAGACATTCGTGACAGCGCGGTCACTTCAGCTTAGCGTGGGAGGGTGCCAGAGGAACCAAAAGAACTGGTTATCGCCGGGTGTGGAGGTGGATGGCACGTCTTTTGTGTCCGGGCGCCCGCTTCGGCGAACTGCAGCAGGAGAGAGGACGGAAGAATTCTGGAAAGTCCAATCTTTGAAAACAGCTTCAAAGTTCTTGATCTGCTTGCGGGCGCAAGATATTTGCTAGGCGCTTGTGTTTGAGAAACGTAGTCCGCGGACGTGTTGACATCGTTAGCGAGAGAGCGGTTCGGAGTGTAACAAGCGGCACGCCAGCCCACTAATTTGTTCGGTTTCTCTTTTTTTTTTTTTTTTTTGTAGTGGCGTGAAGCAGTGTCAGGCTCGTTCTTTCTTTTTGTGACCCTGTGCAGTAAAGATGAGTTGTTAATCAGCGCTTCAGTTTGTCTTTCTTCATTGTTTTCTTCGTTTGTTCGTTCGTTCAGTTCGTGTGAGCGGCGGCGCCTTGGACTGGCGTACGGAGTTCTTTTGCAGTGAAAGAACTGTTTTCACCTGTTTTAATAGAGCGTAGATGCGCGTTTGCTCCTTGTGGAATTCTCTGCATTCCACATTGCTGTTCTACTGTTGTTATCATAGACAGTTCACGGTATCCTCAAGGAAAGTTATGTATGACGGGGAATAGAACTCGCGTCCTTGGGCTCAGACCACGGCGGGGTGCGCGAGTGATAACTGGAGTAATGAAGTTCACGAGTGAACGACGATGAGGCCAAGCCTGCGTTCGCTTGTTTTAAAAGTTCGCTGTGTACAAAAATTTAATTGTTCTTTTTTCGAAGTTTAGGGATTTACACCAAAGTTTTGCTGTTTTTTTTCTGAGTATTTATAGGCACAATTTCGTCACTGGAATATTCTTGTGCGTTTGGGTTTGTGAGATAAGTATTCATTTCTGCAAAACAGCGCTGTTAGTATCGTGCCTCCACAGAAAAACACTGAATCATCGCACTAGGATGCGATGTCACATATGCCTTTTGTAGATGTAGCAGATTGAATCGCGTTTTAAATGTACCTCCTCCCCACCTACCTTCCCGGAACACAAGGTATCACAGCATTGTATGTGTGAAAAGAGGTAGGGGGAGTGACGACTTTTTTTTGTCCCCAGAACTGGGACCCGAGATGTGTAGCCTCCCCCCCACCCCCGCCTTTCCGTTTTTTCCCGGCGAGATATGCATGCTTCATGATTCCGCTCCAACTTTCCCGGAAGACTGACTTCGAATATGTCCACTGCCGCTAAAGCGGAAGCTTAGCAGCAGTAGTGGAGATTCCTCACTCATTATGTCAATGCGTGCTAAGGTATAAAGAAGAAAATGCGCTGCTATTGCAAGGAAACGATTCCGCGGGAGTCACGTGCCAGAAGAGATGAGTCACTAGAGTTTTGTCAATGTTTATTTCCATTGTTTTGTGCAAAGCATGTTGCGGCAGTATTTGAGGAAATGCAGTCAAAAATTGTCCAATATAATTGATTTCCCCACTTAGCAGGTATAATTATTATTTGGGCGAAGATGCTGCCAGGCGTTGCGCTGCTGAGCACGAGGTCGCGGGTTCGATTCCCGGCCGCGGCGGCCGCTTTTCTGATGGAGGCGAAAAGCAAAAACGCCCGTGTGTGCGAGATTTCGGCGCACGTTAAAGATCCCCAGGTGGTCAAAATTAATCCGGAGCCCTCCACTACGGCGCGCCTCATCGTCTGCGTTGCGTCGGCGCGTTAAACCGTACAATCAATCAATCAATCGAAGATGCTGCTGGTAAAGGCTACTGGCCTAAGTTTTATCAGCTTTGAAAATTAAGCTCGAACCATAAAACATGGACAAAAAAGAAGGACACTGGTATATATTTAAACAACGTAGCACCAACTAGCTCGACTCTCAATTTTACTTGATTTTTGTCAGTAGAAACTCTATTGAGTTTCAATTAAACGAAGTCATTTGATATTCTGTTGAGTTTTGTCCATTGAAACCTTGTTGACTTTTTATTGACTGCACTCAATAGAAATGTCAATGTATAATAAAAAAACATAAAAGTAACCTAGTAGTCTTAATTCAGCAGACACAGTGGGCAGCGCTGAAAAAAATAGCCCTTCAAAGTGTATGTTTCAGCCTGATGAGTTTTGTCAATTGGTTCTCCAAAGAGTTTCAATAGACTGGTGTCAATTGCTTTTGTATTGCGTTTTCTCAATACAAATCCTTTTGAGTTTCTACTGACACATCTCAATAGCCAATTGAGTTTGAATTAAGTTTCTGTTGATTCAATTAAAACTCAACAGGAAAAGAATTGAAACTCAAAATCCATTTTTGTAAGGGTCACCAGCGGCATCAAGCATTCGGAAAAGACCGGCAAAAAGAGAGGAGGAGGGCGGAGCACGCGCTAACAGTAACGCACGCGTCTTAAGCGCGATTTAATTGAGCAGGCAGTCGGGACGCACCAATTAGTGCGGCCATTACTCGCATCGACCCTGGCTCCACATCTAGAGTGCGGCACTACACGAAGCCGGTTGGCTCGCGGCCGGACGAGCGGCAGTTCCGCCGGCAAACGCGTTCGTCATCGTTGCAGAGCCAAGGCTGAGCAGCGCGCGGACTGACACAACGACCGAATGCACAGCCAGAAGAGAAATAGCCGAGCAAGGGGGAGCTGGCAAGTTCTGGCCGAACAAAGGCCACATCCACGCCCCTCCTCCTCCGCGCGGCGGAGGCCCTTTTTTTCTCCCGAGCAATACGAATGCCATCCACTGGAGCGTGCGTTACGAGCAGAACGCACGCGCGCTGCTCTGCTCTGCTCCGAGGAGGCCTGAACGCGGCCATCATCACAATGTCCGCAGCTCCGCAGGCCGCCGGACGAGGACGATTAGGCATGCCATGTAGTACTACGGGCACCTTTCGGCCCATTGGGTGCAGCTGTACGTAACCTGCTGCGACGTGCTCGCGTCCTTGTACAGAACAATGCGCGCTGTCTTTTAGTGAGCGACACTGAAACACAGAGGCTGGCTACAGCTAGCTGCATTTCGCTAAATGCGGGAGATGTGGCGAACGAGAAGCCTACAAGATGGCGGCCCCGGGGAGCGCGTGCGGCCACCCAGTGTCATTCCTTCATTGCTGGTAGCCATTAAACTCCGGGTTCTGTTGTTCTGAGTGTCACTCTATGATTTCGACTGTCGACGACGCAGCCATTGCACACTGCTTTTAAAGTCGTGCCAGAACCGCCGTCTGTTGGGAACCTGATTTTGCACAGGCATCACCACTGGCCCTATACTTTGTTCTCGACGTTCAATGGTAGCATGGTTTGTCGAGTGCAAAAAAAAGCACTTACGACATTTGCATACGAACTGGGTAGGCGAGGGCAGCGCTATCAGGCGGGATATCAAAAAAAAAAAAGAAAAAACATGCAACGTCCTTGCAAGTTTTCGAACAGAAGTGAAGATGAGCGGTTGATTCTCCAAAGAAATAAACATCAAACATCGCGGTGAAGAGTCCTCTAACTACCAGGCCACAAAGTTAAGCTGCTTAATGCGCAGAAGCCACCATTCGTTAGCTCGATCGGTGCAAAGTATAGAGAAAAACCCGATCCTTCTACATTAGTTATCAGTATGACGTAGATTTAGAGCTCCTCCCAATTTCGAAATCTGCGAGGAATGCAACCATTCACAATGTTTTCCTTTTCCTGGCCCACTTGACAGCAGTTCCTTTGTTTTGTTCTCTGCTAGTCTGTACACGTTTCGTAACATCGCAAGATCCTGCCTGCGGCAAATGCACGCTGATTACCCCTGGCAACAAGGCTTCTCGTTGAACGAATGCCTCCTTTATCTCTCTCTCTATTGTTACGAACGTCCATTTGTCCCATGCCGGGTAAGGGATACTGCGAATACAACCTTCGGCCAGAGATCCGCCAAGCAGCGCTTACGCCGGTACACGTCTCTGTTTACAGTCAAGGCCGGCGCGTTTAATTATACGCTGCCGTGCACAGCTCAAGTAGGCTTAGGGTAGTACGGCTTCCAGGGCTTCCAGGGCAGCGGGCGAGGCAGTATAGGCGGCGCGCGATGGCTCGGGGCCAGCAGCGGTTGTTGCCGCCTTCCCGGGACCCGATAAGACGTTAAATGCCCGCTACTGCGCGCTTCCGTTCCTGGAAGAAAAATCGACTGCTACGCCGCACACTGGCCCGGCGAAATCTCCCGCTTTATCGGCAGGCCATACATGCTTAGTAGGACTCCGGCAGCCGTACTTACACCCAATGGGAACTTAAAGCAGGCAGCCGGACACAGGCCAAGGAGAACATAGCGCGTGCGGTGGTATATTCTTACCGACCTAATTGCAGGGCACCCTATCACGCCACCCTATGCAGTCTGGGCCGAATTCTGACCTCGACGAGGCTCCTAAATCTTTATAAATGGCACTGTCAACTTCCTCGTACCTCCTGTTCTTTTTTTTTTTTTCCTTTTCAATTTGCCTAAGCAGATTGGTTACATTAACGCTCCATCTGTGACGTTACTTGTTTTCGTTTCTATAATCGAAGTGCAGGTCTGGTTGATAACATCTCCAAGGCCTAATATTTGGGCGAGCGGTCTAGTAAATAGTCTCCTCTACCTCGTCAACGTGGTTTCTGTGTATAGCACGTCCCACACGGAAGCGAGTTTAAAACAACGTCTAATCACAGTACTAGGTAGAATGCATAGACGGGTTTTGGGTTTTCCTGTCAAATTTAAATGCCTGTTTCAACGAGAAAGCTCCGCAGGTGCTGTTCTCTGGCACCGTCTCCCGACTTTTCGGAGTTTTAGCAGTCAGTATGTTCCGTGTTGCACGTGGTTACCGTGTTGACTGGGACCCGTCTGGGCGCACTTGCGCATTCGACACGGTAGGGGTATTTGTTCAGCGGGCAGGCCCCCGCCATGCTCGTGCTATCGTCACGCGCGCGCAGGCGCAGTCAGGTCCCGGTACTCACGGTAACTACGTACACGACGGAACAGACGGACTGTTAAAACTCTCTACTAAGTAAAGCAAGGTCAAGCCGAACGAACGTTACCCACGGTGCATATCCATGAACGAGGCGCTCTCAGCCCGCCTGTATGAGTCACGGAGACATGTTCCTTACCTGCAAGAGATAGAGAGAAGAAGAAGAAAAAAACACACAGGTCAGGCACGAAATGTTGGTGAAAAACAGCGGCGTTACTTCATTCTTAACTACATAAGTAAAACCAGAGTCCAAGGGACTCTGGTAAAACGCTTGCTCAAAGCGGATGCAGTGCATTAACCCTTTCACAGTAGTATTAATCAAGAACAATGCCACCAGCCGCATTGCGAGTTGGGTCAGGAAAGAATGGTGAACAAGCTGACATTGTAGACCAATGCAGCGCACTCCGAACAATGCTCGCATGCAAAAAGGAACGAAATGCAAATAGGCTGCAGATTTTGCAACGAATGCCGTCTCCAGAAGAAGACAATACGGGACGAGTCCCCGTACGTATGACGCACCCGTTCGCACGCTGGACTTAACAATTGAAACTGCTTGTATTTCCCAGGCACCAATACTCAGGCGAGATTTTGATTACACAGCCGACGCCAAGTGCGCCCATTGTTCGCGCAGCCGTGTGCGCGCAACCGTGACATCCGTCAACACCGACGCGAACGCATAAGAGGAAATAAATAACGCACACCACATAGTCCAACTGCCGGGCTCAATAATACAGCACGGCGAGCTTAGCGGTTGTGTGCGGGCCACATAAGCCTCTCAGAGAGATACAAAAAATTAAGTTCGACGAAGGCAGCTGTTACGTGAAAGGACCATTGGAAATTCGCGACCCAAAGGCGAAGAACAATTACAGCTGCATTTAGGCTTTAGTTTATGCGCCGATGGCGGCCCGTCTGGCAAACTTGGCCGATGGTCGCCCGTCCCAACGAAATAGAATAAAATAATGAAATGGGAGAAGCTTTAGAGGGGCTATGTGAGAGCAATACGGAAATAAGCACGGTTCTAAAGTGACATTTAATGCGATAACATTCATATGCGCGGTGCAGTGAACACGGCGAGATAAGAGAGGAGGAGGAGGAGGAGGAGGAGGATGAAAGGAAAGGTGAGCGACTCCGCGCGTAGGCGTTGCGCGGAGGGGGACTCTTTTAACATCGTCCTGTCCGCTTTGACCCCAGAAGCCATAGTATTGAAAGCCTATTCTCCCAGTGTATTTCTTCCTTGCTAAGGCCACGCGCTCTGCACGTATCCCGACTTCGAAGCCACACTTGCGTGTCAAAGCGACGCGTGAGCAGAGAGGCGGCGGAGCTCTCACCAGTAGACTAACTGCAACCAATTTTCTTTTTTCTTCTTTCGAGAAGCAAAAAATGCTGCAGTTCGTGCAGTTACATCTCCCAGCTGAACCAGTTCTTAAATGATAGTACTTGATTAAATCAACCATCACAGTGCGAGCTTCTTCTGCAGACTCCATAGAATAACCTCAACTCAACTTACTGACGCATGCAATAAACGGATGCATCTACTAATGTGCAGGACACAAGCTGCGATGACGATGGTTGGATGTTAATGGCGCAAGACCAACTGGGGCAAAGAGCGCCAAAACAATGGTTATATATGAGCGGTGAAACAGTAAACACTAACATAAGTCAGCAAAAACAAAAGTAAAATCAGAAAACGACAATGAGCCTGGCTGGTGTATAAGGCCCGGGAGTGATCATGCGTGGTATGAAATTACGTCTAAAAATTTAACTTCTTCTAAATGCTTAAAAACGCGCTTGATAGAAAACATGGGATCGTCAGACAGGAAAAACGCCAGGTGTAGTGGGAAATGTAGTCTGTATAGTTGTGGGAAGTGTTTGCGTCGTGTTGTGTCAAGTGCCTTGCATTGAATGAGCTGCAATTTGCGCCTCCTCACCACGTGAGAGAACGGAAAGACCTTCTGCTCTCCATCCCCTACGGGCCGTAACACCACGGAGGGTTCGATGACATCCGCTGCCTAAGCGCTAATTCTAGGAAGCTCACGAGAGACCCGGCAGCGCAGACAGGATCCGATACGCTGCCCCTCTTCCGTTCCTTCCTGCACACAGCCCGAATCGAGTTCGCGCAACGCAATGGCTGTGCGTCGACGGCTCCCGTTCATTTATGCCGTGGCTGTTATAAGAGAACAGCCGACTCGTCAGAGTACGACAAAGAAAAGGAAGTACTGGAATGTTTTTCACGCCCGTTCTTTTTTTTTTTTTTTCCTTATATAAAAGTGCGACATCCCAGGGATATGCATTTACGTAGTCCAAGGCGACATTTCCGACAGCTGATCGGAGCGTAAGACAGGCAGTCCCACGCAACTACGCTCACATTTAATTTCGAGATATGGGAAATTAAACCCGGCAAATGAGCCGAATTCATCCGTTTACCCCGAGGTATAGCTTAATTTAAGGGGCAGTGGGCACGCTACTCATTTGAACACGAGAAAAAAAAAAAAAAAAGCAAGACTTAACACAACTGTAAGTTGGGCGAGTTGGTGATACATTTTGGGAATAAGCGAGAAAAACGACTACAAGAACACAGGACGGCGCGCTGTCCTGTGTTCTGTCCTGCGTCCTGTCCGTTAGCGCGCCGTCCTGCGTTGTTTTCTGCGTGCAGTCGTTTTTATCGCTTATTCCCGAAAAGTAAAACTTGCTTCGAACGCTCAATGCGCCTCATTATATTCTTGCTACGAGACCTCGAACGCTCTGATTAGACCCACTAAATAAAGGCTAGCTCAGAAATACACGTTGAGGACAAAAAAAAAAATACTGCACAATAAAACAAAACAAGGCGGAAGTGATGTAGCGTCTACAAGCCCTTCAAGCGAGGGATGCCACGAGATGGGACCTTTTAACCATGACCCCGGAACACTCTATAACGTTTAGCTAGAGGTTGCGTTAGCCTAAGAACTACAGGTTCTCTATTTTTGCTATTAGTCGTGGCTCAGCGGTCTACCGATAGTCGAGAGGCTGATAGGACAGCCAGACTGAAAGCGGCGAAACAAAGTGGCTTTTCCTGTTGGGCGCACTCAGACAAATAAGGGCAAGACGAAGCACACACTATATACGCGCGCTTTCTTTTATTTTTCTTCCTTCTTTTGTGCTTAAGCTGTGGCGCCAGAGAACCGGTTGCACGAAGCGATTGACACTGCAGCACGTCCGTGCAGTACTCCTTATTGATTGATTGTGGGGTTTAACGCGCCGACGCAACGCAGGCGATGAGGCGCGCCGTAGTGGAGGGCTCCGGATTAATTTTGACCACCTGGGGATCTTTATCGTGCGCCGAAATCTCGTACACACGGGCGTTTTTGCTTTTCGCCTCCATCAGAAAAGCGGCCGCCGCGGCCGGGAATCGAACCCGCGACCTTGTGCTCAGCAGCGCAACGCCTTAGCCACTGAGCCACCGCGGCGGGTAGTACTCCTTATTACATATATGTATACACTAACGACACCAGGTAAGTGCTACTGGCTAAATCAAATTCATTAAACAGCAGAAACACGTCACGTGACTAGCTACGATCGGGCTCATGCCTCGTGCCGTTCCATGTTAAATTGAAGGGAGTCGTAAGCGTAGACAATTCACGCTCAACTTTTTTTCAAAAAGAGTTCGTCGAAAAGCGACGTTTCTCTTTCACCGTTCTCGTCATCCGATTAGGTCATGTCGACTGTGATTCGAACTCTACGCAGAAAAAAAATGAAACAAGTCATTATGCAATAGTTAGAGATTCTCTCTAAATTCCACTTTTATTCAAAACAAGCTTCCGTGCCTCCATTATTCAACACTCTGTTAGTTGCCTACATGCGAACTAAAATTCGACGCTTGCGTCTGTCTTTTTTTAAAGGGGCGAAACCTCTTAGGGGCTCGGGCTGTCGGCGTCTCAGGTCGTCGTAGTATCATGTGGGACTCACGGTACTAAAACAGCGGGACACTCGTTTTTCAACGCCTCACGCTAGAACGTAACGCGTACTAAACAAAAAAAAAAACGCACCGATACACTCGTTTTCCAACTTCGTGCTTCAAAGACACGAGACTTTTACAGCAAAGCTGTACACGCCTACCCCCGACCGGTTTCATCTCCGTGAGCAAAAACGCCAAGGCGCCAAGAATACATTTATACACTGCATGCTTCGGTCCTCCCCAGGATTCACGTTAGTGGAGATGACCCGGGGCTTTTTTTTTTTTGTAAGAGCTGAACATTTAGGATTCCGGGGTTTTACGCACCGAGGCTGCATTTGCGCTGTGTATGAGGCGCGCCTATGTGGAGGGCTCCAGATTAATTTCGGCCGTATGGGAGATCTTTAACGCGCGCCGAAACCTCGACACACGGGCGTTTTCCTTTCTCACCTCCATCAGAGCTGAAAATGTCGACATTGCCGCTTCTGTCAAGCGTGAATAGAATTTTTCGGTTCATAATGAGCGCGGCTACTAGACTGGTAGACTCTATTGTTTGCGCGTGAGTGAAAGAAACTGTATACGAGATTTAGCTGGGAATATCACCGCGCCGAAGAGCAACGAACAAGCTGATACGAGCTAAATTACAAACGTATGTCAGGTTTTGGTAGCAAATGCAGTAGACGCTGGCTATCGCTATCGCTGGCTATCGCTGTAGCTATCGCTGTAGCTATCGCTGTAGCTATCGCTGTAGCTATCGCTGGCTGACTAGCCCGTAAGGGTTTTTGTTTTTATTATCGCGCGAGGCACCACAACAAAAACACAGCTTCAAGAGGCGTCGGTCAACCGACACAAACGTGTAGCACGGGATTTTGCACTTGCTGCCAGGGACGGCGCAGATAGCATCAAACCTCAATGCAGTTCTGTGTGACGTCAGCGGACATCTCGCCCATGCGTGACGCCGGCCCTGGCTAAGACGACACATTTGCAAGTCCTCAAGGCGGTTTTGAACAGTTTCCAAGCACAGATGCATATACCCAACTGCACATGGACAACAACGCAGACGGTAAAAGCCGAGTCACAAGTTAGCATTAAAATTGTGACGGCTCATAAAGCATTAAACGACACTGCAACATTGCGTGACGTCGTTGTGACTTTCTCTTTCGAAATTTCAGATACGGCAGCCAGATGAAATGAAGCATTACATGCAATATTATTAGTAGCAGTAGTAGGTGTGCTTTAATGGCGCAAGGGTGATGAAGGCCAAAGAGCGCTGAATAACAGGTCCTCGTGATCTTACCATATCCATTACATCGTTCCTTGGTCACACGAGTGTGAAGTAAGGATCGCACGCCTTTTGCCACAAAACATAGCCGCAAACAAGAGTTGGACACACTCGTGAAAGTGTCCGTCGCCTTATAGGCAGTCGCCGACATTCGCGCGGGCATGCGTCCAAGTACTTAAGTATGCGTGGTTCGCCCACCGACATCACGATTTATAGACAAATACACGTGTTTTCGAGAGCTGCGCCAACACCGTGTGGATGAATTTCACGATTGAGGAAAAGTTGCAACCACGTTAAACCATCGGTGTTCACGACGCCAATGCACGTACCGATACACAGGCTTTTATTCCATCGAACCCACGTGGTTCCACTCTATCGATCGAGGTAACTCGAACTTCGTTACTCCCCCGCCGCGGTGGCTCAGTGGATAAGGCGTTGAGCTGCTGAGCACGAGGACGCGGGTTCGATACCCGGCCGTGGCGGCCGCTTTTCTGGTGGAGGCGAAAAGCAAAAACGCCCGTCACGGCGTGTGTACGAGATATCGGCGCACGTTAAGGATCCCCAGGTGGTCAAAATTAATCCGGAGCCCTTCACTACGGCGCGCGTCATCGCCTGCGTTACGTCGGCGCGTTAAACCCTACAATCAATCAATCAATCAATCAATCAATCAATCAATCAATCAATCAATCAATCAATCAATCAATCAATCAATCAATCAATCAATCAATCAATCGAACTTTGCTATTCATCTTTTCAACACCGTCACTGCATGGCTACCAAACCAGGCCGCACTGTTCAACATTGAAACAGTGTCAGCTTCCGTGCTGACACGTAGTGAACGCGCGCGTAGCCCAAGTTGCAACAGTGACGACACTGAGCGAACCATCCCGTGCTGCGCTTTTCAATTCGCCGTCGCGTCACAGTTGCGTCAAGCGTACGTCACTCACGGCACTTGATTGCGATGACTCGCGCCGTCCACAACGCGTACGCTAATTGCGCCCACGGGTCCTGCGCAACTCGCTGTCGCGGTCGTGCCGACATCGAACGCACTTCTATGGCACAACTCCGAGACAAGGCCCAGGCGCTATGAATATGAATCGCCGCGCTAGAATGGAGATGCAAATGCAACGCCGATGCAACGATCAAGACGACATCGTTTCGCTGCGCCGGTGCGCACGGCGTGAGATGGTGTCTCAGACCGCTCCCTGCGACAGGAATCTCTGAGCTACTGCTAACCGAATGACCAAGTTATGCGCCCGTCTCTTCGGGAACGCGCGTGATCTTCGAAATCGCCGATGCGTAAATGAACAAGCCGTGCAGTGCAAACGTTAAAAGGCGGGCCTGTAATTTCTGGAGCTAAAACGTAACGTTTGAAAGGCGAACCAAAGTAACGAGGACGAGTTACGAATGCACAACGCAGTACCCATGGGCGTCGGTTTCCCCCTAAGCCACACGAACACAATTGCTGCTCCCCCCCCCCTCCCTCCCTCAAATGAAACGGGTTTGCCCCCCTCAAGACAAAATCCTGCCGACGCCCATGGCAGTACCTCTCACAGTATGCATACTCTCAAATGCAAGCAGGTCAACGTTGGTACGTATTTGTTTCCTCTTGAAACAGCGATTGCATAACAAATGCAGCGTCACACGGTAGCTGGGCACGAGAAGATGCCGGTCAGCGAAGAAACCGGCCGTGTTCACGCGTATGCAAATGCGTTGGCACTTCTCTCGAAGACATCGCGCGCTGACCGATCGAGGTCCGGACGCGTTTCACGCCTCGCGGCGCAGTCTACGCAGGGGGGTGCAGAAGACCACCCCGACACTTTTAATCGGAACGATGACCGGCACCGACGTATCGTGAAATGTTCAGCACGCACGGTACGGAGCGATTAGAAATGCGCGCGGTTTCACCGTTTTGAATCGCGCTAGTACTGACTGCAAAGCGCCTGACTTCTATGAGCGACTCGCGGTGTTTCTCTCGCGACACGAGGACAGTGATGGACGACCGGAAGGCGAAGTTACGCAGTAAGGAGAACGAAAAGACGAGTGGTGCGATCGTGGTGATTGCTTCAAGGTGCTCCGTGGACGCACACAGCTGGCGTGAAAGGAGAAACACACAAAATGAAAGGGTGCGAGAGGAACCCCGTATGAAAAATCAAAGCACAGAGAAAAAGTTGTAAGCGTCGGACTCTTGCGACACGCACCCATGCGACACAAATTAGTGCTTCTTAAGGTGCGCTACGAAAACTATAGTTATCTCGTAGCTGATGAGAGTCAATTGTTTTTGTGAATGCAACTTGCAGCAACGCTCTGTGAAGGGTATACCGTCGGGTTTATATTAATTACGAGACCTCCCCTATAGGCTTGACACGCTATCTCCAGTGCACGTACATATAACGTGAAAAACGACAGACACTACCCAAATAACATGTTTGCAGTGTGGATATCGAAGCAAAGATTGTCAAGAACCTGCCTGAACATCCGCCAGTTTAAGTGACATCCGCCAATTTAAGCTAGTTTAAACCAGTTTAAGCTAGAACATCCGCCAATTTGAGCTAGTGCAAAGACGGTCGTGCAACGGTTTCGCACAAGCCACAGACTCAAGGATGTTTTAATGGTTCTCAGAGACGACTTCAACCACAAAAGCGATGAGGCATGAACAACTGGAACAGAACAGCGTGCGGAAATTGACGACTGAACAGCCTGTAAAACGCTAGTCTATGACATAGCTTTCGTACTTTCAACCTTACCCTGCCTCACCTGAGAGGGATTTGAAGAAAACTGCCGCGGCATTCGGAAGTCTTAGCCCACCCCTTTTGTCTACAGCAACATGTTGGTAAAAAGTATGTCTCGGTATTTTTCGGATTTAACTAGTTGAAGTTGAAATCGCTGTTATCGACAAGCATTTTAGCGACTCTACGTCGCACAAATGCCGAACTATATACCTCACTGTACACATGGTGCAACACCTTAAGGCATTTGCAATGAGCTCAGCAGTAAATTGGCACTTCACGGACGCTTACCTCGCAACACGAGGAAAACGTCCGTGGCACTTCTGCTCTGTGGCGCTTCTGCTCTGTTTGAGCATAAGTGCCACATACCGTCTTCGGAAGGGGAATACTTTCTTATGCTTTGAATAATATAAAAAGTAGGCCTTACTATGGTTTAGAATCACTCTTTGAGCAATAACTATACTCAACTCTTTTTGTAGCGTCAGCTACACTGGCCGAGGTTGAGCAGTTTCGCGTGGCTCCTGGAGAGCCATGCTGCACATGCGCGATGAGCAGTGGCGTCCCACGGCGCACCGCTGGCGCGCCGGGTTCGCCGCGGCCATTGGATCGGATTGGAAATCGTTTAACAGCAGTAAGCATGATAATCAGCTAATCCTAGACAACCAAAAAACCTCAGAATAACCAGCTGAAACTTAGCTCACGCTACGTAAAACCTGGCATAGTCGACCTAAGCCACTGCTAATTTCTAGGTACTATTGCTAAAGGTACTATCCTAATGCCCAGGTACTATTTTCTAGGCACTGGCCTAGGTGCTGTGCAGTTCTTATGCACGGTTTTCAAGCGGGCACGACGGCCGCTGCAACATAGCCGCCTGTGTGCATGCATGAATCGCTGCTCCGCGGTCGGCAACAGCGGCGTAAATCGAGCGGAAGAGAGGAAGGAACGTCGACGTCGACGACGCGGCGCGAGCGGCAAAGCTATAGGCAAGCCACGCTGCTGGAGCGGCGACCATTTATGGCCAACCTTGGCTGGCCTTGCCGCTCCAGCAAGGCCGTGCGCGGACGTGGCCGGAGGAGAGACACCGTCGTTCAAGGACGCCGATGCTCAGCTGTGCGACGGACGCTGCTTCTCCCCCTTCGCTCGGCGGCGTCGCGTCTCCGCATCCCGGAGCAGAAGGCTTCCTTCGCGTCCAAGAAAAACACATTCACGCAGTCGGCGAGGGAGGTGCGCGCTTGTTTTGCTTCCCCGCACCAGGAATGCCGCCTCGGGGTCGAGAAGGAAAGTCCGAGGCCGAAGAAAATATTGACTCGCCGCTAGCGCGCGACTATATGAATAACTGCAGTGCGAGCTGCAGGCGTAGCGGAGGAAGAAAGGGGTGTTAAGAAATCTCGAGCAGTCCTGCACTCAGCTCAACGAGCTCACACACTTCAGTTTGCACGAATCCGCTCGTCGTTCTGCCTAATATATATATATATATATATATATATATATATATATATATATATATATATATATATATATATATATATATATATATATATATATATATATATATATATATATATATATATATATATATATATATATATATATATAAAGACAGAGACACACGAGAGGCACACGAGAAACACATTTCAAAAGTTAGATGTTGTCCTCGTGTGTATTTTTTGCCGTATTTTCTTCGCTCTTTTATGTATACACATACACATACATTGTCTCTCTTTTTCTCTTAGCCTGTGTGTTTCACGCGGTTAAATGCCATCGAGAGCCCCGCGAAATCCTTTAAGAACGCCAAACTATGCGACTGGAGCCCAGTGTCCGAATTTCCACGCTGTGTCGACTAGGGCGCCTTGCTTCCATCGGCTGTCCTCTGCGTGTTGCGAGAGCAGCTGCTTCCGGTCCAAAGAGGGCGGCGCTTCCAAAGGCCGTTTGTGTCATTCATAACGATCGGAACGATCGGGCAAAACAGCAGCGTCGCTTGGAAAAACAGAAAGTGAAAGTCGCTAAGCGCGCCCAACGGCCGCGACCAGCTGGCGACGCCAGCAGATGTACGGCGCGCAGATCTGACGTCGGGGCAGGTGCGCGCTGGAAGTTGTCCAAGAGGAACCACGCGCGAAAGGAAGGGGGCATCTGCCGGCATGAACCGACCAGGCCAAGAGCTGCGAGGATGATACTTTCCTACGACATTGCTTTACCTCACTCCTCACCCTCCGCACGCGGAAAAGACGAGCGACTTTTCCTCCGTCCGTCGTGAAATAACTATAGTAAAGGAGAACGAGGGGCGGTATCGGCTTTCAAACGCTCTGGTGCGGGCTGGCCAGGCGGTTGATGAAGGGTGTCGTCAAAGACCGTACACATTGGCGGCAAAGGAAACTCCACAGAAAAGCATGCCCCGAGAAGCTTGCGGGCTGCGCGACGTTGGCTGCAACACGTTTCTATGAAACGCCCTCAGATGGTGATGAAAGGCGTCTTCGACAAATATTAACACGGGTAAGGAAATACAACACTCTACGCAGCAAAGTTTGCACCAAGCCAGCTTGCGTGTTTCGCAACGTTCCTTGCAATACAGGCTTCCACGAAACGCCGTTGACAACTTCATTAGGTGATTCATGTCCAGAGCCTCCATTCCATCAGAACAAAAAGAATTGGTTATCCTTTCGGCTGCCTTGTAAGTGCAACAGAAACGGGGAGGGAAGAACCGTCTACTTATTCTACACACTGGTGAAAGAAGAAAAAATGGCGGGGGAAGTAGAAGAAAGGGGGGGGGGGGGCTTGAAGAAGTGACGTACAACTAGATATTTGCTCCATATGAAATGTAAAGTGTATACAACGCTTTGTAATCAACAGCAGAAACGCACGAGGCCAAACCAAAGTTGTTTTTTTGTTTTTTAGCTGTGACAGCTTCACGAGAACGTCTCTTAGAAAGCGTGCCGAGGGCTTGCAGTAGGTAATCCCAGAAACGAAAGTAATAAGCCCTGCGAAGAACTCCCCGCGTATGCGCGAAAACGGAACAGCCGGCCATGGCGAAGGCTTTGCCGCAGCGCACGGTAGCTTGGCCTGCTGCTTCCCTGTAGGCTGTTCAGGCGGAACGATTGACCACTGAACCGAGCGACCGACCACGGTTCTCGAGTGTTCCAAGACAGCGAATCGGACGCTTAGTATCATTTTCCGCTGTTCGCCTCCATGCTTCGCTTATCCCATCGCCGCAGCTCGCGGCCGGGGAAACGCAGTACCGCTGGGTCGGATGCGGGCCGCACGCCTTCGCCCTGCCTCCTTCGAAGCGCGCTCTCGCTCTTTTCGACCAGCATAGTATAGCTGTCTGCTTCAACAATCAATGCCGGCACGCGCATTGGAATTTCAGAGCCGTAATTTTAAGCGAGTAGTGCAAAGTTATCATGCAGACAGGTCAGAATCCCCGGCAACCGAAAGACGGTGCCATTCATTTACAACGCAAAACCGGTTCACACGATATCCAGACTTTTCAACAGCGGAACTGTTGTAGGTGACCGTAATCTGTGGAGCTCAGCGCGCTAGAAATACCAAGGAAATCCCTACGGCTCGTGAGCGCGTGCCCCGCGGCGACCGCCGAGCGTCCCTGACTCGCGCAAGGGCTTTAGCAAAACAAACAAACAAAAAACAGGCGAAATCCCCGAGGAGCGCCTCGCCCTGCCGAGCAACCAACAACGCCAGAGCTGGCGTAACACCTGCTCCACGCAACCTCGACGCGACTCCAGGAACTCCGCGCATGCGCCTTGCACGTACGAGCCGCCGCTGCGCCCCAGCTGTCGTCAAGCGCTACCGCGCATGTAAATGCTTGGCATGAGGAACACGTCGATATCGATGCCTACGACGATGACTAACTACTACTAGCACAGTGCAAAGCGACGACGGAACACGTAAATAAACAATTTCAAACTTGTACAAATGTGTGATGATCGGTCCGTCAGTGCTCACGTAGAAAGAAATCCTGCAGCTTCCCTATGGTTCAAGTCTTGCGCAACTTAGTGCAAGCTTCGCCATTTTTTCTTAATAGCGGGCGTGCTACCAACCGTCAATCGTTTGTTGATTTCCCGAACAAGCAGGGGACTCCCGATCTCATAGCCCAGTTTTGCGTCATAAGGGCGGAGAGCGGAATCGCACATTGCACTAAGAAAACAAACTGGAGTTTAAAAAAAAAAAAAAGCACCACGCAATGTCGTTGGGTCGTTCCAAGAAGGCAGTGCTAGTAGATCGCCGTGTTCGGGCAACGGTTCCGCGTGCACGACGAAAGCATAGATTGACGGTTGCCAAGTGACTGCGGCCTACAGCTGCTGCCGAGCAGGCTGACAGCAGTCACCGACAACGACGGACAATCGCATACGCATTACACGGCGCCCCAAAGCTGCTTCCAAGGCGTGCACGAGCACGGAGGGCATTGCGAAACTTCGATCAATCGAATCGAAGTTTCGTGCTCGCTGCAACCGCACAAAAGCCGCGCTCTGCGCGCAACATCCAGCGCAGTTTGATAACGGGGCCGCGCCGCAAAAGCGGCTTGGAACTACCCTCCCGCCAGTATAATTCTATCCCTTCACTGCGCGATCTTTCACACGTCGCGCGAACTCACGTGACCTTACGTATACAGCGAGCAGACCTACATAATACGTGTCATTTGGAGCGCGGCCCGTGGTGCCTGTTTACGCGCAGTTTGTGCCGTTAGAATTGACGGAAAACGTGGAGCCGTGCGGGATATTCCGTCAGACCTGCACGTTCGTTCGCTGACCGCCAGATCGAAGCAATTGTGTGGACAAAACAAAACGACGCTACGGGGCAACAGCTATTTGCCTAAAAACAACACACTGGCCAAGGCACGTAGTGAACCCGATAAAGCTAACCCCGTTCTTGCCCGCACCCGTTCCCTCCTCAGAATCCTATTTTCCGAACGATCGCCGTTACACAACTACGCATTAGAGCTAGCGCCCACGCGCCCACGCGAAGCATGAAAGAAGCGACCGCAACGAATGAACTAGCGACGCAGCATCCTGTAATCCCCTCAAAGGCGAACCCTCAAAATGAATCCACTTTGAAACAAAATTGCGGCAGTTTACGCCGGCCGGTGTCGGGGCCGGCCGATGGAGTGAACAGAAGGCCGGTCTCCCGCGTCCAGGCAGGAGGGCCCGGGTCACAAGCGCTGGTATACGATGTATGCCGAGCACGTATTGTGGGTCAGCGCGGCCTTCAAAAAGAAACCCACGAACGGAGCTCGCTCGAAACGCGGCCACGCAGAAAACAACGCGCTCATTTACAGCGCACACGAACTGCGGGCAGCAGTTAAGCTATATATGCATCGAGAGCACTCGCCCCCCCGGACGCATCTCCCGAAACTACTGCCACACGGGTAACCGCCGTTCGAGACAAAGGTCGGCTTGTCACCAAATTTCACCGTTTGCCCTCGGCTCGTCGCCCTAGAAAACAAGTGCAGTTTGGGACGCAACTCGAAAACTCGCTCCGGAACACGCGAGCGAGTGAAAGACGGCTGTTCCTTTACATAAGGCTCGCGCACACAGCCCGTGTTCCGGTAACTTCCGGTTGCCCCGTAACACGGACACGAAGCCAGGTCAGAGCGCAGAGCAAAGAAAAAAAAAAAGGTGTACAGTGGGGAGACAGAAGAGTCTAGGAAAACAAAAGAGCAGTGGGTAGTGCAGGTACACGCGGCGAATGAGGAACGGCTTCGGTGTTTCGAGCCAGGCACGGGCCGGCGGCAGGTGATGCCGTCACGGTCAGAACACGGAAGATCGTATAACGCCCAAAAGCTGGAGGCACGGCGCGGTATTAGCAACCCTGCAGCTCGCATCAGGCGACCTCTCCTCGTCGACCCGGTACAAAACGCGCCGCCGGAGAAGCCGCCCGCGGCACACATCCCTTCCGATCGACGGACGAGAACCGAGGCCCGCAGCCGTTAAGATTTATGGCGCCGCAGCATCCCGGGGCCACCCTGTTAAGCCAGCCTCCCGCCGAGCCGCTAGCTGCGCATTGCACCGAGTCTTACGCAACGCTCGCTGTACACGCGACCCGGTGGTGCGACGATGGGATCGAGTACGTCACGTGGACATCCGAACCAGCAGCTACACGCCTTAGCAGCTTTACCATCCAAGGAGCAGACCGTTTACCATCGGTTGTGCTAGCTCCGATCTAGTTGGCGCAGTCGACAGGATAGTCTCCCAGTTTCAAAGAATGAAAAAAATATTCAGTTATAAAGGAAATAAACGAAGGAATCGTCAATTAGTGGCGACGGCCATGATATTCGCTGGAAGTTGAAGAAAACGCCATCCTAAACAAGTGGTGGTGGTCGGCGATTTCTTGGGCGCCATTTTGGGATGAGCGCTGTAGATACTTCTGTACGGTTAACTCGCGCGCAGCGGAACAGTGGTGGCGTCTCGAGCTTGCGTGCTAAGATGAGGAGCGTACAGAGAAGTTCGGCATGCAGTTGCCGTTGTTAATTAGCCCCTAGCAAGCACGCATTTGGTGCCAAGATATTGGAACGGGGTCTGACACTTCGAGTAAAGCGCCCTCTACCTCTTTTTTTTTTTTCGTTCACGAACCTGAAATTTTATATTCATCGGGTGCCACATAGAGTAAACATAATTACTCCACCTTGCCACCCTCGTCAAACGCACACCCTGTGAATGAAATAAAAAATACGACCGCTTTTCGCCCAGTTAGGTACCAGAGTCTACAGTTCCTCAAGCCGCAATTTTAATCTTTGCCGCTATTGTTCATCCTCTTTCGATATTGCGAGAAGGTCAACGAAGCACGACGACAGAAGACAAGCGACGCTGAACACGCTACGCTGATCTAAAGGGGCGAAAACACGGAATGCTGTAGAGGTATACGGACGGCCCGTTGCTTCAGCGGGCCGCTAAGCCTTCCTGATGCACGCGTTTGTTCGGCGTAGCGGATGCGAACAATACGAACGAGAGACGGCGCACGAAAAGCGGTCCACGCCCCTTCAGCGTCGGCCTCCGCCCTTCGCAACACCGGTGCATGGCGCTGGAGCGGCTGGCCGCGCTGAAAACGTTTTCAACGGCGCCGTACCTTCCAGGGCTGGGGCGCTAAAAGGGCGACCGACACCCTGACCTCCGGCCGGCAACGGGCTTGAGAAATGACGCCGGTTCAGAGGTGGTCCGGCAGCAGCGCGCGTGGTGAGCTGCTAAGTCGCGCAAGCCCCGCCGCCGAAGAGGAGGAGGGCGGCTCGATGGGGGCGAAATGAATTCAGGCACTTTGTAAAACGCCGCTCGCGTAAGCGAGGCCTCGGCTGGCCTAAGTCACGGTCATCCTTTGGCAGCGGGAGAATATACTACGCACGTAACGAGTGAGGAGAAACCATTTCCGGCACGCTGGTACAGCGTGACAAGTGGCGCGAGTTTGGCCTCTTCGCAATCCTTCGAATTCAACGATTGAGAGAGATTAGAGGACTGAACGAAGGTTCGTGTTTATATAATCGCTGTTCTTTATTTGTTCTTTTTTCTCGCGTGAATACCTCGGGTATTTGACAGCACAACAGGTAATTAGTTCGCAATCGGAATGAATGAACACCGGGATAATGTTACGCAGCAAATTAAAAAAGAACTGGTAGATTATATTATTAACTTGCATATGATACAAACTCCTTTACCACTTTCGACGAGTCCCTACAGCTTGAAGTAAACACTTAATAAAAGTCAGTCTGGTCGGGTTGAAAACACCTCAGGAAGGAATCTGACCGGCTTCGCAACGTCGGGACTCTTTCGCAGTCACGGGTTGGCCGGAGCTTTGTTCCGTAACGAGCTCCTACAGAGCCTGCCTAGACTGAGTTGCCAACAAACCGCTTACTACGAAGGGCTTAGGTCCGCTTTCCGGTGTTCAATACTTGAATGTTATAGGTACCACAGATTGCAGAATCTGGTGTCGTGGGACAACATGGACGGTTGCAGCTTGAGATTAAAACAACCACGACGACAGGTAACGGCTTAAAAGCACAATATTCAAACACGTTTTACGCGCAAAGATACACCTGGGCCATAGCCGCGCAGTATAAAGGAGTGATAGAGAGTTTTAGCACTCTGTCTGTTCCGTCCGCTATACGTTCGTACCGTGTAGAACGGGTCCCGACACTTGCGCATTCGTTCTGGTAGGGTGTATTAGTTCCGCGGGCCGGCCCTCGTCATGCCCGCGCATTCGTTACGGTGGGGGGTTTCCTCCTCATCATGCCCGCGCGCGCAGGCGCAATCGAGTTCCGGTCAGCACGGAACGGACGGAACAGACGGAGTGCTAAACCTGTATATTGATTACCTCACAGTGCGCGTGGGGATCTGTCGCCTGCACCAGTCGTGAATCTCGTACACACGCGTGCGTTCGTTTTTCGCCTCCATCGTATAAACCCCGCCGGGAATCGAGCCCGCTACCCCGTGCTCAGCAGCGCTACGCCTTGCGACGGATCATGGCAATACCACCACTATGCGGACTAAAGAAAAAGCCAGCGCACAGCCAAACAATAAATTTCCACGGGAGTCGAACCAGAACGTACATGGTCATTGTACTAGCAGCTCGAACGGGACAGATGGGGGATAAACAAAAGCAGCCCATTCTCTGGCAGACGTAGAGACCCAAACTGAGGCTCTGGTGTGGCCCTCCCACGCACACGCGTACGGACGGCGAAAATGCGCGCGGCGCGTGAGGTCTGCTCAAAAAGCCAGGAAAGGGACGAGCTCGTGAGCCACGCGGAAGAGGCGAAAACTCCGGTGGCGCAAGGCCGGCGGCGTGCTGGCGCGAGAGGCTGCAGGTGAAGTTCCGCAGATGCCTTATTAACCTTGGCACCGGGGGTCGGAATAAGGACGCCCCCGGGTCGCCGCCTTGCAGGAAGGCGCGGAAATAGAAGTCGCAGGGGTCAGGGGTCAGCCACGCCGCCCGCGCGCCCATTCACGCCTCGGGACATGCGCCAGCGATACGCGCGGGCACGGCGTATACGCGAACGCGTGCGTAGCAAAATGATATGCAGATACACGCAGCTGGGATAAGTGCGCGGTGCTTGATTAATCGCCAGGAATGCACTTCCTACCAGCACACCGAACCGAGCGTGGCTACGAACGGCGCGCTGCGGAGTTGGCAAATACGCATTGACAACTCACCCGGCGCGAATTAGGACGCGCATGAGTGGAAGACAATAAATGAACCGAGCCATAGCAACTGAAGAAATGCTTCGCTTGTTCTTTGCGCGCTAAAGCGACGTCAATTACGTGTATACACGGCTTCGCAAATGTCCCAGAGCAGCGGGGCTGACGGTCGGCCGACGTACGGGCGACGCCTCACCGACCAACGAGCAGCAAGTTCCAACAGGCAAACCCAAATAGTTAGACACATACCCTCTTATAGCAAGCAGTGTCTCGGCATTTTCCAAGGTACTATACATCAACACAGCAGCTGATCGAATACAAAAAGAGCACCCTTGATGGCTTATTTCAGGGTGATGACGCATACGCGAGTGCTCTAACGTCTGATAAGCACTCTTACTCCAGAATGCCATGAAGATAAGGGGTTCTTAGAATTTTGTCGATACAGCGGAACGGATAACAGGCATTCCGCTATGCGCAATGTCCGCATTAACAATGTTCAAGAATGGCTTAAGCGATATGGAGCGAGCTGTCAAGTGCTTCACGCGGAAAACTTGTAGGATCGGCCAAGATCTTCCATAAAGGGCCATGGTGGGAAACGGTAACTAGATGAAGAAATAAGACAAGGAAATTTAGCGGTAACGAATGGATCAGGACAGCGCAGCATAGTTGGAGGTCTATCGGGGAGCCCTTTGTCCTGCACTGGACACGAAACGTGATAATGTCGAGACGCTGCTGCTGTTTATAATGATGATGAAGTGATACGCGCTAGCATGTCATTCCCAATCGCGGAGGAAGGTTTAGCCACCGTATAAAATCGCAACTGCGTCTGTGCTTAATTCGTATAGCAGGGAGATCTTGATTGATTGATTCTGGGGTTTAACGCGCCGACGCAACGCAGGCGATGAGGCGCGCCGTAGTGGAGGGCTCCGGATTAATTTTGACCACCTGGGGATCTTTATCGTGCGCCGAAATCTCGTACACACGGGCGTTTTCGCTTTTCGCCTCCATCAGAAAAGCGGCCGCCGCGGCCAGCAGGGAGATCTCGCAGATGCTCAGTCATAGTTATTTTGTTGGCGCCACAATTTTTTTCGCCGGGTATCTATCTGGGCTGCCTTTCCGCACTGCTTCAGGAATCCGGCCTGATATCACTTTCAAACAAATAGAGCAACGACTAGGGGAAAGCTAGCCCACACTTTGTTTTTATTGCTTGCTACAGCACAGACAACTGAGCACGAGACACTGGAAATACGGCACCAAATTGCGAGAAAGCAGCGAACGTCACGAGGCTTGCATGAATGCATGCATGAGCGCTCAAAGACGCGCCGTGCGCGAATGCAGAGCGTACACATTTGCTTTTCCACGCGACGACAGCTCCCGGAAGCCGCGTTCTTCCGGTTGATATAGCGCGCGCCCTGCCGAAAATAACCGTGTCTAACGCGACCCGTAATATGCGCACGCGCGCAGCGGCTGATCGAGCCGCCTCCGCCAACTTCCGGCTTCTGTTCTCATCGATGCTCGCTCACAACGGGCACGCGGCTCCAGTATACGCAAGCCGCAAAGCGTCAACCGCGTCAAACCCGAAGACAGCGGGAGAAGGCGAAGAAAACGCCAAGAAAAGCGGGCAGCAGGAAGCCAGTTACCACAAGCGGGACGTGCAAAGCAGGGGAGCTTGGCAGGAAAAACACTTTTCGTCGTGATCGTCAGCGAAGAACTCGCGTCTCGGTGAACGGTGGCAAGATGCGAGCGAGACGGCATTCGTATACAGGCCAGCTGTGATGCGAAAAAGAAAAGAGGCCGGTCACGATCCCGGTTGCCTGCCTTCTTGAAGTCTTCTCGGCAGGTCGACGTTGTATCGCGCGTCAATGTGGAGTTAATCGTATACAGCTCGCATAAAAATAGACAGCAGTGCGTGTATTGAATCACGCTTTGAAGAACCCTTTGTAAGGAATAAACAATCCTAATAGAACGGCATCGGGGCAGCAAATTCGATCCCCATCCCCTCACCACCCGCCGCGGCGGCCGCTTTTCTGATGGAGGCGGAAAGCAAAAACGCCCGTGTGTTCGAATACCGGCGCACGTTAAAGATCCCCAGGTGGTCAAAATTAATCCGGAGCCCTCTACTACGGCGATCCTCATCGCCCCTGTAGCGTCGGCGCGTTAAACCCTAAAGTCAATCAAACCCGCACCCTCACCACGCAGTCAGAAGGCAACATATATGATGCCATAAATTTAATTACAGAGTTGATACAGATACCAGCATGGAATGTATTTGTGGTGCACCGTGTCAATACACACGAATTCGCCTACGTGCCTGCCTCGGCCGTAAGAGGCAGATAAAGCAACAAGAATTTTCGTGCAAGGCAACACGAAGGGAATAAAAACTTTGCTACCGAGTGCAACGCAAGCTTTCGACAGACCGCCACGAAAGCGAACACGTGGGCCCCCGCCGTACAGGCGGAATTTAATTTGGAACAATTTCGGAGGCGAGATGAGCTCTAACAGGCGCGTCTCCCACGCGAAGGCCTCCCACGTGGCTCGTCAAACGCGCGTTTCGACACGCGCCAGCGGCGTACAGATTCGCGCGCGTCGGCAAAGAAAGATAAGAGTTCGCGCCCGAGCGCCGAAAGTTCTGCAGTTCACTCCGATTGCGCGCGCTCGAGATCAGTGGAAAAGGCGCGATGCCGCGAAACCGCAAAAGAAGCTAAGCTCGCCGGCTCGGGTTAAGCAACGCCATAAAATGGGCGTCTAATAGACGCTGCCACGCATTTCGACGCTGGAAATTCCGTTAGCACAGAGGTCAAATCTACAGCAGGCAGACCGTAGAACGGCAGATCCAATTGAAAGCCTCACATTTCTTTTAGTGACGCTATACGTTGAAGCTCACTGAAAAATGCGAGTGCGGTTGATATGCCGATGACAAGGACAAGGTAGAGATTACAAAAAGAAAGAGAAAACGGAGAGTGAAGAAAAAATGAAGGGAGGGAAGGAGGGAGGGGGGGGGGATACGAAACACTGGAAGCATTATGAATGTGTTCGGAAGAAAAAAAAAAGCGCGGTTTTCCAGTGCCTCAAAGAGGGCTCATAATCCCCAAAGAGTTACTGTGACGTTAGTATCACTATTTACCACACTCAGTAGCGAACAGAGCAGCCGGATCAGGGACCAGGTCCGAACTCGGTACGGAGACGAACGCATCTGTGGATGTTGGCTGAAATGGGACTAGAGGAGGCCTGCATTCATATAGCATTGTGCGTGGAGCCTTTATTAACAACTCTTGACAAATCCCGCAGAAGTGGGTTTGTGCCAGGGGCAGTTTTTGTTGACGGGCGGAACCAGAAAATCCTCCCAAACCCGCCATACAAGGCGTCTCTGTAAAACGCCCACACGCGGGTTCGTCTTCGGCTGAGAACGTGGTAGGGCAGGTTTTCGTTTCCGATGCGTGGGCCGAGATAAGAGGCGGCACGAGCCGCGCGTCGCCGGACTGTCCGAGGTCGGCGAGGGTCGGGCCGCTCAGCCGACAGATAACCCAGTATTAATCGCCGGTTCCGGCTTCACAAAGGGCCGCGCCACGTCGCGGACGCAGCGCAGATGCGACGTTGCGACACTACAAGTACCGCGAAGCGCTATACGCTCAGGTTCGCGCTGGCATGCTCGCTTCCTGCTGCGCAAGGTGGCGTGCCAGCCATTCGAATTGGCGCCGCAGCTGCTCTCCGCCCACCGGTGGCAAGGAAGGGGCTGGTGCGGGGAGCGCGAAGACATCACGTACCGATGTAAACTGGTACACCCCGCGCTGTACAGCCGCCCAACGGCACAGCCTCTCCTAAATAATCTCGGCCATCTGCTTTTTTAAACACGTGACACCTTGATCTCATCAAAACACGACGGTATGTGGCGTTGCGTACTATGAGAGCAGCGTAGCGACACACCGTGAAGAATCCCTTGTGCGCATGCGCGATGCGTTCAAGGCGAAAGCAGCTTCGGAATGCAGTGAGGACGTGAGAGCTTCTGCGCGGCACCTCACCACGTGCTTTCGTGTTTACTCTCAAGGAAGGAATAAAGGTAACGAAGAGGCCGGAATGTCAACAAGGCAATGGACTAGTTTGCTATCCTACACGTGGGGAAGGGGAATAATGGGGGAAAAAAAAGATGAAAGCCGTAAAAGAAGGGGAAGGTAAGGACAGAGTGTGATCGAGATTGTGAATGACCACGCACAGCTCATGTATACAGGCCCACCGCTCAAGCCATCGAATGCTGGTAGTGTCTGGCGCTATGCACGTCAAGGCTGCGTTATTACGGAGGTTCGAGACGGGTTCTGATCATGTATGGGCTTTCTGCATATGGATATTAAACCTGCTTGCTAAGCCACCTTTTTATCTTAATGATGCTATGTGAAAACAATGAGGAATCGGTCGTGACGAGAGGCATTTTCTTGCGCGCGAATCAAGCGGAGAGAGAACCAGACGAGACGCCTCCACGCACGATAGCGAAAAATGCCGTGATGCAGCGGCACCCGTCCATGCTCTTCTCACAGGACCAAGAACGGCGTTTCCCAGCGACATGTCGCCACAAGTTCATCGCGGGCGGGTGAACGAAGAGTCGAGGAAAAAAAAAAAAAAAAAAAGCGAAGAGGAGAACGAACGAGGGGGGCAGCTAGGGGTCAGGGAAAGGTCAAACTGGCACTGAGGTTGACCTCTGCTGCGAATGCAACTAGTGGCTTCAACGTTGCCGCTCGGTATTGCCGCAGGAGGTGGCAAGGCACGGACGCTGTAAAATACGTGCGCCCGCTTCGTCGGAACGAATCGGCAGAGACAAACGCACACGACGGGTGCGCAGTAAAGTCGCCCGGCAGGAGGAGCGCGCAAGATGCACGTGGCTGCTGCCGGCCGACACGCCGACTTACGAACAGGCACAATCACAGATTTCAAGGGTGCTCAATCTCCTCCCCGCAGGAGCGCTGAAAGGCACGGCGAGCCGATTAGGCGCTTTCTTAGCCGCCTGCAGCTTTCATTAAACGTCCTTTTCGCAAACGCCGGACCACCGAGGGCCTCTGCAGGCTGCACGTGCGCGCTCGAGGCGATGATGCAGTTAAAGGGAGAGGCACCCAGCGCTGCGGAGGAGGTCGTTCTGTTGTTACGGGTCACACTGCAGGGTCGCGCCGGCGCGCGGCCAGTGGCGCGGAACGAGGGGTCGTCCGACGGCCCGTCGGCGGTGGTTGCTGCAACCGGCGGCCAGGGCGCTCCTCCACAGAGTCCGGCCCAGTTCTAATACTTCGCCCGTGGCAGGTCTCTATGGAGCGCTGGCCGGCCACAAAAACTATGCTAAACACCGTGAAAACGTGGCGCTTGAAGAGCATCGCGGGCGCACCATTAAAGCTAGCTCACGGGTTTCTAGCGGAAGCAACCGGGCTCGAATGGAGTCTAAGTATGCCCTCCGGTAGCGTACTAATTCGCAGCTGGCGTGGCTGATACTGTAACGCACGCGCCTAATATCCGCCGAATGACTTCAGCACGCGAGCAGCGTTGCTTCCTTGTTCCTTGTTCTTTTTTGAAACGCACAAGAAAGGTACACGCATGAGAAGTGGAACACAGCTCTGTGGCTATTAATGAGCTAATTTACTTCTATTTATTTACGCAGACTTGCGAAAGCTATCGGCGCATTTGGCCATTCGCTCAAGTTGAACGGACGCTTATCATAAGCGTGCAGCTGATGAGGAGACACATCCGAGGCCCTAAGATGGTATCGGTGCAAATGTTAGGCCTATCAGCTCCCCGGCCTTTCCGCTTCAGAAAAGGGTATGCGAAAGGAGGTGCCGAACCCACTTAGGTAACAGCTGTCAATACCGGGCAAAAAGCTTTGGGCGCGCTTTACAAATGAAAACAAGTTTGACCCGCACCGCACACAAGAGAGCTGTCGGGGGAAAACTCGCCGCAGGATACCTGCAGGCGGGTCTTAAGAGTATATATGTGGGTCGTGCGAACGAGCGTGCTTTCCGAAGCGCGTCCCCGAAGGCGGTAGCCAGTCGCCCAAATGAGTCGCTGTCCCTGTTACGTGACGAGCCCGGGGGCGGGGCGGCCGACGTAATGGCTCGGGCCAACCTGCGTGCCATCGATATACGTCGACGCCTAAGTCGTAGAGGCCGAGGTGAGCACAGGAACGGTAATAAAGCTCGCTTCCCCTTCACCCCTCCCATACAACTCCCGGCGAGCCAGCCATTCGTTAGCTCAGACTCGTATGGGTGACGTATCTGCACTTTGGCCAATAAGAAGAGCACATTCGAAGAGCCGCGCTGACACACTTGATGTGCTTCGCGTGTAAAGTTGGTCGAATGTTAGAATGAGCGCCCGTGCTCACCGGCAGATGGCTCGACTCGATTAGTACTGTCGCCAATGGCGAATGAGATAGCGCCCTGCACCGAAAGACGAAGCAAAGAACCACGGAGCCGCGAAAGCTGACGGTATCGCTCCACGCGTATGGAAGAGCAAGCTGACGGCCTCTATCGGTCGGGGTAAAACCTGGCCCGTTATAGACGAAGGAAATTTCCCCGGGTGGATGTGCACGCCTCTGCCTCAAAGGGTTGGGCCTCGAAGGGCCGGCGTCGATGATGACGGGCGATCACTCGCACGAGCGGTAATGGGCGCTATGGCGAGTCCTCTTCGCCCGTGGCGGGTGATCAGGAAGCGCGCATGTGATGCGCCCGAATCGTAATGGGACGACTATGCGGCGGCAGGCGATTACGGCAGGCGTCTCAATCACGCGCCGGGACGCGACGTATTACGGGCCTTTGCCTCGGGAGCGTATACGCTCGAGGCGGCACATAAAGATAGCGTCCGGTTCACACGCCACAGCCTGCATCATAGAGATGGCCGAAAAACGGCACCAAGAACAAACCACCGAGCCAAGAATAAAACCCTACTGACATCCCACTCTGCGAGGGTAGATTACCAGCGGAGCTGTTTGTGGGTTACTGGTTGGCCACAGACTCTCTCTCAAACCGCACCGTCGCGCCGGAAAAGCGTTTAGAGGGTTGCAGCCCCGTCAACGTCTTGCGTTTTCCGTCTTGCGGTATTCGGGGTCCTGACGAACATCGAGGTTAGGCTTGCGTCGGCGGCCCGATCGTCCTCGGTGGTCTCCTTCTGCGCGTTTGTGCCCATTGCCACCAGTTAGTTTATACGAAGGCTTCACTAGCAACACACAATGTGGGAAGGCTAGCCTACAAGCATCAAGGTTACACGATCTCCTTGAAGCCGGTTACACTCTCAAACACGAAGTCATTAGAAGGGGGGGAGGGGGGAGGGGCATTTCTAGAGGGGAAATATACGCCACCCTCTGTCAAAATCTGAAGCACCAGAGGCGCGCAGACGGCCGAAGGGAGAGGGTGCACCGAAGTGAGGAGGAGGAGGAGGCTTTTAACGGTATACGCACGCAAAAGAAAAAAAAAGGGGTAGCTTATAACAGCTTCACGGTAAAAAAAGACGAGAATTCACGCGACCCCGGATGCGGATATCTGAATAGCATCCAATGCGTCTGCGTGAGGGAAACTGAATGTCGCATTAGGGCACGGGCTTAAAATTAAGAGGAAGGAATCTGGTACTCGCCGTCCTTCTCCCGTTGGAGGTATTTTATTGTTAACGAGCCAAATAACCGCACGTGGGTCGACCGTTTCCGATGAGACCAGCCTAGTTTCGCTATGCCTTTAACACCTTTGTGCACGCAATACCCACTGGATTACTTCCGAGTACTGGAAGGAAGAAAAGTAACGTTTTCCGCAAATATACATGTTAGTAAGCATTATTACCATTGAATACTGCAGCGATAAAATTTCAGCACTCAAGAACCAATACGCAACAGCCAACAACCCAAATGCCCAAATGCAACAGCCAATTTTCGCCATAAATTACAAACTTGCGCTTATCTAATAACAACATAGTGAACTACACTAAGCATGCCACTTCGTACGTCTTTCGGCCGATTCTTGGCCGGAGCACATTCGGCAGGGCGTGCAGACTTGCATTGTACTGCGGTACAGCTTGAAGGAGTTCTATCCGTCGGCTGCGATATCGGCATGCACCGTCTCGCTCACCCCTTTTTTCGCGTGCGACGAACGGTGTTGGACATTATTATGTACAGCGGTGCCAACGAGGTTGCGTCCTGTCCGCTTCCCGCCGAAAGCGTACCTCTCCCACGTTTTTCGCCGGGACAACCCTGACCCGTTACTCGTCGGGTAACCCGCTTTCCGCGTCCACTTGGCGGCTAAAGCTACATCCACACTAGCGTCAAACTTGCCGTGCCGCCCTGCCGACGGCAGCCAGCGGTGTCACGCCGCAGCCTTCACCCGCAGCGCGGGCGACGCCGCTGGCGGCCGACGGAAGGGCGGCACGGCAAGTTCGACGCTAGTGTGTACGTACCTCAACGGCTCCCACGGCGTCTTTCTTCGCGCCTTTCCCGTTCTTTTTGCGACATCGGGAACGAGGGCTAAACGTCTATACGGTGCAACTCAAGGGCCACGCATGTGTGACCCGTTTCGCGTCTAGTTCCGCGAAGCACCTCATTCTTACCACGGCTACAGACATACGGTAAACAACAATCGGCCCTCCTGGAGAATGCGATAGACCCGCCAGACGCATTGCACTGCAAGTTACGCAGGTTACGAATACCGGTAAACCAAATTTTCCAAACGTCCGACGAGTGTCGCAACAAATTCGCCCGCGACGTCACAATAAACCGACTTTAAAACACTAAGCGGCTGCCTGCATTTCGCGCGTCATGCCGAACTCCTCCAGGATGCAGTGCTTCGGGAAAACGAAGTATCGCCCCGAGCAATCTGGCCGCAGCGGCATCCCGGCGTAAGTGATATGTGGTCTCGGCGGTGGACGGCAAACTATACGCCCGTCGTTGTGGCACCAAGCTGACAGTATACGTACGTACATCGCCAGTACCTCCCTCCCCTTTTCCCATCGCCAGGGTCCGTAAGCTCCACGCCTGTTCGCTTTCCTCTCTAACGCGCATACCACACGAAAATAGAGAAAAAAGCAGCACGTTGTAAAGACGCTCGCCTCTACAGTCCAGGAGAGATCACGCTGACGATACTCGGCCGCGGCGATTTCGTTACCCACAGATTCCGACCTCGATCTCAAAAGGCGTAGGACAACAAGCGGCGGCGGAGCTGCGTCCCGCGTAGACGCGGGGACGAAGAAGAAACAAACAAACAAAAAAAAAACGTGGTCGCGTTTTCGAGCACTGTGCCAGCTGCGACCGATGGATAAACCGTTGGAGGCCGAAATTCCAAGATAGCCACAAAGATCAGCCGCTGCGACGTTTGCCAGGTACGCGTAGCATGGAGAACGGTGGCGCCGCACAAACGCGCTCGGCGCTGCTCTGCTGGCAGAAAATCGCCGCCGCTTCTCCGGCACGACGTTGAAGAACTGCGGAACAGTACGAATAATGCGCCTGTGCATGCGTGTACGTACGCATGTGTGTGCTTATGCATGCATGCATGCATATATGCATAAATATGTATGTATGTATGTATGTATGTATACGTATGTATGTATACGTATGTATGTATACGTATGTATGTATATATGTATGTATGTATATATGTATGTATGTATGTATGTATGTATGTATGTATGTATGTACACGCGATAACTGAACTACACCCAATATAACTGCCGCCAGAGACCAACTTCTTTACATGGGTCGACGAAAAGTAGACAATTGGTAATAAATACTAGATAAGACTGGAATAAGTATTACCAGAGTCCTTCAATGTATTAAGAGACTCTGGTATTACTTCTTACCTGCAGAGCTGTTATTGCAACGCAGAAAGCTGAACGTCAGCTTATTTGTCCAAAGGAACATCCATGAGTGAAACTTAAGCGCAAACTAACACAGGGACGAGAAAGGAAAACGACACCAGCACTTACTATCAACTGAAAGATTTGGTCTTATCCTATAAGCAATCGCGGCGCTATTGCCTGTCAGAATGCTGTACCTCCGATTGAACTGCATTTGCGCCACGTTAAGGGCGTCTAACAAATACGTCGGAGTGATAACCACACTTGCCGTCGATCCGGAAGGAGACGCCGTTTCCCGGTATAGGCACGGGTGCTAACTCGAGAACTGCGGCCCAGAGACAAAAGAGGGCTAATGCAGCGAAAGCAAAAGACACAAGACACTCACCGCCGGATAACCTGCGGACGTGCCTCTTTGGTTCGCCAGTCGGCGATTATCCATCACGCTTCGCCGGGAGATTGCCCTGGCCGATAGAACGCGGTCTGCCGTTTTTTCTCTGTCCCGCCCATACAACATCCTAAAGTCTCGCGATATGAAATGATGTACTTCCAGCTGTCTCGTATTCGATCTTATACGCAACCGTCCGCCCAGTCGAATGACAGTGTCCCCGGAGAAACGAGGCTAACCGCGCATAGCTGTTACTTACACTACGAACGCGGGCGGCGCTCACGCAAACGGTTGAGCGATTTCAAAGACGGCTACGTGCAAGTAATAAGACAGCAGATGTATGGCCGCTTGCGCGCATTCAGAGACGAGGTCGGCCCATGCGTCCTTATAACCGACTGCTCCCGCCAAGACACCAAGGGGACAGAGGGACGGAGAGATAGAGAAAATCACACGGGAAAAACAATGACAGGGCTTGCGAAACAAATGGGTCTTGAGTCAATATCAAAACAGCAAGAAACGCATCCGAGAAACCAGAAGGCCTGCTAGCTTCGCCTTTGCTGCTAGTGTGTGCGTGAGCGCACGTGTGTGCGTGTGTCTGTGCGTGCGCGCGTGCAAATACACACGCACGCACACCCCTGGTAATTATTGATAACATAACTACAATGAACTAGTTCACTGCAACCTAACCCTGTCGATATGTTATCGCGAGTTCTTGCAGAGCAGCTTTGTAATGCAACGTAGCAAAGGTTTCACACAGGCTGCTACAGCGACTTTCCCAATACTATTTGCGTTAGAAGAGACGCACGCGAAGCGTAGAAAAAAGGCACACTAATTCCGGGGAGGCCGTCCATCAGAATGTCACGTAAGCACCTTTTCACGTTTATGTTACGGCTGCGAAAATGCGAGAACGCGACGGATTTGCAATAGTACTTATACACCCAATCCCTTGAGTTCAACTTCGTATACGTGCCCACGGACTTGTTCGAATAAAACGGAGTTCCAACTACGGGGAGTCATTCTAAATGTCAATAAACATGGAAGGACCCAGAGACCACTTCGAGCGACGCGCAAAGTTGTTATGCGGATTCGCATTGATCCGCTAAACGTGACGAGTCACCGTTCTTCTAAGGTACTTCCTATTGCGGTTGTTTAAGCGACAATAGAATAGGCCGTAATAAGGACACCCAGGTGGTTAAAATTAATCCGGAGCACTCTGCTACGGCGCGCCTCATAGCCCAGATGTAGCTTCGGCGCGTTGAACCCCAAAAATTTAGCAGTGGCTTGGCTCTGCTATGCCAGGATATACGTAGCGTGAGCTAAGGTTCAGCAATCCAGTCTAGTCCAGTCCAGTCCTGTCCAGTCACTGCTCCTGGCGCATGCTCAGCACGGCTCTTAACGAGCCACGCGAAACGGCGATCAAGCGGCTCCGGTGCAGCGTCAGACTTGGCTACTGCGCTATTGAGGCGCACATCTGGGCACGCGCCGGCGCCAGTGCGTCTGCCGCGGCTATGACGCAACACAATCCACTTTAATCCAAATCCAATCCAAGCCAATCCAATCCAATGTCCCTCGCGCTTGCGCAGAACGGCCCTTCACGGCACACGCGAAACTGCTCAACCTCGACCAGTGTAGCTAACGCTACAAAGTATGAATTGGCTAGAATTCGCCGCAACAAACCAACACAATGAATACCTCCTCAAGAGCGCAATTAAGGTCGGAAGAGCAGAAATTCACCGACAGCGCGAGCCTCGCGTCCTGTACAAATGCCATCATGTGCGGCCCAAACAGCTCACAAAAAAATCGGAATCGTAGCCATCCAAAGGAGAAACAATCTAAAGCCACTTCAGAAGCGAACTCACTCTCTGTATAGTACCGGGCCGGATTGCTTATCCAGTGGAGAAGATTTACGAAAGTGCCCGATCACCTCGATGATAACATCGGCTGCTACGAAAACACGAACGACTAAAAAACCGCGCATGCGCCGTAAACACCAGAGAGTAAACGGCCGGAAGGGAGTGAACAAAATATTGCCTGCCATGAGCACTGTTCCTCGATCTGCGTGCACGATACGCTACGCACATTGCAAGCAGTCAGGCGTCAGGCAGCAGTGGAGTTCCCGGAACGACGCCCACAAAAAAACTCCAGCTGTCACGTCCGCCGAAACGTCGCAGTCCGCGTCTCCCTTACGCGACAGTAATGGTCGTTAGTCGGGACCTATCTCGGGGCTCCCGGTCGCCTCCTGCCAGAGCGACGAGAGGACCGCTATCTGGAGACGCAGAGCGCGAGCACGCGTGCTCCTCGAACTGTTGAACTTTCTCTCGACATTGCCAGTGCCGACGCTGGTGCACACAGCGACCATCGCATGGCGGCGGTACTCCCGGAGAAGCCGGAAGCGATTCGGAAGATGGCGATTCCAGGTTCTTGGAATGATGAGCACGCATTTAAAGCCGAAATGCGTTTAGATAAGTCTCCGCAAAGAACTACCGGGGGGCGAGGAGGGGTGGTAGGAGGCAGAGCTAACGTTACAACGACGAGAACACGTACCCTGGAGGATACTTTTTGAAGACTGCCCTTTCCGGAAACTCATATATATATATATATTGATTTTGAAGCTTGTTCATGTCCCATGCCAAGGATGGATGAAACCCTCTCCCATGAGATCCGCTATGCCCTCTCGCTGAAGCGCGGCTCGACTGGACACTAGCGCCATACTTCTCTATAGTACAGAATGAAACCTTACGGGTACCCTCTATTACATAACATCCCCCTCCTCCTCCTGTGCCAATTGACCCGCGCTGTGGCGGCAGCAAACGTCCTCACGAAGTCGGACAAGCGCTGCGTAAGCGCTCGATGAAAGAGCGCGCGCGTGTTCTCTACGCGACCGGCCATTGCCACCACGTCACGAGACAAGACACGCACAACATCGAACAGCGTGAACCACCACGGACACGCACAACACACAATGGCGCGATAGCTCTTTTTCTTTTCCTCTCTCCTCGTCTCTCCTTTTCAAGACGTTCCGCGTTGAGCGGACGCGCGATTTACGCAATGCGCTCGATGTAGAGCAATCGAACTCGGACACGAGAACTCTGATGCACTGAACACGAGGGGATGAATACGGAAAAATATAAGAAGAATAGAGGAATAGCACCTTCACGCATTGCGGCATTGTAGTCACGAAGGATGCACGAGGGGAAGCATAACAGAGACGGGACGCGCCGTGAAATGAAAATTGAAGAGAAAAAGGAACACGATAGTGGAATGCGTTGTATTGGAACGTGAGTGGAACACGTTGCGGAAAGGGAAAGGGCACACAGACGCACAAAGGTCGAAATTCACTCGAAACACACGCACGACCGCATTCTATTGTTAATGAGCTCGAGATGTTCGAGGCGAGCACGTTCAGCCTGCAGCCGACGGCTGAGTGTGCCTGTGTGCGCGCGGCCGCACACGCATAGATGAAAATCACCGAAACACCACGTGGTATGCCCTGAACTAAAAAAAAAAAAAAATACCGACACGGGCACTACAGTAAAAGGGTGTACGCGTATACGTTTCTGGCATTGTACCTGCAGGCTTTATTGCGCTGACTCTCCGCTAAACGCCGCTTCCGCGCACGAAATTCGCCATTCGCATGCGGTGTATGCGCACCCATTCAAACTTCGGAATTGTACCAGTCAAATGGTCTCATTCATTAGCAAGCCCTAAAGGCTTCCTCCGCGCCTAGTTGCTACAGCATTTACAAGCCAATCTACAAGGTACATTGTGGCTTTAGTTCGCAATTTGACTGAGCCGTTCCCCGTCTCGTAACTCGTCTGTGACGTGTCAGTAAGGTGATACGATAGAGGAGGCGACACACAACGGAGGAGATATCATCATACCAAGCCGATGTACGAGGGACGTAGTGCTATGATCCTCCACTTACTCTACATCACTCCTAGCTGCTCCTCAAAACTCCGGGCACCACACCAGACCCGCGAATGCTGTGGATATTAGGAAAAATAGTTCGGGATTTCTAAAAAGGGCAGCTATTATGCTTTTTGAAATACTTTGTATCTCGCCATATGTACAGGTACGGCATCACAAGAACACTCCCTGACTATTCGGTGCCACTCCAATTCCCAGTAACGGTGTCTGGGTTGGATAAGGTGTACGCTACTATGGGCCACTCACGGGTTCGATTAACCTGCTACGGAAGCTGCGTACTAATTAAGGAACGAAAAAAAAAAACGCCCGTGCGATAGCGCGCTTTGGATTACAGCACTTGCTGGCAAATACGACATATAGTCCTGATGCGTGCTCGACGTGCAAAACAAGGCCCTGAATATAGCCCACAAATTTACGTCACAATGCTGCACACAACAATTTTTGTTGCCCACAACCCTGACAACCCCCGCCTGAGTCATACCGCCTCAGCTTTGGTAGGAAAGACAGAATCAATCATCATACTATTACGGTGAACGGGATCCTTACAAAAGACGTATACGGTTTCGTGAGTCCGATAAAGGAACCACCGGTACATAAACTACGATAAAAAAATCTCATTTCACGTGCGTAACGACGCACTACTGGTTCCATTGAATCCCCCACGCATGAACGTCTTAGCAGCCAATGTGGCAGTGGCTCGGCAGAGGATTAAGCCCCCAGTACTATTCGATCAGCCTACTTCTCACGGACCACGTGGGAAAGAACGCGCGCCGCGGATGAGCGAAATGGCCTGCGGCGTTTAAAGCGACGCAGCGTAGCCATGGAGAGCGGATAGAAAAAACAGCAACAAATAAACAAAGATGTCCTTATACCGCGGACGCTTCCCAGAAAAAACAGAGAACTTCAATCTTTGTATCAACCTTGCTATACGGAATGACAACTTCCGGTTTTCTTTAGCGCCAGGGACAAGGGGGCAGAGTTACCAAATTGCAGGGCACCGCTGCTGCCGCGGCGGAAGGGGTGCCCGCCGCCGTTGACAGCCCGGACGGCAACAAAAACAATGGTAGACGCGAAGCAAGGAAAACTCCGCGAGAGTTTTGTAACCGGAGCGCCTGTTCAGTGTCGCCTTGAAGGCTCCAGCCAGTCGTTGCTTACAAAAGAGACAGTAAACCTCAACCAGAACTTTTACAGACTGGTGAAGAGTGTAAACCAAGTCCATACAGCGTGAAACCACAGGGCGCGAAATTTAAAAATGAAGAAGTGAAGGAAAAGCAAATCCTATCACTTGTATTCACCGTGACGAGTTTCTGTTTTTTTCTTCGCCCGACGTCTGGTAACGCCTGTGAGTAATTGTTAAATGGTGTCAACAAATAATAAGATCGGCGAATCGAACTACACGAACCGCTCCCGAGAGCCTTGGCACGGTTGACTGGCCAGTCGGTGTACCGCGGAGCAGATTTACTGGGCTTACTCACCCTGCAGACGGCGTTGTAACTGGAGACGACAAACGCTAAAGAAGCCGACCAATGCACCCTATTGCGCCATCGGCATGTGAACCTTGCAAAAACACCGGTCTGTGTCGCAGCGGTACCCTTTAACAACCCTTGCAAAGCACGCCTCGTGAGCGAAACACCTGGAGGTGGTGCCGAAGAAGCCGCCGCAAAACAGCTGACCCAGCAACACCTCAAGGATACTTTTACACAAAGGTCACTTGCTCCGCCACATCACACGAAATGCAATAGAGATGCTTGCACGGACAAATTTCGTAGTTATGAAAACTCGACGAATTAAAATAACATTAAATTTAGTGAAAAAAAACTCAATAACTGGCGAATGAACAGCAGAATTACAAACTAAGCGCTCAAATTAAATAATAATTTAAGAATGATTTTACCGAGGGTAAACAATTAATTTCCCTAAGGCTCTTCTGCTTACGTGAACGGCCACGTGAACAATCATCGCCTCCTGTATTTTTACAATGCCAAACGCATCAGCCCGGACCGGCCAACCAAACCCTCTCCCTCTACTCCGGCCACTTTCCCCCAATCTGTAGCCTTCCCAGCGCTTTAGTCACGTGGTCAGTTCATCTCGGGGTGACGCGTGGTGGAAAGCGGCAACGTTGGCAAAACGTGCTCCGCCGTGGCTCTGAGTTTTCTAACGCTGGCGCGAGCGCCATTACTTTGGCAATCTCAAAGATCGGTTGCCTTAGCAACCAGGCACAAGCCGCTCTCGAATTCAATTACGGTTGGGTGATCGCGGTTCAGCTCGGGGCCCCACCTTACGACATGCGGGCACTGAAGGCGTACCACTCACTCCCATTGGGAAGCGCGCGATGCGTTTGGCGTTGTAAAATACAGGAGGCGATGGAACAATACACCGTCGCAGCCTCCGCCGATTGCGACCAGCGCTCGGATCTCGGACGATTAGACGCGCTATCACGAATACAATTCCGTCCAGTCCCGAGACCGGGGCGGGCAATTGTAATCCGCACACGCGCACGAAGATGAACAACCCACGACCAAAGAATGCGAGGGCGCGCAGAGCGAAACAAAACCATGCCGCCGCCACGCTCCGACCGACTTTTGCGAGAGGATCCAATCAAGGAACGGCATTATAGCCAAACGCTTCCTCCGCCTGGGCGTATATACACGTAAGCGCGCGCGCACGCGACCGACCGCCTGTTCCCCTTCCGGGATCGTCAATGACCGATCTAATCACTACGCCCACGGACCCGCTTCGGTCCCCCCTCTCTCCCCCACGCTTCCTTCCTCCTAGCTTAAACAAAACGCCGGGGCTCATCAGGCCCATCACGATGCGGGCCCGGTCGTTTTTTTTTTTTTTTTTTTTCCCACTGCCCCGCTTTTTTTTTTTTTTGTTTCGTATTTCCCGCCAGCGTTTATCTTAGCCGGCCACCGGTGCACGAGCACGAAACCACGTGTCGGTCCACGAGTCGGCAGCCTCATTCATCGGCCTCCGTGCGCTCAGGCAGCAGGTGCTCCCGATTCGGAGCAAACGGCGGTCATCGATCAAGCACGGACTTCGGGATGGGCAACAATGAGAGAACCGCCGCGGCCGTCAGTTGGGGGAGACGATGCCGCGGAGCCCCTTCCAACGGCGGCGCGATTGTAACGAACACGTGCGAGATGATCACGTAACACGTGATGAGAGCTGGCGGAAGTGCACCAAAGCAGCTATAGCTTGAACATTTCGACTGCATGCGTCGGACGAAGCAGCAACGCACAGAAAATGGCTAATCTAGATCTCCTCCAGCTGCGCATCGTGCGCACGAAATACGGAAGCAAACGGTGGTGGAATAGAACAAATGACACAGGAGCAGACGCAATCGCGCAAAAGACGCTACGAGTTGGCTTCGCCGTGCCTCCAAAACGAGTCAGTAATTGCAACACATGCAGACGCAGTGCTCACCAAACAAGTTTGTGGTGTTCCCTGCAGCCCGCGATGCATTATAGCGGCGATTATCGCCCACAGGCTAGCCGTGCCATTTCGTTCATGAAGGGGAATGATTACTGCAGTACGTGGTCAAACGTGTCGTGCGCCGCTTGTCAGACATTGCGTGAGTTTGCTTATCCCTGCGTCGCATTTCCGCCTTTGAGGAAACCTGCGAAGTTCGACGGATGTTGGCGGAGGACCACCCAGGGCGCTCAATTGCGCCCGCAGGACAACCAATAAATGGCGTCGATTTGTTCTGGCTCCCTGAAACACGATGCCGTGACTGAAAAACGGCCGCCGACAGGCACGTGGAGCACTCGGTAACACCGGAAGTTAATTCTTACAACTAAGACGGTCAGAACAAGAAAAATGGGAGCGGTTTGCAAAATATTCTTAAGTTGTTCGGTATGTGCCTCACTATAGACGCTACTGTTGATACTCGATGCGCTTATAAACGAAAAAAAAAAAAAAATTAAGCCGTTCCACTCAATGTGAAAGCTGTCGGAAGTGCAGAACACTGCAGAGCGGTGCAGCTCATTCGCCATAATGGGCTGCACCGCTGTTATCCGCTTACCACTGCCACCCAATGCATTTCAAATTTCCCGCCTTCGCAGTGATCGCGCACCCCCTGCCGGAAACTGCGCCAGCGGGAGTTCTCTTCTTTTTGCGCTTGCTTTAATTTCGTACGCTGGAGCTGTTCTGCGCCATTTCGAACGCGTAATTCTTTTCTTGCGTGGCTGGAGCCTTCTTGCGGCATTTCGAACGCGCTATTTCTTCCTTGCGCGGCCGCTTACTATGGTAAAAACCAGTCGAACGGGCGTTCCTAACTAAAGGAACCCGGGGGCTGCCGGTTATATACACATGTTTTGCCTGAAATGTACCTGCAGTTTTCTTTGCGCTAAATAACGGGGAGATGTATGACAAGCGCCAGCGGTTCACGAGGTTTGAACGGTTATGACTATTTAAACCGGGTGGTTTTCGAAGCCTCAGCGTGACTCCCTGACGCCAGTACAGAAGGCTATACTTGGGTCCGTTATCTCGCTGCGCCGCCTGATTCCGACACTCGCATCGACCGTTAGCGAGCTAAAACGACAAGGTGAGCCCATAAAGTGTTTTGCACTTAAAACTAGAAACAAACCCTAACGTTTCCACTCGTGGCGGGCTCTAAGCGGCGCGTGACGTGATGTGTAGCCGAAGAACATTCTTGACTGCGCGCAGGAGGGCGCCTCCAGCCTCAGCTTTGAAAATCCCCTTTATCCCTTTCTTTCTGTGTATTATCTTAACTCCACTGCCCTCCTTCTCTATATATATATATATATATATATTCATCTGTAAAGCTGAGCCTCCCGACTCGCTGGACCGTTTCTGACTCGTTGGACTTTCTCTGACAGGGTAACGAGGCGGCCCATACAGCAACTCGAGGTCTTACTGTCCGAGCAGGCCCGTCTGTTACCCCTAACCATGTAGCGCAATCCACTCGAGATAACCTTATTAAGTACGCGGCTATCACCGCGCACTACCACCTCCTCCGCCAGAAATACCCTCCAGCACACTCACTTTCTGGAAAGGAAGAACGCTTGTGTCGTCTCCTTCAAACTAATACCCTTCCGTGCTGCGCACACCTTTATCGCATATACCCCGATCAGTATCCATCACCCCTATGCCTCCACTGCGGAGATGTCGACACCACCTGTCACGCCATGTGGGCGTGCCCTCGAAAACCCTTACCCCTAATCCCCACTGTTGATCAATGGGAGGCGGCGTTGGGCGGCTCCGACCCCGGGGTCCAAAAAGCTTTGGTGGAACGTGCTGCCGAAGTCACGGCTGGGCTGCGCCGCCGCTAAATTGCATACTGCAATAAAGTTTATTCCTCCTGCTCTTACGTGAAAGATCTTTTTACTCGCCGGATCTCAGGATCCTTCTTGTCTCCTAATCCGAAGTGGACTTTTTTTTTTTTTTTTTACTTTTGGATAATTCCGACTACATGGACCGCTTTGAACCTCTTTGGCTGTCACGAAACTTTTTGGCTCTTTTGATTCGCAGGACTCCTTGAGTCCGTGGATCGCTTGGCCATAAGCGACGCACATTCTGCCGTCGGGACAACCCGCGTCGGTTGCGTCCATCCTCTCTGCCCAGAATACTTCGAAATTTGCGTAACCCACTTGGAGCCGAAGAAAGGGACAACATTTTGGGGGAGAATTATCGCGACTGACGTAATTTCTGGAATGTGACGATCACCTTCTAGTGCCATCTACGCATCCTTACGCTCACGGCGTTTCGAGCCGCATCAAGGCCTGTAGGCGGCCGCGTTTCCTGTCAAAGAAGGTCGTTTATGACGCAGACACCTGTTAAGACGCCTTTTTTTCTCCCCCTCGGCGCTTTACGCTGGACGACGGAGCAGTATTTTAAAGCGTCGTTACCGGCTCACTCGCAAAAAGAAGAAACTAATCGCGAAGACGAGGCGGCGGCAGAGCCGGCCCAGACGCGACCTTCCACGCCGGAACAGCCACACGTGCATCCCCTTGCCCGTAAGGATTGCAGGTGGCGGCGGTATTCGCGGCGCAATGAACGAAAATTACAAAGGACAACACGCGTTCAAAGAAAGAGAGAAAATGCGGGAGGAAATCAGGCGTGCGCGCGTGCCCTTCGCCGTTGGCCAGGAAGGTGGCGCAGCGGGGCGAACCCGAATCTCACGCTCCCAAAGACGGCTTAATTGCTACCCTCCCCCTCTTGCCGCACGGCCTGTGCACCAACAGCCCGCCAGTGGGCAGCGAATGCCTCGCACAGCACTGGCCACGCATGCCTCGCATTCGCTGGCGAGGCGGCGGAACTACGCAGCGTGCAGACGACGCCAACAGCAGAGCCGCCGACCACGCCGACGGCTGGGTGTTCCCGCCGTTGGTGCACACGCCGCTGGCGCGATTAAGTTGCCCTGAAAGCGGGATGCGTGAGGCGTTGCTGGGAATGGTCGCCGCCTCGACCCGTTGAGCAAAGAAATAAACGCGCAACTAAAAGAAATCTGTGTACACCAAATGCTTGCGGAAGTATACGGTCAGCCCGACGACCGCGTCTTCACGCTTGTAACTGCTTGCCCTATTTTGGAGGCGAATAAACAGCCACAAAGTCGCACCCGTAAATTAGTGAGTACCCAAAAATGTTAACTAGAAAAATGTGACAGAGAGGCCTAACGTTAACGCTTAACGTTAACGCGAGAATACGTGTTGCAACGTAGCTACGACGCGTGATTCGATAGCACACCGCCATGACAAACTGCTAGTCACGGCTGGAACTTCCCTCACGGCTGCGAGATAGCAGGCCTGAGCTATTGCGCTTGTCCCCCTTGTTTGCTCTGATTCCGTGTGCTGCCGAGTAAACATCTGGTGCTAAGTGGCAATCAGTGCCACTGATCACTGCCATCACCGATCAGTGCCACTGTGCACTAATACACTGCACGCGGGCCTTCTGTCCATGGTACTGTTCTAGATTTCGTCTGAGTGGTCGACTGTACACTGTGGAGTCAGCGCATTAGGCCGATAACGCCTAGCGCGGATACCTGCGACGCCGCGACGTCACAGTTGCATTATACGAAGTACCTGTGCACCTTGCCGTCTTTTAAAAGGAGGGCCTGTATGCACGGTAAGGCACACCGCTAATAAATAAACGCTCACCAAAAGATGGAGACAACACAGAGCGGCACCGGTGGCGGTGGTCCACGCCATTATCGGAGGAAGTGGCGCGCGCGCACGGGCGGCCAACAGGCGCTTTTGTTTCGCGCCAAAGCCGACGCGCACGCCCATCGCTCGGGCCGATCACCAACGGAAGCGGAGATGAGATCGCTCGCGCATAGAATATCGCCTCCTGGCACCATCGACGCGGCTTTCCAGTTTATCTTTCCCCTCGCGTGGGTGCATAAAGTTAAGCAAAAGAAAATACGCTCTTGAGTGCGCCAACCCATCGAGAATCTTTCCCACCAAAGGGAGAGAGGGACATGTGGAGAGAAGGAAAACAGCCTAGCACGTACGGTTATCCATTATTAACGGTATTCGCCTTGTTAACCCAACCTCGCTTCACAGCCTTCCGCGCACTTTATTCCCAGCACGACGTTCGCTTCCGTGCGGGCCCTCCTACGGGCTAAATCCACTGCTTTGGGTACGGGTCTTTGACCACCTGTCCTGCGTACACAACAAGCGCCCTTTGCGCTGCTCTGGTACGCTTCACACGTCTCACTGGTTGGAATTAAATGAGCGAACTGTATTCATTTGGGTGGTTGCTTTGGGGAAAAAAATTAATAGGAGTAGAGGGCCGCTACGCTGGTGACGTGTTCGATAAGGCCTCACTCGGCAGGGAAAACTGCCTCGAGGGAATTTCCAACCAATCTCCGTTAATCTGTGTCTTCCCCAGACCCTGCTAATAAACACTACCACTACCGCGCAGACCTCAGTAACATGAGAGTATCGGGCAGCAGACGCGTGTCTACTCAGGTCCAGACGACTGGAAGATTGGAAGACCAAGCTCATCTTGTCTTCTAATCTATTCACACCCAAATTTTTGTCAGCTGTTAAGAAAGGATAGGCGCCGACGACAAGAATAAGCGCACGCACGCACACACGCACACACACACACACACACACACACACACACACACACACACACACACACACACACACACACACACACACACAAAGGAATCAGAAGACCTCTTCCTGGCCACGTCCTTGCTCGGCCTATGATGCCCCAGAGAGAGACAGCAAAGAAGCCGTTCCAGTTTAATCCTTCACCTCCCTTAATCACGACGTTTTGATCGTGTCTCGTCGGCTAACCCTCGCAGAGCGAGTTCGGAAGACGGCACAACCGGGCGTCGCGTATACGTAAGCCGGCTTGTCCTGCCTCGCCGGCGCTTCCCCATTCCGCGCGCTTTTCAAAGGGAAATGAGAAAAGACGGCTTTTCGGATCGGCGGCGGCGGCAGTCCGTCTCTGGCACGGCGATATCCGCGCAGCCAGACTGACCGCTTTCCAGGCGCCGGAAGTCGATAGCGCGCGTATATTTGGCACCTTGGCACGCATGAAGCCAGGAGGAGGCCAGGAGGAGGCATCCGCGTTCCTCCCCGCGCCCTCGCCATCGAACCGTTTTCACGCACGGCAGCGGGGCCGGGTAAATAAATGGAGGCGGCCTCGCCGCTGTATCGACATTATTGTGTCCGATGAATAATCGCCCCTGAACTTGCTCGATCGGTGGAGAACGGCCGTCGGACCGCCGTGTCCATCGAACCGCGACCCGACGGAGGAACGCGAGGCCTTGGTTCTGCGCGGGCATGAGTTATGCGCCTGCTTCTCGGGGGTTTTCGCAGCGTCGGCTCTCCAGAAAACAAGGGTAACGAGCTTCCCAGCCCTTATTTTTCCCCTCTTATCGTTATCTCTTGTGTGTGTGTGTGTGGGGGGGGGGGGGGGGGGGGAGGGTAGAGATAAAAAATTGCGCGAAGCAACAGCAAGTCGATTGGATCGCGCATTGCGCCCACCAATCAAATCTCCCCGCCCGTAACGGGAATTATTCGGTATATACAGCTGCTGCTGCCGGTTCAAAGTCAGCAACGCTAGCCAGAGGAACAGACAACACTTCCCGCCGATCTGTTTGTGTGGTCCTGCAAGAGCTTTTGCGGTAGACTAGCTCATCTTCGTAAGTCTCTGTGCGCGCAGAACCTTCCGGCCGCCGCCACTCAAATTTCTTCTGACCGACGCAACGTCCGCGTGGCGACCAGGACAGCACTGCATCTCTCCAGGGCATCGCATCCTTCAGAGCAAGGGGAATCGTCCCAAGCCTAGACGGCCCTTACATAACGATATCGACGGACATAAGTTATGGAATGGCCAAGTGCTTCCTGGAAAAAACGCGGGTGGCCTCTTCGACGCCGTAACAGATGATGCGGCTGAAGAACGGGTCCATCGCGTGCTCGAAGCAGCGTCGCTCGCGTCACGACGCGATGCCCGATCCGGCATAGCCCGATCTCGCATGGATGTGGAGCAAGTGCCGCAGGATCGTAACATATATCGGGGGCTTATGCCACAGAGTGCTCAGCTGACGTTGGCGGTTGGTGAACCATAGCCACGCGTCTCTGACTAGGCGCTACAGTTCCACAAAACATGACAAGGCACGCGGCCAGCGCGCGTGTGTAGATTACTTGCACTATCATTCTTTCTCCGATGCAAAGTACGGAAATACAAGTAAAAATATTAAAAGAGGGAAAGGGGGTGGTATCGACCATGATGGATCGATTAACAAGGAGGCAGAAAGACGGGTTTAGAGGACGCACCAGACAAGCAGCGAAATGATAAAAACAGTTTACGAGCTAATTTTTATTTGTTTTTTTTTTTCCTTATAAATGACATTTTTGTGTATCGCTGTGTTCACGATGTGTGACGAACTGCCGGGCACGGCCCCACAATCCTTCTTTTGCTTGGGCTGGCCCGCACCTGTAACCTGTTCCTTGATAAAATAAAGATTATTGCTACTTTATTATTTTAACCCAGTGGATGTACCAGACAACAGAGGCAAAATAAGTAGATTCCGCATTAGGACTACCTTGATGAAGAACAAGATACATGCAATGGAATATGAGGAAAAAAGGCAGTCAATATCAGCCACCTGTACCGCTAGAAACCCGGTCGCAGTAACAATGGCGACTCGACTATAGAGATACGAGGCAAGCGCTGAAAATTTAGCAGTAGTGCACATACTAAAACAGAAGGACAGATCTAGAAAACAAAAGTACGCACAGCGCATTTGTTTTAAGAAAAAGAAAAGGCAGTAGCCGAAGTAATTCTTCCTTCTTACGCATGATGCGCCCACAGACCTCGCAGGCAAGACGTTAGTTTGCCCGTACGGGCCATCCTTCTTAACTAAGCGAATATGAGAGCGGTTAGCCTACTTAGATGCTCTTCTTTTTCTTCTAAATTGCGTGTGCCGACAACTCCGTCATGGCGCCGACCACTCTCGCGTCACTATCATTCCGCGCAGCCCACGTCCTCGCACATGTTCGCGTGCACGCTTCCCTCGTAGATCAAACGACTTGACCCAATATGTACTCCAAGTCCTTGGGAGGCCACCGCTATACGCCCGCACTGAGCGGCCGTCAGGACTCGGCCCGAATCCATTACGGCGCAGCCGTTCGTCATAAGCATCTATCAAGAGACCCAAATCCACGCCGTGTACGCACAGAGCACTCACTCGACGCGTGCGGCCCGTTCACGCGGCGCCCAACACTTGGCACCCCTCGCATTGTCCCGATCTTGCGACGCGTGACGCAAGTGCGCGCCAAGAACGGATTAAATCTCTAATTTGCGTGCAGGACGGACGCCATTAAGGTCATGGGCGCCCTTGGGGCCGCCCGACGACAGACGAGGCTGCAGTCCGGGACGGGGGGAAAACACAAAAGGCCATGTCGCGCGTCACGCGTGTACGGACAAACTGGCCCGCCAGCAGACGTGTCCACTCGCGTTTCTGCGTGCTTGATCACCGCGTGCCCCCTTCCCCTCTCACGCGACCGTTAGTATTGCTGCGGACGCGCAATCTGCAGGGGCGAGTTTAGTAGATATACAGCGCATCGTGAGGAATTTTCCTGCCGTCATCCAAGCCGCTCAAGCTTGACGTATAGCTACTAACTTCCCCCTTCAGTGCCGCGGCCTCCGAGCCCGTTCGGGTTGGACACCCGTGGACATTCCCCGATCGTCTCGGGCTTCCTCCGCCACTAATGAACGGACCACACGCAAGGACGGCTCTGTTAATGCTGATGGCGCTGGACAGGCACAGGGTCGGCACAGCGGAAAATAATCACGCGACCGCTCTCCTGCGGTGGGCCACATATCCAAATGCTGTCGCGGAAACATTTTCGAGCCAACCTGCAATGGGAGAAGGCTGAAAAGGGTTATTCCCTCCTGCTGGTTTGTCGGTTGAATGCGGCAGCGTTGTTTGCGTTGCCCACCCGATGGAATTTCGCGGCAGACAACAGACCGCCGCCTACGGATTCCAGAGGAAACCAAACTAAGGCCCTCCAGATGAACAGAGAGAGAATGCGTTGAAAACAGGGCACGCAAGTGGATGAATTCCCCCCGTCGATACTCGTACCAAACGCTCAAACGCACGTGGACTAAGCGCGCACGTGCGTAACATTTGTAGGATCGAATGCGCGCCCGCACGCACACTTCCCTTTGTTATTTATTTACAAGTACCACTGTCTAACAGACCGAGACATGGCAGGAGTAAGTACAGACAAATAAACGCGAAAAACCTAACAGGAAACATGATTTGTTATTTTCTTGCGAAAAGAACATGCAGATAATTGTTGCAGCTAACCCGTCTAAGTTGCTCCTCAAGGAAGGAAAGAATACACCAATTGCGTCTTATTAGGCTACTCACTCTTTAGTTTCTTCGCTAGTTTCTTCGTGGGAATACGTATACTTGTGTCATTCCGTGGTTATTTTAGTTTGCGAAGCTAATGGGTGATCTTTCCTTTCCGTCTCTTATATTAGGGATGCTATTTTTTTCGCGTCTGTCCTTCGACAGATGCCAGACCGGACACCAGCGACAAGGCTGAAGACTTTCTTTAGTAGCACATCCAGCGCACTTCCGCCAAAACATGCGGGCTCGACCTTCGCGGTAAGATTATTTAATGCCGGAAGCATAACCGGGACACTTATCACACGCTCTGACTCTGCATGCGCGCTTAAGTGATGGCGCATTTCGTACGACTGTTATTCTTGAGAAGATAAAAAATAAGGAACAGAAACTTTCAGTAACCATCCGTCTTTGAGCTACGTGAACTGTAAAAAGACATACATACTACACATTTGCGCAAAGGCTTACTTTTTTTACATTCGTGGGCCAATTTCTGTGTTTACACGAAAAAAAAAATAGAAGAGCACATTATGGTCGATGCACATCAAATGGACAAGCCGGTGGGAACGCACTAAACTTACACCTCATAATTTTGCATACGTTTTCGCCTTCAGTTCTGCCGACATACATACGTTCCTCTTTGTACGTTGTGCGCAAAGCAATGCTTAATTAAGGTAGGCAGGAAGAGGCGTTCTGCTGCTTGGATTAATTAAGGACGCGGGTTCGATTCCCCACCGCGGCGGCTGCTTTTTAGGCGGAGGGGAAAAACAAAAATACCAAGTGTGTTAGAGATTTCGGCGCACGTTAAAGATCCCCAGGTGGTCAAAATTAATCCGGAGCCCCCCCTTCCGGCGCGCCTCATCGCCTGCGTTGCGTCGGCGTGTTAAACCTCATTATCGATCAAGGTAGGCAGAAAGCAGGAAATGAAGGGGCAAATTTCTGGTCACTGAGGTCACCCACTATATCTAAATAACTCGGTTATGAATGCCAAGTGTACGGTACACGAAGAGGCGATATAAGATTGTGCACAATACTCAATAATCTAAAACGCCCCATGCAGATGTGGTAAGATAAAGAAGCGGGATTCCCTATTGCCGAGTGATATGTTACCACCATTAATACCAGATGGAATCCCACGTGCATTGCAGCAGCACGGGAAATACATTTGCAGAGTTTGCACGCGCGGACAGTATCTCGGGCCTGCAGCTGACATTCTGTTTTTTTTGACAGGTTGCCCTTGTGATATGCTTCATGCCTGAAACAACACTAACTCTGGGTCAACAACCGCATTGTAACGTCGTTCAGCTTCGCCTGTATACGCTCAGACCAACATATAACGGCCTGCTCTACGGTCTGATTCGAGGACTGCTCGTTCCAATTTCATTATCGACCCGACTTGCGATGAATTGTGGAACTAAAACAAAACAAAAACACTGATTATAGGCCGTAACACATCGCTCTGGATTAGTTTAGACCTCCTGAAGATTTTTACGCGGGGCATGACATCATTTTCGCCTGTCATTAAAAAAAAAAAAAAACGCGGAGCACTTTCCAACTAGCGGCCTACGAACGGCTCCGAGACACCGCCAGACAAGATTTCCTCGCGGAACGCAGCGGGAAAGGGTTGCTGAATACGACGACCGAGCAAAACAAGCGCAAATAAATCAGACTCAGACTTGACACGAAGATGCACCGTGGAGGAGAACACGCGTCTTGAATGTATCCTTACATGATATATAGTCCCCGTTATTCAAAATCCAATTACAGATACAATACATCAGTAAAAACGCGGTCTAGTTGGCTGAATAACTCAAATACGTGGTGGCGTTTCTGCAACACGCAGCGTCACTAGCGCACGCAGACGAGGACACAAACGCAAGAAACGACAGGAATCAGCGCTTTGTCCTGTCGTTTCTTGCGTTTGAGTGCTCGTCTGCGTGCGTTGGTAACCCTTTTAACATGCGTCCCCAACTAGCCCACCAAGCCATCCTCCTTGTTCACTCACAGCTCGACCTACATTATTCAAAACATGAATGCTCTTAGTCGGTGTTTCGCCGTACACAATAACATTCGGACAGCAGAATACGGGAACCTCAGAGACTTGACTTGCTACGAGGCCACGCAGCATCTCGAGAGATTCGTGTCAGTGTTTGCCACAGGTTCATTACCTCCCTCCCTCCCTCTTCCCATCCGGACAAGGTCGAAGAGCGTGAACGCCGTCATCTCTCCAACAGACAAGGATGGGGACTGAACGCTAGGTTTCACCTCAGTCAACACAATCGGGAAAAGCCCCAAGCTGAGGCAAGAAAAGAGAAAGATGGAGAGGTCCGCCTCCCTCCCGGCGAAGCCGCGCGGCGGAACGGATCGGTCGCAGGAGGAAAGCGGACCGGAGGTCATTGGTCAAACCAATGGAGAAATACCACGCGCAATGCGTGGAAGAGGAAAGGTGCGCGGGGGCGACCTTAATCGGACTGCCGTTCTCCTTTCGGTGTCCCCGAAAGCGAAGCTCTCCGGTCGCACCACTCCGCGTGCCCCCCTCCTAAGGCAAGAGTGTCTTTCCGTTAATTCGCTCTTAGGGGACACGTGGCCTTGCCTCTTCTCATCTGTTTTTGGTGCGTGCAGCTTCTTTCCCGGCGAGTTTTGCCTTTTTCGCCGTATCCTCTCGAAACGCTGCGTGTACGAGTATGTGGCATCCACTCCACTGAGGCACGTTCCACAAACGGTAATCTGTCCTTCCAGGGGGGTAAAAATGTAAAAAAAAAAAAAATACAGCCCTTTCCTTAAAGGCGGTTTGTTTAAAGCAGAGAACGCGAATTTGGGGCGTTTCAAAGCTGGATGGCTTACGACTCGAGAGCGCTTGTCAAAGGATGTAGCGTGTCCCTGTGCAGAGGGGACAAAATTTTGAATAATCGTTAAAGGGACCCTGCAACACTTCTTTTTTTCAATTTTTTTCTTTTTTTGAAATCTTAAATGCTTCCAGAGCGTAGTCACCCAACACACCCAGACTTAGATTAGGGGGTCGCAAAGTACCTCAGTCAGAAATGACTGCTCTATGCCCATCAGATAACTTGGAAACTCGCTCAAAAGATTTTTCTCTCTTTCCCGGTCTTGGCGTTCCTTCGACGGCTCGAATTGCGTCACTAAGGCCATGTAGCGGCTGTTGGCCGATTTCCTTTCATTTGCAGCAACGAACGCATTCTATAGCAACTTTAAAAATAAAGGTACAAAAACAAAGCCGAAACGGAAGACGTATCTCCTGTGACCAGTCAATCACGCAGTGCCGCTCCGTGCTGGCGATAACTATAGCTTTGGCAGTGCTTCCAGACGCGAAGGAAAAAGCGTTTATCGGAAGTGTTGCAGGGTCCCTTTAATGGGACCATGAAGTCAACATAAACCCTCGTTTTATATGAAGCACTTGAACTAGCCTTTGATAACTCGCTTCACTCCACTTCGGCCCCGACGGACGTTGCTTTTACTGAAAGCCTTTCCCGCGAAAACAAGTCACTAATATTATTAAACAAATTTCCCGCTGCGCAACGTCGTTAGTGGCGACAATCGTGAAACACCAAGAACCAATTCGTCAGCGTGTTTGTTAATTGTATAACAGAACTCAAGAGGCGCAATCAAACTGGACCAGAGGCAGCAATACAATTGCGAAGTCGTGTTTATTAACGGCAGCTTTCATTGGCGGCTGCCAATCACATAAAAAAGCCTTTGTGACGTCATCAAAACAGTGCGAGGAAGTGCCGTGTGAGTCGCCACTGTTGCATGTTTTTTTTTTTCCAAATGCCTGTCTAAATGTTTGAAGCCTGCAAGTTGCCACGATTGTTATTCCACGTGACAATCTCTCGACCAACCCAAGCCTGCGTTTTGTCTCCACATTCCTTTAAATTTTGTTATGCGACTTGATTCAGCGCTCGGGCCTCGGCGGAAGGCGACACACGGGCGGACAAGGAGCGCTCATCGAAGGGCGAGCGACCTTGTATGGCTCGGAAGCAGCGGAAGGACGGCGTGTGTCGACCCACGCAGGACGCTGATTCACGGCACGCGCTGCCGCAAACGGTCCAGGCGGATAGGAGAAGGGAGACAACGAATGGCGCGCTTCCTTCAGGAAAAGCGACGCCAACAGATACGACAGCAGAGACGGATACGCTTCCAGGGCTCTTTTGACTACACGGTCCGGTCCGCGCACGAGGAGATCGACCCGTATGCATGCCAAAACCTAAACCATGAAGCGGAGCCAGATGGACCGTGCAGCCGCAATTTCCTGCTACGGCCAAACTAAAACAAATGGGAAAGTAATAACGTATACAGCAGGCAGGCCGCCATGAAGCGCACACTGGAAGTCCTGAAGGCGACGCGCTAGTGTAACCGAACAGCCACAATCCGGTCTGTCTCATTGCACACTTTTCACGCCGCGACTAGAGGACATTCAAATTTTATTTCCACAAACCTTCGGTGGAGAAGTAAAATACTAAATTCCGCTTGGTGTCGACGCGGCAGAACACTTCGACGGGACTGACGCGCGACTTTTTTTTTTTTTCTTTTTTTTTTTTTTTTTGATACACAGGAACAGGAAGGTGCGTGTCCCTCAACACCAGGCAGCCTCTCGGCAGTGCTACCTGCGGCCAGAAACGGCACCAAATCCGTGGCCGAGCACGACAAAGCGCCGCTACGTGTGTCACACAGGGAAGCGAGACGAGGCTGGAGACGTCGGCCCAGTGTCCCCGACAGCCACGCAAACAGAGAGAGCAGGATGGAAGAGAAGAACACGAGCCCGCGAACACCTCCGCCACTCAGACAGCGACCCAGTGAAGCTGTCTGCCGGTTGACAACGGGCCGTGTTCATCGTGCGCGCCCCGCCGACATCGCGCTGGGAACGACCTAAATACGCCACAGCGGCAGCGTGCGACACACATCGCACGGACACCGAGACGTCCCCGTCGAAGAGAAACCAACACACACGCAGTACGAAAACACGATTCCCGGTACGTCAATCGGTCCGACAGACGTCGCAGTCCTCTGCCCCCCTCCCCGAGTCGAATGTGTGCCTGCCTGTTCGCAGTTCAACCCGCGCGCGCGACGCGTGGGGCGGGCGAGGATTAAGTCTGCAAGAGCAGCAACATTCCTGCTGCGTTAAAAGCCGGACGTGCATAGCCCGCCGTTTACTGCCAAGGCTCGGCCAAATGACGGGGCCTGCCGAGAATGCGGGTTGAAAAAACACACAAGCTGGCGCGGTGCGCCTGACGACTAACGAAACGAAGAAAAAAAAAAAGACAGAAAGCACCGCACTGAGAGTGACTTTGGAAAACACCGACGATACGAGCTCTTGGCAGATGCCAGCCTGTTGACGGCGAAGAGAAAGTCCCTCGCGCAGCGCAAGCACGAAGCATGCATTATTCAAGAGGCTAGTTATAAAGGCACTGCATATCGATTGTGCAGAGCGCTGGCGAATATGTAAGTCAACACTAGAGTGCCTAACAAGTAAGTCTTCTCAACGCTATCGCGCCACCTTCGCTTCTAACAATGTCCCGACGCTCTGATCGCGCGAACTTTGTTTTCACGAGGATGCGTTAACTGCATAGGAGTAAGCAGGCTGTGATGAAATAACACGCAACGAGACGGCGACCCTTCGGAACTACTTGCATATCCGAATAGTCAAGTCCATGCCACACATACATACATCAGCATTTGTCGAACCGAGAGAGATCAAAGGGACGCCCGGCAAGATGCACAGTCTGCACACGAATACTCGAGTATACGGCAAACGCAATCAACCCTCCGGCCTTCAGTGCAAAGGGCTGATAAGTACGCGAAAAATAGCTAGCGACACAGAGGTGAGTCAGATCTGGGAAATGGGCTCTGCGCAGTTCTCCGTGGCCTTGCGGCAAGGACATCGCATGACGACAAAGGCCGTCGCACAAGCGCAACGGGCACCTGAGAACCAGGGGGGGGGGAGGAGTTGCACGACGACCGCGGCGGGAACAGCGTCCACGCAGTCCGCGCACGGACACTCTTATCTGCGCCACCGCCGACAAGGCTTGAAAAACAGCCCGCGCTCGAGATAAGCCTTCGCCTCGCGGTGTCTGAACTTGTCCAGCTGTGGCCGCAGATAATGAAGACTGAAAACAAAGGGAGCGCCTCGGGGATATACGATGCGCTAGAGAGATCTCGTTGAGATTGCCCACAAAGGAAGGGCGGCCCGCTTCAACCGTAGCGAATTCCAGAGATAACAAGGGGCGATTGCGAGCTTGATTAATATGTATTTGTCGCGTTGACGTTAAATGGCGCTCACGGATGGACCTCTGACATTTTTTTTCTTCACCACACACACCGCTGGGAAACCCGAGCGCGAAGACGTCTGTCACAGGAGAGAGAGAGAGAGAGAGAGAGAGAGAGAGAGAGAGAGAGAGAGAGAGAGAGAGAGAAGAAATCCACCGTGAGAACACGTTTTCGCCATTCTACGTTGTAAAGAGTGCAAGGGGTCAGTGAACAGCACGACATCATGAACCGCGCAGCCCTGAGCAAAGTGAAGCGGGGTCGTTAACGGGTCACTGAGGTGAATTCTTTCAGTCGCCAGACTCATTCGTGGCTGCACTGGGTAAATCTTACCTCAAGTAATCCTTGATTTGACTATTTAGCGGAAATCTGAAGCCCTAATTAATGTGTTGAATCCAGAGAGAATAGGAGACACCGGCAGCCAAAGCCGGATGCCTACCGAACTAAGGTGATGACGTCACACTTGCTTGTAATTTCCCCGAAATGCCGCTGTTTCGTATTATTGTTAATTTCTGAAGGTATTGAATTTTGATATAGCAGTATTAAAAATCGAGTTCCACCCGGTATTACGCGAAGCTTCTTAGTTAGTTTCTTTGGAGCGATAACACACGTCATCACTCTGGTACAGATCGATCGATGGATCAATCAATCAATCAATCAATCAATCAATGAATCAATCAATCAATCAATGAATCAATCAATCAATCAATCAATCAATCAATCAATCAATCAATCAATCGTGTGCCTACCATGGGAAAACACGGCAGAAGGACGACATAGCGAATTCGAGGCGAAGATAGATTCGGAAAGCTCAGTATAGGCCAATCACAAGCAACCTGACCATGACGATGATGATAAAACCCACACACTGGAAGGCGCGAAAGGCTTCAAGACCCGTGAGCCAGCTTCGGCTGCGTAGGCGAGGAGCAAGCGAATTCTAGTAAAGTACTGTGCCCCACTCGACGGTAAACCCCCAACATAAGCCCGCAACGGAAAAACGCCTCGGCGACGCGATGTTCACGTCACAGGCATTCCGAGTGACTTTCCTCGACGCCTCGTCCCGCCTCTCAGCGCGCAATGAGCGTAAATCCAAGGAGGGAAGGTTTTTCCACCCATATACGAAGTCCTCGACATGAACCGCACCGACATCGCCTCGCCCACCAGGGCAGCGCCCGAGTCGATTTGGGCGCGAGGGACGAAATTACGGGATATTAATCACCGCTGGCATTATTACGCCTATAACCTTGGCCACGAGCCAGACAGCGCTCGCGAAATCAAGGCGCCGGCTAACGACTCGCCGTAATGGTTAACACGAATTCGCAACCGCTTGGTCAACCACAAGGGCATTGGCGCAAGTCGAGCGGCCAACTTGCCACGCAGCACGCAACGACCGAGACATTCGAAAGACACGCAACAGAGAAGCCGACCGGGAATGGGACGCTGCGATGTTTCCGCGAACGACGAATACACACGCGTGCCGGGAGAAACGAGAACTGAGCATCCCCGAAGGAACGGGGCGGGTCGGAGATGGAGAGCGCGGCTAACGTTCGACATCGAACGATTCTCCGGCGTTTTCGCGGTCTCGCCATCTCCGCCGGCAAGCCCCGTCATGGGATGTGGGTCGACGTCGCAAAAGAGAAGAGGAGGAGGACCAGCAGCCGCCGGCACGGGCGCCCTTTGGCCGGGCCTATTAGGCGACCTCCCATTTCTTCGACTCCAATAGAAAGAGGTCAAGTAGCAAGATGTCGCCCGAACCGAGCTGACTCCCGCGAGCAAGAGAAGGGCCTGAACGAGCCGAAACGGGAACAGAGCATATCCGACGGGCTCCCCGCTTTTGCTGCGACCGGAGAGAAAGGCTCGCCCGACTTACTAGACGGCCCGCAGCAGTTTTAAGCTCCCGCGCCGAAACAAGCGTTTCCAACGCGTCCCCCTTGTAGCCCGATCTCGGTGTGATGGTTGGAATGAGAGATCGACGCCATAGCACCGAAAGCCAGAAAAATTTTATGTGTTGTAGATTCATGTTTCAGCGCGGTTCGTCGGATTTTCGTCGTAAGCTTCGACACGCAGTACACCCGATCCCCTGCCAACCTTCGAGCCTACGGAAGTCCAAGGCCTCAGGTGCGTCGACGATTCGCTCCGAATGCAGGTGTTGTCTGCGTTGTTGGCAAAAAAGGCAAGTCTACAAGATTAGCCGGCTTCCGTTCCGCGCAGCAACTCGTACACACTCCTCAAGAGGCGAGTGATAACATCGGAAAGGAAACTGTCGCTCATAAAACGGTGCAGCAAAAATCGCATTTCGTACACGTACAGCACTACAGAACTAAGATTCCAAGAGAATTCGCGCTAAGATAGGCAACCACGCGCACGTGATTGGGAAGAAAGCCCTCCTGCGAGCTGAATTGTTTGGAAGACCGCAGGACTGTATCGGAAACACCATTGTGTTTTCTTGCCCGAAGCTCCGCTTGCAGCCCTTGTATATAGGAACAAGCAGCCGAAGCAAACACATACTTCCCAAGGAAGGCGAGCTCTGTCTCCGACAGTTTTACCCTATCTGGGGAAGATGACGTAGCAGTGATCCCAAATTTCCACCCCAGTCTGCAACTATGAACTAAGCATTCATGGCTTAAACTGCGCAGCAAAAGACAGGGTAAGAGGGGAGGGGAGGGGGGGGGGGGGGTGCACCTACACACAAGCTCCGCAAGTAACTCAATAGTTTGGTTAGATCACGACAAATGTATAGCGGCCTGAATTTATTTTTTGCAAGACCACGGGGCGTTAAAACGAACGCACGCATTGCAGACCAAAATAATAACAAAAGCGTGTGCTGCAGTTTACACGCTCTTCTCATACGACAGCTAAGATGGGCGTCCATTTGTCGTGAATGCCATAAAAGTGACTAACTGGTAAAGTCTCCGCTCGTACGCGTGTCCAGTTTTTTGTCGTTCCCGCCTTGTGATGTGCTGTGCAAGCCATGAAACTCGAAACTGGACGTTCCACTACTATTCAGCGCTTAGTATAAAATCACAACAGGAATACTGCAAAGACCTAACAAGAGTTCCTGTCGTACGACAAAAAAACTTTGTTGTCAGAACTGAAGTTCTGTTCTTACGACACACATTTCTGTCATATATACGACAAGGCCAATTTTCTCAACAACAAACATTCCCAACAACAAACATTCCTGTAGCCACAACATAACTGTCATTTACGCTGCTCTTCACAATGGACAATAACATTTAAAACGTGTGCAACTACAGATGGAAGGTCAGGATCACAAGACAGGAATTCGGCAAGACCAAAAGCAGGACAGGAATACGACACACGACAGAACACCAGAATCACGACACAAGAATACAAGACGGCAGTACGACACGCGAAAATGCGACAAACTACAGAAATTTTTCTCGTCTTTTCCGATTGGATAACGGCTGAACAATGCGCACTGGACCAGTCCGGGCAAGCTGTAAGAGAAAGCGCGCAACAGCGAATTCCGTGCTCGTCGAAAAAAGGTGAGCTTGGCACATCCGACGGCGTCCGCTTCCGTACCAAGCACAAACGAGTTTGTGGAAGAACACAATAACAAAGGACGAAACAGCGCTGTTATTGGCAGGCGGGGAAACCACCGCAACTAGAGCGCAAATTTAGGTGGAGGCAGGCGCCACGGCGGCGGAAACAAAGGCGCTTAGGCAAGACGTGACAGGCGGTGAAACCATTTGAACCAAACGCCGAACAAAACAGCGCCAACACAACAAAACGCACAGAAAACACGCTAAACCACAGGCTTGTGTTTTTCCCCACACACACCGTCGTATTCGAATGAACCCCACAAGTTGCGCCAAAACTCCTCTGCTTTTCGAGCTGTTTACGATGTGGTTTCGTTTTCGAAAAGAATAAACAGCACAAAAAGAACATAAAGAAACAAGAGAGGGCGAACAGACACATCGCCGTGTCTTTCTTGAGTCCCGCTGTTTTATACGCTGTTTACTCTTTTTAAAATGTACCAACTTGCGCAATATTCCGTTTTGTTTTCAACTTTTGTATTTTTTAGCACAATGAAGGAAGAGAAAGAGAGCCGCCTTTAACAGAGCCTAAGCGAAACAGCCTATCGGCACACTAAACGCCCACGGGCGCATTCTACATTTCGCCAGGTTTCGAAACGAACAACAAACAAAACGGCCTCCCCGGCTTGGACCGCGGGCATCGGTCCAAAAGCAACGATCGGCAGCCGTGCAAGCGGTTGCTAGTCATCCGATGGGGGCAGGATGCAGTTCCTTTTAAAGGTCCGTACGCGTTTCTCACGCCCCACGGAAAGCGCGAAAAGGAGACGCAGTTGGCACGATCGCGAATTTTGATACGAAACCGCCCACGTATCGGGCGCCTTCGCGTCTAACAAGAAGACCGCAGGACGGAATTGGCAGGCGACTGAAGTGGGGCCAGACGGTACGTATATCTATGAGCGAAGCTGCATAAAGTGATAAAAAAACCGTCCACAGCGTCGCTCCAGCGCGAAAATTTGGCGCCTGCGCTCACTATGCTAATTTAATTTCACGACAGATAGGTGTTTCAACTAACAGTCAAAGTAAGCGAATACCTTACGATCGAAAAAGAACCACAACCCACTAATGGTATTGATAAAGGTTTTAAGCGGACGTAAACAGCATCCAAAACAGCATTATAATATCCGCCCCGGATACGAAGACGCTATAACTAACACTCCCTGACACTAGTCCCTGCAAAACAGTCCAGCGTGCCAGAAAGGGATACCGAAACTGGCGGCACGCGCCCACACAAAGCAGAGCCAACAACGTGAAGTGTACGTTTGCGATCGCAAATCAGATACAATAACTGGCACGCGTTCACGCTTGCAAATATTGCATAAATACTTAGCCGCTTCGCCGAACACGCCGCAATGTTCGCCAAGGTGCTTTTCAGTGTGAGGGGAAGGTTGGCAGCAGGCCGCTTTTCCGGCCTGCGGATTCGAGGCAGAATATTGCCTCTACCATAGAGGCATTCCTCTACGGTGAAAGCAGCGGTAGCCAGCAATAAGCGGCCGTATAAATCCGAGTCGCAAGGTGCGCGCAGGGCGGGGACGGGAAGTCGGAGCGGGCCGTGCTCCCACAGAATGCAGCAGCGCCAGCGGCGCGTGGCCCCCTCCACCGCGGTCTCGAAATGGTTTCGGAGACCTTGAGGAGGAAATAACGATAGCGCACAAGGCGGCGGGAGCAGAACCGAACAGCGGCGGAGGGCGTAGCGAGAAAGAAGCCCGGGTGCGTTACGAGGCGAAACGAACGGCCGCGGAGGCAGTTACGCAAGACTGGGCCAAATCGAGGAAAGGGTTCGAAATGCGCGGGCGCGCACGCACGCGAATAAAACAGGCGGGCGTCCTTTTATTTGCTCACGCACCGAGACGAATCGCCCGGACGACCACACGACACTTTCGACGTTGTATACTTCTTTTTGTTAAAAGACTGAGCCTGGTCCGGTGGCGTTGGCAAAAAAATATATCAAGGAAAAAAAACTATGCCGCCTGTAAAGGGTGCACCACCGCAGATAGGGTATTATAACAGTGAAGCCGGCTTTCGCGCCTACTGGAGTGTCAGCCCAATGGACATATGCGTATTTATTGTACCACTTTAAAGGTGATGGTCTTTCTTGGGCTACTAAAAACACACAAAAAAGTTGGCGGAGCTTCACTACTGGTGCAAGGCTGGAGAAACGGCGGAGCTGGGGCTCGACATAGCTTCTTTCCCCTGTGGGATTCGCTGTCAGTGTGGGGACCGGCAGAAACGTCGTTGTAAAATCCGGCGAAACTTGGCTCCACCCCTCAACAACGCAAAACCTAACAAAACTTAGCAAAGCCTAGCAAAGGCTAGCACAACTTGGCAAAACCGGCAGAAGCTATGTCGACCCCATCTAGGCTGCTTCTCCAGCCTTGCACCACTGGTGCAAGCTGCACCACCCCCCCCCCCCCCCCTTTTTTTTTTCGCCGCACGATCACTTCTCTTGGGCCTAATGTCCTGTAGGTTCGTTCTTTTTTGTGTGTGTGCTTTAGCGTCGGCCTCGATTAGGTGATTAATTTTGAATGATATCCCGTTTAGAGCTGCGGCTCGTGCAGAAGCTCTAACCCTGACCTATACCGCGAGATGAACAGGGGAAAACAAATAAGCAGTGACTGTTTCCAGCGCCAAGCGACAAATTATAGAAGGAAAAAATTCGTGGCGACGTGTAACCAAACGTATTGCGGCAATTTCTTTCTTTCCATTCTTTCCACGGTGCTCGCATACTACGCAACTACCACTGCCTCTCCGTACAACGACCCAACTATTTGTTACGGCCGCGTCGACACAAGCCACCGCTCCAAGACCACGGAGGCGCACACAAAACTCACAAGTTCGACAACGCTGACTAACAACAAGCTTATTCCGCCACGGCGACATAAACACGTTGTTGTTAGTCAGCGCAAAGTCCCGCAACGCTTTCCTTGTACCGTCCCAGCGCAGTTTTTTGAACTTCCAAGTTCGCGCATTTCTCAGCGCCCACACGACGCACAGGGCTCCCTCACGCAGCTCGCTGCTACGTTCGCCACCCCGACGGCCGACCTGTTTTTAAAACCGTCAACGAATAAAAAATACGCCAGGCAGCGATCTACCCCGACATTGGGATACTGTTTCACAGGCTGCCCCTCGACGTCGCCCTTGCGTCGGCAGCGATTCGTTCGCACACACTCCCCCGTTCAACCCGGCAGCACGCGTGCCATTTCCGTATTCAAGGGCGCGCTCTCGTCGGCTGCTCGGAGCACGAAGGCGTCCCTTCCTCCTCAAAGTCAACGAACACATTGTTTTCTCAAGAAACAAGGCGCAGCCGGTCGCGACGCGCCAGTCAGAGCCTGCGCGTTGTTCGGCGCTAAGGCGCTAAGAAGCTATAGAAGATCCCTCGGCGCCAACTTCCGGCCCGACAGCCAATCAACGGAAGAAGGCACCGACCGGCGTCTCCACCCGAGGCGGGCAGAAGAGCATTGTTTTGCTTATAGGCGCGCGCGCGCCGGAATCGTTGACCTTCTCGGCGACCACCTTCCTTAGGCGGCAGCACAAGAACAGCCCGTCTTCTTTCTTCACGCGCCAGGAATCAAAGGCGTCGTCGCCTTAGCCAAGCTCCTTCTTCCGCCGTCCAACCATAGAGCTCCAGGCCTGCCGGAAGTGTATCGGCGAACAGCCCCGCTTGCGCAAGACCCGTGGCCGGCGCCGCCGCAAAGGCGAGCCTCTTTGTTTCACCGCGGCGCTCCTTTGTTCGTCGCGGAGAGCCGGCCCACAAAGACATTCGACGAGGGAACAAAAGACGGCGCTTGTTGCGCCGCCTCGACCGATGGACTTCCTTCCCCTCAGCGACCCGCGGCGGCGAAGTGTCCCGCAAAGCAAACTGCGCGTAACACTCCGACAGCACAAACAGAAGCGGCCCTAGGAGCACCGGAATTAAATAAGCGCCCATTCATTCGCCGCGCAAGCACCCGCTGTGTTCACATCAGCGCGGTTCTCAGGGCATGCGCCCGTTCGTCGCTAGACGCTGGGACGGACGCCAACGAACGCTTAGGGGCGCGAGGAGGAGGAATTAAGGCACAAAAGCTCACCCACTTCGTAATGTCTGCGCGCGGAGGATTAAAGTGGACGGGTCCTGTTCGCCACCTCCCGTCAACGCCTTGCATCCCAGCGAGCGCGAGGAGACGTGAACATAAGCGCGCAGGGGCGAAAGGTTATAACGCGGCGCAATTTAGATAAGTGTTTGTTGCAAAGCGTTGCCGAGGGCGCAACGGCCCTTTGTCGGGCAGGTTCCTGACAGGGCGTAGCAAACCGGAAGGTGACGACGAGAGCTACGGGAAGGATGGAGGAGCTGTTCTCGCTGAGTTTAGGACAGAGGTCCTCACGAGGTCTGTCGCAATGCTATTTCGATGGCCACAAAGGCGGCGTGAGCGACGCTAAAAGAGGCCAATAAAGGAACTTTGAGTACGTATGAAAACGCCCAGACACCTGCTTGGGCGAGTTTAAGGTATAAAATAGAGATCCCCGAAGTACGGACGTTAAACCCTGAAAGGTCAACCTGCGTGGACGGTAACATCCTAGACGGTAACGCAAGGAGAAATATATAAAAAATTCGACACTTCGGTCTGCACGGTTCGAATAAAACGACACTGCTTATTTACAACGGAATTGAGCGCGGTACACGGTCGTAAATCGTTAAATGCGGAATAACGTGATTGCATCACTTTCAGAGCTAAAGTACTGGCGTGTTCAGGTACATACATTTTTTAAGGCCACGCCGACGGCTTCTGGGCCACAACGAATTCAAAGCAAAAGCTGAAGGCTCAGGTGTAACCGATTATCTTACGGCGGTAAGAAAGAAAGGTGCTTCTACCAGTTTTCTGGCATAAAACATTTCAGTCTAACTCGAGATGCTAGCTTGTATTATGAACTATTTGCCCCCCCCCCCCCCCCCCCTTTTTTTGGCATGGTCTAGAACCCTTTGACAACGACTGTACATGTTCAGCTGTGCAACATTCATTTTCTGGTCGGTAGTGTGCGTGTACGCCTACGACAAGCATTTGATCCGCGGACAGTTCCGAAATCAATGTCGGGTTTCTCACGAGCCACCCGGCCAGCGCCACGTGAGCGTTCGTGCCCGTTCTGTAAAGCACGACGCTACAGGCGTCCCCGAGGGCAAACCCTGCTCCCCGGCTGTCATAAAAGGAGCCCCACACTCGAGTGTCACAAGTTCCTGCTCTCCGATATATGGTGACCTGAAATGCGGCAATACCGATAAGCGCGCCGCGATAAGGTCCCTCGGCGACTGCGGGTATAAGGTCGAGGCCAGAGTCGTTCGGTTTTATTGGGCCGCGCGATTGCGAGCGAAACTGCGGCGGGAAGTGTCCCGAAGCGTGTCACGACGCGACACGGTATAGAGGTGCGCAGAGACGTGTATTTGCGCGTCGGTGAACACGCCTGCGTTCACAAGAAAACGCGCAACCTCGCACAACACGACCACAATTGCGTTAAGAAACGTGAACAGCTGGGAGAGGTCCCCTTACCGCGAACTGTGAACGTGGTGGTATAAGCGACAATTAAGCACCGAGGCTTCCGGAAGGAGTTGCAGATACGAGGGACGCTAAAATCCGGCCAGAAAACACTGACCCAAATTGACGCAATTAAGCAGATCAGTTGAATGGACACTGCGTTTGTTTTCTCGCCAAAGCGCAATAGGAGCCAGTCTTCGAGTTTCGAAAACTTTTCAACTGCGACGAAGAAAGTATCACGCTTTCCTCCTTAGCCATAGTCGTAGAGGGGTGCTACGACTCAAAGAAGTTCGCATATATAGTTTGCAGCAAAAGTAGTTGCTGCTGTTCAAGTAAACAGCGTGCATGCCGTAGTATCTGGCGGGTACAGGGCAAACCAGTACGCACCTTGCGAAGGGCCTCGGCTCGACGTTGTAGTGGTCGGCGATGGAGTCGGTCCTCACTGTCACTTTGACCGGAGCCGTGGCCTCAGTGAGGAAGCCCTGCGGAACAGCGGCGCTCTTCTCCATGTCTCTGCAGGGGGGGAAAGGAAAAAAAAAATAACGTTATTAGCACGCCAATCTGTGTTATTAGCACGACACGAATTGTCGGCATGAGAACCGAGCACTACAGGTGACGCTCAAACTTCCCGCGGCGAGAACACTTTCCATTCTACCAGAACGCTCATCACCCCATGCCCAAGAAATCATCGCAGATCCAGTTTATTAACACGCTCAACGTGCTGTCCGAGTAATACCGATGCGGAAAACTAGAGGATCATGTCAAGACCAACTGCATATGCAGTTTTCTTCGCACGGAAATAGCTGTTGTTGGGAACTGACATTTAATTTCTTAACAACAGACACTTCTGCGCAGTCGTATTTGAGAATAAAACCAAAACCCGTACTGCTCGCAGAGACATCCAGTCCGCTGCCTGTAGCCAAAGAAAAGCTCCACATACCGGCTCAATGCCACCCATGATGACAAACACAACGAACCGGATAGTCTTACACGGGCAAGCAGGCGCCATGCAGCAGCACGTAGAACAAAGGTGCCGCGCAGCGTAAAAGCCACAACAACGACAGCTCAGCCCCACGCCGTCTCGTGATAGGAATCATGAGACGTTCCCCGCCACGACAACACCTGCCTCATCGACAGCGCTCGGGGATAAGTCGAAGCAGGAAAGGGAAACACGACGTCTAGGCGGGAACAGAGTGACGACGAGCACGACGAGGCGTATACGGAGCACGCCGCGGACGAGACGGAGGTGGCGAAGCTGCTACTACCGCGGGGTCTACGCGCACAGTCTACGGGACGTCCCGCGCGAGGAACGGCGGCGGCCGGCCGAACCGAGCTCTCCCCAGAAAAAGACCCGGGCCCCGGCTCGGGCGAGAACTCCGAGGCGTCGCGCGAGAACAAAAAGTGCAAGCAAAAAGCACTTCCACCAACCGCCGGGCCCGCGACTCGAAAAAGCGACGCAAGAACGGCTCGCACTCCTGCTGCTGCAGGCGTCGGTAGCGCCACCGCCTGGAGAACGGACACGTCGGTGGATGCGGGCAGCTTTGGACGGGACTCGAAGACGGGCCAGCGCACGCTTGTACAGGATTAAAGCGCTCCCGATTACATTCCCGTCCACACTAATATTGCTTCTTTGCAGCACACAATTTTCTCGGGCGTGTTTTCCTATCAAAACTTGCGCGAACAAAGCCAAGGTGCACACCTCCCGTATTTGTTGGATGAATGAAGGGGTAGATTTATTTAAGTCCAAGTGTTGCGCTAACCTTTCGACGCAAGAAATCCTTCTCAAATAAAAAAAAAAGTTCGGAGAGAGGGACAGAAAATGGAACGCACGTATTCGGTGAAGTCACAAGAGCAATAGAGAGTTTTAGCATTGCGTTACCGTGTTTACGTTACCGTTTACCGTGTTTGCGGGGGTCGACTGCGCAGCGCGAGTGTTACCGCGAACGGTAACTTACAGGCACAGGCTTCACCGTCGCCAGCGGCTTCCGGTAACACGGTAAACGGTAACGCAAACACGGTAACGCTATGCTAAAACTGCCTAATGAGTCACGAACGAAGCACGAGACCGCAGAGGTCCAGTAACAGAAAGGAGAAGAAGAAGAAAAAAAAAACGGAGGGAAACAGACTAACATAAACATTTGGTTGACGACTTAGTTGTCGCCTCTTTAGAAACATTCAAATAACAATGTCGCAAATACCGACTGTAGACTTGTCTAACAACGCAGATAACAGGATACCGTTTGTCACGCGTCGAAATGCGTGTAACGAACATTAATGCGGGGGCATGGAAGAACAAAAAAAAAAAAAAGAAAAATATCACGGAAGAGGAGGGGTGACTAATCGTAACGCAGACGCTTCCGCCTCCTATTTGCGTACGTCCGTCGACGCGTAGGCAAATAGGACGACTACAAAAACAGCGACATCCATTGCGCTTCAACTTATCCTGTTGTGGCACCTTCATATATAACAGAGAAACGAAGTAATTTAGGTCTGCATCTACCAACTCTAAAGCCGTATACCATGAAGTAACCAACAGAAACAACAACAAAAAAAAACCGCCCAAAAGCGTATCCGCACGTAACAGCTTCACAGCCTCCCCTCTTTGCGCCATTTCAAAATCGTTACGTTGAGTGGCGAGGAAGAAGAAACCGAGCGATTTCCCGGCAACGCATCGCACTCCCGACGGGCGTCGTCCGAAGGGCTGCAGCCACGGACGGGTATATCGGGCTCGCGCAGCGCCACCTCGGAGCGATAAGAAAGCCCGCGATCCGGACGCGAGCTCGAGCACTGGGAAAAACAAGCCGCGGCTTTGGGCCCGAAATAGCGCCCACTCGCAGGGGGCAGAACGGCGGCGGTCAGACGAAAACAGAAAGCAGCATCCGCGAGCCACAGCCCTCCTCGGATGCACGTCGCCTTGGATGCGTGTCGCGCAAAATAACGGCAAACTATGCACAACGAGAAATACCGAAGTTAACTCCGCGAGACGGGGGGCCCCCTGCTGCCTGCCACGAATTGTTGCAAGCAATGCAGAAAGTTCCCACTGGTAAAACGCCTGGTATGCTAACCGGGATGGCAAAGATGACAAGCTTATTTTTACGTACAGACAAGCTGATTTTTCGGCCCACTCCCGTCGCGGCTTGCCGAGGCGTTGGGCATCAATCTGTATCTTTCACAGGTTATCTAACACTGCCGACACTGTGAGCGCAACTGCAGATAATGATAGTCAATTGACGGTAAGTCACAGCTGAACCCGTCGTGCACTGTCGGCAATCGCCTTGGCAAGGTAACAAATTAGGCAATGTTAGAAAATACCTTCACTTCAGTGTCTCCAATTGCAATCTCCCTACTGAATGGGCATGCAACGCTACAACTTGAACATGCTACAACTCGAACATGAACTAATCTGGCCGCGTTACGTTTAAGGACTGGAGGTCGTGACAGGCCCAGCCCAGGCCGAGCTACACTGGCCCTCTTAAGTACGGCTTGCAGCACGCGCGATCATGTGCCAGTCCTACTAAGCGCGCCAGGGTATATTGCAAGTCGAGCAATACCGAAAGCCCAGACATCGATCAATTATTGGTGCCGCCGCGGGGACTGGACGTTGCGGCGGCCCTATGGTCCTCCGCCACAACCATGTCCTAATTCCAGAGACATAAAAGATCTCTCTCTCTCTCTCTCTCTCTCTCTCTCTCTCTCTCTCTCTCTCTCTCTCTCTCTCTCTCTCTCTCTCTCTCTCTCTCTCTCTCTCTCTCTCTCTCTCTCTCTCTCTCTCTCTCTCTCTCTCTCTCTCTCTCTCTCTCTCTCTCTCTCTCTCTCTCTCTCTCTCTCTCTCTCTCTCTCTCTCTCTCTGACACACACACAAACACACACACACACACAGACAGAGACAGAGACAGAGACACAGAGACATATACAGAGGCACGCAGGCACGCACGCACGCACGCACGCACACCGGTGGTGCTCGGTGCCGGGAAAAGGGTATCTTCTTTAGGATAACTGTGCTACTTTGTGCTACTGGAATTCAGTGGTCCGTCTAAGACTAAAACAAAGGTCAAAACAGCATGGGAGCGGAACAAATCTGACTGAATTAATGTAGATTTTCGCAGCCCATAACTTGGCAGGACGCCCACTTATCTACACACCGGTAGGAGCAGGAAAATACTGCCGCACCCTTATTTTCAGCGATTGGCACAGATAGCGGAAACGCTACGTAGCCCCATTCCGCAGGCGCGGCCTGATACACACCGAGTGTGCCCCTCCGGCAAGAGTGCTTCTGAGGACTTGAGATATAGCCGCTCGTGCATTCTGGGTCGCTCTGGAGACGGCTGGAAGGTGGCCAGGAGCGAATAGCCACCGTTTACAAGAGAGTGGGGAGCAGGGAGTGATCACGACCGAAGCCGTGACAACGACGTCCTGGGGAAAGGCTCGACAAGGGGCGCTCCTTGTGGGCGAGAGTCCCCGGGGCGCAGGTCTGCGCTGGCTCGACGACCCCAGAGTGATCGATTGCCCGGAAGAAGGGCCACTGCACGGCTGATCCGACTCGCTCTGCATGTCTCTGTGCTACGAAGACACAGGGCTCCAGCTTCTTTTCCTCGCTTTTTTTCCCCTCCTGAGGAGACGGAAAGAGTTTTGCACGGGATTCTTTAGCCGAAGTTAGAGACGCAATGTGACAAGCCCAGTGCAAGACTATGCTGGCGGATTGTTGGCTTGAGCGAGGTGTAAAGCCATTGGACGAAATTTGCAGTCCAGATATTACGCGGACCACGGCATTGTACGACTCTTAGGAGGCACACGGCGGATGACTGTACGGGCAGAAGACCTAACAGATTCATTTCTTTGGACTCCGAATGGACGATTCCGGATATGTTTGATAGGGAACAGCGTGCGACAAACGACCGTGCGTTGGCCGCTTTTAGAAATACCCATCAAAAACGGGAGCAGCTTATACGCGACCTTATTATGACCCAAATATTCGGGAATATTTGGGTCATAATAAGGTTGCGTTTTGTTCGTGCGGACTCGTTTTGCAGTGCTCTGGGGAAAGAAACCAAGGGACCTGGTTCGCCCAGAGCACTGCAAAACGAGTCCCCACGAACAAAGAGGATCGCCAGCAGTTCCCAAACAACCGAGCTGCGTACCGACGCAATTGGACGAAAGTTTGCAGAGCCTTTAGTGTAACCCGTCCACGAAACGCATGGTTTCCCCCAACGAGGACTCTGCCCTAACCATTGCTGCAGACCGGTGCCCCAGATAAACAGCTGTGGGACGACGCACCAGGCGGCGCCTCTACCTCGGCTTCCGGCGCGGGTTTTTGCTCGCAGTATGTTTTCGCGCGACGAGCACGATGGAATACGAACGGAAGACGGGCAGGTGAACGTCGTGTCGCATGGGCGACCACGTGCGCCGTGTCAAGTGCGCCGTGCTCGATTTCACTCGCGGAATTTCGTTCCCTCGGACGACAGAAAAAACCCCAACAAACAGTGACAACAGAGTCTGTCGACGAGGCGAAGAATGAAGTGACGGCTGAAAGTGTGACGCACAGGCGAGGCACAAAGGCAAGCGATGCAGCGCGTCATGTACAGTCAGAACTCGATATAACGAAACCCGATCTTACGAATTTCCGGATTTAACGAACAGATTCGGATTCCCCCGCAGGTGCCTATACGGCTTAATGCTTTTATGAACTCGAACTAACGAAATAGGTTCAGCGCTATTCCCGATTTAATGAAATGTTTCGAGAAACATACACTTTTAAAAATAAGTAATTTCGAATGTTTTTCGTCAAAACGTCACAAATATTATTGCGCCACAACAGAAAAAAAAAAAAAAATCGAGGCATCTAGTAGTTAGTTTCCGGCGCACAAGAGGTGTCAGATGATGCTGACGACCCAGAAACTGCTGAAACTGCTGTGCCCGCTGCAGGCTAGGTGATGGACGATATTTACTAGCGCAGGGGCTTGTTGGGGCTCACGGAAGAACCGAGGACGCGTTGAACGCGCTTGCGTGATACGAAAAATCCCTTCACCCAATGCTATAACTAAGCGCACGCAGGCGAAAATCCCTGACCTTTTTGCCAGGAAATAAATGCGTTTCCCCCAGTACCCTTAGCGTTTCATTATTATTTTCACCGCGGATTTTGAGCGCATTGCTAAATTGCAGGCAAGCGAGCGCCGAGGCCGCCGCAGGTCATGGTAGCTGCCGGGATGCACACTCTTTAGACATCGAATTTATAGAATCAACTGCTTGTAAATTGACAGTCCCGACGTTACGAAGTTCTCGATTTAACGAAATAATTCGCGATTCCCGGTGACTTCGTTAGATCTGGTTTAGTTTGTGGCAACCGTTAACAACAGCACCAGCTGCAAACAAACAAAAAAAACAGTATGTAACACATCCCTGAATTACGATAGACACGCCGAAAACGCGGTCATTATGTCGAGCTCGGTAAAATATATCCCAACAAAAGCGATTTGTTTTATTAGCTGTTTTCGTTTTCGTTACGCCCAGTTTACAGGCCATCCTTTTTTGCGGTCACCGACTAACCATCGCAATACTACTTGGCAAATAGGTTAAAGCATTCCCCATGGACACCCTCTAAAGAATAAAACAACATCCTACATTTAGGCCACCAGACACCTACAAAGCAAAAGACAGACAGGCCATACGACTGCATAGACTATAAGAACATACAACAGCGCATTCAAAATACGCGCGCACGAATAAGACGTATAACAACATTTGCTCAGGGGAAAAGCAACACGGGCATACGTTCCGCGCGCTATTCTGCTCGGGAATTCCTAAATTTCATTCTGCAGAAACGGACAGCCGACGGACACGCCTTCTCGTTTTCGTCTTCCCGGGCGCCATTCCCGACAGCTCTTACTTTCGCATCAAGACCGCGTCAAGCAGAAAATGCTATGCACGCTCACGCGGATCCTGTGTGCAGAAAAGGATTAAAGGTCGTCGCGGCCGGTCATGCGATCCGCAGCCACTCCGCGGGCGCACGTGACCTTTGACCCCTTCCTTCACCGCATGCGGAGCGCGTTCCTCAGACCGCCTTCACGTACACAGCCAAGACACCCGAGTGGGAGGAGTACACAAGGCACGCGTTGAATTAATTTCCTCGCCCTGTGCGGGACAGTGAAATAAAATAATAGCGCAGCGCGCTGTACACAACCCGCGTCCAGAAACAGGTAATACAGAGGTCGCCGCTAGGGTCAGTGCGGGACGGAGTTCCGCTTTCCACGTCCAGCGCGGATCACGAAGCAAACACAGCTGGCGTTCCTGCGATAGAAACGCCGCAGCCTTCACGCCCGTCGGGCCGATTCCCGCAAGCGGAGCAAAAATATCACGCCTGCTCAGCGAGCACGCTACACGCGGCGCACGCCTGTCGCGCGAGTTTCGCCAGAAAAAGCGTATTTTCAGTGACGCGCGCCGCTCCTCCAACGAACCAGCGGGAAGCGAACGCTCTTGCCGCGAAGGGCGCCGCGTAGATTCTTTCGCCGCCATTATTCGTTATTCGCGGCGTTTTCGCCATGACAGGCGACCAGTAGTCGCGAATGGGCGCGATCATAACGAGGCTCTGTGAAACGGACGGACTATGGACCGTGGAACACGAAGCGAGTATGAACAGATGGGCCACGCGCGCGAACAATAAAATATATATGCAAGTGTCCGGATTTGAACGAAAGTAAAATGCCCGGGAGTAGCGCGATAGCCGCCGGCAAAGGAATTGCCGTGACGACCGAGATGATATTAACCGAATGAGTGGCATGGGATGTTTTGCCGCCGCTCGTAGCGTACGCACCCTGCACGAAAATATGGCGCAAAAAGTCCGGGAAGTTTTCAACGCTCTGAAGTGCACGATAATGAGCAAGCGGGCCATCGACGTCTCGTGCCGGAACGCACGTCACCCAATTAAGCCCTCGTTGCATTCATGGGACAGGACTCAAAGCGGGAGTTCAACGACCAGTCACAGTGATCAAAAAAATTCACGCATCTCCACGAAGTGAATCATGACGAGTGGGCGAATCACCCTTGAGAGCGCTCTCTGCTGCTAAAACGATTTACATTCCAATCCAATTTAATCCAATCCAAATCAATCCAATCCAATGCTCTCCGCGCATGCGCAGCACGACTCTCTCTCTCTCTCTCTCTCTCTCTCTCTCTCTCTCTCTCTCTCTCTCTCTCACACACACACACACACACACACACACACACACACACACACACACACACACACACACACACACACACACACACACACACATTTCGTGAACATTTTATTTTGTCCTTGTTAACCTTTTGTGCACCTTTTGTTCACAGATGTTTCGATTTACACGGTGCTGTGCCGTGAGCACGGACGCCGGACAAGCCTCGGCCTTGAGGTGCTTCGCCCCTAAAACATCCCTTGTCCTGAAGAGCTTTAGAACTACAGCAGTACGGAACCTTGATTTTGACAACTCTGAGGTACTTTTAAGTGCGGCAGCAAATTTTATCTCTCTTTCGTTTCATTTTTAGTTTTTGAAATAGAGTCACGCAATTTTCGACTATAATTACAGTTGTCAACCCTCTCCATGGTTACAGCCCAGCCCCAGTTCACACCGCCCGATGTTTCTTCTCAGGCAGTAATGGCCAGTCGCGTGCAGTGACCTGGTATCGATTGATTGTAGGGTTTAACGCGCCGACGCAACGCAGGCGATGAGGCGCGCCGTAGTGGAGGGCTCCGGATTAATTTTGACCACCTGGGGATCTTTATCGTGCGCCGAAATCTCGTACACACGGGCGTTTTTGCTTTTCGCCTCCATCAGAAAAGCGGCCGCCGCGGCCGGGAATCGAACCCGCGACCTCGTGCTCAGCAGCCTTAGCCACTGAGCCACCGCGGCGGGTTGACCTGGTATCAAAACACAAAAGCTGTCGCAACTGCCGAACCACCACGTTTCGCGCACAGGAGGCCAATGACCATCGAGTTCAAAAGCGATTCGGCTGTTCTTACAGTCATTGAAAAACAGCTGCGACAAAGCCGCCAGCGCGAGATCGCACATTATATATACGGCGGCCTCGGAGGATCCAACGAACCGGAACGCAAGGTCGATCAAGGAGCGCGCCCGTCAACGGCAACAGTAGGTTCGCTTTCGCGGGCTTCTGACAGTGAACCACACACAAAAAAAGCGAAATACGATTTCAAAAAGCGCGCTCTTTTCGTTGCACGCACCCCTGTCCAATCAGCCCTTTACCCGTCACTCTACGGCAGGCGACGACCACTTTTGGCGTAAGCTCCGGCCATCGCGAGTGTTATGAACGCGGAGAAAACGCCCGGCATCGTGGATGCGAAGAGCTCATAACTCCGCTGCCGTCAATCAAGGCCCCCCCAATCAGCTCTCTCTCTCTCTCCTCTTCAATTTCGCGCACAGGTCGCAAGATCGCCGCGTTTTCCAATCTGCCGTCGCAGTGTGGCGGCGGCTATTTCTGAGCACGCCAGCTGCAAGAGCCTCGTCATTACTGACGACGAACGGTGCGTTCCTTAGTGGTGGGACGCAGAGAAAGGGCCTCCGGTGCGTCAGCGGCAACGCTCAGTGACCTTTCTCGTAACCTTCGTGCGCGTCCGACGACCCTCAGCCTCTTCCTCCCTCCCTTCCTCTATTATTCGCCGCTGCTCTTCAACGACAGCCTTTGGAGCAGCCTATCCTTACACGCTTCGTTTCCGCTTCTCGTTCCGCTTCCAGTGATGCCACGGTGGATGCGCATGTGATCACCTGCACGCTTCCGCCGTACGATTAAATGCCTGGAGGGCACTTGAGGGCCTGATTCGGAGAATACGGGTAAACACAGGAAAGAACCACTTGATACTTGAGAACGACACCGTCTTGTTCACAGAGTACTAGAAGACCTGCAAAGAATGAGTCAGCCGTAGGGTTCAAGATGAAGAAACAGAAAGTGATGTTAAACTGCCAAGCAGAGAGCTTGCCCCTGAGCCTAGATGCTACTACAAGACGTGGATGCATGGATAAGCTGCCAGAGCTGATGTAAACAACGACACAGAAATAAGACGCACTATCAAGTTATGAACCGCATTAAAAAAAAGTTACGCCAGCCTAACCAGCCACGGAAAGAACAATCGTAAGAGTAAAGCTACGTGCACACTGGCGTCAAACTTGCCGTGCGACGCCGCTGGCGGCCGACGGCAGGGCGGCACGGC